>NC_082649.1:67004154-67609489 GCF_028023285.1 Balaenoptera ricei | reverse complement strand
TAAAAATAAGTTTATTTAATTATTTATTTATTTTTGGCTGTGTTGGGTCTTCGTTGCTGTGTGCGGGCTTTCTCTAGTTGCGGCGAGCGGGAGTACTCTTCGTTCTGGTGCACGGGTTTCTCATTGTGGTGGCTTCTCGTTGTGGAGCACGGGCTCTAGGCGCGTGGGCTTGCTTCAGTAGTTGTGGCTCGCGGGCTCTAGAGTGCAGGCTCAGTAGTTGTGGCGCACGGGCTTAGTTGCTCTGCGGCATGTGCGATCTTCCCGGACCAGGGCTTGAACCCATGTTCCCTTCATTGGCAGGTGGATTCTTAACCACTGTGCCACCAGGGAAGCCCCAGCTTCTTTTTTAACAACTGACAATTTATTAAAATAGTTGATTTAAGCATCTGCAATGATGACTTCAACCTTGATTCCTAGCTCAGTACTGACAAAAATAATCTGTTTAATTATCTCAGACTGTGCAAGTCAATGAGTTGCTTGTGGATGCTCATTTGAAAAAGATCCCAAGTCAGTAGCTTTACCACAAGGAGTTTTTCTAAGTAGTGATTCTCATAGTCTTGGTAGGCATCCAAACTGATCCTTTCACTTTGAGATTCTTTTTCTTTGCTCCTCTGATCAAGTCAGCACACGCCTTCAACAGAGATTTACGTTGTGGTTGGTTAGGGTAATTCTAGTTTGGTAAATCACCACTTCTGGTCCCATGGGTGGTTTTCTGTTATATTTAAGAGCCATGGCTGTGGTGAGGCTTCCTCATAGACTTGTTCCTTGGGGAAAGCCAACAGTGGTGAGTTGGGAGCAGAAGCCGGAAGCAAGAGCTGCAGACCTGAGTTCTGCTGCAGCTGTGACTGTATCTTCTCAAAGAGTGCATAAGGTTTTTTTTTTTTTTTTCATTTTTGACTTATTTACCTAGAATAGATTTCTAGAAACAGAATTATTGTGTTAGAAGATACATTTTTTGGCATTTAATAAGTACTACATGGTCATATTACTTTTCAGAAGGATTGTGTCAATCAATATACACAGTTACCAGCAATATGTATGAATACCAAATTTGTTGTACAGTTAAAAAAATTAAAATACAGTTGATGAACCCCAATGTTCATAGCAACACTATTTACAATAGCCAAGACATGGAAGCAACCTAAGTGTCCATTGACAGATGAATGGACAAAGAAGATGTGAGATACACACACACACACACACACACACACACACACACACAATGGAATACCACTCAGTCATAAAAAAGAATGAAATAAAACCATTTACAGCAACATGGATGGACCTAGAGATTATCATACTAAGTTAAGTAAGTCAGATAGAGAAAGACAAATATCATATGATGTCACTTATATGTGGAATCTAAAAAAATGATACAAATGAACTTACTTACAAAACAGAAATAGACTCACAGACATAGAAAACAAACCTATGGTTACCAAAGGGGAAAGAGAGGAGGAATAAATTAGGAGTTTGGGATTGAAACATACACACTGCTGTATATACAAGAGATAACCGACAAGGACCTACTGTATAGCACAGGGAACTCTACTTAATGTTATCTTGTAATAACCAATAATGGAAAAGAATCTGAAAAAGAATATGTGTATATATATATGTATAACTGAATCACTTTGCTGTACACCTGAAACTAGCACAACATTGTAAATCAACTATATTTCAATAAAAATTAAAAAAAAATACAATTGACATACTGTATTTTATGTTAGTTTCAGATGTACTACATCATGTTTTGACATTTTGCATACATTATGAAATGATCACCCAAATTTGTTGTACACTTGAAGCACAAGGTATTAAAATTTTTTGAAAAGAATTAACTTTTGGAAAAATTTTCTCAGTGTTTTACTTTCAATTTTATTCATTTTAAGAATGTTGAACCTTTATCTTCATCTAATGTCTGCTTATGTTCAGTGTGGGACTGTATATTTGAGATACTTATTTTGATAGAGTTGATAAGAATTATTGAATCCCTACTTTTAGAAGGTGAGGAAGAAAGGAAAGTCAAGGTTCACCCTGACCTGGGGTGAACCTGATATGATTCTTGGTGTACTAGGGGGATATACTGTTAACAAAGATACTAGGTAAAGGAAAAACTGTTGTTTCTCTACTGAAGACACTTCTGACACTAACTACCTGGAGTTAGTGCAGACTGCACAGGTTAATGCTCAGTCCCAAAAGACTGCCTTCTACTTCAGACGCTAATCAAATCCAGGCCTCCTGTTCTTCTAACTGACCAGCTATAAATTTGGGGTTCCCGTGACCCCACTTTAAGTTTGATAATTTGCTCAAATGGCTCACAGAACTTAAGAAAGTGCTTTACTTACTGTTACTGGCTTGTTATAAAGGATACAACTAGGTACAACGAAATGAAAGAGATGCATAGGTCAAGGTATGTAGGAAGGGGCACAGAACCTCTGTGCCCTCCTCGAGCACACCACCTTCCCACACCTCAATGTGTTCACCAACCTGGAAGCTCTCAGAACCCCTTCATTTAGGGTTTTTAATGGAGGGTGCATTACACAGGCATGATTGATTAAATCATCAAGGATGAACTCAATCCCCAGCTCATCATCCCTCCCTGTAGGTCAAGGTGTAGGGCTGAAATTTCCAACCCTCTAATCACAGGGTTGTTCTTCTCATAACTGGTCTTCATCTTTCAAGTGTCACCTCATTAGCATAAACTCAGTTTGGTTGAAAGGGGCTTATTTTGAATAACAAAAGACTCTCCTCTCACCTCTATCACTGAGGAAATTTCAGAGGTTTCAGGAGCTCTGCCAGGAATCTGGGCTGAAAACCAAATATATATTTCTTGTTATATCACAATATCAGACTGGGAAATTAAAAAAATTTTTTTAATTTTTATTTTATATTGGAGTATAGTTGATTTAATTGACATATAACATTGTATTAGTTTACAGTATATGACATAATTTCGTATATGTATATATTGTGAACTGATTAGTTAACATTCATCACCTCACAGGTAAACTTTATTGTGATGAGAACTTTTAAGATTTATTCTATTAGCAACTTTCAAATATACAATACAGTATTATTATTATTTTTAAAATTTATTTATTTTATTTTTGGCTGCGTTGGGTCTTCGTTGCTGCACGCGGGCTATCTCTACTTGTGGTGGAGTGGGGGCTACTCTGTTGTGGTGCGCAGGCTTCTCATTGCGGTGGCTTCTCTTGTTGAGGAGCACAGGCTCTAGGCACGCAGGCTTCAGTAGTTGTGCCACGTGGGCTTAGTAGTTGTGGCTCGTGGGCTCTAGAGCGCAGGCTCAGTAGTTGTGGCGCATGGGCTTAGTTGCTCTGCGGCATGTGGGATCTTCCCGGACCAGGGCTCGAACCCGTATCCCCTGCATTGGCAGGTGGATTCTTAACCACTGCACCACCAGGGAAGCCCCTTTGGTGTTGTTTTGATTTGCATTTCTCTAATGACTAATAATGTTGAACATCTTTTCATGTGCTTGTGGTCTATTGGTATATCTTCTTTGGAGAAGTGTCTATTCAGGTCCTGAGTCTATGTTTTAATTGGGTTATTTGTCTTTTTGTTGTTGAATTGTAAGTGTTGTTTATATATTTTGGATACTAGTTTCTTACCCGATATGTGATTTACAAATATTTTTCCCATTTTGTGAGTTGTCTTTTTACATTCGTGTAGCGCACATTTTAAATTTTGATAAAGTTCAGTTTATCTGTTTTTTTCTTTTGTTGCTGTGCTTTGAGTTTCATACCTAGTCTGCTTTTTCTGTGTTTCTACCCTAGCTCTCTTCTTTTCCTTGGACAACCACAGAAGTTTCTTATCTCAAATGCCTTGCTCTCTCTAGTTCATTCTCCACCCAGTAGCCAGGTAGATTTTTTTTAAATGGAGACGAGATCATATCAATCTTCAGTTCAAATCCCCTCATTGCAAGTGGAATGAAATTCACATATCTTCTGTGGCTCACACAGTCCTGCAAGATTTGATCCATATTTTTCTCTCTACCTTCTCTCTCTAGCCCTATCCATCCTTGCCTGCTACGCTTGTTGCCAGGCTCTTTCTCTCTCTAAGTAGTCTGTGATTGCTGTTGGTCCTTCCTGAATCTTTCTTCTGTGGCTCTGACCAACTGGCTCCTCTTCTTCATTTAAGCCTCAGCTTTAGAGAGGCTTTTCCAGATTGCCTTGCCTAGAGCGGGTCCCTCTGTTGTTGGGGTTCAGTAGCACCCCACGTGGTTACATTAGAGCTCAAGTAATGATCTAGAATTCTTATTTGTTTTTTGTTATTTTTCTCTCAATAGAACAGAAGCTCTGTGAGGATGGGGAATTTTCATTTTCTTTGTTTTGTCTTCAGCACTTAGCATACAGCCAGGCCTATAGTGTATACTTAAAAAGATCTTGTTGAGTACATGAGTGAGTTTATGACTGAGGAGCTGATTTGGGAGACTGCTATCACAGAGTATATTGTGGGAGCACAGAGATGAGAGCTAAGGTAGGAACTAACTGGGCGTCAGTGGTGTTGCAAGCAGTGAAGAGGTCAAGTTGGGTAAGGCCAGTGTTGAAATGATTGGACCCAGCTGTAATTCTAGGGATAGGATAGAGGCTTCAGTGGGGTTGTGGTAGAAGAGGTCAGGTGCCAGTGGGTCAGGGAGTTTGTGTGTGTGTGTGTGTGTGTGTGTGTGTGAGAGAGAGAGAGAGAGACAGGGAGGGAGGGAGATGGGGGCTGCAGAAGACTCAGACAAGGAATGGGGAGTACATTTTGAAGAAGTAAAGAAAGGACCTGGTGGTAGCTTGAAGAAGTACAAGTATGAGGGAAGGTCTTTGGTTTTGTTTTATTAGGTTAGAGTCACCATTAGCATGTTCACATGCAGAGGGAAATGAGCCAGTGGAGAGGTAACATCTGATGGAGCAAGGTCCTAGAATGGCAGGTGGGGAGGTGGCTTAGAATGGAGAGAAAAACTGGGGACATCTCATATTCAGAAACTGGAGAGGAGTGTTATATGCTTTAGCTGTTATTTAATTTAAAGGGTAATATAAGGTTTTACTTCTTTTATTTATTTATTTACTTTTGGCTGCATTGGGTCTTCGTTGCTGCGCACGGGCTTTCTCTAGTTGCGGCAAGCGGGGGCTACTCTTCGTTGTGGTGCACGGGCTTCTCTTTGTGGTGTCTTCTCTTGTTGTGGAGCACAGGCTCTAGGTGCACGGGCTTCAGTAGTTGCGGTGCGCAGGCTCTAGAGCTCAGGCTCAGTAGTTGTGGTGCACGGGCTTAGTTGCTCCACGGCATGTGGGATCTTCCTGGACCAGGGTTCAAACCCATGTCCCCTGCATTGGCAGGCAGATTCTTAACCACTGCGCCACCAGGGAAGCCCTAAGGTTTTACTTATTTGTGCCCTTGATTCAAGGCCTTGTCTTTTACTTACTTGAATCTCATAGAGGTGAATATTTAAGCTAAGGGAAAACAGTATAGAGGTTTCTCAAAAAATTTAAAATAGAACTACCATATGACCCAGCAATTCCACTTCCAGGTATTTTTTCAAAGAAAACAAAAACACTAATTCAGAAAAATAAATGCACTGCTACGCTCAAGGCAGCATTATTTACAAGATAAGGAGGACGCAACCTAAGTGCCTATTGATAGGTGAATGGATAAAGAAGATGTGGTATATATTCACAGTGGAATATTACTCAGCTAAAAAAGAGAATGAAATCTTGCCATTTATGACAACATGGATGGACCTAGAGGGTATTATGCTAAGCAAAATAGGTCGGACAGAGAACGACAAATACTGTATGATATCACTTATATGTGGAATTTAACAAATAAAACAAATGAACAAATATATTAAAACAGACTCAGATACAGAGAACAAACTGGTGGTTACCATAGGGGAGTGAAGTTGGGGGATGAATGAAATAGGTGAGGGAGATTGAGAGGTACAGACTTCTAGTAATAAAACAAGTAAGTCACAGGGATGTAATGTACAGCATAGAGAATATAGTTAATAACATTGTAATAATTTTTTATGGTGACAGAAGGTAACGAGTTACCATGGTGATCATTTTGTAGTATATAAGTATATTAAATTACTGTGTTGTACGTCTGAAACTAATATAATATTGTAAGTTAATTATACTTCAAATTAAAAAAGATAAAAACATGTGGTCTGCTAGGGCTGTTCTTGTGTATTATATTCTCACAATAAGTTTTTCTCATGTATTTTTTCCTGTTTAGTGTAAAATTTAGTGTATGACTCTGGAATTTTAAAAAAGGTAGGCGTGTTTAGCTTGTAATTTTTCTTTTGCATTTGAGGTTCCATTTAAATGAATTTGAGATTCAAAAATAGATGGCTTGAGTTTTTCTTAGTCCAAGACCTGATATCTGCCAGGGAATTCGTTAACAACAGTTTTAAGATGTGATACCCACAAGATATTGTATGTGAAGACAGTGACTAGTGATGTCAAAATTTGGATAAAGATTTTTTTGGATAAACCAGTGGCTGGAGAATTATTGTTCAGTTTGCAGTGTTATAATTAAACACTTTTTTTGAGGCATCCATTATTTTTAAACAAAAGTAAAATTATGATTAGAGGAGAATTTGCTTCATGCTGTAAATAGATATATTTATCACATTTTGTCATGTTCTTGATGGCTCTTTTCAGAAAGATTATTGAAGCTTTTTTGTTTGGTGACTCCATGATCATTAACAGGGCAGCTGATTTGTCTTGGCATTACCAGACCAAGTGTCCATTGCTCAACTAATGGGTTGGTTTCTCAACCAGAAGGAGAAGCCCCATCTGGTTGGTGATTGCTCCAGGGTTTTTTTCTAGCAATCTGTAGATAATTCTCAGAGTATGATTCAATTTAATGCATACCAAATTGTAAAAATGGTATATAAGTCTAGTAGATGAGTGGTATCTGAAATGATAATAAGTGAGAATGGGATTTAGCACCCTAAAATGAGTGGTCTTGCATATCTTTTTAAATGCTTGTCTTTATTTTTGTAAGTTGGCTAGGGAGTTTTCACAGTTTGTTTTTGTTGAATAGTAAAGAATGTGTCTGGCCTTTGTCCCAGATTCCTGGCACAGAACTTCCAGAACTCTTAGGATTTCCCAAGTGGTAGGAGTGTTTTTGTTACTCATGAGCCCTCTTGGATCATACCTGAGTTTATGTTTATGAGATGATTCAAGATGGGGCCTGGTCACCAGAAAGACCAACCATGTAATTAGAACACTGGGGCTTTGAGCCAATCTGACCTCTGGGGAAAGGTGAGGGGCTGGAGATGGAGGTTAATCTCATGGCCCCTGATTCAGTCAATCATATCTATGGAATGAAACCCCAATAAGGCTCTGAACATCAGAGCTTGGTGGAGCTTCCTGGTTGGTGATATGCTAGGAGGGTAATGCACCCTGATTCCTTTTTTTTTTTTGGCTGCATCGGGTCTTAGTTGCGGCACATGGGATCTTTCGTTGTGCCACGTGGGCTCTTTTTGGTGTGCGGGCTTCTCTCTAGCTGTGGCATGCTAGCTTCTCTCTAGTTGTGGCGTGTGGGTTTCTCTCTCTCTAGTTGTGACACGCGAGCTCCAGGGCACGTGGGCTGTGTGGTTTGCGGCCCACAGGCTCTTTTGTTGAGGCGGCTGGGCTCGGTAGTTGTGGTGCCGCGGGCTTAGTTGCCCCGCAGCATGTGGGCTCTTAGTTCCCAGACCAGGGATCAAACCTGTGTCCCCTGCATCAGAAGGCAGATTCTTTGCCACTGGAGCACCAGGGAAGTCCCTGATGCACCCTGATTCTATGAGGAGAGAGCATGGAAACTCTGTGTTCAGGACCCTTCCAGACCTTGCCCTATGTGTATTTTCATTTGGCTAGTCCTGATTTGTATCCTTTCTTTTTTTTTTTTTTTTTTAAATTAATTAATTTATTTATTTTTGACTGCGTTGGGTCTTCGTTTCTGTGCAAGGGCTTTCTCTAGTTGTGGCAAGCGGGGGCCACTCTTCATCGCGGTGCGCGGGCCTCTCAGTATCGCGGCTTCTCTTGTTGGGAGCACAGGCTCCAGACGCGCAGGCTCAGTAGTTGTGGCTCACGGGCCCAGTTGCTCCGCGGCATGTGGGATCCTCCCAGACCAGGGCTCGAACCCGTGTCCCCTGCATTGGCAGGCAGATTCTCAACCACTGCGCCACCAGGGAAGCCCCTTGTATCCTTTCTAATAAAACTGTAATAATAAGTATAGTGCTTTCTAAAGTTCTGTGAGTTGTTCTAGCAAATCAAACCTGAGGATTTGTGGGAACCTCTGAATTTGTAGCCAGTTGTTCGGAAATGTTGTTGGCCTGCGGACCACCAAAGTGCAGCTGGAGTAAGGACAGTCTTGTTGGGAACCATGTCCTTGAACTATGGAATCTGATGCTACTCTGGGTCATTAGCATCAGAATTGTATTGAAGTTCACCAGTTGGTGTCAGAATAGTTTTATATTCCTGTTATAATTCAACTTAAATTGGTGGCCAGATGTGAGTTGATGAGATGATATACCCAAGAAAGGGGGCATGGCTTTTAGTCCTTTCCAGCCCAGGTAATAGGAAATCATTCATTTAGCCCATTTACATTTAGTGTCTGTGTATGACAAGGTCTGTACTAGACAAAAAATGGTAGGAAATTCCCCATCCCTACAGCTTAGGAGCGTTTTATGTGATGTGGTAGACACATGGGATTTTTGTGTGCTGTGATAGAGAAGGAATGCTCAGCTGTTGGAATGGCGCTGTCTTCTTTGACAGGACATTGGGGCTGGGTTAGAGATGGGTCTTCTAGGCAGTGTGTACTTTAGGACCAGAGAGATGTCCAGTGTACTAGTGTGGATGGGGACAGGGGGTTGTGGGTGCCAGTGGTTGTTTCAGAATAAGTGACTGTGTTTACTGGCTGGAAGTATGTGTTAGGGTAGTGCTTTTGCAGAGTGGTAAATGGACCACCTGTATAAGAATTACCCTGTACACCAAGGGGGGAAAGTGGCTGGGGGGGTGGGGTGGTAGGATGAATTGGGAGATTGGGATTGACATGTACACACTAATATGTATAAAATAGATAACTAATAAGAACCTGCTGTATAAAAAAATAAATAAAATAAAATTCAAAAATTCAAAAAACAAGAAAAGAATTACCCTGTCCACTGGTTCCCCCGTCCCCTTACAGAAATGCTGGTTTTCTTTTCTACTTTTTTTTTTATGATGGAAAATGTCGATTAGTGACACTAGTAAGACGAATAGTGTAATATCCCCCCCCATCTACTTATCCCCAACTCCATTAACTCATGACTGGTGATTCGATTTATAGTGTTTGCTAATTTCTCTTTGGGAGTATTTACCCATTTATTTAATTACCATGCCAGTTTCAAGCTACCACACAATTTTACTGAACAAGGAGTTAGGGAAAGATTCTCAGAATCAGTTCTCCTGACCTGGGGCAAGGTGGCCCCAGCTCATGACTCTTTCCCACTCAAACCAGCTTCCTCTTACTTTTTAAAAAAATTATTTATTTTATTTATTTATTTTTGGCTGTGTTGGGTCTTTGTTGCTGCACGCAGGCTTTCTCTAATTGTGGTGAGCAGGGGCTACTCTTTGTTGCAGTGCACGGGCTTCTCATTGTGGTGGCTTCTCTTGTGGAGCACGGGCTCTAGGCATGTGGGCTTCAGTAGTTGTGGCACACGGGCTCAAGAGCACAGGCTCAGTAGTTGTGGCACACGGGCTTAGTTGCTCCGTGGCATGCGGGATCTTCCCGTACCAGGGATTGAACCCGTGTCCCTTGCATTGGCAGGCGGATTCTTAACCACTGCACCACCAGGGAAGTCCCACACCTTCCTCCTTTTTAAAAAAATTTCAGAAATAATTCTATCCATAAGTATTTAGGTTTATATCTCTAAGGACTAGTTTTAAAAATATACCCACAAAACTTTTATTACATCTAAAATAATTAACAATAATTCCTTAGTATCAAATATTTGATTTGTGTTCAAACTTCTCCACACATCTCCAGATAGGTTCCAAGAATTACATTTGGCTGCTTTATCTCTTAAGTCTCTTTTAGTCTATAGGATCTTTCTTGATCTCTCTCTTTTTTCCTTTGAAGCTTATTTGTAGAATAAAGTTTATTTTGTAGATTTTTTTCACAATGTACAGTTTGCTGATTGCATCCCCATCATGTTTGCATCAAAGTTCCCCATCCCCTGTTCTTCCTCTAATTTCATAATTGGCACTAGAGCAGTGGCTTTCAAATGAGGTTCCAGGGTCAATAACATCAGCATCATCTGGGAAACTTATTAGAAATACAGATTCTTGGCTTCACTCCAGGCCTATTGAATCAGAAACTCTGAGGAAGGGGCCCTGCAGTCTTCTAAATGATTCTGATGCACCCTAAAGTTTGAGAACCATTGCTGTATAGGCTTGATCAGATTCAGGTTTGTCCCTCTCTCACCCCACTCCCTTACCCCCACCAGCTATTTCATGGCTGTTGATGTGTTTTCCATTAGAAGGCACTTAAGGCTGACTGGTCTCTCATTTATGATGCTGATGTCCATGTTGATCATTGCCTAGGCTATATCCGTTAATTCACTGGGGTTGCAAATGGCATTGTTCTAATTGTATCATTCCTTCTTTTTTTAAAAAATATTTTATTTATTTATTTATTTATTTGGCTGTATTGGGTCTTAGTTGTGGCATGTAGCATCTTCATTGCAGCATGCGGGCTCTTTCATTGCAGCACGTGAGCTTCTCTCTAGTTGTGGCACACGGGCTCCAGAGTGTGTGGGCTCAGTAGTTGCAGTGCGCAGGCTCTATTGTTGTGAGGTGCAGGCTCCAAGCGTGGGGCTCAGTAGTTGCAGCACGTGGGCTCTCTAGTTGAGGTGCACAAGCTCAGTAGTAGTGGTGTGTGGGCTTAGTTGCCCCACAGCATGTGGGATCTTAGTTCCCTGACCAGGGATCGAACCCACGTCCCCTGCATTGGAAGGCGGATTCTTAACCAATGGACCACCAGGGAAGTCCCTCTATCATTCCTTCTTCATGCATAAACTGGAAAAACTTCCCCTCATTAACTTTTAGGTTACCCTGTGGAATAGTTTGTTCAGAAAAGGCAGGATAAACGATGAGTCTTTGCTTTTATCTACCTGTTTTCAGAATAACTTGGTTCTCTAGCATCTGCCAAAGATGACAAATGAAGTCCTGTAACAAATCAGTGTAAATTTAAAGATTTAACTGTATTTGATGTTTTATCCATTGTCATTTTGTTCTTATTTGATGCTCATATTATCCTATCTTTGTGTCATGGGAACCTCTTCAGGTTTTCTCCTAATTCCTTTTGACATGATCCTAGCAGTCTTTTATAGTGTCCTTGATTTCTGGTAGAAGCTTTTCCAGTCTTGTTACATGTTTAGCTCCAGACCAGGAATTAGCAATTTCTTCAAGGAACCCTGTTTCTCTTTAGACAAAAATAGTAGAGATCATAAAATGCATGGTAGGGCTGCTCTTTACTCCAGAGGTTAGTCATATTTCCAGTTTAAACTCAGGACTATAATGCTTTTACTCAACCTAATGTATATCCTTTCTTTAATGCCAGAAATCCCAGTATTCAATAACACAATTACTCATTTTCTTTATCCCATAATGCCCACATAACAGTCTCAGAATTGTAGACTAGCAGTATTATTTCTGAAAACTATTTCTTCAGTGCTTGTTATCTTTAGAGTATAGCCCGCTAGGATATCCAATTAAAGTCATTTGAAATAGTTCTTTGTGTGATTCTCCTCCCAATTAAATATATAGTTAGTTTGCTTTATGTTTTGGGGATTGCTTTTTCAAATTTAATTTTATAATTATGTAAAATATTTACATGGTTCCAAAGTCAACCAAATAAGGTATATTCAGAGGAGCCTGGCTTCTACCCTTGTAGCTTCCACCTGATTCCCTCCGCTGTAGCAGTGATTTTCATCCTTGGGAGCTTTTAAAAAATACTGATGCTCAGACTCCACATCCAAGCAATTAATTCATAATTTGGGAGAGGAATTGGAGGAGAGTGAGACCCAGCCATCAGTACTTTTTACAAGTTCCCAGGTGATTTTCAGGGATAGCCAAAGTTAAGCGAAGAACTACTGACATTTAACTTTTCAAATAAAATCTATATCATTCCATTTAAAAACACACACACACAGAGACACAAATGGGATGCATCTATTTAGATTCCTTTCTCTCTTTCTTAAACATAAGGAACTATACTGCTGCACTCTTTGGTGAACAGCATGACCTGGAAAGCAGCTGTAACACGCTGTGCATTTAACCAAGCTCCCAAGCTGCCCTGCAGCTGCTAAAGCTGGAGAATGCCAATGTGATAGATGTTACGGGACTTAAAGAAAAGCAACAATTGAGTAATTTTTCTTCTAAAATATATTTTTAAAGTATAAAAGTAAGAAATTGTAAACACATATATGTATAATTCTAAAAATTAAGAATCCTGGGACATCATGAACACACATGTGACTTGGGATCTGCATCTTATTGCATGATTCAGATATACTAACTGGCATGGTCTGTGCTTTCCATTTAATTACATGCTAGTCTGCGACATGTCTTGTGTTCTCATTATAACATGAAATTTTGTTTGTAAGAACGAGAAAATGGCTTAATTTTTCTAATCTGTTTTTTTTATTCAATTACAAAGGTGTTTGGGTTTTTTTTCATCAATTACTGATGCCATTTTTTCCTCTCTGCTCTAATCCAAGCATCCAGTAGATATTGTGAGTGCCAATTGATGGTCTATCAGTTTAAAACAGTTCTGTGGCTACACAGTTTGGGAAATGTTGCTGTGGCTTGGGGACCTATTAAAAAGCTTTATAAAGGGGAGGGATGTTGTCATGTTTGGACCCTAGGAGGGTCCAACAGTGTGGAGGACTGGTCCAAAGCAGGGTGAGAGTGGATGCTGGGACACTGCATTGCAATCCACTGTAATAATACAAGTGAATGGTGATTAGGGCCTGAATTGAGCCAAGTGCAAGAGTTAGTGTTAGGGGCTAGCAGGAATGTTATAAAATAGGAATATTTTCCTTGAGTTGAATCACCACTTCTAAGGTGTGTTTCTCTGTTTTTCAGGTCCAGAAAGTAGATTTAAATGCACCCATATATGCTCATTACCTTGATGACTGACTCATGTTAATTAAATTCATTGGAAACTGACTTATACAGGAATTAGGTAGACCCAGCTTTCTATCCTTGCTCTGTCACAGCACAGACCTTCAGTATTTTCATTCTTAAGAAGGGAATTCTTGACTGCTTTTCAAGGGTGGTGAAAATTAAAGATGATATATGCTATATACCTACCACAGTGTCTGGTGTAATAATTGGTTAGGCAGTCTTTTCTCTTGATCCTAGAACTCATATTACCCAAACCTGGGGAACCCGCTTATATTAAAATCTTTAGGAAGTTGGATTGTCAATAAGAACTTTGATTAGAAAGCACAGAATTAGAACCAACAAAATAGCAATGGCTGGATTACTATGGTACATTACCTTGATATTCTTATGACGAACCACCCTTGCATGCCTGGGATAAATCCTGCTTGGTCATGGTATATAATCTTTATAATGTTGTTGGATTTGGTTGGATTTGCTAGTGGGTTTTTTTGTTTGTTTTTTGTTTTGTTTTGTAGGATTTTTTCATCTGTATTCATAAGAGATACTGATCTGTAGGTTTTTTTCTTGTGGTGTCTTTGTCTGGCTTTAGTATCAGGATAATGCTGGCTTCATAAAATGTATTATGAAATATACCCTTTCCTAATTTGGGGGGAAGAGTTTCAGGAGAAGTGGTATTAAATCTCCTCTAAATGTTTGGAAGAATTCACCAGAGAAGCCATCAGATCCTGGACTTTTCTTTGTTAGGAGGTTTTTAAATTACTGATTCCATCTCCTTACTTATTATAGCTCTGTTGAGATTTTCTATTTCTTCTGAGTTAGTTCTGGTAATTTATGTGTTTCTAGGAATTTGTTAATTTCATCTGAGTTATCTTATTTGTTGGTCATCAGTCAGCCACCTTTTCTTTCTTTTCTTTTTAAATTTATTTTTATTTTTAAATATTATCATACAATAAAATTTACTTTTTTGGTCTATAGTTCTGTGAATTTTAGCACATATATAGATTTGTGTAACCACCACCACAATCAGGATATAGAGCAATTCCATCACCCCAAAAACCCACTTTGTGGTATTATAGTCGCATTTTCTACTAATCCCTAGCTCCTGGCAACCACTGTTGCCTATCACTAGATCTGTTCTCTGTCACTAGTTTTGTCTTTTTAAGAATGTTATATAAATAGAGTCATACAATATGTATATTTTGAGACTTTTTTCACTCAGCATAATATCTTTGAGATTCATCCAAGTTATGTTATCAATAGTTTGGGTTTTTTTTAATTGCTGAGTAGTATTTCATTGTATAGATGTCACATTTTATTCATTCATCTGTTTCCAGTGTTTGGTGGCAATGAATAGAGCTGCTAAGGACATTTTATAGTGTCTTTGGATTCCTGATTGTCCATTCACTGAAATCTTTACACTTGTGATCATCAACTCTCCAGGTTTTCTGGAGGATGAATTTTTTTTTTTTTTTTTTTTTTTGGCCGCATCCTGCGGCATGTGGGATCTTAGTTCCCCAACCAGGGTTCGAACCCGTGCCCCCTGCATTGCAAGTGCAGAGTCTTAACCACTGGACCACCAGGGAAGTCCCTGGAAGATGAATGTTTTTATGTACTTCTGGCACACAGTAGGTATTTAATAAAAACACATTCAGCAAATATATACTGAAAATCTGTCCTGTGCTAAGCATTGGGAATACACTGGTAAGTAGAAACAGACTTAACTCCTTCCCTTGGGAAGAGCTCACAGTCCTGTAGGGGATACCAACATCAACCAAATAATCACTCAGATTGTTCTAGCATTGTACCTGTGGCTTCACTGCTTTGAAGGAAAGGCACTTTGTTTCCTCAGAGCCTGTAATAGGCATCTGAGCTCACCAGGTAGGTCAAATATGGCTTCCCTGAGAGAAGTGACTACTCTCTCAATTCCAAAGTTTGAAATAGGAGTTAACTAAGCAAAGTGGTGAGAAAAGCATTCTAAGACAAGCCCTTGAAGTGAGAGGGAACTTGGTGAGGAGACCAGTGTGGCGGCCAGAATGCAGAAAGTAAGGAGAGCATGATCAGAGTTTTGTCCTTATCTGAAGACCAGTGAGAAGGCCACTGAATAATTTTACATCATGGGGTGTGAGTAATGAGGATTATGGTTAGAAAAGATCATTCTAGCAGCTAGGTAGAAAAGGGATTTGGAGAGGGCTAGAGCTGGTACAGGTAATTTATTAAGAGGCTATTACTATAATTGAGGCTTGAGATGATGTTTGCCTGAGTTGAAGGGGGTGGGTGTTGAAGATGGATTCAGGGCTCATGTAGAAGGTAAGATGATGGCCAGGTCTTAGGGATGGATTGGATATGGGGTATGTGGAGAGAGAACTATCAAAGAAGACACCTATATTTTTTGGCCTATGCATTTGAATGGACAGCAGTGTTCTTTATTAAGATAAAGAACATGAGAAAGCCTTCAGCTTTGGGAAGATGGGAAGATCATGAGCTTGATAGTGGATATATGAGTTTGAGGTCTCCTGAGTTAAGCAGGAGATGACAAGTGGGCCATCTAATATTCTCATCTAGAGCTCGCTGAAGAGATCTAGGCCAGAGGTATGAGGGTGGGTCGTTACTTGAAGCTATAGGTATGAATGAAATCTTCCAGAGTGAGAGAACAGAGTGAGAAGCAGAGGGCCTCTGACTGACAGACACTTTGAGGACCCTAGTTTTAAAGGACAGGCATAGGAGAGTGAACCTACAAGGGAAAGGGGAAACCTGCAAGGGTAAGGGGAAGGCGCATGTTGTAAATGAATGAAAGCATGAAAATTAGACAATATGCAGAACACTTCTATTGTACAAATCTGAAACTCTGTACCCATTAAACAACAACTTCCCTCTCCACCCCCCACCCCCACCTTCTGGTAACCACCATTCTACTTTCAGTTTCTATACATTAAATTTTTTTTTTTACTGTCAAAAAAGAAGTTTGAGAAATATTGGTTCTAGGATATCAGCAACACATTCCCTACTCCAACTCAAACATCTGTGTGCCTACTGTGTGTCAGGCCACTGTACTGATTCCAAGGCCACTGTAGAGATTCCAAGATGAGGTAGACATGACCACTACTTTTGAGAAGTTCCCCTTCTACCTGGGAACAAAGACCAACAAAGCAAGTGCTGTTTGCCAGGCACAGAAAGACAAGAATATTTTTGTAGACTGGTTTAAAGAAGAAGCAAGGGCACAGAAACCTCACATTATAAAATCTGTAGCTTGGTGAGGCAGGAAGTGGCAGGCATTAAGATTAGCAAAGTGAAATAAAAGTCAGATTGTGAAAAGTCCTGGAAAGAAATATTTTGGACCTTATGCAGAGACAATGGCAAGCTGTCAGAGATTTTATTTATCAGGGGAGTGATGTAGTTAGTAGTCTATACTTGGAAGATTTCCAGAGCTGCATGGAAGCTACATGGGGTGCTTGCTGGGGGTGTTCTTTTAAAGAGGCTAGAGGAGGCATAGAGAGTAGACACAGATTTCAGGAGCAGGCTCAGCAAGGCTTCGTGCCCAATTGAATGTGTGCCTGTGTGGTAGGGGGTGGGAAGGGTAATGCGGTGAAGCGGAGGGAGAAGGTAGAGACGAACTTTGGTGGTGATGGTGACAGGGAGACCTTGTACAGATTTGGCCTCAACGATTCAAGTGCAAACCCCCAGAGGCAACTAGAAATAGAAGTCTGGAGCTCAGGAACAAGGTAGGACTATTTAAATAGATTTGAGTGTGTGTGTGTGTGTGTGTGTAGGAACAGAATGACACTGCTACAAAAGTTGTGCAGAAAAGATGGCCCAAGAAGGAAGCCTGAGACTTCCAGAAAGGAACCAGAAAGGTGTGAGGAGACATGGAAAATGTTTGGCCAAGACGGTGGAAAGGAGAATTTCAAAAGTAGGGCTATTCCACAATGTTAGGTGTCAGGGAGATCCAATAGAATGGGGAAGGGACAGAGGGTGACAGTGAGCTGCCAGCCGCCCAGGGAGTGAGGAGCATGGCCCAGCTGCATCTGGTGCCTGAGTTCTACTCAAGAGAAAGCTTTATTTATTATCCAGTGGATGCCTCCACAGTGCTTTACCAAACAAACTGCCTATACCATTAAGAAAATTTATTTCTGAATTTGCTGATCTCAAAAGCTTAGAAATGTCTGTTTATTTTGTATCTTTTATAAAGTTAAAGTCTCACTATGCAAAGAGTTACCATCTTTTTCATGTTACTTAGTTTCTACAGGTGGTCAGCATTGATACTTTTTAGACTTCTCTCCTTGCCTGAAGAAAATAAGAATGACCCAACTTTTCCTGCTTTTTTTTGGAGTTGGCTTCCTTTAGTTTAGATCATTAAATGTGTTATAGTTTCACCCCACAAGAAGCAAGATATCAACCATAAAAGTGGCAAAAGTGGTAGAAACAGTTATAAAATAGTTAATACTTTAAAAAAGCTCATTCCATGTAAATTTTTTTCTATTAAATGAAAAAGAAATGAAGCTGGTCATTGGTGATAAGGTTTTTCAAGAAAAAAGGTTAAATGGAGCATGTCTATAAAAAGATAGACCACATCTCGTCTAACTCCATTTTTGGTCAGCGTCACTAGCCTCAGAACTTTCTTTATTCTCCATCTCAGTGGTATCCAAGCCAAAAGTTGGTTGTCCTTTACCCTCACTTTAGTTTTTCACTTATTCACCAAGAAGGTTTGGGAATCAACCCAATTAAATTTTAGTGTTTAGGGAGCATGTTTGTTGATCTTATATAGAAATTCTACATAATAGAACATTTGATTAGCCAGAACAAATTGAACAAGATAGATGAGAGTACTAAGGTGCCTTTCTGCTTTCACATAATCTTCAACTGCCCAATTTAATATAATAAAGAACCTTTTTTTTTTTTTAAAGTACTCTTTTCATATCAGAACATTTTAAACCCCACATTTGTTTATTTATTTATTTTTGGCTGTGTTGGGTCTTCGTTTCTGTGCGAGGGCTCTCTCTAGTTGTGTCAAGCGGGGGCCACTCTTCATTGCAGTGCACGGGCCTCTCACTATCGCGGCCTCTCTTGTTGCGGAGCACAGGCTCCAGACGCGCAGGCTCAGTAGTTGTGGCTCACGGGCCTAGTTGCTCCGCAGCATGTGGGATCTTCCCACACCAGGGCTCGAACCCACGTCCCCTGCATTAGCAGGCAGACTCTCAACCACTGCGCCACAAGGGAAGCCCCAATAAAGAATCTTTTATCTAATTAAACCTTCTTTAGATTTTTTTTTTTCCAAAAGCTGTTTCCCTAAGCACTTGTCTTCATTAGAGGTATTTGGGGATGGTGGGAGAGAGGGAGATAGATTCAGAGAAGTAGATCACCATTATACTAAAAATGGCATGTAGAATCAAATTTGACTGTGTTGGGCTTCAGGTTTATAAATTGGGTCTTAAAAATTACCTGTATCTCAGATTTTGCTCTGTAGCTCTAAATAACTTGCACACTAACTCTAGCCATCAAGGAATGGAAAGAAATGGTAGCGAAGCACAAGCTAATGAACCAGTTGAACAGCTAGTGATTTTTATTATGATGAGTTACGTTTTCTTGTTAGGTGGTGGGTTTTGTCACATCTGTTATAACAGATCCTTTGAAGAACAAAGGTCCAAGGCCAGCAAGGGAACAATGATCGTGAAGTCCAGACTGGCTTACTGATCATGGACTTGAGAATTGTTTTTCAACATCAGGTCACAGAGGGGCAGACTTGATTTTTTAAGATGATAGTGAATAAAATCCTGTTAGCTCTTCAAAAATAAGGATTTTTAGCAGTAATAAATAAAACAGTTTACATCAGTCATTAGAAATGCAAATCAAAACCATGATGAGATATTACTTTATACCCACTTATTATTATAATAAAAAAGACATAATAACAAGTGTTGACTTGGATGTGGAAGAACTGGAACCCACATACACTGCTGGTAGGAATGGAAAACAGTCTGGTAGTTACTCAAAAAGCTAAGTATGGAGTTACTGTATGACCTACCAATTTCACTCCTAGGTGTATACCCAAGAGAAATGAAAACATATATCTACGTAAAATGTGTACACACGAATGTTCATAGTAGCGTTATCCTTAATAGCCAAAAAGTGGAAAAAACCCAAATGTCCACCAGGTGATGAATGGATAAACGAATGTGGTATAGCCATACAATGGAATAATATTTGACAACAAAAAGAAATGAAGTACTGATAGGTGCTACAAAAGGCCAGTTGTATTCTACTTATATGAAATGTCCAGAATAGGCAAATCTATAGAGACAGTAAGTTATTGGTTGCCTAGGGCTAAGGGGGGGGAATGGGGAGTGAGTGCTGATGGGTATGGGGTTTCTTTTTGGGGTGATGAAAAAAATCTAAAATTGATTGTAGTAATGGAGACACAATTCTTTGCATATACTAAAAACCATTGAATTGTACACTTTAAATGATAAACTATGTGGTATGTGAATTATATCTCTATAAATCTGTTATGTTAAGAAAAATAAAGCTATTTTATTTTTTTCTCCTCCTGTCTCTAGCTATTGCAGCCCCAGGCCCCCCTGAGAGGTTAAGCTATGGCCAAGTACAGTTATGGTTACTTCTGTTTTTCTTTATATTGACTCAGTCTTTGTACTTAAAATTAATTTAAGTGAAAAAAAAAGTTGTAAAAAAAACTTTATGCTGACCTTAGAAAAGTACTCAGTTTTGGACCTGGTTTATCAGTAAATTTTGATTAGTTTGTAAGTACTAATATTTGATAAACTGAGTTAGCCTCAGAAATTTTTCAGTTAAGATTCCAGATGCAAATTCCTAATGGGGGCTTTTAACTTCATTTTAAAAGACATTTTAGGCATTTCAAGAAAGAAGGTGCTTTCTCAAAGTTGCACGAATGTGAGTGTTACCCAGTTACCCTGCTAGCATCCCCAGGGTGATTTTAGATGTTGTCCTTCCATAGCTACCTGTATGGCTAAGAGCATGGGCTGTAAAGCTAAGACTGTCTGCCACCCTGTCTGGTTTCACCTTTGTTAGCAGAGTGAGTTATTTAACCTTTCTTGCCATAAATTCTTTATCTAAGTAGTACCTCATAAGGTTTGTATGAGAATTAAGTGACTTATAACCATAAAGTGTTTAGGGCAGATCCTGGCACATAAATGTTATATGTTGTTATTCCATCTCCACATTTTCTAGCATTCTTTGTCATCTGGATCGGCAGAATTTCCTTTTGGCTTCTGAATTTACTAAGATTAGGTTTGTCATATATATAGCCGAAGAAAATGAAAACACTAATTTGAAAAGATATATGCACCCCAACGTTCACAGCAGCATTCTTTACAATAGCCAAGATATGGAAGCAACCTAAGTGTCCATCAACAGAAGACTAGATAAAGAAGATGTAGTGTATATACATACACACACACACACACGGTGGAATATTGGCCATAAAAAAGAATAAAATTTTGCTATTTGCAACAACATGGATGGACCTGGAAGGTATTATGCTTAATGAAATAAGTCAGACAGAGAAAGGCAAATACTGTATGTTTTCACTTATATGTGGAATCTAAAAAATAAAACAAATAAATAAAAATAACAAACAGAAACAGACTCACAGATATAGAGAGCTAGTGATTACCAGTGGGGAGAGGGGCAAGATAGGGGAAGGGAATTAAGAGGTACAAAATACTAGGTATAAAGTAAATAAGACATGAGGATGTAATGTATAGCAACAGGGAATATAGCCAATGTTTTATAATAACTTTAAATGGAGTATAATCTATATAAATATTGAATCATCATGTTATATGCCTGAAACTAATATAATATTATAAATCAACTATACTTCAATTTTAAAAAGATTAAGTTTGTCTGTGAGTGGCAGAAAATCCAAAATAATAGCACTTAAAGGAAGCCTAAAGTTCAGGGCCAGTAGGACAGGGAGCTTCATGAAGTTGTCAGGGGTCCAGGTCATCCTATCCTGCTACTTTGCAAGCCTATTTCTACTCTTTTCTAGAGTTGAAAGACAAAAGGTAATTAAAACACATAGAATTAGTAGTGTAACTGTGTTATTTGAAAATATAAAGTAAATCTCAGGATCAACAGCCCAAAGAGTTGCTGCATTTGCCGCTGGGGAGCAGGAATTGTGAGTAGGGAGAGATGGATTACAAGACTGCTGCGTTTTGTTGATGTTGTTTTCTTAGTTATAGCCTTATAGTACTGATTGGCTTTTAAATTTGTGATATGTAAAAGTTTGATTAAAGACAAAATTCTAGAAAATTAGAGTTATTTCATATAGTGCTTGTGCAAATTTTTTTTCACATAACAATATATTTTGAAGGTCTCCCTGGCAGTTCATATAGGTCTGTTGCACCCTAAATTTTAACGGCTGCATAGAGGTTTGTACTCTGACTATACCAGTTGTTTCCTTAACTTCTTTTTCTAGACAACTTTTATTCTCATTTTTTTTTCTATTACATACAATACTATAGTGATTATGTGATATATATATATATATATATAGAAAACATATTCCTAGAAGTGGAATTATTACTAGGTCAAAGACAGTTCACAGTTAAAATTTTGACAGAAACTACCAGATTTTCTTCCAAAATTTTAAGATCACTCTGATAACTGTGTGGAGAATAGATTGATGTGGAACAAGATGGGCCTTGGGAAGACAAGTTTGGAGGCTGTTGCTATCATCCCAGCGTGAAATGATGCACTTCAGGCTAGGGTAACAGTGGATATGGAGAAAGGTAGACTGATTCAAGAAATAAAGTGGATGGGAGAACAGATGGAATTATTAATGAAGTAGATGTGAGTAATGAAAGAAAGGAGGGAGTCAGGATGATTCAGATAGACCAGTGACATCAATTAGAGTCTTCATGTCAGATGAAACCTACTTGCCATGGCCAGATTAGATGAATTTGTAGATACTTTGCAACTCTGACATTGTATGATTTTGGTATCCATGACAGCACCCTTATTTATAGATTGAATGATACACATATTGAATACTTTGTGTTTTATAATTGTAGGTATATAATTTTATTTGATTTTTTTTTTATTGTGCAAACATTGAGTTTATCCCTAAACTGGATAGATTTTAATCTTCTGTAAATCTCTGGCCAATGTGCTTCCTTCCTCCACCAGCTGCAGTCAGAGTGATCTTTATAAAATCCAGTCTGCGATGACTCCCTTCACTCCAGTTTCTTCATATTGTAACAGAAGTGCTGTGTCCATAGCTGATCCACTCACAGGGAACATTTCCAAGTGGTTCTGTTCCATTCCACCTTGTTTGGGGGTGTCCAAGCCCCCATCCTCTCCCCAGTGGTCTTATAGGTCTTCTGGACTGTGGGAAAGTAGAGGGCCCCCAGGTTGGGAATCAGTGGAGCAAGAAGATAGGTAGGTATTCTATACTGGAGGACTTTCCTGACACTCCCTATTATTGGGGTAGGTAATCCTTTCTTTTCTCTTCTTCCAGTTAATACTTCATCTCTCATTAAGTCTTGGTCATTATTCTCCAGATTTTCCCTTCTGGTTTTGCAGTCACATCCAAGGAACTCTTTATCAGGTACTTAAATCTTTGTTCCTGCTCTTCTCCCGCAGCTGGAGGAAAAAGAAAATACGTAGAAATAACTAGTTTATTACTTCTGAATATTGCCCTGCCACAGCATGACTTCCAAAATAGGCCTTGCTCACCTCTTCACCTTCATCTCTGTGCTGTTTTGCCACTTTGCTCATGCCATATCATATACTTCTTTCATTTCCTGAAATCATAGGTTCACTCAACTCCATCCCAACCGTGCTTAGACCTTACTTTGTAGACCCAGACCTTCCTTCACTTTCTCTACATACTCTTCGTATGTGCTCATAGAGCACTCTATACTTGCCTTTGTAGTAGTATATATCACATGTTATGATTATGATATGATTATTTTGGGTCACTGGTTAGCTAGCTCCTGAGATCTTTGTGCACAGGAGCCATATCTGAATCACTTTTATTTCCCCACTGGTAGCACAGTGCCTGTCCTAGAAGGGCTCAGTAATTATTTGTTGAATGAATAAATATGTATTTGGCACCAGCCAATATTGAATGATTTTTATTTAGTTCAAGGATAGAGGAAATAATCAATATAGAATAACAATGTAGAGGAAAGTTGTGATTTTAGAAGAGGCTACTTTATTTTTCTAACAAGTAAGTATGTTTTATTCAGAAACATAAGCATGATCTATGGAAACTAATAATAGGAAACCAGTTAGGTCTTCCCTGGTGGCCCAGTGGTTAAGAATCCACCTGCTAATGCAGGGGACATGGGTTCAAGCCCTGGTCTGGGAAGATCCCACATGCCGCGATGCAACTAAGCCTGTGCGCCACAACTACTGAGCCTGCACTCTAGAGCCCATGAGCCACAACTACTGAGCCCGTGTGCCACAGCTACTGAAGTCTGCGCGCCTAGAGCCTGTGCTCCGCAACAAGAGAAGCCACTGCAATGAGAAGTTCACGCTCTGCAACGAAGAGTAGCCCCCGCTCGCAGCAACCAGAGAAAGCCCGCAAGCAGCAACGAAGACCCAATGCAGCCAAAAATAAATGAATTAATTAATTAAAAAAAATAGGAAACCAGTTAATATAATTCATCATAATAGGTAAAGTAAAAAATCATGTTATCATTTCTATAGATAACTAAAAATACTATTTAGTAAAATTCAAAAATTCCTGGCTAAATTTGGAAGATATCCTTTAACTACTGGTATACAATTGATAACAGATTTACTACAATAAGAGGCTACTTTAATAATAGTTGGAAGCCAGGTTGCAAAAGCCTCAAAAAAAAGAATGGTCCACTCACAAAACAGCTCATTTGGGAAGCTTGGTGTTGGAAGGAAGTAGGTATGTGAATTATATAACTAGAGGCCTTAGCAGGGTCAGATAGGAGTTTTCTGTAGGTAGATAGTGGGAAGATGGATATCAACTGTTGGACAGACTAGAGAAAAGGCTCAATGGGATGGGCCTCATTATCAGCACATGGTCACATGTACCAGCAGAAACTACCACACCAAGGCAAACACACCATTGGAGCTTTTGCTTTAAACTTTGATGACCGTGTACCTAGTTTAACCAGCACAAGATTCTACAGAATGAAAAAGTGAAGAAAGAATAGCAGCAAATCAGAACTACAATGGGATATCACCTCACACCAGTCAGAATGGCCATGATCAAAAAATCTACAAACAATAAATGCTGGAGAGGGTGTGGAGAAAAGGGGACTCTCCTACACTTGGTGGGAGATGTAAATTGATACAGCCACTATGGAAAACAGTATGGAGGTTCCTTAAAGAACTAAAAATAGAGCTACCATATGGCCCAACAATCCCACTACTGGGCATATAACCAGAGAAAACCATAATTCAAAAAAACACATGCACCCCAGTGTTCATAGCAGCACTATTTACAATAGCCAGGACATGGAAGCAACCTACACGTCCATCGACAGAGGAATGGATAAAGATGTGGTTCATATATACAATGGAATATTACTCAGCCATAGAAAGGAATGAAATTGGGTCATTTGTAGGACGTGGATGGACCTAGAGACTGTCATACAGAGTGAAGTAAGTCAGAAAGAGAAAAGCAAATATCATATAATAACATATATGTGAAATCTAGAAAAATGGTATAGATGATCTTATTTGCAAGGCAGAAACAGAGACACAGACGTAGAGAACAAATGTATGGATACCAAGGGGGAAAGGGTTGGGTGGGAGGAATTGGGAGACTAGGATTGACACATATACATTATTGATACTATGTATAAAATAGACAACTGATGGGAACATACTGTATAGCACAGGGAACTCTACCTAATGCACTGTGGTAACCTAAATGGGAGGGAAGTCCAAAAGGGAGGGGATATCTGTATGTGTATGGCTGATTCATTTTGTTGTGCAGTGGAGGCTAACACAACATTGTAAAGCAACCATACTCCAAAAAAATTAATAATAAATAAATAAATAAATTTTAAAAATAAAAAAAAAATTTAAAAAGAAAGAATAGTAGCATTCTTTCCCTCTTCTGACCCATAGAGAAAGCAGAATGAATTTGTGTGTGAAATCATGGTAGATTTTTTTTGTCTTCTCTGTTTTCCTTCCCTTCCCTTCTCTGTCTTTTTTCTTAATTGTGAACCAACGAGTCCCATAGTTTATTGATTGGGTCTCAGAACCCTAAATGGGTTACTCGGCACTTTTCTTGGACTTTTCTTGCATCATTGAGTGTTCCTCCTTTGACACCCTGCTTCTCCCTCATCTATGTTTCCAGGCACCCTGGGACATTTACACTCTCCAAAAACTTTCTTGCCCTTGGGGCTTTCGTCAAGCTATTTCATCTGCCCAGAGATGCACTTTCACCCCCGCCTACGGAGGCCCAGCACAATTGCCACCCATTGGTGGCAGCCCTTCCTGGCAATCCGTTTGTTGTGATTAACGACTCTAATGGGCCTGCCCTAACAGCTGCCTTGTAGTCCACTTTTGAGATTTACTGTTCTGTGCTATGTTTTACTATGCTGAGGTCCTCCAAACACAAGGCCCTCATTAATGCCCTGCTTCTGTTATTTGCCTCTGTACATAGCTGGTGTTGCTAACATCCTACCAGCCCAGCTTTAAGTTGAGTGTGCCTATTTGCCACAGCAGTTGTAGAATCTTGAGTCCTGAGCTTTGCCCTGCCCTAGCTGTGCTTGGATTATGTTCTCCGGGTTTGGTTTGGTTTGGTTTTAACATTTATTTATTTGGTTGCGCCAGGTCTTAGTTGTGGCAGGTGGGCTCCTTAGTTGTGGCTTGCCGGATCCTTAGTTGCAGCCTGAGGACTCCTTAGTTGCGGCACGTGGGCTCCTTAGTTGTGGCTTGCCGGATCCTTAGTGGTGGCATATGAACTCTTAGTTGCGGCATGCATGTGGGATCTAGTTCCCTGACCAGGGATCGAACCCGGGTCCCCTGCATTGGGAGGGCGGAGTCTTAACCACTGCGCCACTAGGGAAGTCCCTGTTCTCCAGGTTTTTATGCCGTATCCTACCATGTTCATAGTGAAGATTCTATTATCTTGTCCATCATGTTTCAGTTTAAAATAGGAGAGACTTTGGGAAATGTTTTCAAATTCTCCAGCATGTTCTTAATATTCACCACATAAAATATTCTACCTGCTCAAAGAACCATGTTTTAATTTCAGGGTATGTCAGCATTTATGAGTTCATTTAATCAGGAATAATGACTTTTAGTTTCCACTGAGATTGCATTTGTTAATATTTTTGAGGCACATGTTTTCAGATCAGGTAACCTAAATTTTAAGTCTTCCTATTCCCTATGTATTTGTTTATAATAGAAAAGGAGAGCATTTTAGGCACTGTTTTCTGCTGGAAGATCTTCTCATACTTATACTGGTTGAATACTTTGACCCACATAAACTCTGATGTGCTCTGTTTTGGGCTATTTAAGCAGTGGTGAAATTACAATAGATGGTCTCTGTCTGCTGTAGTCACTAATTACATTCTCTGTGCCTTGGCATTGTATCTTGCTCCAACTGCAGCTGTTTCCTCTGGCCCTATAAAAGCTTATAAGATGTGTAATAATTTAAAATGAAACAACACATAGATTTATCAGGCAGCATGTTTGTGTTTTTAATTACATTTTACACTGCAAGTCACCTTTTTTTTTAAAGTACTTTTGAACTCTTTCACAGAGGGAGTGCTTTAGGAATTTAAAAAATCATTTTGTCTTTTTTGCATGATATATGAAAGTATTGATTTTAAGTTTGCATTTTAAAATTTTGATTCCTTCTTTTATGTCTTTGTTTTAAACACACTGTTCTTTCTTTATGATAGTTCTATAATCTTGATATCTAACCCTTTGTTTGAAGTATCCCCTGATAGCACCCATACTAAATTGTTTCACTGTGTACTTTATAATTTTAGGTTGTATACTAATATTTGATGGGGTTTTAATTATGGAAATTTCATGAGGCCTGGGTTGAGGGCTTATGCTGGTGTACATTTCATCCGTCTAACTGAGTGACAAGCACATGTGTTTCAAATGATCAAAGGAAACTCTCCCACATCTCTCAAGCTAGAATGCAAGCTCCATGAAATCAGGGATCTTTGTTTTGTTTACTAATGTCTCCCAAATTGTCTACTGTAGTGCATGGCATGTACTAGGTACTCTACCTATATTTGTTGAACTGAATCACTTCCTTTCCTGGTGGATGGATTAATTTTGACTAATCCACTTTTTATTGAGGAAGTAGTGACAGACTATTGTAGGTACTTTCAGGAATGCTGGGGTTTTCTTTTGACTATTTGCCTATTTGTTCCAGTAACATGACTTTGACCCTGTGCTGCACAAAAAGATAATCCTAATCCTATTAAGATGAATGAGCATTTGCCTCCCTCCTGGGTCTATGTTTGTTTCAGAGACCATGCATTAGAGTTTGGCTCTCTGAGCCGTCTTCAATTTGTTTTTCACTAATCCTCAAATTTCTGTTTTTTTGGAGCGTTATAAGGCATATTTTATATATTTTTAAAATAAAATTAATCAGATTAATGTTTGAAGGTAAAAAAACCCCACCTTGTTTTTTTTTTTAATAAATTTATTTATTTTTGGCTGCATTGGGTCTTCGTTGCTGCTTGCGGGCTTTCTCTAGTTGCAGCGAGCAGGGGCTACCCTTCATTGCGGTGGCTTCTCTTGTTGCGGAGCACGGGCTCTAGGCGCGTGGGCTTCAGTAGTTGTGGCTCACAGGCTGCATGGGCTTAGTTGCTCCGCGGCATGTGGGATCTTCCCTGACCATGGCTCGAACCCGTGTCCCCTGCATTGGCAGGCAGATTCTTAACCGCTGCGCCATCAGGGAAGTCCCTCCACCTTGTTTAAATGATATAGTTCAGTGGTAAGAATTTAGAAAACCATCAAACATAAGGAATGATAGGTGAAAAGTAGGAAAAATTAGCAAAAAAACTTTTTTTTGTTTGTTTTAACCTAAAAATGTGATCAATTTTTCTGATTAATACAGTGACTGTGGGTGGAGAAAACCCACCTGTATTGAGGGAGAGTATAACTTCATGGTTAATTTTTTATTTTAGTGTAATACTCATTAAATTATTTTATTTTATTTTATTTTAAATATTTATTTTTTAATTTATTTGGTTGCACCAGGTCTTAGTTGCAGCAGGCGGGCTCCTTAGTTGCAGCTCACCAGCTCCTTAGTTGTGGCATGTGGGCTTCTTAGTTGTGGCATGCGGGCATGCAAACTCCTAGTTGCGGCATGCATGTGGGATCTGGTTCCCTGACCAGGGATCAAACCTGGGCCCCCTGCATTGGGAACGAGGAGTCTTATCCACTGCACCACCAAGGAAGTCCCTCATTAAGTTATTTTATAGAGTTATTTATTTATGGCTGTGTTGGGTCTTCGTTTCTGTGCGAGGGCCCTCCCCAGCCGCGGCAAGCGGGAGCCACCCGCCATCGCGTTGTGCGGGTCTCCCACCACCGCGGCCCCTCCTGCCGCGGAGCACGGCTCCAGGCTCCAGGCTCCAGGCTCCAGACGCGCAGGCCCAGCAATCGTGGCCCACGGGCCCAGTCGCTCCGCGGCATGCAGGATCCTCCCAGACCAGGGCTCGAACCCCCGTCCCCTGCATCGGCAGGCAGACACTCAACCACTGCGCCACCAGGGAAGCCCCAAGTTATTTTAAAATGAAATGTAAATGCAGGTCTAGCAGGTCTTGGGATTATCTTTAAAAGAAGAAAATTTAACTATTTGATATCATAAAATTACCAGTAAATTTAGTAGACTTCTTATTCATTTGCTGTGATACAAATTAGGTGGAACTTGTATGTGAACAGAAATAAAATTGCCACCCACGTTGAAGTTATAAAGAGCTTGTTTTCAAAGACATATATTATTCTTTATATTGTCTTTATGTGATCATGTTGAACCACTGTCTCTGGTTGATTATGGAAGAATATGAATTGATCCACCACTTGGTATTCAGGTTCCTAGTTCTGTTGTCAAAGATCTTTGCAAAAAAGGAGGATAAAGATGGGGTCATGTGATATAATGATGACTAAACATTGCTTCTTTGTTTTGCAGTTCCAGTTCCTAACAGATTTGATCGGCGAGTATCAGGTATGTGTTCTTTTTCACAGCATACTACTGAAATGCTATTTTAAGATGGGATTATCGTAAATAAAAATAAAGTGATCTTTTTAATAAAAAGGTAAGTTGATAGCATTATAGAACATTATAAAAATTACCTGTGGTTCCTTCATTCTGTTTCATTTTAAGTTCTGAGTATATATGTACTTATTTTTATATTACTATAATCAGTTTGTCTCATTTGTGTCATTAATATTTTTCCACGTTCATAATTATGGCTTCTAAAAACAACTTTTCATATTACTACTTCTGGCATTCTATATTATGCTTGCCATTAGCTTCTTGCTTACATTGTTGAGCCACTTAAATTACTTCCTCAGTAATAGTGCTGGAAGTAGCATTCTCTGGTCAGAGAATAGGCTACAGGGAGAAAGACACCCTGCAAAGACCTCTTTTCCACCACCATCTCACTAACATAGGCAGTGCCTACTCCTTTCATTTATTTTTTTAATATATTTTTATATTGTTGACTTACAAACATACTCCTTTAATTTAGATGTAAGATATACCTCAAATTGTTTTATTTGGGATTCCTTTGATTATTAACCAAAAATGAACATTTTCCAAATATGGGAAATCTATTTTATTTTCTTGTATGGGACTAGTTTGATGATATTTTTCCCTTTTATCTTTTGTGGTCTAGATTATTTTTTGTAAGTGTGAATACATTTCTATCATGATTTTTATTTTTTAATTTATTTATTGATTTATTTATTTAGTTTTGGCTATGTTGGGTCTTCGTTGCTGTGTGTGGGCTTTCTCTAGTTGCGGAGAGCGGGGGCTACTCTTTATTGCGGTGCGCAGGCTTCTCATTGCGGTGGCTTCTCTTGTTGCGGAGCACGGGCTCTAGGTGTGCAGGCATCAGTAGTTGTGGCACGAGGGCTCAGTAGTTGTGGCACGAGGGCTCTAGAGCTCAGGCTCAGTAGTTGTGGCACGTGGGCTTAGTTGTTCCACGGTGTGTGGGATCTTCCTGGCCCAGGGCTCAAACCCATGTCCCCTGCATTGGCAGGCAGATTCTTAACGACTGCGCCACCAGGGAAGCCCCTATCATGATCTTTAACCTTTTGAAATTTTTAATACAAAATTTTCCAGGTTGGTGTGCTACTTATTTTAATTTTGCTGTTTTTTATTGACTCAAAAATTTTGATCTGTGACTGGTACCTTGAACACTGCCTGGCACAGAGCAAGTACTCAGTAAATATTTATTGACTATGTACATCTCTTTTTTTTTTTTCATGATTATTCCTAAGCTGAGAAGGTCCCCATTTTTTCATAGAGCTGATAAATATGTTTTCTGAAAGTTTTTCTTATAATAAGATGCTTGACTTTTGGATACATGTAGAGTTTATTTGATTGTACAGTTGGGATGTTTATGTGTTTCAAAATTGCTATGCAAGCTGTATGTGTCACATCATTCTTTCATATCCCCTTGTTCTGGGAAGGTTTCTTGACTTTAAATTGTCATATGACCTAACATCTGGTAAGGCTCAGAATCTCTTTCCTATCCCTCAGTCATTTTCTTTGAGAAAATCTGCTCATTTATGTTTTCAGAAAGTTTTTGGTAAGGTTGTACACCAAAATTTGTTGAAAGGAGTTTGAAGAATGTGCTGTTACTTATAGAAAGTCATTTACAGAGACAGGACTTCCCTGGTGGTCCAGTGGTTAGGACTCTGCACTTCCATTGCAGGGGGCACGGGTTCGATCCTTAGTTGGGGGGGTCCCAACATCCCGTGAGGTGCAGCCAAAAAAGAAAAAAAAAAAGCCTTACAGAGAGGAAATAGAATAGAAATTGAGGCTAGTATGAGACCCATGAGCTACTATCTCCCGTTTCTGTTCATCCCTGCACCCCTTTTTACCCAAAGATTAGTAATAGCTCTTGACATCTGTAGGGCAGGCCTGGGGAATGGAGAGTGCAGTGACATCTCCTCCAGAGGTCACAGACGGTCACAGATGAATTGCTGCGTAGCCTCTCCGTCAATGTGGTTCAGTCCTTGAACTCTGTGGAGGACTCAGATGAATACTTGGTATTATCCCTACCCTTAGCTTTTACAATCTTACTGAAGAGTTAAAATTTTTTAATATCAATCAAATATTAAGTGAAAAAAAAGGATTCTTAATAGAGTCCAAAATGATTATGCAGGAGAGCAAATAGCTTGTTAGCAATAGCTAACATTTTTTGAGTGCAGGCTGTGTGCTAGGTGCACATTTTTAAGGTCTTTCTAAATGCCTGCCTTGTATTGTTGAATATAATCCTCACACTAACACTATGAGATACATGCTATGATTATCCCATTGTATGGATAGGGAAACTTGGGGCAAAGCAGAGGTTAAGTAACTTGCAACAGTTGAGGTGATAAAGTGCCCACAGGTAGCATGGTTCCTAAGTACTACCCTTCATATCTCTATGTGCCCTTTCTTATACCCTCTGGAACTCTTGGTCAGTCTTCAGCTAAATCCGTAAACTCAGAGAACAGAGCCTGTTCTCTGAGTGCAGTCTTCATCTTCCTGATCTAGCTGAAACTTGGCCTGCCCTGCAGGCTTTTCAAATGGCTCATTTCTCGTTCACCTTCCTTGTAACACTGACAGGAGGTGGGTGAATATCTCTACTGTTCCTCATTGTTGCTTCCAGGCCATTCTCTCTCCCTCCTCCCTAAAACCCTCTACTTCAAACCTCACATTATACTCTACCAGCCACTGCCCCTCCTTGTTTTTGTCCTCTAATAACCCCCAGGTTGTTCCTTCTTATTTCCACATAGATAATCCTTCCAGTCTGGTCCTTCCATTCCTTGACCTCCTCTTTTCCAAGGTTCTTGTCTTCCACCCTACTTCAGCCACTCATTTCCATGGTTGTATTGTGGTAGGACCAGCATTACAACTCTTCATATTCTCAAGCAGTGATCCCAGTCTCCCACCACTGCCTGCTGTCTTCTAACAGCTCCTTTGCTGTCCCACTCCAGCTCTCACAACTCATTGATCCTGTCTCCTTTTCACTTTCTCGCTTCCTCTTTACTAACCTTAAATTTCTTGATCAGTGATTATAACCACTCCCTGACACCTTCCCTCAATTCACTTTTCCCTTTTTATTTTCTTGGCTAAACCACACTGTGGTTAAACCCAATTCTCCACTTATTGTGTCTGCACTACAGCTGTACTTGGTTGAGGGAAAATACGCATTCCTGTTGACTGATCTTATTTCAGTTCATGATCGTTAACTTCTAGTAGGCTCTTGATGACAGCAATCATACTGTGTTTCTATACTTCTTTCACGCCCCTGTTCTCCTAGGTAAGTCTTTCATTTCTTCTCTCTCTCCAAACCTCCAACACCTCCTCCCCCATCCTCATTCCTGTCAGATAATCTTCCTCTCAATTTAACTAAGGAAACAGAAGTAACAGAAGAGAATTTCCATAGGCTCCCACCCCATCTATCCTTCTTAATCTGCCTGTGAGTCCAGTTGTCCACCTGTACACTAGATCTCAACCCTTCATCCTTCCAGCAGTTACCTGTTCTTTATCCTGCATAATCTTTATTCTTCAACTGGATTATTTTTCTCAGCAAACAAACATATCATTGGCTCTCCATTCTTAAAAATAAAACTTTAAAAAATCACTCTTCCCTCTCTAGCTACCACCCTTTCTCTCTCCATATCTTTATAGCAAAACCCCTTGAAAGAATTGTCCATATTTCTAGTTTCTCTTCTATTCTCTCTTAAGCCCATTCTAGTCAGACTTTTGCTCCCATATCTCACCAAAGCTACTTTGTGTATTGCTCACTCGCATTCTTCAGAAGGAAGGAACAAAAGGAAGGGTTGAGGAATCAGGAAGAGAAATTACTGGAGGCAGAAAAAAAATCAAGAGACACTTCTTGGAGGGAGGCAGAAATTGCACTGGAAGTTGAAAAACATGGTTACTATTTGGCCAGTACCAAGAGGGATGCATTCTAGGTGGAAGAATGTCTTAAGAACTTGAAGGGGGATAAACTGGACCTGGCTGCTCTGGCTGTAGGAGAGGAGATAAAATAAAATTGGAAAGATAGTTGAGGAATGGGCTCCTGATGTGATCCAAGGATTTCAGCTAAAACTAGTGGTGTGAGGACATGTGCTGTGTCAAACACTGCAGAAGAGACTTCAACAACTCAGGGTGTCTGACTGAATAATAATCTGGAAAGTAAAGCAGCATAGGAGAGCTAACAGTTGTTGAGTGTCTCCTGTGAGCCCGGCCTTATGTTTAAATGTCACCTCCTATTATTAACCCTTTAACATGGTTCTAGTATTGTTATCCCCTCTTAGCATTGAAGAGACCAAGGACTGGGGACGTAGAGAAATAGTGAGTGAGCAATAGATGGACCTAAGCTCAGACTCCAGTGAGTGTAGCTTCAAAGATGAGCTTTTCCCCTCCTTGATGCTGCCTCTCCCTTGCAAATCACTGGAATTGAAAAGCTGTGCCTTCCAAATCCTTCTAGCAGAACAGTCCCTCTACATCAAGTGATAAATGCATCAAATGAAGAGAGTCCATAAATTCCTTAAAGGCAGTTTTCTTGACATAGTTCTAAATTAGTGATAACTGTCTTTCAGTTTGAAATGTTAGTTTGATTCTGTTAATTTAAAAACTTCATCCAGGGACTTCACTGGTGGTCCAGTGGTTAAGAATCCTCCTTCCAGTGCAGGGGATGCGGGTTCAATCCCTGGTTGGGGAACTAAGATCCCACATGCCACAGGGCAACTAAGCCCACGCACTGTAGAGCCCACGTGCCAAAACTACTGAGCCCCACGCGCTGTGCAGCCCACGCGCTACAACTAGAGAGAAGCTCACATGGCACAATGAAAGATCCCACGTGCTGCAAGTAAGATCCAATGCAGCCAGATAAATAAATAAATATTAAAAAAAAAAAACTTCATCCAAAAAAGAAAAACCCTTTTGTTTCATAAATTTCTGTTGTTTAAGCCACCCAGTCTGTAGTATTTTGTTATGGCAGCCCTAGCTGACTAATATACCCAGGCTGTATCAACTCTTCATGGGCACTGGCAGGACAGCACAGGGCCTCATGCCTGTGACCAGGATCTGGGCTCATTTCTTTGTAGAAATGAGGGGATTTTCTCTCACAAACACATTTTAGTGATTCACGTTTCTGGATGGAAGAAGCACCAGTTAAAATTTAGAAGAGGAAATTCTGCTGGATAATCTATTGTTACTTTGTACAGTTTCCTATTACTAACTAGTGACATCTGCTGGAGAACTGTGGCAAAATTAATTCCCTCAAATGAGGGGCTGTGCTGCTCTTTTAGTCTTCATCTTCAATAGGTCTCGACCATCTCATGACATTCAGTGTAGGTCTTTTTTTTTTTTTAATGCATTTATTGATTGATTGATTTTTGGCTGCGTTGGGTCTTTGCTGTGCGCGGGCTTTCTCTAGTTGCGGCGAGCGGGGGCTACTCTTCGTTGCCATGCGCGGGCTTATTGTGGTGACTTCTCTTGGTTGCAGAACACAGGCTCTAGGCGCGTGGGCTTCAGTAGTTGTGGCACACAGGCTCAGTAGTTGTGGCGCACGGGCTTAGTTGCTCTGTGACATGTGAGATCTTCCCGGACCAGGGCTCGAACCCATGCCCGCTGCATTGGCAGGTGGATTCTTAACCGCTGCGCCACCAGGGAAGCCCGACATTCATTGTAGGTCTTGAGGCTGCATAGGGGATGACACAGACTCTGGGACTCCCCGCACTGAGACAGGTTTCCTGATGTGTAGAACCATAAGGGGCAACAATCACATAGACACTTAAAAATGGATTTTTTTTATAGAAAATGAGAAAAGTAATTCGGGATCGGTACCAGAAAGAAGTAGAGAGGTTGAGGGTAAACAAAGGAAGAGGGAAAAGGGAGCCGAGTCTGATGTTCAAAAGAAAAGGGAAAAAATGAAAACCAGTTTAAAAAAATAAAGATATAATGTTTTTTCACAAATAGAAACATTAATAATTTTAATGAAAATAACTACTTTTGTTTAAATCATAGTGCTGTACCTTAAGACTTAAAAACTATAACATTTGTTGCCTCAGTTACATTGTCTAAAAATATAAAAATGAGCTAAGTTGCTAAAATACTTTCCTCCAAACTCAGAGGAAAAGCAAGCCTGGAAATAGGCTAGCTCAAGACTAAGTGTCATTATCAGTAAGATCCTGTCAGTCTCATCATTAAAGGCTTATTATTTTCAACTTCTTAAATGAATATTTTCATACATATGCAAAAGTAGAGAAAGTTAGTATAATAATACTCATATATCCATCTGTCTCCAAAATGAGGTTTTTTAAAATGCGTATTTCTAAGACATTTTGAAATCCTGGACCAAGGAGTAGCAGTTAGAGTAGACTGAATAAAGGTCAAATATGAGAATATTTCTGAGGTAGAATCTGATGTATTCATTGGGTAAGAGGTGAAAGAAGGAAGCCATGGTGAGTTCCAAATTTCTGGTTTAGAAAGCTGGGCTGATAATGACAACATTAATCAAGAGTGCAAAGAACCAAGAGGTTTGCAGTTTAAAATAGTGTCTGGTTAGCTGCCCTCAACAGCAGCTTCCTCAGCCCCCTACCCAAATACCTATGAAGATGTGAAAAGTGGCAGCAATAACATCTAGGAACTCAGGAAGGTGTCTGCCTTAATCTTTAGGACAGATCTGAGATAAACTTGTTTCCTTATGGAAACAGGAATGGCTTGGAGAAAGATAGAAAGAAAGTCATTGTCTACATCCCATTATCACTTCCCTGGCTCAGCTACAAAAGCCTGCACCACCAAGGGCTGGGCAGTACTCTCTGCAGAACATTACCTGATGCTGTTTTAGGGACTAGAATGGTGCCTATCCTCTTACTCCCTTCTCCCTGATTTTTCTCCATCTATTTAAGGATACTGGGTCCCTGTTAGACAGGCAGAGTGTTGATGGCATTACAGTACAGAAGGCGTGGTCCACACAAGTAGACTGGGCAGGGAAGGGAGTCCTGTGTACAGGTCATGCTGGGAGTCACCATTTCTCAGGTATTCCATTAGGTCAGAGAATCAATGAGGAAGGGGAAGCTGGGACACAAGCTAGACCAGGGCTGCAATGAGTAAATGTCTCTAAGAAATCAGGAGTTAAGTTGAGAGTGGTATATATCATCTTATCACCTCATTATAGATATATAGAGATTTTTAGCCATCATACAAAAGAATTGAGCATAGGGTCAAGAAACTTTTATATTTCTTGCCTGCTAACAAATAAGAAATAAACCCTAACAAACAATACAAGGCTTACGAATGAATTTGGCAGATTAAGGATATAAGAGGAATGAAGATTAGAAAAGTCCACTACAAAATGCTCATAGAATGCAAAAAATCATTGCCTTTATGAATTCTGAGTAGAAAGCCAAGGAAAGAATAGGCTAAAATGAAAAGAGAAATGGGTATGATAAGGAAAGACTATAAGAAAACTAAACACAATAAACAGGAATTAAATACATAGGACAAAAAAACCAAAATTGTTAAGAGTAAAATCTGTGATGGAAGACAGCTTTGAAGAAAGGACAGTTGTTGAAAGAACTAAGATAGAGAACAGAACCAAAATAATGATAATTAATATTCCAGAAAACCAGGACAAATGAAACAGAAGTGATAATAGTAATAGTTCAAAGAGTTGGCATTTACTGCATCCTGTGTGCCAGGCACTTGTTTATTGGAATCCTTATAACGGTTCTCAGAGGGGAATCACTACTGATAGCTCCATTATGCAGAAGAGAAGGTGGAGATTTGAAGTAAATCAAGCCAGGTCACACAGTTATTGCAGATAATTGAGGATTTATTAGAAGAAAAATTTCCCTAGCTGTAATGGCCTGTAATAAACTTATTGTGAAGAAGGAGCAGGTTTGTTGCATTCTAGGCAACACCAGTGGTCACATCTAGATCATTCCTGGCAAAACAGTTTTGTTAGTGAGTACACTAACTTTTTTATTCACTAGATAATTCATTGTGTCTACCATTGTGACACCTAAGGGTAAGATTTTAAAATCATGACTGGTACTGACATCTCCAATTCTAAGCTTTCTTCTGTTCCATAATTTTATTCCCCTTTTCTCCAGTGAAAAACATCTGGCTGTATATTTGTTTACTCACAACTGTAGTACACAGAGGAGTTTTGGAATTACTGTACCACTGCAAATAGCAGTTCTTTTTTGTCGTTGGAATATATCCCACTGAGGGTGGATGGTTACAGTACTATGTTCAGAAGCTACTTAAAATAATTCTCCTTTCCTTCTCTGTGGTTATGTTATCAACCTGATATGTGGTTAGGTTCATTTGTTTCTCTTTGTATTCAGTTTTAGCGTCCTTCCATCCTTATCAATTTAATTTTTTAAATATATAAAACATTTTAACATGGCTTAAATGTCGAAACTATATAAACGAATTTTCTTAGAGAAGTTTCATTCCCTTCCCTATCCCTTCTTTTTTGTTTCTGCCTACCTTCTAGGAAACAATTTTATTACTTTCTGGTTTATCCTTCTTTTGTTTCCTTTTGAAAAAATAAATAGGTTAAATTTTTTTGTATATATATTCATATTTATATATTTATTCCCTCCCCCCTCCTTGTTTTTTGGCTGCATTGGGTCTTAGTTGTGGCGCACAGGATCTTCCCCTCAGCATGCTGCATCTTTCGTTGCAGCACGTGGGCTTCTCTCTAGTTGTGGTGCTTGGGCTCTGGAGTGCACGGGCTCAGTGGTTGCAGCATGCAGGCTTAGTTGCCCCGCGGCATGTGGGATCTTGGTTCCCCAACCGGGATCAGATCGAACCCGCGTCCCCTGCATTGGAAGGTGGATTCTTAACCACTGGACCACCAGGGAAGTCCCCCTCCCCCAATTCTTAGCTCTCCTTTATCATGGAAGTCCTTCTTTATGGAAGGGACAGCATACTATGTAATATATTCTTCACCTTGCTTTTTTTGCCTTTTTTTCCCCTAGAACTCACTATTTATTAGCCTATGGGGATCTTCCTCGTTCTTTCTTATAGCTGTATGATTCAAATGGGTACTTATATCATTTATGATATTCTGCTATTATAAACAATTGTTCAGTTAATATTTTTTAAATCTTTGCTTTACGACAAAGACATGTCCTGTGGCCCGCTGGTGCAAACACAGGTTACCTGCAAAGAAAATCAAGTTGGTTTTAGATTTATATAATATTGTACCTAGAACAGAACCTGACACATAGTATTTACTGTGTTTAAAATTCTTACTTTTAAGTCATTCATGTACATAATGATGTTGAGATATTTTATTTTAATTGACTCTTTTTGTAATTACTCCAATTCCATATCCATATGTTTATATTGCATATACTGTACTTTTTGGTTTTCCGTCCCTGCTTCATAGCTCAGCAGAGACAGCACTTCCTTGCTTGTCCTTGCTGCTACCATAGAATTTAGTAGATAATATTTTTTATCATCTCTCTCGTGTTTGGACTACCAATCCCTAAAGAGCTGGCTTTTCATCACTAACAGAATGCCTGGCATTACTAGGTACTTAATATATTTGTTAATTGAAGGAAGGGATTACAAAAATCATTATAGCTTTAGAAAACAGTGAATAAAAGAAAATTGTGCCCACTTCCTATTTTCTAGTAAAACACACATCTGTTTTATTTATTTTTCTCATTATTTTTTTCTCTCCAAATTTAGTCTGTGCTGAGACCTATAACCCTGATGAGGAAGAGGAGGATACTGATCCAAGGGTAAGAACTGCAGCAAAGGTATTAGGTAGAATAATTTTAGTCCCCACTCACTCCCCTCCTCCTCTACATACCAAATCTAATCATGCTGACATTTAAAATAAATACAAATTAAAATCTCAGCAAGATGCCATCTTTTATCTAACAGATTGACAGTTATTAAGAAGAATGAAAGCAAGATTGGTTGAGGATATGGTAAGAAGGGATGCCTAGCTGTAGCTGTCAGAGCTTTATACTTAGTCAAGCCAGCTGACTCAGCAGTTACGTGAAGGAGAATTCATCCCTAACAAACAGTTGGGTCCTTTCTAAGGAGATTATTGCAGTATTGTAAAGTTGAAAAATGGAAGCAACATAAATGAACCAAAATAGGGATGCCAGGGGCTAAATTATGGTACATTCAAGTCAAGAGAATCTGCAGCAATTGGAAATGATGGTACAGGACTGGGCTTAATGACATGGGATGATGTATATTTGAAGTACATTTTATAGAGCATTTTATAAAATAAAAAATAATTTAAAAATACCTATCCGTCTGTCTACCTATTTACTTATTTACTTGTTTGTGCAAAGATTTATACCTGGAAGGATATATCCCAGATATTAACAGTAGTTGTTGTAGGACTATGGTTGATTTTTGGGTGCTTTTTTTAAAAACTCAGGTTTTTAAATTTTTGTACAATTAACAAATTACTTTTATAAAAGCAAATTTGAACCATCTTTTTTAAAAGATTGATGTTATAAAAGAAACTTTAATGATCTTTCAAGTGTGCCTTAAAATGAGTAGACTATGAAAGATTTCTGAAGTATTCTAATAATAAAATACTACCATTGGGTGAATATAATAAACATGTAGGTTTTTAAATTTTTTATTTTAGATATTGTAAAATTTTGATGACTTTAAAAGTTAAAGCTTTTTTTACTAACTTTTTAATATCACAAATTTAAATTACTTAACACTTCTGACATCTGTTATTTCTGGTCAATTTAAGCAATGTACTTTTTTTAGGGTGAAGACAATACTTAGGAAGGAGCTTGATGGGTCTCTCAATTATAACAGCTATACTAGGCAATAATTATTTTTTTTCGTTCAATAAACATTTATTAAATATCTGTAGTATTAGTAATAGGAGTAATAGTTTTTGAGCACCTACTAAATGCCAGGTTCTGTTTTAAACACTGCCTATATTAGCTCATTTAATCCTTATGACAATTCTAATTTTGTAGATATCACTGATATTACTAGTAATACTAAGCTGTTGAGGTTTGAACTCTAGCTTGTATAGCGGTCGTTTACTTGCCATCTCCACTTACATTTCAATAGACAACTCATACTGAGCTCCTGACTATTTCCATTTAGACATTCTTTTTCACCCACAGTCTTCCCCAGCTCACTTCTTGGCAGCTCCAAACTTCCTGTTGCTCAGGTCCAAAATTTTAAGGTCACCCTCAGCTCCTCTCATTTTTTCATACCCACATTCAATTTTTCAGCAAATCTGATAGGCTCAGTCTTCAAAACATATTTAAAATTCCAGTACTTCTCAACACCTTCATGGCTACCACCTTGGTCCTAGTCACCACCATTTAGCACTAGGATAATCACAGTAGCTTTCTGGCTTTCACTGTTGCCTCCCTCAAGGCTGTTCTTCACTCAGGAGCCAGCATGAGCCTTTAAAAACATTAGATCTCTTTCCTTCCTCTGTCAGAACCCTCAGATTGCCCCCATGTCACTAGAGAAAAGTTCCAGATCTGTGATCTACAATGCCCTCCACCTAACCCCCAAACCTGGTCTCTTCCTGATCTTTTCCCCTTGCTCTGCATCAGTCACACCTGTCTCCTGGTTTTTCTCAGACATGCTATTAACCAACCATAAGACCTTGTTTTCACTTGCTGTTCCTTCTGCTTGAGGTGCTCTTCTTAGAGATATCCACATTACTCACTCCCTCAGGTTGTCCTCGGTTCCTTGGGATCTTTACAAATGTCACCTTCTCAGGCCTCATCTGGACGCACACACGCACATGCACACTCATACATGCACCCTTCCCTACCTTATTTTCTCCTTAGCCTTGTCACTCTAACATACTTTATGTATTTATTGAATGTGAAAGCAGGTGTTTTTGTCTTGTGTTCACTGCTATGTGCCCAGAGCTGAGACGGTGCCTGGCACCTAGTCGATGCTTAATATTTGTTGAATGAATGATATGTGACCTTCTGCTTTTCGGTTGGGGACTCTGAGGCTCCCAGTGGATAGCTGACTTGCTGCCAGCCACACAGCCAGTGGGCGGTCCAGGGTGGGTACTCTTCACCCCTATCATATTTCCTGTACACGATCAGGGTACTGCTTGGTATTTGTATAGAGTTAAAATTATAGTAAACATGCTCTTAATTTTTCCCATTTTTTGGAGAAAGAAATAGACCAATTTGTAAGTTAAGTAATATTTTAAAATAGAATAAAAAATTTTCCCTGGTTTTATTTGGATTGGCAGGTGATTCATCCTAAAACTGATCAACAGAGGTGCAGACTTCAGGAAGCTTGCAAAGATATTCTTCTTTTCAAAAATCTTGATCAGGTAACATTGATTTTTAAAATATTTTTGGCTTTTAGCTTTTGTCCTATTCATCATTTAAACAGTTTTTAGCATCTTAGCCACAGCCATATGAGGCATTAAAACCTTAGCTTCTTCTTACTTGCAAATGTTTGCATTGTGTTGAGCACTGTAATCCATAATGAGCTTTTCAGATGACTTTTAGTATTTCTCTGAACTGCTTTGGTACTTCCTCCAAGGCAGTACCATTTGAGGACCATGCAGTTGGGTCATATTAAAAGGAAATGCTCAGGTTTGCATGACCCTGGCTTAGTTAGGAGGGTCTTTATTTATGCTACAGAGTAATTTCTCCAAAGATGCCAGTGTGGCGTCCTCTCTGCCGGTAGCCGTTAACCCACTGGAAGTGTGTGACTGCTTCTCACTCCTTTGGTGTAAGGCACCTCTTATGATTATTTCTCAGTGAAGACCTCAGGCATGGGGCACACACAGAGTGGTGTGTGTCTTTAGGGCCCCAGCACAGGATCTGTGCCTGTGCCTGTCTTCCCTCTCTTGGTGGAGATGGAAAACAGGGCTACCTCCTGAGGGCAGAGATTTCAAATTTCCTGTTCCTTCTGTACTTTGACGGCCACATGCTGAAGCCACATGAATGGCTGAGGTGCTGGGCCTGCTGGGGAATCCCAGAATGTGCAGAGACAGGAAGGATGGGAAATGGAATTCTCCTACTACCCAGCTCCTGCAAGTATGTCTTCTGAAGATATCCCCACAGCCTTCTGGGAATCTGGCTGGTCAAACATGAGTTCATGTTGTATCAATCAAGGGAATCAACTATCCCTGGTGTCTGTAAACCAGACTGTTTGGTAGCTGCGTGGTTATAGGAATAGCGAGAACTTTAATCAGAATTTTATTAGTCTGAGATTGAATAAAACAAGGACCATGAGTTCAAGGAAAGGCTGGTTGTAAGAAATAATAGTCTGTGTCAGCTGTTTTCCCTGGAAGACCCATCTGTATCAATGGAAAGGGGACTTGCTTCTTTATCTACTGTGAATGAAACCCCTTGTAAATTTTATACTAGCAGATATTCTAAAGAAGTTGCTGTGTCAGTCTAGTATTCAGATTTTTCTTAGTGCTGGAGAACATCATTTTACCATTTCAGTCTTGAAAAATGATAACTGAATTTTCAGATTTAATTATATTTTTCTAACATTTTATCATGAAAATATTCAGATACAATAAAGTGGAAAGGATTTTACAGAACATGTATTTATCCACTGCCTTGATTCTAACATTAACATTTTACTATGCTTGTCACATGATATACTGTCTACCCTCAACCAAGGGGTTGGCAAACTTTTGCTTAAAGAACCAGATATTAAATATTTCTGTCACAACTACTCAACTTCATTATTGTAGCAGGAAAGCAACCATAGACAATGCGTAAATGAAAGGGTATGGCTGTGTTCCAATAAAACATTATTTACAAAAACAGTCAGCTGTTTGCTGGCCCCTGCATTAACCCATCTTATTTTTTAGGATAATTTCAGAGTAAATTGGAGATCTCAGTATATTTCCCTTAAATACTTTAGCATGCATATCATGAACTATGGTTCAATATTTGTTTATAGCTTTTTAATGTAAAGTTTGCATATGATGAAATGCACGCATGAATTTTAAGTGTACTTAGGTTTGACAAAAGCATACACTTAGGTAATCCAAACCCCTATCAAGATGTAGAATATTGCCACCACCCCAAAAAGTTTCCTTATGCCCCTTCATGATCAATTCTTGCTCACCTCCCCCCAGAGGCAACTTCTATTTTGATTTGTTCTACCATAAATTAATTTTGCCTTCTAGAATTTCATATAAGTGGAATCATACAATATATACTCTGTTGTGAGAGATTCCTTTCACTCAGCACAATATTTTTGAGATTGTTTCTTATTGTTCAACATTCCATTTTCTTTTTTCACTTTTTGTTTTGAACTAGTTTTAGACTTATAAAGAAGTTGTAAAAATAGTAGAGTTCCCATATACCCCTCATCCAGCTTCCGCCAATGTTAGCATCTGACATAACCATAGTACAATTATCAAAACCAGGAAAATGACATTGTTACAATACCATTAGTTAAACTAAAAACCTTGTTCAAATTTCATTAGTTTTCTCACTAATTTTTTTTTCCTAGTTAATAATCCAGTCCAGAAACCCACATTGCACTTAGCTGTTATTTCTCCTTAGTCTCCTCCAATTTGCGATAGTTTGCAGTCCTTTCTAGTATTTCATGATCCTGACACTTTGAAGAGTACTGGTTAATTACGTTATAGAATATACCTCAATTTGAATTCGTCTGATGTTTCCTCATGATTGAAATGTGGTTATATATCTTTGGCCAGACTACACAGAAATTCTATTGTGTCCTTCTCAGAGCATCATATCAAGGGATCCATGATGTCAGTGTGTCATTGTTTTGGTGATGTTCGTTCATTCCCTTTTATTGCTGAGAAGTATTCCATTATATGAAAATACCAGTTTGTTTATCCATTCTTCTGACAGTGGATACCTGGTCTGTTTCTTGCTTTTAGCTCTTATGAATAATGCTCTGGACATTTTATACAAGTCTTTTTGTGAACTTTTTTTTCATTTCTCTTCAGTAAAATACCTGAGGGCAAAATTGCTGAGTCATAGGGTAGGTATATGTTTGATATTGTAAAAATCTACCAGATGTTTTTCAAAATGGTTATACCATTTTGCATTCCTTCCAACAATACATGACATTTCCAATTGTTCTGTATCCTTAACCAACATTTGATATTATCTGTCTTTTCAAATTTTAGCCATTCCAGTGAGTATATTTATTTCCATTTTTAAAAAATTTACTTCCCAAACCTTTGTTTTTAAATTTTCAAATTTACAGATAAGTCAGAGAATAGTACCATGAACATTCTTATATTCTTGACCTAGATTGACCAGTTGTTAACATTTTGCCACATTTACACTGTTTCTTGTGTGTATATGTAGGCACATATATAAGTATGTATGAACTGCTTTTAAGATTTTCCCTGTAAAGTTTTCTTTGGCTTTTTTGTTTTGTTTTCCAGTCCTGAGTCACATGTTGCTTTTGGTTGTCATGGTATGATTTTAGTCCCCTGTAACCCAGATTGCTTCCCCCATGCCTTATTCTATATCTCATGACACTGATGTTTCTGAAGAGTCCAGGCCAGAAAAAGAAGAGTTACTCAAAACATGAGGCTGCCAATGGACAGCCCACAGGCCAGATACAGCCAGGTATAGATGTGTGTGTTTGGTCTGTATTGTATGTGAAAACTTTAATTTGTTACTTGTATTTAAACATGAGATTTCGGGCAACACTGAGCTCACATTCCACATTAACGTGGATGACACATGAGTAGCAAGCCTTCCTTTTTAGTATTTGTCAGCTTATACAGTATTCAACACCCCTGGAACTATGGAACTAAAGAGGTGCTTTTTGCTGATATGTTATTTTAGCTAGCACAGTCACACTGACAGAACACTAAATCACATGGAATTATGCAGCAATAAAATTATTTCCTTGTCAGATCTTCAATCCACATTCCTCCAAAGGCAAAGTCTTTCTCTGAGTTGAAACTGGTATTTAGTGCTCCGTAACAGTAACTGATTTCCCTGACAGAGGGATGCTGGCCCTAGACTGAGACCACAGTTTTGTTAGAATTTAATAGCATTGTTTTGTTTTCATTATACTTACTGGTACAGTTACCTTCTGGTTATGGCAGGTAATATTGGTAAGTAAGTAATTGTATGTGTTGTGTATAAATGATTGTAGCAGTATTACATGTCTGGTAATAGATCCCGTTTATTGAGTACCTGTTATGTGACATATACTTTCCTTAGATTTTTCTCCTTTAGTCATAAAAGTTGATGAGCTAGAAACTATTTATTAAACCCTTTTTTGCATATGAAGAAACTGAGTCTCAGAGAGGTAAAGTGATGTGCTTGGCTAGTAGTTGTAGTTGTTATGCTGTTCCATGAGATAATCTCTGAGGCCATCTCAGCCTTTTAGCCTTGATGATCCTGTTAATATCAACACCTGGAGTAAGGTGGCATCACATGGCTTTACACCTGACATAGTAGAGCCATCAAGGCAGGTGACAGTCTTGTGGGTGTGGCTGGGAGAATAGGCACCATGATTTAGATACCTGTTTTTGCTTAAATTATAGAATGTTTTTTCAAAACAACGCTGCCTCAGAAAACTTGGCAACTGTGCTGTATATGTGGAGATGCAAAGCTGAATGGCCACAGGAAAGCATTTGTTTCAGACAGCCCTTAGGTTTCTGCTTGAATGTGGGGAATAGTCTGATGTGGGGACTTCTACCATCTACCATGTAGTCACCAACTAAGATAAGCATAGTTTTTTTCCCCCCACAAATGTAAAAGCCATCTCTTCTCCTTGTGTGTTCCCTGCAGGAACAGCTTTCTCAAGTCCTCGATGCCATGTTTGAAAGGACAGTCAAAGTTGATGAGCATGTCATTGACCAAGGAGATGATGGGGACAACTTTTATGTCATTGAACGGTAGGAGGTGGAGTTTTGCAATTGCACGGCTATACTTAATAAGATTCATGATTCAGGGCAAGTGCTTTACCCTATGCTTTGTTCAGCCCAGACAGGACTTAGGGCCACGTGAACAAGCTTCTCAAAGCTTGCCCCTCTCTGTCCACAGCCTGCCTTTCTCTATCTACTGCTGCCCTGAGTCCTCAGTACAACCCATACTTGGGTTGCCACTACCTACAATTAGGTGAAATGTGCAAGCTATGCTTTATAAACATGTTATTTGCAAGTGTTCAAGTGAATTGATTTTCTAAAGAATAACCGTAACACTTTATTGTCATCTGGATCATTCAATCCTAGCCTCATTTTACACATGAGTATACTGCCTCAACCTCCATACCTCTGGCCCCTTCTGACTCTGTTCCAGGTATAAATCATGTTGGGAGACATGAAATATGTGGGTTTGACCTGCTCGCCCTGGTGTGTCCTAACCTCTTGAGCTATTAGTATCACCTGGAGGACTCCTTCTGACCCCTCCTCAGTCCTGAAAGGAACACCCTCACCAGAGTTTAAGATCAATAAGATGTTGCTTCACCTAATATCTTCCATTAATTATTTTTCATTTTTTCTTTTGAAGTAATTTCAGAGTTATAGAAACGTTACACAAATAGTACAAAAAAATTCTTATAAACCTAGGTTCCCCAGATTAATGTTTTACCACATTAGCTTTATTGTTTGAAAGTAAGTTGCAGGTATAAGCCCTTTTACCTCTGAATACTTCAGTGTATATTTCCTAAAAATAGAATATTCTCTTACATAAGCAGAGATCAATTGTAAAAATCAGATATTAACATTTTATACAGTACTCTCATCTACTCTGCAGACCTTATTGGTTTTTTTGCAGTTGCTTTCCTGATTTTTAAGATTTTTAAGGGTCTTTTCATTTCGATCAAGTAGCTGTACTAGGTTCAGCTGGTCCCCTGTCTCGTCGAGCCTTTTGCTCGTTCAGGAAAATGTTCAAGAATGTACTATTTGGACTTCCCTGGTGGCGCAGTGGTTAAGAATCCGCCCGCAAATACAGGGGACACAGGTTCGAGCCCTGGTCCGGGAAGATCCCACATGCTGCAGAGCACCTAAGCCCGACTTAGCACCACAACTACTGAGCTTGCGCGCTAGAGCCCACGAACCACAACTACTGAGCCCGCGCACCACAACTACTGAAGCCTGCGTGCCTAGAGCCTGTGCTCTGCAACAAGAGAAGCCACCGCAACGAGAAGCCTGCGCACCGCAACAAAGAGTAGCCCCCGCTCGCCGCAACTAGAGAAAGCCCGCGCGCAGCAAAGAAGACCCAATGCAGCCAAAAATAAATAAGTAATTAATTAATTTAAAAAATAAATAAACGTTAAAAAAAAAAAAGAACGTACTCCTTGGGTAACATTTTGGCCCTTGATACTGCGACAGATGATTACAGTTAGGGTTAGGAAAGAAATGTTTTATTTAAAGAGTAAAGATGATACAAATAATGTCTTCTTAAAGACTGTTTTATCTGTTATGCTCATGCTTCCTTCATAGAATTCTGTAAGTAGTGACAGAATAATTTTTTTAAGTTATATCACCACTTCCAACAGCCACCTTTCCCCCTTGCTCTGCCGTGTGCTCCCTCACCAAGACAGATCTCCCAGTAGGTACCTGCAGTCTGGGAAATAAGCATTTACCTGCACATATCCATGGCTTATAGGTTGAAATACCTGTCTACAAAGGGAATGATTTGTTATTACACATGTAAATGAGAGGAATTATCTTTTGCGTGCAGTGAAAGTGGTTGTTAATAAATTATTAAAAAGATATTGTTCCTGACCTCAAAAAACTCATTTTCTAGTTGGAGAGACTAGAAGTAGGTAACTATTACATAGTTAAATAGATAATTATTACATAATTTGATGGTAACAACAGTGAGAAAAATATGTCCCGTTATTTGGCAGAGGACCGAAGTGAGAGAGGTTAGGAAAGACTGTTTTGTGGCTTCCTGAAATTATTTGTGTTGTTCCCAAAATTAAGTTGCTAGTGTCTCCTGGAAGAGAGACTAAAAACACGTAAGTGAATTTACCCTGAGTTCCATGTATTCCACTCGTGTCCTTGTTACTTTTGCCTTGTCCACCAGGTCAAATACAGATTAGCTTACCTATTCAGTGGTGAGCTACCTTGAGAGCAGGGTTGGTACTGTGTACCTGATATTTGAGTGATTGGCTTTATTCTTTGCTTCTTGTGTAACATATGATACCTAGTGATTTTTATCAGACAAGTGGAGGCTCTTTGTAGGAAACTTAGGGGAAAAACAAAACAAAACAGGAAAGTAATTTAGCCCTGATTTCATCCCCAGAGTATATCCTTCTTTTCTTTTTTTTCCTATGCTTTACTGTTAGGTCAGATCCATTACCCCAAATTTGGTTCAGATATTGAGACTAATCATACCACACACACAGCTAAGAGGGTATGAAAAGATTTATCATTCACATAATGAGGCTTTTAAGGGAGAACAGGCCAGGTTTCCAAGAGGTCCAAAAATGACTTAAGACAGCAGGGAGGGGTGACTGGCTTGGCGTTTCACGGTGGTTAGAGGGTGGGGCTGAGGTCAGAGTACTCTTATATATGGGCAGGCTCTAGTTTTGTTTGAATATCCCATCAGTGCCAAATAAGGGAGCACCCAGGTTTTCTTCTCAGCTTTCCCAGATGTGAGACAGAAGAGGAAGAAGGATTGGGAGTGGTCGGGCTTGAAAGCTGTTAACAAACATGTAAAATGTAGTCAACTCTTTATTACATTTATATGTATACTTTTTATGTTGGGCCATATACATTGACTTGATTTTTAAAATCTATTTGAAGTAGTTTGCCATGGGATACAGTATTATTCTATGTCATGATTTATATTGACTGCATAATATGAATATAGACATATACTTGACCTATCCCCTATTGTTAGCAGATTAAATTGTGGTTTTTGCTCTTATAAATATTACCTGGTGAGCATCCCTGCAGTTAAATATTTTCCAATATCTCTGATTATCTCCTTCAGAATGCCTAGAAATGGAATTGCTATGTCAAAGGGTCTCTTTAAGGAATTTGTTATGTTGTTAATTGTCTTTCAGAAACTTTAAAACATTTACATTTGCTTCAGTGGTGTATTGAGAGTGCCTATTTCTCCAAATGTTTGTCCATTCTGAATATTTTTCTTTAGCAATCATTAACAATCAATAGATAGAGAATTGCATCATTTTCTTTTTATTTTAATCAGTTCTACATCCTAGTTTTCAACAGACTACAAAAGAAAACCCATACAATCATTTCAATACCTGCAGGAAAAGCATTTGACAAAACTCAACACCTTTCCATGATAAAAACTCTCAGCAAACTAGGAATAGAAGGGACTTTTCTCCAACCTGATTAAAGGCATTTATTAAAAAAAAAAAAACCTATAGCTAACCTCATACTTAATGGTGAAAGACTGAATGTTTTCCCTTTAAGATGGAGCACCAGACAAGCATGTCTCCTCTCACCACTTCAATGCAATATTATACTGTAGGTCCTAACCAACGCAATAAAGCAAAGAAAAAAGAAGGAAACGAAAAAGATGGAGTGAGGAGAGAAGGACTGACGGGAAGAAGGGCATACAGATTGGAAAGGAAGAAATAAAGCTGTCTTTGTTTGCAGATGACATGATCCTCTAGAAAATGCCGAGTTCACTCATTAAAACTAATAAATGAAAAAAAAAAAAAAACTAATAAATGAGTTTAACAAAGTCACAGAATACAAAGTCAAAATGCAAAAATCTATTATATTTCTATATACTAGCAAAAATCTGTTGGAATTCCGCAATAACAACAACCTTCTATTCATGTACACCTGCCCATTATAAGTAAAATTGTTTCTTGTTCTATTTCCAGGGGAACCTATGATATTTTAGTAACAAAAGATAATCAAACCCGCTGTGTTGGTCAGTATGACAACCATGGCAGTTTTGGAGAACTAGCTCTGATGTACAACACCCCGAGAGCTGCTACCATTGTCGCCACTTCAGAAGGCTCCCTTTGGGGACTGGTGAGTTAGAGAAATGGTTCTCCTTGCATAGCATGGTATTAATTCCCCTTACTTCTTGGTCTCTGTCCTTGGGCTGTTGGTTCACACTATATTTTATAGCCAATTATCTGAAAGACATTGTGGAAGGTTTTGTACCAATGTGTTTTTCCGTTTCTCTGAAGTGATTTATCAACAAACCATTTATTCCAAATTACAGAGAAAAGACTTGGTCTTGTGACCTTGCAGTTGTGTCAGCTCTTACTACATTTTCCATTTATGTTTTTATCAGGCAAGTAGAGAGAGGGGGGATAACTCTGTACAAGAGACAGCCTAGAAAAATAAGTGTCATTGAAAGCTCTGCCAACCATGTTTTCCATCTCTATCTATCCTAGGACTAACTTTTCTCTGTGTTTGGCCATCTATTTATTCATTGGTCCATGCCAATATTCAGTAGATTTAGATGACTAGAAAGGCTGATAGCCATATTCTGGGAAACAGAACTTTACTAGGATGTCTTAGGCACAGTACTGCTATGATCCTATCCTCTATTATACATGACCCACCTTGCTTCCTTCATTATCAAGCCTTCAAAATATATAATTCTCTTCCTTCTTAAACAAAACAATCATCCTCTTGTACAGATTCCAAATTTCACTTTTAAAATGTTCACATCTATGATAATTTGTTTCCATTTATCCTACAAGCAGAATTAAATATATACCTTGGAATTATCAACATATTTCCTCAAATAAAATCACATTTTAAAGACATACTAGAACACTTTATTGTGCTATACTAATGTAGAATTAAGAATGCCCCTGAGGCAGGACAGGAATAAAGACGCAGACGTAGAGAATGGACTTGAAGACACGGGGAGGGGGAAGGGTAAGCTGGGATGAAGTGAGAGAGTGGCATGGACTTACATATACTACCAAATGTAAAATAGATCGCTAGTGGGAAGCAGCCGCATAGCACAGGGAGATCAGCTCGGTGCTTTGTGACCACCTAGAGGGGTGGGATAGGGAGGGTGGGAGGGAGACGCAAGAGGGAGGAGATATGGGGATATATGTATATGTACAGCTGATTCACTTTGTTATAAAGCAGAAACTAACACACCATTGTAAAGCAATTATACTCCAATAAAGATGTTAAAAAAAGAATGCCCGTGAGAGAGACTTCCCTGGCGGTCCAGTGGTTAAGACTCCTCGCTTCCAAAACAGGGGACTTAGGTTCAATCCCTGGTCAGGGAACTAGGGTCCCACATGTGGTGCGGCCCACAAAAAAAAAAAAAAAAAAAGATTGCCCCTGAGAGATGAGAGATACATTGGCTTAAGAATACATCACACACTTGGGAAGCCAGTGCTTAAAATACTCAAGGTAGATCAATAAATAATGGGGGAAAATAAACTCAGTTTTAAAATACATTAATGCCAACTTCTGGTCCAGGCCAAGATGGAATAGCCCCATTCCTCACTAGTCTTCCCTCTTAAAACTAGAAAACTCTGGATATCTTACTACAAACAAGCATAGGAGACCCTGAAAGATGGAAAGGAGAAGGTGGACTGGCTAGGAACTAGGGATTTCATGAATTAAGGAAGGACATAACAGTGAGTTTGCCAGGTTTTCTTATTAATTCCCATATATCCCAGATAGGGTGCTGGAAAAACCTACAACCCAGATCTACCAACAGGTACACATAAAAACAGCCCCAAGAAAAGTCTGCTCCCTTTAGCCAAAGGACAAGGAAAAGGACAGCTTGGCAGAATAGAAAACCTTCTTTAATAATACCACCCTATTCCTGCCAAATACCAAAGGAAAAACTGCTTCTACCTCCCCACACTGTCACTGGGGCCAGCAGGAAACTGGACTTCCAACCTCATCCAGCAGCAAAGAGGCAAAATGAGGTGATGTGTGGTGTTACTAGTTGGCACTCCACTTCCCCTGCCAGACTAGTGTCAGTAGAGTCCAGAGGGGAGCTGAACATGCACTCCCACACATACGGGCACCCTATATATAGACAGGGTGACTGCCTGCCAAAAAAGAAGATGAAATTGGATACAGTTTTACAACATAATACCCAAAATGTCCAGGATACAATAGAAAATCACTTGTTAGACCAAGAACAAAGAAATTCTCAATCTGAATTAGAAAAGGCAATCAAAAGATGTCAATACCAAGGTGACACAGATATTGGAATTAGCTGACAATGATTTTAAAGCAGCCATCATAAAAATCCTTCAACAAACAATTATGAACACACTAGAAACAAAGGGAAAAAAATAGAAGGTCTCAGTGGAGAAATAGAAGACAGAAAGAAGATCCAAATGGAAATTTTAGAACTGGAAAATACAGTAACCAAAATAAAAACTCACTAGATGGGCTCAATAGCAGAATGAATATAAGGGAGGAAAGAATCAGTGAACTTGAAGATAGAACAATAGAAATTACCCAGTCTGAACAACAGAAAGAAAATAGACTGAAATGAACAGAGCCTGTGGAATAATAACAAAAGATACAGTATTTGTGTCATCAGAGTCCCAGAAGGAGAGGAGAAAGAATATAGAGCTAAAAAATTATTCAAGGAAATAATAGTTGGAAAATTCCCAAATTTGGTGAAAGATAATAAACCTACAGATTCAAGAAGCTGAGTGAACTTCAAATTAGATAAACCCAAAGAAATCTATGCCAGAACACATCAGAATCAAACTTTAGAAAACTTAAGACAGGAAAAAATTTGAAAGCAACTAGAGAGAAACAACGCTTTACCTACAGAGGAAAAACAATTTGAATGACACCAGATTTCCTATCCATGAAGGCCAGAAGGAAGTAGCACAGCATTTTGCAATTGCTGAAAGAAAAGAACTGTCAACTCAGAATTCTATACCTAGTGAGAATATCCTTCAGGAATGAAGATATTCTCAGATAAAACAAAACTGAGACTTTGTCACCTGCAGAAGTGATAAAAGAAAGAAATTTGGAACATCAAGAATGGAGAAAGAATAACATCGAGTAAACATATGGATAGGCATAAAAGTCTATCCTCCTCTTGAGTTTTCTAAAATAGGTTAGATGCTTGAAGCAAAATTATAACATTGTCTTACGTGGTTCTTAATGTATATAGAGGAAATATTTAAGACAATTATATTCTAAAGGGGAAGGAAAGGGGCCTAAATGGAAGTTAAACTTCTACACTTTACTCAAACTACTAAAATGTTGACACCAGTAGACCATGATAAGTTACATATATAAATATAATACATAGAGCAACCACTAAAGTAATCTGTACAAAGAGATACACTCAAATGCTCTATAAATCCATTCAGGTAACCTGCAGGAAGGCAAGAAAAGTGAAACAGAAGAACAGGAAACAGGGAAGAACAGAAAACATTGAATAAAATGGTAGACGTAAGCCCTAGTATATGAATAATTACTATAAATATAGATGATCTAAATATACCAACTGAACTTACTTACAAAGCAGAAGTAGAGTCATGAATGTAGAAAACAAACTTATGGTTACCAGGGGATAAGCAGGGGGGAGGGATAAATTGGGAGATTGAGACTGACATATACACATTATGGGAAAAGAATCTCAAAGAGTGTTTATATGTATAACTGATTCACTTTGCTGTACACCTGAAACTAACACAACATTGTAAATCAACTATACTCCAATAAAAAAACTTTTTTAAAAGCTGTTATGCCAAGTTAATTCAGTCTAACTAATTAGAGGGCAGGAAGTTCTTTAAATTATTGTATGTGCTGTCTGAGAAACACACTTGAATATAGCTACAGATTTCATTAATTGCAGTTCATTATTTTCCAGGTTAGTTACTAAACTTGCATCAGAAGGTCAAAGACAGCAATTTTGTCAGCTGCCACTTCTCTCAGTGCTGTATCTTTTTGCATTTCTGGAACTCAGACAGAAATTGATTACAAACAAAAATCTCCATAAAAATGAGAAACATAAGTCTTTATGAATATGTTCAAGCCAAATGATTTTGTAAAGTGTAAGAATCTTTGTTTTTAAGGACTTCCTTATAATCTTTATTTTCGGACTTCCCCGGTGGCACAGTGGTTAAGAATCTGCCTGCCAATGCAGGGGACCCAGGTTCGATCCCTGGTCTGGGAAGATCCCACATGCCACAGAGCAACTAAGCCCGTGTGCCACAACTACTGAACCTGTGCTCTAGAGCCCGCGAGCCACAACTACTGAAGCCCGCATGCCCTAGAGCCTGCGTACTGCAACTACTGAGCCCATGTGCCACAACTACTGAAGCCTGTGTGCTGTAGGGCCCGCGTGCTGCAACTACTGAAGCCCACGCGCCTAGAGCCCGTGCTCCACAACAAGAGAAGCCACTGCAATGAGAAGCCCACGCACCGCAACGAAGAGTAGCCCCCACTCACTGCAACTAGAGAAGGCCTGTGCACAGCAGCTAAGGCCCGACGCAGCCAAAAATAAATAATTTTTTAAAAAAGAAAGTAAAAGTATAGTAATAAATATACTATGCAAACATTAACCAGAAGAAAGCAGGAGAACTTATAATATATCAGATAAGTAGACTTCACAGCAAAGAAAATTACCAGAGACAAAGAGGAACATTACATAATAATGAAAGAGTTAATCTACCAAGAAGACACAGAAACCCTAAATATGTATATACCAAACAACAGAGCTTCAAAATATGTAAAGCAAAAACTGATAGAACTGAAAGAAGAAATAGACAAATCCACAGTTACATGTGCAGACTTCAACACCCCTTTCTCAACAATTGATAGGACAACTAGACGAAAAATTGGGAAGGATACAGAACTTAACATCACCATCGACCAAAAGGATCAAATTGAAATTTATAGGACACTTCACACAACAACAGAGAATACACATTCTTTTCCAGCCCACAAATGTTCACTGAGATAGACTACATGTATCCTGGGATATAAAATAAAACTTAACAATTTTAAAAGAATTGAAATCAGACAGTGTGTTCTCTGACCACAATGGAATGAAACCAGAAATCAGTAACAGAAAGATAACAGGAAAATCTCCAAACACTTGGAAATCAACCCATTCCTAAGTAATCTAAAAGTCAAAGAGAAAGTCTCAATAGAAATTTATTAAAAATGAACTGTAAAACTGCTTGCCTTAGACTTCCCTGGTGGCACAGTGGTTAAAAATCCGCCTGCCAATGCAGGGGACATGGGTTCGAGCCCTAGTCTGGGAAGATCCCACATGCCGTGGAGCAACTAAGCCCATGAGTCACAACTACTGAGCCCACATGCCACAACTACTGAACCCATGTGCCACAACTACTGAAGCCCACGCACCTAGAGTCTGTGCTCCACCAAGAGAAGCCACTGCAATGAGAAACCTGTGCACTGTAATGAAGAGTAGCCCCTGCTCGCCACAACTAGAGAAAGCCTGCACACAGCAACAAAGACCCAATGCAGCAAAAAGTAATAATAATAATTAATTTTAAAAAACAACTGCTTGCCTTGTGGTTTGGATATGAGAATTAAATAGAAGCACATCCGAGAAGCAGTTTCCTCGGTGCCTGCACAAGGTAGGGTACTACAGAGTGGTGGCACCTGCTTTCCTTGGTTGTGGTAGCCAAAAAAAAAATAAGTGTATTTTATTCACCCTTCCATTCCTGAAACTCCCTCTCCTGAGATCCCTGCCCTGCCTTCCTAGTTCCTAGCCTTATTCTTTGCAGTCTTTTCTTTCTCTCCCTGCTATCTTAAGTGAGATTCATCTCCCTGCTGCCTTACGTGACCTATTTAGATGCCCTTTTCTCCTGCGTTATTCACCTGCTTTATAGCCCAAACCCTTTCAAAGCTTCAGTACCGCCTTCAGGAAAGTGACTCCCAGAGGGTCCTCTATAGCCTGACTTTTTACTTGTGCCTTCCAAGGCCTTTGGAAATGCCTTCTGAGGCTAAAGCAGGGAGGACCTGGTGTTGCCACTGAGTTTCTCAAATTGGATTCTATATTCCTTCTCTTACTGGGGGCAGCTGCCACCATGACCACTACACTTAGTCTCTGCTCCCACTCTGTCTTGCTTGCATGAAAGGGAGTAGAAACTTTCTTTTTTTTTTCTTAATATATATTTATTTATTTGGCTGCACCAGGTCTTAGTTGCAGCACTTGGGATCTACGTTGCGGCGTGTGGGATCTTTTAGTTGCGGTATGTGGGATCTTTTAGTTGCAGCATGTGGGATCTAGTTCCCTGACCAGGGATTGAACCCAGGCCCCCTGCGGAGCGCGGAGTCTTTTTTTTTTTTTTTTTTTTAAATTATAAATTTATTGATTTATTTTTGGCTATATTGGGTCTTCATTGCTGCACCCGGGCTTTCTCTAGTTGTGGCGAGCAGGTGCCACTCTGTTGTGGTGCGTGGGCTTCTCATTGCGGTGGCTTCTCTTGTTGTGGAGCACAGGCTCTAGGCGCGTGGGCTTCAGTAGTTGTGGCATGCGGGCTCAGTAGTTGTGGCTCACGGGCTCCAGAGCACAGGCTCAGTAGTTGTGGCGTACGGGCTTAGTTGCTCCGCAGCATGTAGGATCTTCCCGGACCAGGGCTCGAACCTGTGTCCCCTGCATTGGCAGGTGGATTCTTAACCACTGTGCCACCAGGGAAGTCCCAGTAGAAACTTTCTGCAGTCAAAGGAAAGGGTAGTATTCTTTTTCTCTTTTGAACTTCAGGGCTATTTGCTTGACGCTGAACACTTGCTGCCTGAGGGAGCTACCATTTCACAGTAGGAGTTTCCTCTTCACGGCTCCATTGGAAGCTCCCTGAAAGCTGGGTTGCTGTCTGGTGTTTTTTTATACCCTCCACAGTCATAGGAACTGGACTTGCACAGCCTGAGAGCTCTGGGAAGTGCAAAAGCATGCGTAGAAAGGGTTGGAACACAAATAGAGATATCAGTTGTTTTCTCTTTAGCTAGAAATACAGTTTATTGCTGCAATTGTAGTAATCTTTGTAACATTATAGATGGATTTAGAAATACTGTTTTTTTGACAATGTCTGCTCAAACATAAGGAAGGGAATTTTATAATTCCCATTGTCTCAGTCTTGATTGTTCTCTTTCCACAGCACTCTTGGCCTAGATTGGTGCAGGAAACATGTAGAAACTGAAGTCTAAAGATAATGGAGTAATATTCCAAAGTATAACAGTAACATTTTAAATGATACATCTCTAACCTTGGACTTCAAAAAAGTAGTGGCAAGTGATGCAGCTCATTAGAGCAGTCAGAGATTGAATGGCTCTTTTCAAGCAGACAGATGGAAAAGAAAATGGGGGCAGAATCTGGCTTAGTACCAGAGAGCAGACATTACTTGTACTTCAGTTTAGGAAGGGAGGGTAGGAGTCTGCCACCTTTTATACTAGGAGTATAGGGTGCAGTTGGTGACTTCTCCTGTCAGGCAGATGAAGCATGGCATGGGATAGGACCAGGGAGTTCTGTGGCTGATGGAATATGAGCCAGTGAAACCTATTTAGACATCTCAACTCAGTTGTCTTCTATGTGTTTTCTCCACCCAGCTCCCACCCCATCATCAAGAGTACTAAAATAGCAAACCTACAGCTAAACATGCCCTTACCCCCTTGCTGTTTTTCATTCTTTCAACCTTTAGGATGTCATTACTGTACTTCAAAAAAAAAAAAAATCTTTCTATTCCTGAGAGCCCGAGGTAGAAGAAAGGTACAATTAACTTAGGTACAAAAAACTGCCTACTCATGTAGGAGCCTAAGCAATTAACATTCTCCTGGCTGCATGTCCCTCCCCACACACGCATACACATATCTGAGAAGTACCTGACCATAGCTCTGGTTAACTGTCTCTTGAGTATGAATCCGTGACTTGCTGGGGTTAAGATATCTTTCACGTGCCTGCCTTCCATCTTGAGTTTCCTACTTTATCTCTCCATTAATTTAAAACCTACCTCTCCTTCAGGTCCCAGATAAATTTATATTTTTGCAACAAAATTATCCTTGATCACTCCAGGCTGTTGTGATCTCTCTCCTCAGAATTCTTGTGGCACTTACTTTGTCTCTGTAGTTCATCTAGCACATTTCATATGCTGTCCTGAACTGTAGTTTTTTATTCCTATAAATTTTGTATTGTCTCCCCATTGAGATTATAAAGTCCTTGAGGGCAAGAACCATCTGATTGTTTTATCTCCCTTTTTGAAGGTGCATCTTTTCACATTAAACAGTGACTGTGAGCTCACAAATGTTTGATTGGGACGTTTTAAATTTTGTATTCTATTTATGACCGATCCATAGGTGGCACCCATAGAGTGCTTGATAGCAGGTGACAACATGTGAGACATCTGTCTGGCTCAGGCTACAGGTCTTTTTCTCATAGCGATGACTGAGATTGAAATATCATTAAACACTCAGTTGACCCAGTACCTTCCAGAGACCTCTAATATTTGCTGTGGCATAGTTAATTAAACCATAGATGCTCCCTTATACAGGCATTTACCAGAATTTTCATATCCTTTCTTATAGGACCGTGTGACGTTTAGAAGAATCATAGTGAAAAATAATGCAAAAAAGAGGAAGATGTTTGAATCATTTATTGAATCTGTGCTGCTTCTTAAATCACTAGAGGTAAAGCCTATTTTAATAAGAGTCTGTTTATGGGGATTTAAGCAAAGCTGTTAAAACGATTCTCGTTAGGTTTCTTAAATCATACTATTCTAGCCCATTTCAATGTTGTATAGATACTATTTGTGACTTTTAATTAAGATGTTTCCTTACAATTTGTATGTTCATTGTTTCAGGTGTCAGAACGAATGAAGATTGTGGATGTAATAGGAGAAAAGGTCTATAAGGATGGAGAGCGCATAATCACTCAGGTGAGTGGGGGCCTTGCCCAGCTCCTTTCCCAGAAGCCACCTCCTGAAGGACTAGTGCATCATTTGTCCTCTCACTTTGGGGATCTCATGTTGCACGGTACGCAGGCACACTTCCTGCAGAGTGTTCTAAAGCCCATTGATGTTCAGCTCACTGACTTAGGCACATCTCTTGCCTCCATTCACCTTCCTTGGCTTCCGGTGTTTGTTCTTTTGGATGTCATTTTCTTTTAACCCTGAGTAAGCTTCCTGCATCACTGTTAAAACCTGGAGAAGGTCGAAAGGTTGTGTACCTTCTCTCTATGTTTGGCACAAAGTCCCTTTTAGCTAATCTAACACAAACCAGTCTTCAGTGACTGACCAGATTTGTAGGGTATCTTTAGTGTTTCCTTTGTACCTTTTCGTCATGTTATTTTTGGGTACTGTAAGGATCATCACAGTGGACTGGAACATGATGATGAGTGCTCTGTAATAATTTTCCTAGTCTACTATGTTTCCATTTTTAATTATATGTAAAGAGTATTATAGACTTTTCCGGGTCTAAAACTTCTCTGCCAGTGGTTCTGGCAAGAGCCCTGGGAAGGGGAATTCCCTGGTGGTCCAGTGGTTAGGACTCCGTGCTTCCACTGCAGGGGGCATGGGTTCGATCCCTGGTTGGGGAACTAAGATCCCACAAGCTGCACGGCGCAGCCAAAAAAAATTTTTTTAATTAAAAAAAAAAAGAGCCACTGGGAAGATGTCTGGTTGGTCTGGGTTGGGGAATGTGTCCATACCTGAACCCAGAGCTGGGGCTAGAAGGAAGACTCAGATTGGTCAAGCCTGAATCCCCAGACCACCCTTGGGCCCTGGAGGTGGAGTTGGCCCAACCAGTACCACAGAGATTAATCAGGCTTATCATGAAAGGAGAGAGAGATGCTCCCCGAGAAAAAAGACTAACAAAAAAATGATGTCTACTCCAAGTGGCATCTCTAAATGCCTTTGTTTTCTAGATAGCCCCACTGTTAATAATTCTTTTAATTAGAAATTGGTTTGATTCGGTAAATATTTATTAAGATAGACAAGTAGGACCAGATATAAGTGCTATAATGAGAGGAAAAAGAATGGCACTGAGGACTTCCCTGGTGGCGCAGTGGTTAAGAATCCACCTGCCAATTCAGGGGACACGGGTTCGAGCCCTGGTCCGGGAAGATCCCACATGACGCAGAGCAGCTAAGCCCATGTGCCACAACTACTGAACCTGTGCTCTAGAGCCCACGAGCCACAACTACTGAAGCCTGTGTGCCTAGAGCCCACGCACCGCAACAAACAGTAGCCCCAGCTCGCCGCAACTAGAGAAAGCTCGTGTGCAGCAACGAAGACCCAATGCAGCCATAAATAAATAAATAAATTTATTTTTTTAAAAAAAAGAGTGGCAGTGAGAATATAGAACAGGATGTATTCTATATGGTTTCATGCAGGAAATTCCCTTTGAGCTAAGCTTAAAGAACAAGTGCAGTTCCAGCAGTTGAGGTCAGGGAAGGATCTTTCAGGGCAAGAGAACAATGTGAGCAAAGGCCTGTGGGTGTAAGCTGTGTTCCAGGGCAGGTATACTAGTATGGTAAGAATGTAGAGCTGAGTTGCAGGAATGGGACATGTTGACTGGCCACATTTGCTTCTGAAGCTGTGGTGCTTTAATTTACTCCCAAAGAACCTCTACTTAATCCTGAAAAGCCCCAGGCCTTCAGGAGGTATGTCAAGAGGTATGAAAAACCACAGTGTTTTCTGGGATGTCTGTGTTCTTGAAGATAGGAGTGCTAGGTGGTGGTGCAGAATGGACACAAATTAAGATGATACCCACCTTATTATAGACCCCTTTCCGCAGTGTCTCTAGACCAAGGCTTCTCTAGCTGAGGTCCCAGGACTACCAGCATTAGCATCATACAGGAATGTTAGAAATTCAAGTGCCTGGGCCCCACCCCAGACCTACTGCAGAAACTATGCTTAATGTTGTTTTGTTTGTTTGGTCAACTTTGTTACCCTATATTTTATATACAGTAAAATTACCAAGTTTAAGTATACAATTTGAGAGTTTTGTTTTGTTTTGTTTTGTTTTTAAACATTTACATATTTAGGCCTTCTTTCTTTCTTTCTTTATTATTTTTGGGTGTGTTGGGTCTTCGTTTCTGTGCGAGGGCTTTCTCTAGTTGCGGCAAGCGGGGGCCACTCTTCATCGCGGTGCACGGGCCTCTCACTGTCGTGGCCTCTCTTGTTGCGGAGCACAGGCTCCAGACGTGCAGGCTCAGTAGTTGTGGCTCACGGGCCTAGTTGCTCCGTGGCATGTGGGATCTTCCCAGATCAGGGCTCGAACCCGTGTCCCCTGCATTGGCAGGCAGATTCTCAACCGCTGCGCCACCAGGGAAGCCCAATTTGAGAGTTTTATAACCCATCCCTATAATCATAGTGTACAGCATTTCTGTCATCCCAAAAAGCTCCCTTGTTTGTATTTTAAGTAAATCCCCTCACCCACTCCCTTGCTCCTGGAAACCACTGACCTGCTTTCTATCGCTCTAAAAATTCCTTTTCTAGAATTTCATATAAATGAAACCATATAATGTGTAGTTTTTTGTGTCTGACTTCTTTCTCTTAGCATAATGTTTTTGAGATTTATCCATGTTGCTGTATGTATCAGAGGATCATTCCTTTTTATTGCTGAGTAGTATTTCATTATACAGATGTACCATAATTCATCTTTCCACTCACCAGTTGAGAGACATTTGGGGTCTTTCCAGTTTTTGGCAATTATGAATAAAGCTGCAATAAGTATTTGCATACAAGTCTTTGTATAGACATATGTTTTTATGGAATTGCTGAGTCATATGGTAAACATAGGTTTAACAAATTGCCAAAATGTTTTTTAAAATGTCTGTACCATTCTGCATTCCCCCAGCAATGTTCAAGAGTTCCAGTTGCTCTGTATCCTCATCAGCACTTAGTATCGAGTCTTTAGTGTTAGCTATCCTAGTATGAAGTGTTATCTCATTTTGGTTTTATTTTGCATTTACCTAATGTCTAATGATGGTGAGCATCTTTTCCTGTGATTGCTTGCCATCCATATATTTTCTTTGGTGAAGTACATCTTTTGCCCTATTTAAAATTGGTCATTTGTCTTCTTAATATATTGAGTTGTTAGAATTCTTTATGTACTCTGAGAACAAATCCTTTATCAGACAAATGATTTGCAAATATTTCTCCCAAAATGTGGCTGTGGCCATGACTTGTCTCTTCATTTTATTAATAATACCTTTTAAAAAGCAGAAGTCTTTAATTTTGACAAGTCCAGTTTGTCATTTTTTTCTCTTGTAATTCACTCTTTTTGTGCCCTATTAAAAAAAAATGTTTGCACAGTTAGTAAGATTTTCTCCTATTTTACTTCTAGGCAAGCACTGTTCAATAGAAATATTATGTGAGCCACATACAATTTAAAATATTTTAGTAGCCAAATTAAAAAAAAATGAAACAGGTGAGCTTAATTTTAATAATATATTTTTAGCCTAATATATGTAAAATATTACATTTCAACATCTAAGTGATATAAAAATTTAATAATGAGATATTTTACATTTGGGGGATATTCAGTCTTTAAAATTCAATGTGTATTTTACACTTACAGCACCTATAAATCTATACAAGCCATAGTTCAGGTGCCCAGTAGGCCCATGTGACTAGTGGCTACTGTACTGAGCCGTGCAGTTCTAGTTTCATAGTTTTAGATCTTACATTTAGATCTATGATCCATTTTGAATTAATTACATGGTATAAGGTTAGGGTTTTTCATATGGATGTCCAATTGTTTCAGCACCATTTGTTGAAGAGATTTTCCTATCCCATTGCCTTGACACTTGCATTGAAAACCAATTGGCCATATATGTTTGGGTCTATTTCTGGTCTCTTTTTGTTCCATTGATCTACATCTGTCTCTCAGTTAATAATACTGCACTGTCTTGATTACAGTAGCCTTACATAGTAAATCTTAAAATCAGATAGTTTAAGCCCTCCAAATTTTGTGTTCTTTTTTTTTTTTTTTAATAAATTTATTTTAGTTGTTTATTTTTGGCTGCATTGGGTCTTCATTGCTGCGCGCGAGCTTTCTCTAGTTGCGGCGAGCGGGGGATCTACTCTTCGTTGTGGTGCGCGGGCTGATGCTCTATGCAGTTACCAGCCGGGGCATATTCATGGAGACAAATGTGAATACTCCATGTTAGGAAGTGAGAGATGTTTGTCAGTCATGGTTGGACTAACATCCCTGGCAATCAGGATCCTCTCGTTTTGTTCTGAATTTGTTAACCATTGACTGGTTTGTAGGTTTGGAAAATAAATACCAATTCAAGCTCAGGCAATGTGAAAATGATCTATTTCTATGTCCCTCTTTAATACATATATATGGCTCTGACCTGACCTCCTCTCCCTTTTCAGGGTGAAAAGGCTGATAGCTTTTACATCATAGAGTCCGGCGAAGTGAGCATCTTGATTAAAAGCAAGGTGAGTTTATGTGTGATGGTGTGAGTTATGCCAGGGGAGATCCAGATGCCAGGTATATGCACAGAAAGTAACTGTTTGCTTTAATAATGTGAAGTGTGTTTAGTGTATCAAAACCATCATTATGTGAGATATGTGACTGACAGTGACCAATGTTTAAGCCCATTCATTGATAAAGATTTAGTATATTTTTTCTTGTTCCTATTGCCTTTACCTCTGTTACATAATTAATGATATGAGAAATATTGGTCTACAAATCAATAAGAAAAAGGATAAGCACCCTAACAGAAAATGGGGCAATTATATAATAAAAAATACATGTGAGTGTTGAATATGAAAAAGCTTCCTTTTTAGAGCACTAGGAAGGGAGGTCTCTAGGACAATTATTATTATGGCCATTTGATGGATAGGGAGACCTAGAAAACACAGTGACCTATAGGTGGGAAGAGTGATTCTTACCATAAATCCATCATCATCAGATTTCCTGTTTCAATTTTTTTAAGAATAAAGAATTTGTTAAAATACTGAGTTACATTATAATACTAAATCAACCTAGTGTAAAACCTTTTATGGAATATTTTTTGTAAAAGTTAAGTATGGAGAAAGAAAGAAAAATATGATTACTGCCTATAAGATGGCTTGATTCCTAATTAAAAATATATTTTTTTACTTATAGTTTTTAGACTACTGATATATGTTTGTACATATCTCATATTCATTGACACCTGCTGATCACAGCATAGTGTTGGGTTTGTAGGTCTAGCAGCACTGTGGCACTGGGTTGGGAAAGGGGGAGTTTGTCAGAAATTCAGTCTTGGGCTCTGCCCCAGACCTACTGAATCAGAATCTGCATTGTATCAAAACCCCCAGGGGGCTGGTGTTCACAGTACAGTGTGATAAGTGCTACTCTAGAGAAGGGACTAGGTAGACATGAACACGTCTGCAGTCCCAGAGAATACAACAGAAATTGGAAAGAGAGCAGTGGCTCGGAAGGGGCAGATCAACTTCGGAGCAGACCGGTCAGGGCAGAAGTGTGAAAGGAGGAAAAGTCACACCATGTAAGCCAGTGTGGTACTTTTGTTTATTTTTCTAAATTAACCTTCAGGGACTTCCCTGGTGGCGCAGTGGTTAAGAATCCTCTTGCCAGTGCAGGGGACATGGGTTCGATCCCTAGTCCGGGAAGATCCCACATGCCACAGAGCAACTAAGCCCGTGTGCCACAACTACTGAGCCCGTGCTCTAGAGCCTGCAAACCACAACTACTGGGCCCACGCTCTGCAGCTCCTGAAGCCCGTGCGCCTAGAGACCGTGCTCTGCAACAAGACAAGCCACCGCAATGAGAAGCCGCGCACCACAGCAAAGAGTAGCCACCGCTCACTGCAACTAGAGAAAGCCCGCGCACAGCAACGAAGACCCAACGCGGCCAAATAAATAAATTAATTAATAATAATAATAATAATAATAAATTAACCTTTAAAAAAGTTATTTATCTGCCTGTAACATAAAGTCGTTCTTAAAGATTTAGACTAATTCTTATTAATGTTTAAGTATTTTTTTACTTAAATTATTGCTTAGCTTAGCAGACGGATTTGTTTTAAAAAAAAGAAGAAACTCTAGGGGCTTCCCTGGTGGCGCAGTGGTTAAGAATCTGCCTGCCAATGCAGGGGACACCGGTTCGAGCCCTGGTCTGGGAAGATCCCACATGCCGCAGAGCGACTAGGCCCGTGAGCCACGACTACTGAGCCTGCGCGTCTGGAACCTGTGCTCCGCAATGGGAGAGGCTGCGACAGTGAGAGGCCTGTGCACCGCCGTGAAGAGTGGCCCCCGCTCGCCGGAACTGGAGAAAGCCCTCGCACAGAAACGAAGACCCAACACACCCAAAAATAAATAAATTAATTATTTTTTTTAAAAAAAAGAAACTCTAGATAGTAAATAAAATATAGTATCTTATTTTCAGTAATTTGAAAAGCACAAAGTATAACCTGCTTGATTTCTTAAACCACCATATTTCAAGGTTGACCATTACTTTTAAAAATATTTAGTTACTTAACTCTTCTAAACAAATATGGTAGGGGGACCACTAACTTAAGATGCAGATAGTACCTAAAAATAAAATTTGTCAACGTAAAGTATTGTCCGAGAAAAGCATGGCCTCAAGTCAAAAAGAAGTAGCCCTGAATTGTGACTGTTAACCTATGCGAAGCATTGACGTTATTTAGGAAGAATTAGCAAAAGACCTTGTCTTCTACCCTGTGTCTCAGAAGTCAGCATCTACCAAATGGATCGCATTCATATATGTATAATATATAAATATAAAATATATAAAAATATGCATTATTATATGTTAATATATAGTATATTAACATAATATATACTATTTTATATACTATATTAATATATCATATTAATATATACTATAATAATATTATACATATATATATACACCTTACCTCTTGGTAAAAGCCAACTCATTTGGTTAAACCAGGCCACTGAGATTAGCCCATGCAGTTTACATGGTACAGTTAGAGTCTCTGCAACATGAATTTCTAAGTAATTGTGTTAAGTGTACTGAAAAGGGAATGTAAGTGTGTACAACTGGACGTGCCTAGTTGTGATTCTGGAATCAGCCCCGGTCATATTCTCTACCTGCTCTAGACTAAAGCAAACAAGGATGGTGGGAACCAGGAGGTCGAGATTGCCCGCTGCCGTAAGGGGCAGTACTTTGGAGAGCTTGCACTGGTCACCAACAAACCCAGAGCTGCTTCGGCTTATGCAGTGGGAGATGTGAAATGCTTAGGTAAGAAAAATTCTATATGCATTAGTGTTTTTTTTTTTTTCTAACATGCAGTATTTTTTTCCCATCAGCAAGCCTTGACTTACTCTGTCAGCTCTCACTCACATCTAGGCTTGAACAGTTTGTGTGACCAACCAGAAATGGGTGCATGTGTTCCTTTAGCAAACAGTTTTGAGCACTGACAATAGCCTGTGAACAGGCGTATAGACCTCCTGGCTGTGTGGAAAGAGCAGTGATGGAGACAGGTGTCCAGGGCTGTGTGGGAACAGAGGGAATGAGTGCTGCTGCGCTCTGCAAAGTCTCAAACTTAGATGACATAGTCCTGCTGTGTTCACATAGAAACATCCCTTCTTTTTCCAAGTGTCCAGTATCCAATAGTCCAGTTCCTACAACGTGAATGGATATGTTTAAGAAAAGGTTTGCATGAGGGAAATGACTGAATTATTGGTGTAGAGAACTTATTCTCTCCCTCACCTCTTTTTAACAATGCAGTTATGGATGTACAAGCATTTGAGAGGCTTCTGGGGCCCTGCATGGACATCATGAAGAGGAACATCTCACACTACGAGGAACAGCTGGTGAAGATGTTCGGCTCCAGCATGGATCTGATAGATCCTGGGCAGTAGGTGTGCCACACCCCAGAGCCTTCTCAGTGTGACCCCAAAACCTTCTGGTCAGCCACAGAACACAAACAGAAAATGTGACAGAACTGTTCCTGCTGTTGCCGCCACCACTGCCATTGCTATGGCTGTGGGCGTTTAGAAAACTTGGAAGTCAGCACTAAAGGATGGGTAGAGGTTCAACCCACACCTCCACTTTGCTTCTGAAAGCCCATTATTAGACCACTTGTAATGATTACTCCAACCCAGTTTTCACATCTTTGGTTCAAAATGGCATGTCTCTCCAACAAGTTAAGTGCCTGATACAAAGTCCAAAGTGTAAACATCTTCCTTTCCTCTCTTGCTGCTACTGTTGCTTTTGGAAGTTACCACAGGTTGGCACAAACCTGTTGTATTACTGTAGACACCCTCCCCCAACCTTTTATAGCCTTCCGTTTCCTCATTTGTCCTTTGAGAAAGTCCACAACTGTAGCCTTTGGTTTTACCATCGAAAATGGTGGCAGATGTGATGGAGGTCTGTGGTCCTGTGGCATTGTACTGTCTGCTGACCGTGACACACATGACAGCTGTCCCCAAACTCTCAGTGATGCTTAGGGAAAGGGCCTGCCCAGGGCCCAGCAGGTCAGCACCCCAAAGCACACTGGTCAGACATCGGAACCCACGTTAGAGCAGAAAATTTGAGTTTAGCACATTTTACAGGTAGCAGAGAGCCAGGGAAGGTTTTCTGGGTTGGGGGCGGGGGTGTTTTATTTTGTTTTAGTAGATTTTGTTTTGTTTAATCTCTGTGCAGTTTGCATGAGTGAATTGCTGTCCATTTATAAGGAGCTGGGGTCTGGGAGTGCCATGACTGTATCTGATCTAAATACTTTCCTGGGCAACTCCTGCCCATCTCTTATTACCAGTTGCTCTTACTGACTGATGGCAGTGTGCTGGCGAAGAGAGACCTTTCCCTCTACACCAGAGTTGTTATGTAGCTTTGCTTGTTGAACCATCAATTTTTAAACTCTTTAAAGAAGAAGCAGCTATTTTTTTGAAAAAAAAAAAAAACAACTCTCTATTTAGAGAATTCCCCTGGACATATTCATATATATCAGTTTGTCAGCTGACTCAGGCATTCATCTTAAAGATCAGCTCTTTTTGTTAGCTTTTTTAAATCAGCATCACTTACAATTTCATAGAATTACTGCAAAGACCTTTCTAATTAAGATGTTGGGATATTTAGGGTTCCAGTTGTTAATCTCAGAGGAAAGTAATTTAGCTTGTATTTTAAAACTTTTTAAACCTTTTGATTATATCAGGTAGAATTCTAATGAATTATTGTAATTAACTAGATATATTTCAGAATGAAATTTTTTTTCTTCAGAATAACCTAGAATCAGATGCTACAAAAGATCCTAAGAGCAGTATGAAATTTACCTAAAGATAAATTTGGATGTCATAGCCAAGTTTATATTAAATCAAGAGGCCCTTTCCAATATGAATTTTTTTAACTTGTATATCTCAATAAATCCCTAAGTGATTACATGCTGGGGCTTGAGTCATTCCTGTTGTAGACAGTGATGGAGACCATATGGTCACCTTCCATTGTCCTCCTAAGCCAGGCTGTCTGCTTTTGCCATGAACAGTATGGTCAAGAGATTTTCAGAGTGGTGACCCATCACAACCTTGGTCAATTCTCCCTTTTTCTTGTGCTCCATGAAGTGAAAGCAGAAGGACTCTTTCAGACTGCCCTAGGTAGCCTGCCTTGCAGCTCTCAGAATTGTGAAACATTGTAACTAATACTCCAAAACAGGCAGCTAGCACTGGGAAAGCCTGTGTGGTTTTTCCCATGGTTTTCTGAGGTTCTTATTTTCTATGGTGTTGCTTTATTATCAAATATAAATTACGAAAGCAGATATTGCACTTTAGCAGACAAGAACCATACCTGTTTCTTACACAGGTAACAGGTACATTCAACTTCAGGAGTGACACAGAGGTGTAGCCCCAGACTGTGTAAGGACTCTGTTTAAACACTGAGCGGGGGAACTTCCCTGGTGGTCCAGTGGATAAGACTCCCCGCTCCCAGTACAGGGAACCCGGGTTCAATCCCTGGTCAGGGAACTAGATCCCACATGCATGCCACAACTAAGAGTTTGCATTCTGCAACTAAGGAGCTGGCGAGCCACAACTAAGGAGCCTGCCTGCCTCAACTAAGACCCAGCGCAACCAAATAAAATAAATAAATATTTTTAAAACAAAAATAAAAATAAATAAATAAACAAACAGAGTGGATGCTCCCTTACACCCCGCATGCCAGCATTAGTTAGGGCCAGCTGTGAACTCCGAGCCCGTCACTCGCGCAGGCTGCTAGGGATGGGACTTCTCACCTTGCCCTCTTTCACATCCCAGTTCAATCTTCCCCTTCATAGAAGCCTCTCTGACACCCCGAACTTACTGATGCTTTCTGTTTTACAAAGTAGAATTCATCAGGTTTAAGTCTTCCTGCTCTAACTGCGGATTGACACATGGATCATCAGTCCAGACCCTCACTGCATGTAGGGCCCCTTGAGGGTCTGACTTGAGGAAGGGAGACTTTACAGGGACCAGTGTGAGTGAAAAGGACACAGCCATTACCAAGGTGCCAGGAGTCTGACAGTGTTGCAATTCTCTTTACAGCATGAGGAATCGAAGGTGGCAGACCAAGTTCAACTCAGGACTCTGGTGTCCACATTGTGCTGGGTAAGCCCTGCACTGAGAGTTGAGCCTCACAGGGAGGAGCATGTGTTGGGAAGAGGTCTTTTTGATAATTGTTTTATACTGTTCTCTTCTATGATGGGTTCGAGCTTCATGATCTCTTTTCTGGCTTTGCTATTGATTTTGCATGGTGGAGAATGTACCTGAGAGCCTTGAGGTTCAACCTGCAGTATTATTCTTCCTGCTGGCCCCAGTTTATCACACCCCCTTTCTTCTTTTGGTTGTATTCTCTGAAGGAAGGGTTCATCTGCTCTGTCCTCTTAGTCCATAGTCCTTATATATACATATGTTATGTATAATTGCAGTAGATTCTCAGAAATCAGGGTGGAGCTTTTTCTTTGAACAGTTTAATGAGCGAATTCAGCAGCATAGTGTCAAGAAATTATTCTCCAGCCAGGAGAGGTCATGTTCATCCTCTTATTGCCCAGATTCTCTAGTTACAACGGTACAGTAGTCAGTGAGAGGTGCCACTGGCACCCAACAGCCCCTGGACACACAGCATTTCCATGTCCTGTCACAGTGTACAAACAATTCTCTCATTTAGGAAAATTGAATGAGCATTTTTGCACAGAGAAAAAGGAAAAAGACCCATGAATGTCATCTTCTATATTTTGTTTTCAGTTGGCTAATGTTGAATTTTTTGTTCTTGACATGCACTTGTAAACCAATCTTGCCAAGATACAAGTTGTTTTGGTTTTTCACTACAATTACCTCTTGTTCCTCCTGTCCTGACTGCTGACGTTCCTCAATGATTCTAATGTCTATTTTATGGGAAGCAGCCTTCCCATGGGTTTCCTTTTGCACACTGCAGGGCTATCTTTATACTTCTAAAAAAAGGAGAAAACTGTCACTAAACTCATGGGGGATTTGCAGAAAACCATTTAGCCCACCTTGAGCAAAAGGTAGATTCCTCATTGTTTTCCTAAGCTCACTGTAATAAAAGAAATCTAATTCAGCATTATTGTGCTACCTCAAAGGTAGAAATGTTTTAAGGTGTTTTTGGTCCTGAGTTCTACACATAGTGTTTGAAATGTCTTTCAGTTGGAATTATTTTTAAATCATTGGGGAGAATCTTATTTTAACGTGTTTTACACTTGTATTTTAATCTCAGAAGAATAAGTGATTAGAAGGTGATCAATTCTTGCTCTGTAGTATTGAACATATGATTAAATCATTGTTTGCCATAAACAAGGTTGGGTTTTTTAAAAGGAAACTCTAGGGCTCAGCTTTGCTCTTGGTTAATAAAGGCTGACAAATCATATCTGAATTTTTGGTGCAGCCTTGTGTTGTGTGTTTGTCCTCATTTCAGGGTTCTAGGCCGTCACAGCATTCATCTAGCAGGTACATTATTGAGATTGGGGTGTGAGCTCTTAAAAATTAGAGAGGAGGCCTGGACATATATATTAGGGTTCTCCAGAGAAACAGAACCAATAGCGTGTATGTGTGAGGGGTGTGTGTGTATATATAAAGAGATTTATGGGAATTCCCTGGCAGTCCAGTGGTTAGGACTTGACGCTTTCACTGCCATGTCCCCAGGTTCAATCCCTGGTCAGGGAACTAAGATCCCACAAGCCGCACAGCACAGCCAAAAAAAAAAAAAAAAAAGAGAGAGAGAGATTTACTATAACGAATTGGCTCACACAGTTATGTATGTCCCAAGATATGAAGGGTGAGTTGGCAAGCTGTAGACCTAGGAAAGCTGATGGTTTAATTCCAGTCTGAGTCTGAAGACCTGAGAACCAGGAGAGCCAATAGCATATTTCCCACCCAAAGGCTGGCAGGCTTAAGACCCAGGAAGAGGTAATGTCCCAGTTTGAAGGCAGTCAGGCAGGATAATTCTCTCTTACTTGGGAGAGTCAGGCTTTTTGTTCTATTCAGACCTTCAACTGATTGGATGAGGCCCGCCCACATTAGGGAGGGCAATCTGCTTTACTCAGTCCACTGATTTAAATGTTACTCTCATCCAAAACCACCTTTTCAGAAACTCTCAGAACAATGTTTGACCAAATATCTGGGCACCCCACGGCCCGTAAGTTGACACATAAAATTAACCATGACAGCATGGTATTTGAATTGTTTGGGGATGGTGTACAAGGGCATCCAATATATCCCTTGCTGGGGAAGATACACTCACCATTGAAGCCCAGCAGAAAACATCTCCTGTCTGACAATTATTTCCTTCTCTGTAACATGGCTATAACCAGAACTAGCAATGACTCTGCGATAGCCCGCTGTATTTATAGTATGTTTCCCAGTGACCAAAGGAAGCTCATTCTATAACAAAATCATGTTCCACTTTGATCTTGCCTTCACCTGGCAGTACAAAAGGGCCAAGTAATAAGTGAATATAAAAAATACCCACGTGGGGCCCAAGAAACTGCTAGTTGAACCCTCAAAGCCAAATTGACCTTGTTTCAAGGCTTTAAAAATTAAATAGTTTGGCCTTTGTGGTTTTGGTGGTGGTATTGCTATGAACAATTAGGAAGTGCCAGGACTATGACAAGATCATATGGTCCACAGTCTCAGCCTTGAAGAGTAAATATCATAGGAGGACTTTGCTTTCTATGTATGTTCTAACAGGAAGCTAGAAATCTGTGCCATCAAAATTACCTGAATATTGGGACTTCACTGGCTGTCCAGTGGTTAAGACTCTGCGCTTCCACTGCAGGGGGCATGGGTTCCATCCCTGGTTGGAGAACTAAGATCTTGCATGCCGCATGGTGCGGCCAAAAGTTAAAAAAAAAAAAAAAAATTTACCTGAATATATCCTTAGCAATCTTAGTGCATCAATTTTATAGCAACAGAATTAAAACAGTATTACTTATAATGTGATTAAGGAAATTGGGGTTGTTTCACAAGACATTCATGTTAAATATGAATTTTGCTTCCTTTACCCATCCTCTCTACAGACAAATGCCTTATCACAGATGATGGCCAGTGAGTGATACATACTGTTACCTGATTGGGGAAATGCAGAGTGTCAACCAGAAACATATTAAATAATCAGTTGTGAATTCAGATGAGATGAGTATTATCTAAGTTCTGAATTAGAATGTCAGAAATTAGGTCTGACTCAGCTCATTTGTTCATTGAACAAAATCTTGATTACCTGCTGTGGCCATTCCTGACACTGTTTAAATCCCAGGAATTATCAAGAGTAATGACGCTGGGGTCCGAAGGGCATTCCTGGACCTTTCCTCCAGTGCTATGGAGCTTATCCTCATGTTTCTGGGCTCACATAGACAGCAGCCCCAGTCTCCTATTTCAAGGATGATCATGCTTCCAGTGCCTGTTGTTGCCCTTGGTCATGCTGCTTTTCTCTATATGGCTCCCATTGCCTCTTCTTAAAGTGAGTAGTTTGGACACACAAGCATGCAATGTTCCTCACTGCTTTAGCTTGCATCACATAATTATGGTTACAGAAGCACCTAGGAAGCTGTCAAAAGAGAAAGACTAGATTTAAGATTTTAAGGAAAGCTCCCTCCAGGTAAGGACATCTCAGAAATTGTCATCTTCATGCTAGTCATTCTAAATATCAAGATTAAGTTTGGCTGGATATGCCTTTCTGGCCTAGGTTGCCTTCTGTGATGATGTGCTAAGAATCAAATTTTGTGGGACGTGTCTCTTTTGTGTGACATTTCCACCCCTTCCTCTTTGACTCCTTCCCAAATAGAATCCTTGATCCTGTGGGCACTTCTCTCTATTCTATGTCTTTAAGTGCACAGAGTCAAGCAATGCCCAGCCCATTTGAAGACTACAGGGCAGAAGGCTGACCAGACTGGAATATGAAACCACAGGGGGACTGGGAGCTACCCCAGACACTAGGAAAGCCAGCAGGACCTGACTTCACTAATCAGTCCATCCTGACAGGCAGAAGAATGGGTATTTGCCAGTCAGCTCTTGGGGAAGAGCTGTCGAAACAGATAGTACCAGCCAAATCTCCATGGCCCTTCCTCCCTCTGCAGAATTGCACTGAGGCAAGGGTCAAAAGCCACTGTATATGCTGCTGAAAGCTAGGATCCAGCAATCTCCTCTCTGGCTAGGCCCTCCAACCCCCAGAAAGAGGAGGCAGAGGTGTGCAGGTGTGGTTTTTTTTTTTTCCTAGCAAACAAGTAAAAAGGAAGAGCTAAAGTCTAGACCCACCAGATGAGCAAACCAGCACTTTCCAGCATAATATTCAAGCATAGTTAAACTGGACATTTTTATTCTGAAAATGAAAGGCCTGGGCGTGAAGGGACACCTGCAGTACACATTCCCATACCTGCCATGAGCCCATCCCAGGCAGCTGAAGAAGCAAGGGACCTGAAGCTAAGTCTTAGGCCTGTAGGACAGGCGGGGAAGAGACCTTTGAGGCAGTTGTGCATTAGTCCCAGGCAAGTGAGAATCCTTCATGAGTCACCTTGGACCACTGGCATCCTGTCTCAGAGCTGTGCAGCCAGCCCCATGCCTGGGGTGAGAAATAGGGCCATGCATGGGCTCAAATGCCCCCAGGAATCGGCCTGGACCTCCAAATGAGGGGCTCTTCCCTCTGGCAGCTCTGAAAGCCATAGCACTTTCCCAACCAGGATGGAGCTGGGGGACAGAGGGTATATGACCCCCAGACTTCCAACTCGGGCACTGCTTCTACCTCAGAACTCAAGATGGTTCCACCAGGCTGGCAGCACCTGCCTGAGGCGAGTCAGACGAGGATGAGTTGGAGTTCTCATCTAGGGCCTTCGCTTGCTCCACTGTGAAGAAAGAGGTAGGCTTATGGGAAGGCATCCACCCCCCCTGCCCTTGGCTTTGCCCAGAGGCATTGGCCCAGGAGGATTCCAGCCTTGCCTCTCACATGCCTGGGCTGGGCCAAGGCCCAACTACAGTAGGTGGCTGGGGCCCAGTGGCTGGTGTGGTCTCTCCCATTGTGCTCACTTTAAGCTGGGCATCTCGGGCTCACAGAAAAAGCAGCCCCTACTCTCTGACAGAGCTGGCCTGATGACTGAAAACTAGGGTGGGTTATCCTAGTACCTGATAAATGGATGAAACTATTTTATAACATAAGAGGGCTAGCCTCACATCTGGGACCTGGTCGAAGGGCCAGGTTTACAACATGCAAGTGAAGGTACATTAAAAGTGCAGGTGTAGGGCCTGCTGAGACCAGGCTGGCCTCCAACACAATGGGAATTTTTCCGAGTGCCTCTCTAGAGTCTTCAGTCCCCACATGTGCTGGTAACAAGGGTGTATGTGTCGAGGATGGGCTGGGAATCACCTCCACTCTGGACCTGTGGAATCATTTTCTTGGTAATTTTGCTGCCTTTTGTTCTGGAAAAAAAAAATTCTTAGGAATGATTTGCAGCCAGCCCCTCCCCACATGGACCAGTCCCAGGCCTGGCTGGGGGTTGGGGGAACATCTGGGATTTGAGTCCCTCCCCTGCCCAGGTGAGAACATCATGTTCCCTACTCAGAGATGCATATCCAACCCTTGAGTGCTGGGGGCCCTGGGAGGACTCCAGGCTAGAGAGGGTGGGGTTGAGTGAGAATGGCCAGCTCTGTTTGAGAAACAGGAAGGGAAAGGAATTCCGAGAGATGTCTGATCCCAGAACAACTCTATGCACTCCCATCCCCACCGCTCCCCAGGCCCTAGCAGATAGGAGCGCTACCTCAATTCCAGCCCCGGGCCAGGGCTGCGTGGAAGGGACAAGGTGCCACAGGGGAGCCACAGCTGTTCACACACATAAATCAGGCTCCCTAACTGCAGTCTCCTCAACCTCCTGGTCCAACTCTCATCCCCTCTACCTTTGGATGACCTCTTTCACCCTGGCCCATTCCTGCCTGGGGCCTGGTTACATCCCTGAGATAAAGTCTCTGATCAGCACCTCCCTGCCATCCTTCACCTCCAGGCCCCTTGCACTGCTTGCTGCCCGGCCCTGTCCTCTAACCTCTTGCATCCCTGCTCACCCTCCCCCAGCAATGGCCTCACCTTGATTTTAGGGAAAAAACAGAAGCGATGGGTCAGAAGCTCAGGGCTCCTCCTCTGTCCCCCATGTCCTCCTCTAGCTCCTGCCCCACTGTTCTCCCTTCACAGCAAAAGCCTTAAGACTTGCCTGCAGTTGCCTCCTCACCTCCCATTTGTCACAGCGCAACCCTGCCCTCCCAAGTGGCTAACACGGGCAGACAGGGCTGATGCACAGATGAGGGCAGAGCCGGCTCTCTGGAGTCTCAGCCAAATTCACCATGGCGAACTTCTCCCTCCTGCTTCAAGAACCACCTTCTCGGAATTCCCTGGCGGTCCAGTGGTTAGGACTCCGCGCTTCCATTGCAGGGGGCACAGGTTCGATCCCTGGTTGGGGAACTAAGATCCCGCAAGCCAAGCAGCACTGCCGAAAACAAACAAACAAAAAAACACACCACCTTCTCAGGAGCATCCAGTGTTCCTGTTTTTTTTCCAACCTCCATTGCCAGGTTTTACCGAGGCTAGAGTTAAGTGTTGAAGCAACCCAGGGCTCCACTCTGTGTTTTCCTCTCTCCCTCCCTGGGAGGTTTTGTCAGGGACAGCCTGGATTGGGGTGTTATCTTCATGCTGCTCATTCCAGATTTATACCTCCATCTGGGACACTCCACTGAGCCTAGTGTCCAGTAGTCCCAGGCCAGGGTCCCTCTCCTGTCTCTTCACTCTACCCACTAGGAACTTTCTGCAATGTTTGCTTTTCTTTCCTTTAATTTTTAAATTAAAAAAAATTTTAAGTGTGGAATATACCAAGGATGCATAAAACAAGGACATTCCGCTCACTGGTTTCTCATAGGCCCAACACTCACAAAGTACAGCCCAGATGAAGAACACTGTCAGGTCCCTGCAGCCCCCTTGGGGCACACCAGTCATTCCTCCCTGCTCTATCCTGAGTTTTAAGGTAAGGTGGTCATAACTTTCTTGATTGTTTTTATCACCTAAACATACCTCTCTAAAGAATCACTTTCCAGGACTTCCCTGGATGTCTAGTGGTTAGGACTCAGTGCTTTCACTGCTGTGGCCCTTGGTTCAATCCCTGGTCGGGGAACTAAGATCCGCAAGCCACTCAGCACGGCCAAAAAAAAAGAAAAAATCACTTTCCTCGTATGGTGAAATATATACCTATAATTAAATGCATAAGGGAGAACCCATCCTAACTTCTAGTTTTTAACGCAGTCTTTTATCTTTTTCTCTCGTGCTTACCTCTGCCTCTCCCTTCTATCACCATCACTCTCTGGAACCCTTGGTTGCAAGAATATGTTGCCTATATTTCTCCTTGTTTATATAATCATATATATATATGCACACTATACATATATACACACATTTACACAGAGTGGTTTGTCTTTGGTTTACATATTCAGATCATTTTGTATACACTTTTCTGCATCTTACCTTTCTCACTCATCCTAAGTTTGTGGCAGGCCCTCCAATTCAAGTGGTATTATTTATTCCAATTCCTTCTTTTTGATGGTGACTTAAAACGGGTCCACACACTTTCTGATACTTCTCTTACAAAACGTGGAGTCTAATTTCCCTCTCCTTGGATATAGCCTGGCCTTAATGACTTTGATTCTAATGAATAGAATCAGGCAGAAATGACTCTGTGACTTCTGAGTCTAGGTTAGAAAGATGATACAGCTTCCACCTGTTTTGCTCTCTCTTGGGACAATCACCCTTGGAAACTAACCACCATGTTGTGAGGAAGCCCAGGGCACATGGAGAGGCCACGTGTGGGTGTTCCTGGGCGGTCCAGTGCTTAGGACTTGGCGCTCTCACTGCTGAGGGCGGCGCAGCCAGAAAAAAGAAAAAAGAAAAAAGAAAAGTCTTAGCTGACAGCCAAAATCAGACACCAGAATTCAAGTGAGGAGCCTTCCGATGATTCCAGCCCTAGCTTTTCAGCAGCCCAGACTGATGCAGCAGAGAAGAGCAGTCTCCATTGAATTCTTCACAAAGGTCAGATTTGTGAGCAAAATAAATGTTGCTATTTTAAGCCACTAAATTTGGGTAATTTGTTACACAGTATAGTAACCAGAACAATATGGAGGAACCAAAATGTCACCAACTGTGCTTTTGTGAATGGGCCATCACTTTGCAAATATTTTCCACTACACCTATTTCTATAAGTGATAATCCCAAGATTGGGATTATAGGGCCCAAAAGCATATGCTTTTTTTTTTGATGTGGAAAGTCTTTATTGAATTTGTTACAATATTGCTTCTGTTTTATGTTTTGTTTTTTTGGCCCTGAGGCATGTGGGATATCAGCTCCCCAACCAGGGATGGAATCCACACCCCCTGCATTGGAAGGCAAAGTCTTAACCACTGGACCACCAGGGAAGTCCCGCATATGTATTTTTATTTTAGTGGAGTTTGGAGTTTGTCAAATTGATTTCCAAAAAGGCTATAACTGATCTTACCTTTGTCAACAGTGTTTGGACAAATCCTTTTCCTCACATCCCTGAAAGCCAGAGTTGGTGTAGCTCTTTTTAACTTTTGCTAGTCTACTAAATATAAAGTGACTTATTCTCATTGTTACTCTTTAAAAAAAAAAAAAAAGACTTTCATGCCGCAACTAAGGAGTAGGCGAGCCGCAACTAAGGAGCCCCTCTGCTGCAACTAAGACCCAGTGGGACCAAATTAATTAATTAATTAATTAATTAATTTTAAAAAATAGACTTTTTTTTTTAGAGCAGTTTTAGGTTCATAACAAAATTGAGTTCCCATATAGCTCCTTCCCCCACAACACACAGCTTCCCTCACCATCAACATCCTGCACTAGTGTGGTATGTTTGTTCCAATCAGTGAACCAATGTTAACACATCATCAACCAAAGTCCATAGTTTACATAGAGTTCATTCTTTGTGTTGTACATTCCATGGGTTTTGACAAATTCTAATAACATGTATCTACCATTATAGTATTATACAGTATAGTTTCACTGCCCTAAAAAAATCTCCTGTGCTCCACCTATTTATCTCTCCCTCTCCCTCAAATGCCTGGCAACCACTGCTCTTTTTACTCTCTCCATAGTTTTGCCATTGTTACATTTTTCACTTTGATTTGCCTTCCTTGCTTTCTGATGAGTTTGAACATCTTTTCAGGTTGTGAGATTTTGTTGGTTGCCTCCCAATAGCTTTTTCTCCTTCATCTTTGCTAACAAATCTGGATTTTTTCCAGGGTGGCAAGTGTCCAGTCTCAAGTGATTCCCTGACTCCATTCCCTGAACTCTCAGCCTCCTTGCACCTACGGGTGGCCACAAATGACCCAGTTTTAGTCACTGAGAAATAAATATAAGTCTGCTAGGGATTTCCCTGGTGGCGCAGTGGTTAAGAATCTGCCTGCCAATGCAGGGGACACAGGTTTGAGCCCTGGTCCGGGAAGATCCCACATGTCGCGGAGCAACTAAGCCCGTGCGCCACAACTACTGAAGCCCATGCTCCGCAACAGGAGGAGCCACTGCAATGAGAAGCCCACGCACCGCAACAGAGTAGCCCCGCTTGCAGCAACTAGAGAAAGCCCATGGGCAGCAACAAAGACCCAACACAGCCAAAAGTAAATTAATTAATTAATTTTAAAAATAAAAAATAACAAATATAAGTCTGCTGGGAGTTCTGGGGAGGTGTTTGCTTACCTGATAAAGGGGAAAGATGTGGCTGGTGCCAACAGCAGGATTTCCTCCTGCTTTGAATACTAATGTGATGTCTGGAGAGACAGTAACTACCTAGCAAAGCTGGGCCCACAAGCATGAAGACAAAAGGCAGCATGCTAAGGATGATGGTGGAAGGGTCAAAAACACCCTGGGTTATATGCTGCAGAAATGAATGGTTTGTGTCCACGAAAAGACACGTGAAGAAACATCTATGGAAACTATATTCATGCTAGCCAAAATCTGGAATCAGTCTAGATGGCTATCAACAGTAGAACAGATGGATAATTTGTGGTATAGTCATGTAATGGAATACTATATAGACACAAAAGAGATAAGACTATAGCAATACACAATAATATGGATGAAACTCATAGACACAACATTGAATAAAAAAGCCAGACACCAAAAAAGTACATATTGTATAATTCAATATATATGAAATTTTAAATGTGCAAAATTTATCTATGGTAACGGAAGTCAGAATAGTGGTTACCTCTGCAGGAGAAGTAGTAGCTAGGAGGGCAGAAGGTTACCTTCAGAGTGGGGTGGTTAACCTTGGGTGAGGTGGCTGCCTTCTGCCAAGGACCATTTTCAGAGGGAGACAGCTGAGGGCTGAGATCTGGACCACATACCATATCATGAATTTAGTATGTCTTTCCACTTGTTCATATCTTATCCTTTAGTAATATTCTATAGGTTTCATGTCCTTTAATAAGATTTTTTTTTACGACTTATTTTTTATTTATTTTTGGCTGCGTGGGATCTTAGTAGCAGCACGCGGGATCTTTGTTGAGGCATGTGACATCTTTCCTTGCGGTGCATAGGCTTCTCTCTAGTTGTGGCGGGCAGTTTTCTCTTCTCTAGTTGTGGCGTGTGGGCTCCAGGGCGGGTGGGCTCTGTAGTTTGTGGCACGCGGGCTCTCTAGTTGAGGTTCAGGAGCTCAGTAGTTGTGGCGCGGGGGCTTAGTTGCCCTGGGGCATGTGGGATCTTAGTTCCCTGACAGGGATCGAACCCGGGTCCCCTACATTGGAAGGCAGATTCTTTACCACTGGACCACCAGGGAAGTCCCCTTTAATAAGATTTTATAGGTTTCCCACCTATACAGTTCCTATACTTTTCTTAATAATTTATTCCTAAATATTTTATAGTTATTGTAAATTGAATGTTTTTCTTGTTTTTATTTATTTCTAGAGGCTTATTTTTAGTAAATGCTATTATTTTAAATATATTTTTCTTGTATTTATCACCTTATATTTTCTCTTATTAATTGTAGTAGTTTTCAAGAAAGTCCTTTGGATTTTCTAGATTTACAATCATGGCATTAACTAAAGAGATAGTGTGTACTCTCTTTCTTTCCAATATTTATAACATTTCATTTTCTTGCCTTGTTACATTTGCTAGAACTCTAAGCCAATGTGTAATAATAATAGTGTTAATGCCAATGTTGTCTAGTTCCTCATTAAAAAGAAAAAAGTTTTAGTACCTGGTGTATGTTGACTTATGATTATTTTATATTTCATATCTTTTTCATAAACTGTGCCTTTGTTAGGTAGTGGTCCTCTTTATTTTGCTCAATGCCTGTCACCTTAAATCCTACCTTCTTTAATGTCACTGGCTACTCCTGCTCTCTTCTAGTTTGTGCTGGCCTGACCTCACTCTTTGCCAACTCCTTTATTTTCAGCCTTTTCTTTTCTTGTGGTTTCAAGTGTCTTTCTTATAAATAGTATGTGGCAGGGTTTTGTTTATCTAACCCAGTCTCTAGGTCTTTAAAGGGGGTTCAGGGTGTCCCTATTTAGTATGATAAATATGCTTGACTTTGCTCATTCCATAATTACTTTCTTATTTTTTTACTTTGTGGTTTCATCTTTTTATTCAGTTGAACTATTCGAAACTACCATTTTTATAGGTCAAAACAGTTGAATACTAGCAATTTCATACAGCTAACTTATAACTTTCCTTTCCTTTTCTCTCTCTCTTTTTTTTTTTTTTGGCCACACCTCGAAGCTTTCAGGATCTTAGTTCCCTGACCAGGGATTGCCTGGGGCCCCGGCAGTGAGAGCTCCGTGTCCTAACCAGTGGACCATCAGGGAATTCCCTCTCTCTTTTAAGAAGATGCCATTCATTTAATTTTTCTTTGGTAATTTGGAAATTCTAGTACTTTTCCATTCCATTAGTGGCTACCTTCCCTCTCCAGGTATGAGGACTGTCCCTTGGCTGGGCATAGGTAGCAGATAGTGTGCCTGTGTTAAGGGGGAGAGTTCGAGAACAGCTGGCTCTTCTTCCTTGGTAGATAACTTGTCTTATCCATCTGGGAGCTTGTACAATGTCCTCTTTCTCCTTGAAGTTTAAGAATTTTACTATAGTCTTTCCCTTCCATACTGCCTGGGAATGTGGTCAGTACCTCCCATATGCAAACACAGCATTTTCTTCATGTCGGGAACTCCTATTGTTTGCACATCAGGATTCCTGGATTTGGCCCCCAAATCTCTGGTCTGTTCCCTCATGCCTTTGTGCTCTGTGCATCTTTTCATTGAGCTCTGAGCTATTTCTTCCATTAGACCCAATCACAATCTTCATAATCGTCCACCATGCCAAAATTGTGCTTTCCTTGGGGTCTTTGCACTTGCTATGCTTTCTGCCAGGAATGATTTCTCTTAGATCTTTCCCTGATCAGTCATGCCTTTGGTTGATCTTAGCTGTGATGTCCACTTCTCAGATTCACCTTTCCTGCTGCCTTAGACATAAACACCATACTCTGTACATCAGCTTGGTTCCTTTCCTCCACTGTATTCACTCTGCCCATAATTAGTTATTTGCTGTATTCATCCTTCACACACTCCCCCATCCACTCCCCGCTGGATGGTAAGGACTCTGTAAATCATTTGAATTCTTGCTGTGTCCATTCTTGCCATGTACCCAGTGTCTAGCCCCAGTAAGCCCTCGCTAAGCACTTATGGAAGGAATGGAAGAGTGAATTAAGACTGGGACTGCCCCCAGGGAGACCTTGCCCTGTCCAGTTTCCTCCCCACCCATGGGAGCACTGGAATGGGAGATTGGGTGGGCAGAGGAAGGGGCAGTGCCTGTTTGTGAAGGCCTGAATGACTGGTGCCTGTTGGGCTTTTATTCTATAGCTACAGCAGCCACTGCAGGTCCTGAAGCCACAGACAGGGAACAGGAGCAGGAGCTGGGCCGGGTGTAATTCCACTGGGTGTGGGGGGCCTTCTTGGCCTGACCCAGGGCTAGCCTTGGTCTGGGGCACTCTCATCCTGCCACAACATCCCACTGCCCCATTTTATTTTTTATCACTTAATACCACATGGCATTCTTTTTATTTAGTGAGTCAACAGGTATTTCTGGAGCTTACTTGGTGTTTGAGATGGTCAGGATACATCCATGAGCAAAAGAAATTTCCACTTGAGACATGAGAGTGCACAGAGTGTGACACGTGAGAAACTTTAGGAGATGAGCAGTGCTTCTGGAGGTGAACAAAGGAGATGCAGGCAGAGAGGTAATGGGGAATAATGGAGCCCTTGCCAGCTCTGGCTTTTCTTTGGGGGAGTTGCTACTGCAGGGTTCCGAGCTGTGTATGAGAGGTTCTGACTCATGTATTCATAGGCTGATGTGTGGAGAACCGACTGAAGGTGGCAAGGGCAGCAGCAAAAGACTGGGCTGTGGCTGTGACATTGTCCTGGGGAGAGATGGTGGTGGCTTGGACTAGGTGGAAGCCATGGACCTGGCAAGAAGTGGTCTCATTCTGGGTAGATGATGTGATGGAAACAACGGGACTTCCTGATGCATTGAATGTAAGTGGGAAAGAAAGTAGTCAAGACAAAGTCTGAGGTGTTTGGCCTGAACAGTAGGAAGGACTGAGCTGCCATCACTTTAGCTGGGGGAGTTGGGGTGGAGTAGGTTTGGGGGATGAGCTGGAGCTAGGGTGGCACAAGTTGAGTTTGAGGTGCCAAGAGGAAGTCAGAGTGCAGGTCCCTAGTCCGTAGCTGGACATTGAGTCTGGCACTCAGAAAAGGTCTGACCGGACATACACCTTTGGGAGTGATAGACATGTAAGTGGAATTTGAAGCCATGACCCTGGGTAAGATTATGAGAGCGATAGTGTAGACAGAGAAAAGGTGAAGAGGAGGAACCAGTGAGGTCAGAGGAAACCAGGAGGGCATGGGGCCCTGGAAGCCACACAGGGATTGTGCTTCCAAGAGAGGAGAGATCAGCAGGTCACAGGAAATCTTTCCTGCCTATCCTCATAAGGGCAGGCTTTTTTTTTTTTCCTACTGTTTTTGTTCACTGCTGTATTTCCAGCACAGAGCGTAGGTGCTCCATAAATAGTTGTTGAATGAATGAGTATATGCATGAATCCACACCTCTGCAAACTGCCAGCACACAGGGATTTTTTAAAAGAGCAGAGAACAGGTAGGAGGCTCTACCCACTCTCAGTAGCATCCTCATCTTCCCTTGCTTTTGCCAGCCACAATGATATTAACTCAGGTGGGAGACCTTCTGGCTAACACAGGGCCCAGGGCAAACGAGCTTCAGACAAGCTCTGTAGTGTGGAGCGTGGTGGAACCTGGGTTGGACACTGGGTCACGCACCAGTCCACAAAGGACTATACAGCCGCTCCTCTGTTCACCCCTCTATATCTAGTCATTTGTCCATCCATCTACATCCAGTCATCTGTCCACCTGTGCATACAACCGCCCTTTGTCCACCGTCTACAGCCACTCTTTTGTCCATCCTTCTGTCCAGCCACATCCAGTCCTCTGTCCATCCATCTGCTAGGGTGACCAACTTCCCAGATTGCTGCAGACTGTCTCAGTGTTAATATTGAAAGTCCTGCATCCTAGGAAACCGCTGGGACCCAGGAAAAATGGTACAGTTGGCTGACCCATCTGTACCCCTGGCATCCCGTATTGCACCCCTGGGCTCGAAGCCCACCTGTCCACCCAACCTGACCTCCTTGGCCACTCTCTCCCAGGGAGGCAGACAAGACTCCACCCTTCTCGCTAACCCCGCCCCAATGCACCGCCCCTTCCGGAAGCCGCTACAACGAATCCAGGCGCCCTAGCAACAGCGCTTTTTGGGCCGCCCGGTCCGCGAGCTGGGCTCCCGGTGCGAGCCAATAGTGAGGGGCTCCGGGAGTGAGGCGCGAGGGGCGGGGCTCGCCGCAGCGGCCGCCATCTTGGTGGGAGAGAAACAATAGGACGGAAGCTTCGCGGGACCGGCTGAGGTAGCAGGTAACGCCCGCTCTGCTCGGCCTGCCGCTCTGCCGCCCCAGGGGCTTTGGAGGAGGGTTTCTCCGGGTCGTCGGGGAGCGAGGTCTCTGGTCACTAGGAGTGTCCCCTGGTTTTCTGGGAGGGGCTCTCCCGCGATGATGGGAGTAGGAGAGATCTCTCAGGGTCCTTGTGGGGCCAGATTTCCCCGGGTCATTTGAGAGAGGCATTATTTCTTCAGGTTATTGGGGAGAGACGATTTCCCCTGGTTTTGACGGGCAGGATCTTCCCTGGTCATTGTAGGGGGGGTGGTTTCCCGGATATTTTGGTGGTGCGGGATCTCCCCCTGTCATTGAAGTCTCCAGTCATTGGGGAGGGCAAGATCTCCCGGGTCATTGAGGGGGTCTCCCCAGGACATTGGCGTCCACGATCTCCCGGGTTATTGACGGGGGTCTCCTTGCGTCTTTGGCTGGAGAAGTCAGCCCAACGCCTCAGGTACGGTTACCTGCGGCCTGCAGATGTGCAGCCATTTTGAGTGTTGAATGTCAGTTGGGCTTGTCAGCTGATGTCTGGTGGGGGAATCTGCACACCTAACCTTCTTATCCCAAAAAGTCCTAAAATGGATTCGGGGACATCTTCTTAATAGTGATCAGCTTCACCATGGATGGAGCTTTCATTTCGTTCACGTTGGATTACAGACAGTTTTTTGTCTTTTGCGTCCTAATGATTTGTTTCATTTTTGGCTTTTATTCAGTTTCATATATTAAAGCCGAATTGCAGAAAAATGAGTCCAAATGTTGTGAAAAGAAAATGTAAAAACCAGTAAAATCTAGTGCTCTTAAATACCGGGGAAATAAAACTAGTCACTGATTGGAATGAAACATTTTGGTAACAAAATGTACATAGAACAAGAATAAGATAAAATCATCTGAGAAAATAGTTTTAAGTACTGAAACTTCTAAAAAGTGGTAACAGAAATGTTGCAGATCACAAGCTTTATGATACTTTGTATAAAGCGCCATGATTACAGTAGTTTTGATGAATTCTAGTATTTAATTATTTGCTGTATTTGCATTTTTAGCAGGGTAACATTTTAAGTGAACTAAAATGCTTATTTACCTAGGTTGCTGCTGTGGAGTTTGTGTAATTGCATCCTGTAATCTGGTGTTAAGTATTTAACGAGAAGTTTCAGGGCAGTATTGTTATTGTTTTAACTTCAACCACTACCAGAATTAGAAACTGAGCAAAATGAATACTTTATCATATTGATGTGATAGGCCAGTGGATCCCTTAGTAACTTTTTCTGGAGGCAAAAGTCAGTTGAATGGTTAACTGTTACTCCAGTTGGTTGACCTGCTTTGTGACTTTAGACTAGAATTCTCAGGAATTGTTAGAAATAAGGTGAATGAGAGCTAGGACTGGAGTTGATACAATTGTAAAAACCAGTTTAGCAAATGTAATAGACTTCTTTTTGTTTCAAGGCTTCGCAGGTGACAGACAAGTACATGGTATACCAGCCCCATATCTGTCTGAGCAGTGGAATGTGTGAGGAAGGCACAACTACTGACTGATGAACCTTAGCCAGTCTTCTTTGCAGAGGGGTGCGAGGGGTGCCAGAGCCTTCCGTAAGCACCGGAGGGAGATATCACCCGTATCTAGGCAACAGGGATGAGCCTCCCTGAGGCCAGCTTGCTGAGGTGAAAAATTTCCATTGTTTGGTTCATAAAGAGGATGCACTGGGGAAGAATTTTTCCTTTAAGTGATGTTGTTTTACCTAGTGGGGTAATCACCTTAGACAAATTGAACACATTTTTGTGTAGTAGATGATTGCTTTCATGTGATTACATTTTAAAGCATGTTTTTGTTTTTTAAATAAATTATATTTTTGCCTATTTGCATACCAAGTAATAAAAGTAACAAGTAGTACTAGTGTTTTGTAATACATTCTGGTAGCAAGGAAGGGGCCTTTTCCCGCAATATTGAATTTAGCGTTTACCTCAGAATTTGAACAAAAAGAGTCTCCTAAAATGATGGATACTTGGTTTGGGTTTGTCAACCATCCATCCATCACCAGCTTCTGCAGTTACCAACTCCTAGCCAATCTTGTTTCATTTACACTCTGCCTTCCTCCCCTCCCCTTAAAAAAAAAAAAAAAAAAAAAAAAGCTGAATTTTTTAGGAAACCTATCCCCAAAGTGTATATTATCCAAAAGTATTTCATTGTGTATCTCTAAGACAAGGAGCTACCCATGGTTTTTACACCATTATTATGCCTAAAATACAATGATAATTCCTTAATTTTTTTTTTTCAAATATTCAGTCATGGTCAAATGTCCCTGATTGTCTCATTATTTTTTTATAGTTGGTTTGTTCAAACTGGGATCCAGATAAAGTCTGCATATGGCATTTGATTGAAGTGTCTCTTTTGTCTCTTAAATTTATATATGCTTACTCTGTTTTGTAATTTATCTGTTCGAACAACTGTCATTTATCCTGTAGGGGTTCCCATATGCTGGCTTTTGCTGATCACACCCTGTGCTTGAGACCTTTTGACTCTGGTGGCTGGGTTTGAAGGAGTCACACCTGTATATCTTTTCAGTGAAGAAGTTGTGTTGGAACTGCCAAGGCTCATTGAAAAGTGAGCCCCAGATGGTGAACTCTGAGGGCTGTCAGGGACCTATAGGGCCACACAGTGCAAGAGCCTCCTCCTCTCTCTGTGTCATGTGGTCCAGATTTTCCATGTGGAACAGAGAGGAGATTCTTACCCTTGGCCTCCAGGAGGATGAAGATGTTTTACTCCTTGTCTCCTTACAGACCTCCTTCTCTCACACTGACGTTGCACCCTCTGCTCACAGGCTGTTCACAATTATGGGGGCCTCGACCCAGTGCTCTTTCTTTGCACATTACTCTTGGGGTGCCTTCTGCCGTCCCTTTGTAGGTAATTCCCAAATCTGTTTTCAAGTTAAGTTCACTCAAGCTTCACTCCCACTGCTTCCAGCTGTCTGCTGTACATTTCTTCTTGATTGCTTGATCATCCCTTATATTTAAGTGTCTGCAGCTCAACTCACTATCTTCTCAGCTGTTTCTGACTTCGTGAACAAAGCATCCTTGTTCTGACTTGTTGTGAAGACTCAGTATCTGACTCATCCCTCTAATTTGATTCCCTGAATCAGGGATTCTGAAGATAGGGTCCGTAGTTGCCCGCTCCACAAATTGTATGCAGAGTTCAGTGAGGGTGTGAATTTTCAGGAGAGTCCCACAGTTGTCTCAGATTCTCTAGGGGGTCTGTTGCTCCCTCAAGGGTTAAGGACAGTGTGCTACACCTCGCCATCTACCAAGTCCTGCTTCTTTACCTTCTCCCCCTCCTTCCTTGATTCTTCTGTGTAGGCTGGGCAGGGCAGCTGGCTCTGTGGGTGCAGTGGAGAAGACAGGAGACCCTGTGCCCTGCCGTGTATGCCACTGAGTAGGGGAGGTTACATTAAAGAGGTCTGAGACTGGTGTCTGGAGATAGCAGTCCTGATGTCTTGGTGGCCCTAGAACCTGAGGGCTGTCAGGATGTTTTCCCGCCACGCCCTGCCCAGCAGTTGAAGGCAGAGCCTCTCTGAAGCCAGGTTTTTCCTTGTCTCTCTGCCTGGTTATTTTTCCTAACATAAAATGTCGCCACCATACTCCAGAATCCAGTGGCTCACATACTTTATAGGTTGGGTCAGAGTGAAACAGTGGGTGCGATCTTTTAAAATCTATGCTCCCAGCAATTCTACTTCTAGGACTTTTTCGTACAAAAATACTTCACAGGTGTGCAAAGACAGATACAAGGATGCTCACTGCATTATTATGGTCAGAAAAAAGTTGGAAATAGTGTCAGTAGGGAAGTCGATAAATACATTATGATTTTGTGTGACTATTATGCAGCCTTTAAAAGGACTCATATATAGACAGAGGTAGCAAGATGTCTAAGTCATACAGTTTAGTTGGGGGGGAAATGGCAAAACAGAGGACAACTATTGAATGATTCTACTTATATGGGAAACTGGAGTACTCAAATTTGTAGAGACAGCAAGTTGAATGGTGGTTACCAGGGGCTGGGGGTAGGGAGAGTGGGGATTTATTATTTAATGTATATAGTTGCAGTTTGAGATGATGAAAAAGTTCTGGAGATAGTGGTGATTATTGCACAACAGTGTGGATGTACTTCATGCCACAGAACTGTACACCCCAAAATATTTAAAATGGTAAATTTTATATTGTGAGTATTTTATCACTGTTTTTTTAAAGTTAGGTGAGAAAAATAAAGCTGATTTTACTTGGGAAAAAAAAAGGCAAAACAACACATATAGCCTGATCCTATTTGTGGAAAGAATAGAAAAATGCACTGAAGAAAATCTACAGGATAAAGAGACCCCAAACTAATAATGGTGGTCATTTTATCACACTTGTAACCAGTTTAAAAATGTCTTTTTTAAGAGCTAAGCAGGATGTCCCTTGGTACTCCATTCCTCTACCTGTTGCGGAAGCCCCATTTCTTCATCCGCCTCGCACAAGTGCAGGCTTAACATGCCCTCATCCACTTATACTGTCAAGTCCACCCTCTGGCCTCCATCTTCCATTGGACTTTTTGTAGGAACTGGAATGGTGGACAGAGGATAGCTCACGTTTGAGGAGTGCATTGCATGTAAGCCAGGCAGTAGGCTAGATTTTTTAATCTTGTTCCCACCTTATGGCACCTACATAAAACTACCATGACTGGTTTACAGATGAAGGCAGGCACCAAGAATAGGTAAAACACCATTTATACCCAAGTATAAGGCAGGCCTCAATTTGTCAGGGAGATTTTATTTTATTTTATTTTTTAATTTATTACTTATTTTACTTATTTTTGGCTGTGTCGGGTCTTAGTTGCGGCACGTGGGATCTTTCCTTGCGGCGCGCGGGCTTCTCTCTAGTTGTGGCGCGCAAGCTCCAGGGTGCGTGGGCTCTGTAGTTGTGGCGCACGGGTTCCAGAGCGCGTGGGCTCTGTAGTTTGCAGCACGCAGGCTCTAGTTGAGGGGTGCGAGCTCAGTAGTTGTGGTGCGTGAGCTCAGTAGTTGTGGTGCGCGGGCTTAGTTGCCCCACAGCATGTGGGATCTTAGTTCCCTGACCAGGGATCAAACCCAGGTCCCCTGCATTGCAAGGCGGATTCTTTACCACTGGACCACCAGGTAAGTCCCCTGTGAGAGAGATTTTAAAATAATTTTGTGGTACAACTCAAGTGTATAAACTTACAGAGAGGTACTTGAAAGTTGGATTTCTTGTAATATTTGTTATTTTAATTTTCACATACATATTTAGTTATCTAGAATAATGTATTCCTTTAGAAGTTATGCTTTTTACCCACATAGTTCATGAAGTAGTTCTGCTCCAACTTGCTTGCTTGCATCTTTGCCATTCCCGTAGCCACTTTTGGAGGTGCTTTCCTCTTAAACACTCCTTCTCCCCTCTCAGTGTTGGAGATGTGACATTGTCGCTGGAACCTTTACCCCAAGCTGGTTGTGACCTCTGCAGTGCGACCCTTTTACTGTGTTGATTTTTTAAAATGACAGCTTTATTGAGATATAGTTCACATACCATATAATTCCTCCCAAAGAAATCCTGTATCCCTCATTCCCATTGTAGCCCCCCCTCCCCACTGGCCCGTCGGTCTTCCTGAAAGTCCTCTCACCCTGACATGTTTGAAAGGACACTACTGCACTGTGTTACACTTCAGGACTGGAGAGAGAAAGCAAGGCGGTGCTGCCCAGCTGATCCTATTGTCAGATGTGGTGGTATGTTCCAAAGGTAGTTGCTTTGTGACCAGGGAGGCTGTAGCACTTTATCATTTTGCCATTTTCTACATGGGAGATTGGAGGTTTAGGACTTTGACTTACTCAGCTTACAAGAATTTGTTGGCCCTGACCATGCCTCACATACTGCTCAGGTGCACCTTGGGTTCATTTTTTTTGTTTGTTTGCAGATATTTTCTCCAATCTCTTTGGAGAAATTTTCATTAATAGTGTTCTCTTCCAATTGAAGTTATGCTAATTCACTCTTATAAGTAAGGATTAAGCTATGGAAAACAAGTAGTAACATCTCTCCCCAGCATTATTGGTATATGATGGCCAAAAGTTAATATTCTAGTGACAAGAAAGAGTTTTTGTTCTGTTTGTTTGTTTGTTTGTTTTTTTGGCCGCGGCATGTGGAACTTCCCCATCTAGGGATCGAACCCATGCCCCCTGCATTGGAAGCACACAGTCTTAACCACTGGACCACCAGGGAAATCCAAGAGTTTTTGTTCTTTATGCCAACAAGATGCCCCTTGGTTAAGACTGAAATGGTTGGGAGTATGATAACTTCTAAATGTGGTATCCAGGTCAGAACAGGTAACAAAATAAGCACCTGGTAACAACAGAAAAGTCATGCCTTGATTTGATTTTGTGCTAGTGAAATGTAGCTGTTGTAGAAGTGATGTGGTCAACACCTACAGCACCCACCCACAAAAAGTAAAAATGATAGCAGCTACGGCTGCCTTGCCTAACACCCTCACTGTGCTATGTCTTTTACCTGTGTTCTTTTCATTCCTGGCCACTCTGCAAGGTGGTCAGAAGTCTCATCCCACTCTGGACGGAAGGATTTCAGGGTTTGGGTTTTCTTGAAACCTTTCTGACTTGGAGACAGAGCTCCAGTACCTGCTTTCACAAGCCCCTTTGGGCAACTGGAGTCAGCCTGGGCCTCTTCTGCTTGCTCTCTGTCGTGGCAAATTCACAAAGCTTTCTTTGCACTGCTGGATTTTTTTTAACTCGTCTTGTGAATGTATTTAACTGAAACTCATAATTGATCAAATGGGAGATCATTTAGTATTACCTGTATTCTCTGTGTATCCAGCTGTTTACCTTACTTGCGACAAATACTTGTTGTAGAAATTGAGTGGCCAATCCCAAGCCTAAGGAAGAGTAGAACTTTTCTTTTAATGGAATAAGATGTGTTAGAGACCAGGAAGCAGAACACTTGGCTCTAGTGTTATTTCTGCACGTAGTTTTCAAGAATGTGCCCCCTCAGTACCTGAGCTGGATCCCAAAGACAAACCCCCCGAGCCACATCAGTCTGTCTTAACCCCACCACAGCCCCTTGCCTTGAGCCTTGTTCATCTTTAAGATGGGCTGCTCCAGGGCCACAGGGCTTTCCTGTCCACAGCTGCACACTCAGAAATGAGGTGACCCCATGGGCTGGGTGTGCTTGTCATACTCTCTTGGGGAATGCAGAAATCTTGAATCGCCCTGCAATGTTTGTTTTATAGGAGTAATAGACTATTTTTGTTTTACAAGTATAAAACTAACATTGGATATGCATTTTTACTAAAACCTTCCCACCTTCTCATCTGTCCCAGTCTCTGATTGAGATCCCAGGTCATGTCTATACAAATTCAGTGTTTTTGCTGAGGCTGCAGCAACATTTGTCTTGGGATTAACCTAAGTCCAAGCCTGCCGGCTTTCACTTTGATACCCATTTGCTTAATGTGCTTTAAACTTGGTATATGTGGACTGTGCCTTACTCCTCCTTCCCCTCTCATGAGCGAGAGTTCACAGTTCAGCTTCTTTTACAGGGTGCCCATGGAGGTGTGTGGACCCCATATCTGTTGGCTCTAGTGCTAAACATAATCATACTGTTTCCTTGAGAGACTGCCCGAGTAAGCAACAAAGGAAGAAGAGAGATGGATGAAGTATACTTGGCCAAAGAATGTATGTTTTTATGAGCTTGAGCAACCTGACAGGAAAAACATACACCAATAACTGTTAAAGCACTTACTTGCACATTGCCGAGATTACTGTCTACCTAAGTTAGGTTCTTTTTTCTTTTAAATTTATTTTATTTATTTTTATTTTTGGCTGCATTGGGTCTTTGTTGCTGCGCGCAGGCTTTCTCTAGTTGCGGCGAGCGGGGGCTACTCTTCCTTGTGCGCCAGCTTCTCATTGCGGTGGCTTCTCTTGCTGCGGAGCACAGGCTCTAGGCGCGCGGGCTTCCGTAGTTGTGGCTCACGGGCTCTAGAGCGCAGGCTCAGTAGTTGTGGCACACGGGCTTAGTTGCTCCACGGCATGTGGGATCTTCCCAGACCAGGGCTCGAACCCATGTCCCCTGCATTGGCAGGTGGATTCTTAACCACTGCACCACCAGGGAAGCCCAGTTAGTTGGTTCTTGTTGAACATTTTCAGTTTTTCTTCTGTTATGAATAGAGGTTTTACATATAAGGCAGTGAAAGTTGTCCTTTCACGAACAGTGTCTATTCTCCAAGGTGAGTGCCTCTAGAGAGACAGCTGAGGTGCTTGCCAACCCCCTGCTGAAGGTGTGGGTTTTTCTTGCTCTGTGTCCTTATCAGAGCATGAGAACACACATATCTCTCCCTTAGGTTCTTTGAGATGCTCCTGCCCTTTGTAGAACCTGTGCTAGGTTTTATGGGTGGCTTGGGATGCTGCACCTACATGCTGCAGAGGTGCCAGCTGCCACCTGACAGACTCTGGGCCCTGAAAAACTGATGGATGTGGCCAACACATCTGGGGCAGATGAGGGCTGGGAAAGGAAGGAACAGGCTACCCCTCTCCCGGGAATGATTTATCTCGCTCTCAAAGAGTGTTTTTACTTTGAAAATACCTTAGGCTCTTTGCATAGAACCAAAGAAAGGGAATAGTGGTAAAATATCAAAAGTGGAAGTGCCCCTTTGGCCTTCCCTCCCAATCCTCATGTCTGTTGACTGACTGAAGTCATTGCCCTTCTCACAAGCTGGGTGATTCCAAAGGAGTCAGTGTGTAATTTGCTTCAGAACTATGGGTGCAGTTGAACTTGATTTCCGTAAAGAAGTTTTTAATATTTTGCTGTGCCTTATTGTGGAAAGAAATCTCAGGACTCATAGAAGATGATTGACAAATGGTCATGTGTTAAGATATAGTGCTATGACCTATGCGGTGTCAGGAATTTTCCCACTCCCATATCTCGTTCTTTTCCTGGCTGGTCATGGAGGAGCACTGACTGTACTTAGAGTAGTTGGGTGATCAAAGCTGCCATGTTGATGCTGTTAGCCTGGGATGCTTAGCAGACCCTTGAGGGGAGTATTTACCTGAGTGAGGTGTTGTGAGGACCCAGAGGAAGTTGTGCCCTCTGGGCACAGGATCTGGTGTAGCACAGGTCACACGTGTCCCTCCACCAGCAGGTACAGCCCTCATTGTGCTGGCCTGGGCGGGTCGGGGCTGCCTGGGTTCTGTGGCTGGCCATGAGGACTGAATCATTTTTGGCACCACTAGTTTCAGAGGATGAGTTCATGTGTCATCTGTTTTGGGAACTGGCTGAGAAATGAGCAGGGGTAAACATTGACCACAGGCAGGGAGCATATAATCTTGCCTGAAGCTAATGGACTGTTACTTAACTGGCACATGAGAGAACCATGACTAAAGTAGGAAAGTCCCCCATAGATCGAGACCTCAGAACAATTTTGGCCATAGTCTTCAAGGGTCACTTCTGCATGTTCCTGTTGTGTATGTTTCCCACATGGTGGTGGGAGTTGTAGTCTGCGTCAAGGAGGAGGAGACTGGAGATGGAAAATTGCCCTTGAAGAGGGGAAACAGGCTTTTTAAGGAGGACTGATAATTCTTGGTGTGTGTATGGAATACATGTAGGTATTTATAAGTAAATTTGATATTCTGATAAAGGGGACATGTGACACCTTAGAATCAATAATTTAGATTTTCTTGAAGGAGTAGTGCTCCAGTTTTAGCTAGAAAAACTTTTTAAATTGCCAAAACTCTGTAATTCAAGCATTGTAACTGAGGAACATATTTCTAGGTAGGCTGAAAGCTCCTTCTCCCTGTCCCCCTCCATATTGGGACCCTCTAGTCTTTCATTCCAGAAATCTGGTCTGATGAGGCAAAGAGATGGGGCAGTGTGATCATGCTGCTGGTTCGACAGAGAAACCTCTGAGAGGCTGCTGTTTCCCTTATGGAAAAGCTTGTCCGGATTTTTGGAACAGAATCTGCTGTTTCATTTGTCCCTCAGAATTGGTGGAAGGATCTGCATTGTTGTGACTTTTCGTGAAATACTTCCACTTACAACTTGCAACTTGTAGTTTCTCCTTTATTAAAACTAGAATAAAGGGACTTCCCTGTGGTCCTGTGGCTAAGATTCCATGCTCCCAGTGCAGGGGGCCCGGGTTCCATCCCTGGTCAGGGAGCTAGATCCCACACGCCTCAACTAAGAGTTTGCATGCTGCAACTAAAAAAGATCCCACATGCCGCAAGGAAGAGCCTGCACGCGGCAATGAAGATCCCATCCTGCGTGCTGCAACTAAGATCTGGCGCAGCCAAATAAATTAAAAAAAAAAAAAAAAAAAAACAAGAATAAAATGCTGATGAGGGGGGAAATGAACACCTGGTGTTGGACCCCAGGCATTTGTGTCAAGTTAATACAAGGCTTCTGTGTCTTGTCTCTCTGGCCCTGCTGCATTCTTTGGTGGAACCAGCGCCTGCTATGACATGGGGGTGACCCTTCTAGCCTTCTTAGCAGTGACTCTTTCATCTCAAAGTACCTGTCATTTTCCATGATGAGGCCTAGGTGATCTGGTGCCTCAGTGCACCCATCTGTAGTGGGAGTGATCTTAGTATCTACTCCAGAAGGCTGTCATAGGAGGGAGGGAGTTACAGAACAGACTAACAGCTTGGTAAACGGTAACTCTTTTCTCTGACATGGTTGTATCCCATTGTCACTGAAGATTGAGTTGGTCACTTCCTCCTCTGACCTTTCAGCACCTTGTACACATTTTAGGGACAGGATGTGTTGGGGTTATTATCCTCCCTTGTTTACATGTGGTCGGTCTCCCAGGGTCTCCATCATGGAGTGGAGCTCTGAGCATGCAGTGTGGGTTGCATCGGGGTTTTTTGGCAGATGAGTTTAAAACCTTCAAGAGCTGAGCAGCCATCTGGGTTTCTTATTTCAGTTGTAGTGAATTATTTTTCCCCCTAATATTTTCACTCCCAATTATAAAGGTAACAAACACATGCTCTGAGTTCGAGAAAATTTCAAGAAGTTTGGAACATTCAGAAAACTGAAGAGATGGGAATAACAATCTTACCACTTAGTACTGGGCAGATCCAGCTTTTGTGGTGGCTGAAGTTTATATAGTGTAACAAATATATATAATTGATTTATATAAATATATAATTATAAGTACCGTCTTTAAACAAAAGAATTTACAATTGTGAAAACAATAAGGTAAGAAAGTGAACTTATCTACAAAACAGAAATAGAGTTACAGATGTAGAAAACAAACTTATGGTTACCAGGGGAAAGGGGAGGGGAGCGATAAATTGGGAGATTGGGATTGACATATATATACTTCTATATATAAAATAAATAACTAATAAAGACCAACTGTATAGCACAGGGAACTGTACTCAATACTCTGTAATGGTCTATATGGGAAAAGAATCTAAAAAAAAGAGTGAATATATGTATATAACTGATTCACTTTGCTGTACACCTGAAACTAACACAACATTGTAAATCAACTATACTCCAATAAAAATTTTAAAAAAAAAAGGGCTTCCCTGGTGGCTCAGTGGTTGAGAATCTGCCTGCCAATGCAGGGGACACGGGTTCGAGCCCTGGGCTGGGAAGATCCCACATGCCGCGGAGCAACTAGACCCGTGAGCCACAACAACTGAGCCTGCGCATCTGGAGCTTGTGCTCCGCAACAAGAGAGGCCGCGATAGTGATAGGCCCGCGCACCGCGATGAAGAGTGGCCCCCGCTTGCCGCAACTAGAGAAAGCCCTTGCACAGAAACGAAGACCCAACACAGCCAAAAATAAATGAATAAATAAATAAATAATAAAAATAAAGGAATTCCTTTAAAAAAAAAATTTAGGGCTTCCCTGGTGGCGCAGTGGTTGAGAATCTGCCTGCCAATGCAGGGGACACGGGTTCGAGCCCTGGTCTGGGAAGATCCCACATGCCACGGAGCAGCTAGGCCCGTGAGCCACAACTACTGAGCCTGTGCGTCTGGAGCCTGTGCCCCGCAACAAGAGAGGCCGCGACAGTGAAAGGCCCGCGCACCGCGATGAAGAGTGGCCCCCGCTTGCCGCAACTAGAGAAAGCCCTTGCACAGAAACGAAGACCCAACACAGCCAAAAATAAATTAATTAATTAATTAAATTTTTAAAAAAAATGAAAAAAACCCCCCAATAATGTAAGACAGTAAATGTTTGGATTGAAAAAAGAAAACACGAAAAGTTACACATTTCAAAAATCAATAGTACAATATTTTTTCCCTACATTTCTGAGCAGCATACTGACTGCCTCATTCTATGACAGCAGTGTCATAATTTTTCTATAAAAATGGCACATAGGGACTTCCCTGGCGGTCCAGTGGTTAGGACTCTGCGCTTCCATTGCAAGGGCACAGGTTCAATCCCTGGTCAGGGAACTAATATCCTGCATGCCGCACATCGCAGCCAAAAAATTTAAAAATAAAATAAATAATAAAATAAAAAGGTCACATAGTCACTACTCTAGGGTGGTTAATTGTCATTTGCTTTCCATAAATTTATTTCATTTGTTAGCTGTCATTTAAATTTATTGTAGGATAACACCTGTTACAATTTTTAAAATTTATTTTTTAAAAAATATTTATGGGGCTTCCCTGGTGGCGCAGTGGTTGAGAATCTGCCTGCCAATGCAGGGGACACGGGTTCGAGCCCTGGTCTGGGAAGATCCCACGTGCCGCGGAGCGGCTGGGCCCGTGAGCCACAATTACTGAGCCTGCGCGTCTGGAGCCTGTGCTCCGCAACAAGAGAGGCCGCGATAGTGGGAGGACCGCGCACCGCGATGAAGAGTGACCCCCGCTTGCCACAACTAGAGAAAGCCCTCGCACAGAAACGAAGACCCAACACAGACAAAAATAAAAAAAAATAAAATAAATAAATTAAAAGTTAAGTACATTGGAAATTGGAAATAATGTTAATTCCGATTTAAAAAAAAAAAAAAAATTTAAAAAAAAAAAAAAAATTTAAAAAAAAAAAAAAAATTTAAAAAAAAAAAAAAAAAAAAAAAAAAAAAGAAACGAAGATCCAACACAGCAAAAATAAATAAATTTAAAAAAAGCCCCCCCCCAAAAAAAAATTAAAAAAAAAAAATTTATGTATTTATTTGTCTGTATCAGGTCTTAGTTGCGGCATGCGGGATCTTAGTTACCCAACCAGGGATTGAACCCCCATCCCCTGCATTGGAAGGCAGATTCTTTATTTTTTTTTTTTTAATTAATTAATTAATTTGGCTGCGTTGGGTCTTCATTGCTGCGTGGGCTTTCTCGTTGTGGCGAGCGGGGGCTACTCTTCATTGTGGTACGTGGGTTTCTCATTCTCTTGTTGTGGAGCACAGGCTCTAGGCACACGGGCTCAGTAGTTGTGGCTCCTGGGCTCTAGAGTGCAGGCTCAGTAGTTGCGGCGCACGGGTTTCGTTGCTCTGCAGCATGTGGGATCTTCCCGGACCAGGGCTCAAACCGATGTCCCCTGCACTGGCAGGCGGATTCTTAACCACTGCGACACGAGGGAAGTCCTGGAAGGTGGATTCTTAATCACTGGACCACCAGGGAAGTCCCATCTGCTTTCTTTTTTTTTTTTTTAATATTTTATTTATTTATTTATTTATTTATTTATGGCTGTGTTGGGTCTTCGTTTCTGTGCGAGGGCTTTCTCCAGTTGCGGCAAGCGGGGGCCACTCTTCATCACGGTGTGCGGGCCTCTCACCATCGCGGCCTCTCTTGTTGCGGAGCACAGGCTCCAGACGCGCAGGCTCAGCAGTTGTGGCTCACGGGCCCAGTCGCTCCGCGGCATGTGGGATCTTCCGGGACCAGGGCTCGAACCCGTGTCCCCTGCATTGGCAGGCAGATTCTCAACCACTGCGCCACCAGGAAAGCCCCCCATCTGCTTTCTATTATTGACAACTTAGAACAGTTTCTTTCAGCCTCACGATTCATCATATGTCATGTAAATTTTTAGGGTTGTCATCAAATTTGGGAAACGTTTGTCAAATTTTTTTCATATATCAGCTGTGAGACTTCAAAACATTCAACATTTTTTATCCAGTGACTCCAGGGCCTTGGGAGGAGGTGGGCAGCCATGACCCCTGTGAGTAGCTGGTATTTTTGTTTTTAGGGTTTTTCGGTGTGTAGTAAAATGAACATAACATAAAATTTACCATTTTAACCACTTCTAAGTGTACAATTTAGTGGCAAAGCTGGAACTTTTTGCCAGTCTTTTCCTCTGTAAGTCTTATGACATAGTTCAGCTAATATCATAGATTATACAATTTTGTATCTTCCTTTTTTTTTTTTTTTTGGCTGCCCCACATGGTTTGCAGGATCTTAGTTCCCTGACCAGGGATCCAACCTGGGCCCTGGCAGTAAAAGCATGGAGTCCTAACCACTGGACCACTAGGGAATTCCCTGTATCTTGCTTCTTTTAATTGAAGAGAATATCAGATTGTTTTAAAAATATAAAAGTGATAAACAATGTTTTATAGTATCCTAATAGTCCATCATGCACTTTCGTATTGCTGGATGTGGAGGTGAGTGCGTTCGTGTTGGGGTACAAGAGATGTCCTGCCAGGACCTGATTTTTATGGAGCAGCGGTGGGAGTTTTCCTGGGGTTGGTGTAGTTTGATGCCATATACCCATGACCCAAATGGGTCAGTCTGGTCAGCCACCTTCCTTGGTGCCTCCCACAAGGCAAACATTAACAGCTTTCTTCTTCCTTCCTGGCTTTATTTTGCTAAATCTCCTTTTGGTTTATTCATTTTGTCACCAGGGATTGTGCCTTATCTGCTGCCCAGCTTTTCTAGAAGTCCAGGTCATGGAGGGAATAATTTTTCGCCTGCACTGTCTTGCAGAGACACCTTGTTTGAAGCTGGATGGCAGACCCACCAGCATTGCTGAAAAGGCCTTCAGCAAATACTCAGCACCAACCCCATGGCCTTTCTTTGCTTTGCCTGCAAAAGATGGGGATAATTATCTTTCAGTGATAACTTAGCAACCTGATAGCCTTGGGGCTTTGGGATGTCAACTCAACACTAACACAGAATTTCTGAATGCTAACTAGTATATTTGTTTTAAACTATGATAGGATTTTAATCTTCTCGTATCCACATTTTAAAAGTTTATTCTTCAGTGACCGTTCTTCTGCCTGATTTTCTACAAGAGAGAATTTTCCAAGAGGTTGGTTGTCATTAGGTTAAGAGTTTAGGCTTTGTTTACATGAGATGTTTCCACACCAGCAGGAACCAGATGAGTATTCAGGTGCAGGGTCCTTCATTTATACTCCCCAGTTAGTGCAGACTTAATAAGGTGGGAGATTATAAATGCAAAATTAATACCCAGCCGATGCTCAGAATGCATTTTGTAAAGTGTGTGGCGTGCCGCTTTTTAACGATTGTATTCCCTGTGCGGTTGGTGTGGGTTTGGATAATTGCAGTGGATGCCTTTTGAGTTCTCTGTTGATCTGTGTGCAGCAGGTATTCATGACGCAGTAGTGATTTGAGGCACATCTGTGGAGTGCTTACTCGGTGCTGGTGCTCTTCTGGGCTCTGGAGATTCAGCAGTAAACAGAGCAGTCCAAAATGTCTGACTTTATGGACTTTATTTTCTGGTGGGGCAGAGTGGAGGAGACAGAAAATAAACAGGACAAATAAAACATATAGTATGTTAGGTGGTGATAAGTACTGAGGAGAAAATAAAGCACGGTTGTGTAAGGAATGTGGGTGGGGAGATATGGCACTTTTAGATGGGGTGGCTAAGGAAGACTTCATTAAAGAGGTGATATTTGCATAAAGAGCTGAAGGAGGTACGAGAGTGAGCCAGGGAGATATCTGGGGAAAAGTGCACCAAGCAGAGGGAATGGCAAGGACAGAGACCCTGAGGTAGGTATGTATCAAGCATGTTTGAGGAATAACAAGAAAGCCAGTATAATTGGAGCGGATTTGCTGTTGATTTTTCTTTTGTCATGGATGTTTTACTGAAAGGCTTATTGGACAGTTATGCTTCTGTTCTGCCCATTTGTGTGTAAAGTATGCTTTTGCTTTGGCTTTACAAGAATTAAAAAAGATAACTGGAGGGCTTCCCTGGTGGCGCAGTGGTTGAGAGTCCGCTTGCCAATGCAGGGGACACGGGTTCGAGCCCTGGTCTGGGAGGATCCCACATGCCGCGGAGCGGCTGGGCCCGTGAGCCACAATTGCTGGGCCTGCGCGTCTGGAGCCTGTGCTCCGCAACAAGAGAGGCCGCGATGAGGGGTGGCCCCCGCTTGCCGCAACTGGAGAAAGCCCTCGCACAGAAACGAAGACCCAACACAGCCATAAATAAAATAAATTAAAAAAAAAAAAAGATAACTGGAACTTCCCTTGTGGCGCAGTGGTTAAGAATCTGCCTGCCAATGCAGGGGACACGGGTTTGAGCCCTGGTCTGGGAAGATCCCACATGCCGCGGAGCAAATAAGCCCTCAGGCCACAACTGCTGAGTCCGCGTGCCACAACTACTGAAGCCTGCGTGCCTAGAGCCCGTGCTCTGCAACAATAGAAGCCACCGCAATGAGAAGCCCGCACACCACAACGCAGAGTAGCCCCCGCTCACCACAACTAGAGAAAACCCGCGTGCAGGAATGAAGACCCAACACAGCCAAAAATAAATAAATTTATTAAAAAAAAAACTATTTAACAGCTAATATGATCTTTTAATTACAGTCTTTTCTGATTATTAAAATAATTTGTACTTATGAAAGTTTTGTAAATTAAAAAAGAAAAAAATCAAGCTGTTTATTGAAACATAATTTATATACAATAAGATTCATTGATTTTATTTATTTATTTTAATTAATTAATTTTTTTTAAAATTTCTGGCTGTGTTGCGTCGTCATTGCTGTGAGCAGGGGTTACTCTTCGTTGCGGTGCGCAGGCTTCTCATTGTCATGGCTTCTCTTGTTGCGGAGCATGGGCTCCAGGTGTGCGGGCTTCAGTAGTTGTGGCACGTGGGCTCAGTAGTTGTGGCTTGCGGGCTCAGTAGTTGTGGCTTGCGGGCTCTAGAGCACAGGCTCAGTAGTTGTGGCACACGGGCTTAGTTGCTCTGCGACATGTGGGATCTTCCCAGGCCAGGGCTCAAACCCGTGTCCCTTGCATTGGCAGGCGGCTTCTTAACCACTGCGCTACCAGGGAAGCCCCAAGATTCATTGATTCTTAAGTCTATAATTTGATGAGTTTTGACAAATTTATGCAGCCATGTAATCACTGTTCCAGTCACAGCATAGAACATCTTCATTACCCCTAAAAGTTCTCTTGGACCTCTTTGCAGTCAGTCCTATTCCCCTACCTCTGCCCCCTGGCAACTGCTTATCTACTTTCTGCTATTACAGTTTTGCTTTTTCTTGAATGTCATAAAAATGGAATCACACAGTATATAGTCTTTTGTGATTGGCTTTTTTCAGTTAACATAATGCTTTTGTGATTAATCTTTGTTGTTGCATATATCAATACATTCCTTTTATTGCTGAATAATATTCCATTATATGGATACACCACAGTTTGTTCATTCATTCACCCATTTGATGGACATTTGGGTTGTTCCCACCTTTTGGCTATTGTGAATAGTGCTGCTGTGAACATTCGTGTACAAGTCTTTATGTGGACATTCATTTTCATTTCTTTTAGGTAAATACCTATGAGTAGGATTACTGGGTCATATAATAAGTATATGTCTAACTTAATAAGAAACTGCCAAACTGTTTTCCAAGGTGGCTGTACTTCTTTTATTCCCACCAGCAACGTTTGAGAATTCCAGTGACTGACCCTGGTGGTATAGTCATGGGTTGTGTATGGATGTGTGCAGATGTGGGCAGTGGCTCTGGGCTCATGGAGAGGAGGTGCAGATGGTGAAGGTTATTCTTCCACCATTGGGCTAGTGTGCTTCACACCATCTCCTGTGACTGCCCAACCCTGGGGCTTTTCTTGAGGCGGAGTAAGTGGCCCCAGCAGATCCCATTTGTAGCCTCATTAACCACATTCTAGATGTGTGAGCTAAGGGCCCAGGGGTTTTCATGAGTCATAGTTGTTTTATTTGCAATATTTTATAAATTAAGACTATTAAGGCATTGTTTCCAGCAGATCCTTAAACTAATTTGATAGATTTAGGGAGATGGGCTGTGGGGGAAATCTATGTCCTGTCCTAGGATGAATCATGTTCTGTGTTTCTTACCTATCGATAGTTTCATGGACAAACGTGAGGCAATGTGGAAAGCTAAAATAGATGCTAAATCTGAAGCCAGTGTTTTATGGTTATTCCCTATCTCACTAGATACAGGGTCCACACATCACATGGACTTCTCAGTAACCATTAATATTCTAGGATTCCTGGGAAACTGGGCCTTAGACCTCAGATGTTTAAAAACCTTTAAGAGATCCAACTGCTCAAACCACATGTGGAACAGAAAAAGAGTAGCAGTGAAACGGAGCAGGTGCTTTGGGCATTTTTCTTTCTTCTGACCAGGCTGAAGCCACTAGAGAAGAAGCTGATCTGGGGTGTAATCCTTGGGAAGTTGATCCTTCATTTTCCCACAGGGATAGGGTCCGTAAGGGACCCTAGAACAAAAGCTCCATTTCTTTGTCTGAAGCCCCAAATGTAAGAAGTATGTTGTATAGAGAAGCCATAGTTATCTTCATATTGAGAGATTGAACATAATTGAAATCAAAGAATCACAAAACAGGACTTACCTTATTATGTGCAATGCAATGATTTTTACTGTTTTTTTCCTATTTGATTAAAACAAACTGCTGATTACCACTCACTAATTTGATTATACTACCCACAGAGTAGAGATCTACCCCAGGCCTCTCCTCCTCATTTTACAGGCCAGAAAACTGGAACCCAAAGGGAGCAGGGACTTGGAATCTTCCTCCAAGCAATTGAATGGCAGAACTGGGACTAGAATCTGGCTCCACCTCACTACAGGATCAATTTTCTCCGTAATTCTACCATTTAGGAGTTTCCTCTGTCATCAGGCTTGGCACAGGCGAGAAAGGGCCTTATTTTCCTTGCCTCTCTACCTAAGATGATGATTCTTCTCTGGGGAGCAATGTCCTGTGGACTGCCAGAGTTGGGTGCTGGCGGGAGGGTTGGCAAGGTTCTGTGTCAAAGTTCCAGCAGCTAATGAACACATGGGAGACCTGGGAGAAGGAGGTATAGACCCTCACTGGGCTTTTCAGCCTCCAGCCACACCCACGAACCGTACTCCAGAGAGCTGCCATGAAGGACCAGTTTTTGTTTTGGATTTTTCGCTGGAGGTGGGGAATGGGTAAGAGAGATGCCTGGAGAGAGATTTTTTTTCTACTTAATTGAATACATTTAAGGAATCTTGAACAGAATTGGAAAGGGATTGCATTGGTGTCGGCATTGCTGTAGTAACAAAAGGAGTTTTACACGTTTATGAAAGGTTTGAATTGTGTTTCTAAAGCCTGGCCCATGGGGAGCATCTTGTGCTTTCACGGTTTCATAATTATGGTACCTGGTTCTTGCTTGGGTACTGGTAGACCGATCATGAGTCAGTAGCTTTCCTTTTGTGTTGCTCTTACTCAAGAGGTCTTTTTCACTACTGAAAAACTGGTGTGAACTGGTCTCTATAAACCTAAAGGGCTTGCGTGGCCAAGCATCTCAGAGCTCCACCTTCCGGAGAGAGCCTGGAATGGCTGGAAGGTACTCATCCTTCGAGCTGATTGCCTGTGTTGTGTCTTGGGACTCCTCACAGCACATGCCCTCCCGAGGGCTTCTGTAATGAGAAGGTAGTGCCAGGTGAGAAATCAGAACCTTTGGTATTCTGCTCTTTGCATATAGGAAAGCTTATTGATTCCTAATCCTTGAGTCCAATGGGTGCCCACTGTCGGTTCTCTCTGAAAGGAAGAGATTAACACCAGCTAAACTCTTTATTTATTTATTTTTAAAATTACTTAATTTATTTTTTGGCTGCGTTGGGTCTTTGTTGCTACGCGTGGGCTTTCTCTAGTTGCTGTGAGCGGGGGCTACTCTTCGTTGTAGTGCATGGGCTTCTCATCGTGGTGGCTTCTCCTGTGGTGGAGCACAGGCTCTAGAGCGTGTGGGCTTCAGTAGTTGCGGTGCATGGGCTCAGTAGATGTGGCTCTCAGGCCCTAGAGTGCAGGCTCAGTAGTTGTGGAGCACGGGCTTAGTTGCTCCATGGCATGTGGGATCTTCCCAGACCAGGGCTCGAACCCCTGTCCCCTGCATTGGCAGGTAGATTCTTTACCACTGCGCCACCAGTGAAGTCCCTAAACTCTTTAGAAGAGGCTGCTTTATAAACAGAAAATATAAATACACGGTGAAAGCACTGTCACAGGACAAGGTAAATGTCCCATATACTTTTAAGTGCTATACCAAGGCAGATGTGCCAGAGACCTTGGGCCCCAGTGGCAGCCGTGTGGGGGCATCCAACAGATTGAGGTTCATTTGGAAACTGTGGCTTCTTGTTCCTAGCCCTGGATGAGTTTCCTCAGCTCCCAGAATCAGCTTCATTGTTTCCAATAGGGAGAGAGGTGTCTACCTCATAGAAAGTATCCCGAGGACCATATGAAGTAAGTTCCTATAGTGAGCCTAGCATAGACTGGGGTGCTTTACCCACCTTAGAGGACAGTGGGCAAATCTCCAACCAACCCATTCTCACCACCACCATCTCAGTTGGAGTCATGGGAGTTGGAGGAGTTCCCAGTAAGAAACCTGTACAGATACTGAAATGTAGCCCAAGCCCCGTTAGTAGTGCTAGTAGCAACTGTGTAGTCTGTAAATTATAGACAGAAAACAGAATGAGGTTGACATACCCTGAAACGGTCCACAGGCGCATAGAGGTGTGCTTTGCTGAGATCCATTGTGCTTGGGGATCTGAAGTCAGGTCTAAGTTCCTGGATCTCAGTGAATGAGACCCCTGAGTGCCCCAAGAATGCAACTTTGGTTTAACGGTTGAGCCCCAGCTTTTGGAGATGGGGATAGAACGGATAAAAATAGTTGGTGACCTAGAATACTGTGTATCTTTTTAAAAGGAGTTAGCCAGCCTCGGATCAGTTGTTTTTCGATACAGACGTTAATCATTAAAGCTAGGCCCAAGCTCCACTGCTAATAAGGTTAATGGGGCTTGTCTTTGGCCTTGAGCAGGGCAGTGTGCGCACCCTGGGGGAGTAAATCTTACTAGATGGTGCATAAGTAGGTTTTCCCTTTAAATGCATTTTATAAAAACATTATTAACAACCAAGAGTGAACCCTAATGTAGACTATGGTGCTGTATCAGTATAGATTCATCATCATATGTAACAAGTGTACCACTCTGATGGGGGATATTGATAATGGAGGAGGCTATCCATGCATATGCGGGGCAGATGGGAAATCTCAGTATTTTCTCAATTTTGCCGTGAACCTAAAACTGCTCTAAAAAAATAAAGTCTATTAAAATATATTTATATAATTAACGGAGGGACTTGGATGTCAATTTCTGTAAGTTTAACAATTTTATTAGAAAATGGTAAGATTTAATCATAATATTAGGTTTGAAATTGTGATTTTACCTAAAATCACAATTTCGTCGTCGTGGCTTCGCGGTAGTGGCTTTCTAACGCCTGGTGGGGTGATTGGGGCTGTTTAAGGGTCCCGCAACCTGTCCCTGCCAGTCGGCTTGGGCCCGCGGGGGAGAGCTCTGGCTGCTTGTTTCTGTGGGAGGAGGCGGGGCCGAAGTGGGCGGCGTGGGCGGGACCCCGCGGGAGCTCAGGCTGTTTTTGTCTTTCTGCTGGAAGAGGAGGGCTAGCACCTCTAAGGCGGTTCCTGTCCCTTTCCAACTCCGTTGTCACTCTTTGCTTCCGGCAGAGCGTCCTGGCCCACACAACCGAGGAGCGGAGGCCAGACAGACGGACGCACGGACAGACGACAGAGGACGCCCTGGCCGCTGGACCGCGCTGCCTCCCCCTTCTCCCTGCTGCCTGCACCTGGAGGATGAGCCCAGCCTTCAGGGCCATGGACGTGGAGCCCCGCGCCAAGGGCATCCTGCTGGAGCCCTTTGTCCACCAGGTCGGGGGGCACTCGTGCGTGCTCCGCTTCAATGAGACGACCCTGTGCAAGCCCCTGGTCCCGAGGGAGCACCAGTTCTACGAGACCCTCCCTGCGGAGATGCACAAATTCACTCCCCAGTACAAAGGTGAGCCCCCAGCTGCTGTAGGGGTCGCCAGCGCCTGGCAAGGACATGCAAGGCGTCGCGGCCAAGGAAGGCCCAGGCAGCCATCCCCGGAGCCCTCACCCCTCCCACTCACTCTGTTTTCTCCCTCCTCCTTCTCCTCTTGGCCCTCCGCCCAGCACCTCACACCCTCAGTTTTCAAGTCCCGGTAAGATTGCTCAATTCTGTTTTGTTTTGTGGGTTTGTTTTGAGTTTATTTTTGGTGGAAGTGTAGTTGTGTTTTATGTTCAGGTGTCTCTTTATCTCGGTAACCCATAATCCCCCATGAGGAGACATCCGGGGAAGACTTTGGGAGGATTTTACCCAGAATGCTTGCCGCCTGCTTTTTGTCCTCCAGGAAACCAGAAGCCCTGTTGATTAGGTAGGCTGGGAGCAGAGTTGAGTCAGATGGAATGCAGGAGTGGGAGGCTTGTGCTGATTAGCTGAAGCCCTTTGCTATTACGGAATGTCCCCGAAATGGCTTTATTACGGCAACCCTTTGATTCACATATGGTGACTCTTTCTTCCTTTTTATAATGCATTTTGGTGGGGGTGGGGGGGGAATCAGCAGCCAACAGCATGGTGTGGTCTTTCCTGGGGAGGGCGGAGACCCTTTGTAAATCAGGAAGAATCCATTAAGGAAATTAATTTTAAAGTTGCATTGCCTGGTTATGCAGAAGACTCTTGAACAACTTGGGTTCTTCTGGAACTGTTGAAACATGCTCTTTGAAGACAATGTACTGGGCGTCTCTCTTTGTACTCTGAATATGCATGTGTGTTGCGGTTGGGGTGGGGGAGTTGGGGGCCCTCACTTGGTCCTTCTCTGTTGTTTTTTCCAGGACAAAGCCAAAGGCCCCTTGTTAGCTGGCTGCCCCTGCCCCCATTTTTTCCCTGGTTCTTTTCCCATGGCCACAGGAAAATGTGGTCCCCTGAATTCCCCACCCCGGCTCCTCTGCGCCCAGAGCCAGGTACCACCTCAGAAGTGTCGTCTCTCTGAGCACGCATTCCCCTGCAGCAAGGACTGAGCAAATTGAGTGATCCCAGGCCACAGAGGCCTGGGAGGAAAAGTGTTCAGCCAGTCGGCTGTAAGGCACTCATCGGCACCTGCTGAAACACTCCCACCTGACAGCCCCCTCCTCAAAGACTGTCTAATTACACATGGCAGGTTCTAGAGACTCGGGGAGAGCTGCTTTCAAGGCCACTACGCGTCTGTGCTCCCAGCCCAACCCTATTTGCCTTGTGTTCATTTTGTTCTTTTGTGACATGAGACTGCAAAGACCAATAAAGCAATATATTCAAGAAGGGCAAAAGGCTTGGGGTGCCCAGTGGGGGGGCGCTGCAAGAAGCCTTTGCTAGGGTGTCTTTTGTGCTGTGTGGTTTGTTTCGTTTGCTCCTTTATTTTGTTTCGCTTGCCCAGTCTTCCCTTACTGTTGGATGCTTCTTACCCCTCAGGCAAATCTCTGTTCAGGCTCTGCTTTAAAGCAAGCCTCAAGGCTGTTGGAGTTACTGTTTAGGGCCTTAAAAATTCCCACAAGATATAAAGAGCAAATGTTTTTACGTCTCTCTTAGGATTAGAGGAATTACATAAAAATTAATAAACATTTTCAATGATGGAAAAATGTGTCTTGTAATTCTTTGGCTCTTGCCTTGTTGAGTGCATCAGAGAGGAAAACTCTCAGCCATGTTTGCTCCCTAATTGCTTGTCTTGTATGGTGTCATCTTTTCTAGATGTTTTGATATTTGTTAGGTTTGCAGATGAGTTTGGGGCCTCTGGCAACATAGAGACTAAGGAACAGGGTAAGAAAAAAATAAATGTTACAATCATGTTATTTGTAACACATCTTCCTGTGGAATTAAAAGTCCTCTTTGTTCCTCACCCTTCTTCCAGGTGTGGTATCTGTGCGCTTTGAAGAAGATGAAGACAGGAACTTGTGTTTAATAGCATATCCATTAAAAGGGGACCACGGAACTATGGACAGTGTAGATAACTCAGACTGTGAACCAAAAAGTAAGCTGCTAAGGTGGACGAACAAAAAACATCATGTCCTAGAAACGGAAAAGATCCCTAAGGACTGGGTGCGGCAGCACCGGAAGGAGGAGAAGATGAAGAGGTGGGTATAGACTGAGAGGAGACTGGACTCCGTGGGAGAGGAGGGATCTCAGTTACAGCCCAGTCCCCTGGGGCTAAGGACTCACACTATGGACTTATTAGTAGGTACCTCGTCACTCAGTGGTCAGTTCCCACATGGCGTGCCCAGCTTCTCTTTAATTGACTCTGAGTTATATCATGCCATTTCGGGTAAAACAACTAGTGGCAGCTGTAAAAAAGTTTCAGTCACTCACTGCTTTTGCATCTGCCCTGTGCCAGGCCCTATGTGGCATCTTGGGGATGTAGCAGTGACCCAGACAGAAGCCATCCCATCACCTCAGGTTGTTCACTGATAGTGGGAGACAGAATGGTCAGTTGGGCATAACCAAATCTTGGGGATCCCCATAGGCAGAGCGCTCCAAGTGCCACACCTTGGCAGAGCTTGTGAAAAGATAAATTATATATATATTAAAAACGTAGCTGGGCTTCCCTGGTGGCGCAGTGATTGAGAATCTGCCTGCCAATGCAGGGCACACGGGTTCGAGCCCTGGTCTGGGAAGATCCCACATGCCGCGGAGCGGCTGGGCCCGTGAGCCGTGGTTGCTGAGCTTGTGCATCTGGAGCCTGTGCTGGGCAACAAGAGAGGCCCGCGCACCGCGATGAAGGGTGGCCCCCGCTTGCCACAACTGGGGAAGGCCCTCGCACAGAAACGAAGACCCAACACAGCCATAAATAAATAAATAAATAAATAAATAAATAAATAAATAAATAAAATAAATAAAATAAATAAAAAAATTAACTGTTTAAAAAAAAAAAAAAACCGTAGCTAAGTAGGTTGACTTATTCTCGTGGAATTTCAGTCTCCAGCATTCTGAGTCAGGGAACCTGGATGTACCAGAAGCCAGGGGGTGTACTGCCTAGAAGAAGAGGGCAGTGAAGGCTGCCTTGCAGGGTGCGGGCTGGAGGCAGAGGTTGTTCTTTCATCGAAGGTTTTCCTTACTGTAGAAAAACAACTGTAGGAAAACAGCGAGCTGACCCCCCCCCCTTTTTTTAAATCAGCTGTCTTGGGACTTCTCTGGAGGTTCAGTGGTTAAGACTCCGCACTCCCAATGCACAGGGCACGGGTTCGATCCCTGGTTGGGGAACTAAGATTCTGCATGCTGCGCAGCCTAAAACATAAAAAAAAAGAAAATAAATAAATAAAAATTAAAGTTTCTAAATAATCAATCAACTGTCGAGGTATAATATACTACGGTAAATGAAGTGTTTAATGTGTACACTAAAACAACCACCACATCAAAGTATCAAACTTCCTATCACTCCAGAAAGTTCCTTCATGCCTCTTTGCCCCTGAGTTTTGATCAGACATTATGATTTATTGGCTCCTTGTCTCTTTATAGCCATAAGTTAGAAGAAGAATTTGAGTGGCTGAAGAAATCTGAAGTCTTGTACTACAGTGTAGAGAAAAAGGGGAATGTCAGTTCCCAGCTTAAACACTACAACCCTTGGAGCATGAAGTGTCACCAGCAACAGTTACAGAGAATGAAGGAGAATGCAAAACATCGGAACCAGTACAGTATCCTTTGTTCATAGGGCATCTCTGCCTTGGGGAGAAGGGAGGGCAAGTGAGAGGAGACCCTACGAGCTTGGAGAGAGAAATTGGATTTTTTTTTAGTCATGGTTGTGCTAGGACACCCTACGTGGTAACTGTGGGCAGATATTACTTCCCTCGGGGCTGAAGGCTGGTCTGGGAGTGCAAGCGCTGGGGAGGGAGTCTGATGGGTTCCTGGGGGTTAGGGGCACCTCATGGAGGGACCAACCTGCACCCGGGGGGCTTTAGCCTGGAGTGCAAGGACCTGGTTCGTGTTTTCAGACTCCTACGGAAGTCCCCAAACAGTGCTTAACTGCCAGGGTCTGAGGTGGGGTAGGACTGACCTTTCAGTCTGGTTCACCAGGTTAGCACATGAAGAAAACACAGGGTCCTTTCTTTTTTTTGGAGTCAGGGAACCTGGATGTACCAGATAGAATAATGCATTGAACCTCGAAGTACCAGTCACCAATGTTCAGCAGTTGGTTAACCCAGTCATGTCAGTCTCCTGTCATGACTGTCTCTATACACCCAGCAGCCCCCAGCTGAACACTGTCTGAAGCAAGTGTCAGATATTTCATTTTATCTGTATACACCTCAGAATGTATCTCTGAAAGATAAAGATATTTTAAAACATTAATACCATTATTACTCCTTGAAAAGTGGGCAGTAATTCCTTACTATCAAGTGTCTAATTTGTGACCCCATTTTCCTAATTGTCTCATAAATATTTTTGTTGATGATTTGCTTGAATGGGGATCTAAATGAGGTTCACACATTGCATTTGGTTGAAATGTTTAAGTCTTTTAAAATACCCTTTCTGGTTTTTCTTCTTGGAAATTTCTTGTCAAAGAAACTGGGTCTTCTAGAGTTGCCCACCATCTGGATTTTACTGATTACATCCTGTGGTGTCTTTTACACGTTACTCTTTCCCCTCTGTTTCCATTGAGTTGATAATTTGATCTACAAGCTTGATCAGATTCAGGTTCACTTTTGGGGGTGGGGGGGGCAGGAATCCCTCAGAGATGGTATTGTAGCTGTCCATGGGGAAGCACAGTGTTTTGTTGTCTTTCTCTTTTGTATTGCCGTTGCCTTAGAGCCATTTTTTCATTAGGTGATTTTCTCATTTTGTCATTCCTTTTTCATTCATTAGCTGGAATCCTTCTGTAAAGAGAAACTCTTCCTCATCAACTATATGCTTATCCTGAGGTATAGTTCATATAGGAAAGGCAGGTTAAGAGTTTATTTTCCTTTGTTTACTAGATTTAGAATAATGAGATGGTTTCTTAACACCCTCCAAAGGTGACCAGTGAGGTTTTCAGCATCGTTATGAACCCATGAATTTAAACATATTTGACGTGTTTTAGTCCATTGCAGTTATCTTTACTGATGCTCAAATTGTCCCATGCTTGGCAAGTGGGAGCCTTTCAAAATAGGCTCCTGAGTCATTTTGACACAATCACAGTAGTCTCTGATGGCTGTCTTTCTTTCCCGTATGAAGAACTGGTACAGGCTCATGTATGTTTCATACTCCAGATGTGAATTCAGTCATTCTTCTACGCCAGGGGTTGCAAACTTTTTCAGTAAACGGCCAGTGAATATTTTAGGCTTTGCAGACCATACACTGACTGTATCACAACTCTGCCATTTGTAGCCTGAAAGCAGCCATAGATAATAATGTAAATGAATGAATGTGGCTGTATTCCAATAAAACTCTATTTATGGTCACTGAGATTTGAATTTCATTCAATTTTCATGTGTCATGAAGCATTACATAGTTTTTTTTTTTTAGTTCTTATTTTTACTATGATTTTTTTTAACATCTTTATTGGAGTATAATTGCTTTACAATGGTGTGTTAGTTTTTGCTTTATAACAGAGTGAATCAGCTATACATATACATATATCCCCGTATCTCCTCTCTCTTGCGTCTCCCTCCCACCCTCCCTATCCCACCCCATACAGTTTTTGACCTCTTAAAAATATAAGAATAGGGCTTCCCTGGTGGTGCAGTGGTTAAGAATCCACCTGCCAATGCAGGGGACACGGGTTCGAGCCCTGGTCTGGGAAGATCCTGCATGCCACGGAGCAACTAAGCCTGTGCGCTACAACTACTGAGCCTGCGCTCTAGAGCCCACGAGCCACAACTACTGAGCCTGCATGCCGCAACTACCAAAGCCCACGCACCTAGAGCCCGTGCTCCACAACAAGAGAAGCCACTGCAGTGAGAAGCTGGTGCACCACAACGAAAAGTAGCCCCCACTCGCCACAACTAGAGAAAACCTGCGCACAGCAACAAAGACCCAACACAGCCATAAATAAATAAATAAGTGAATGAATAAATGAATGAATAAAAAATAAAAATATATAAGAACCAGTGGACCTCCCTGGTGGTGCAGTGGTTAAGAATCTGCCTGCCGATGCAGGGGGCACGAGTTCGAACCCTGGTCCGGGAAGATGCCACATAGCACAGAGCAACTAAGCTTGTGCACCAGAACTACTGAGCCTGTGGTTTAGAGCCTGTGAGGCACAACTACTGAGCCCTCGCGCCACAACAACTAAAGCCCGTGCGCCTAGAGCCTGTGCTCCGCAACAAGAGAAGCCACTGCAATGAGAAGCCCACGCGCCACAACAAAGAGTAGCCCCCGCTCGCCGCAACTAGAGAAAGCCTGCGTGCAGCAGCGAAGACCCAACACAGCCAAAAAAATGTAAGAACCATTCATTCCTAGCTTACAGGTTATACAACACTGGGTGAGCAGGGGGTCATGGTTCACTGGTCCCTGCTCTAGGAGCACTGTTCTGGGCACTAGGGGAGCTCATACATCTGGTCATTGTTTCTAGATCTTTTCAGTGCCCACGTCTGGGAAATACATATGTATTTTAGAGAGAAAACTTCATGAGTTCATATTGATATTTCTAGTTCATATTTAAGACTAGGATTTACTGAATTTATTTGATGTTCTGTTTGTAATTTAGGACAGTATGTTTCTATTTTTGTTTTGCTATTTGTGTCACTTAAAAAAAAATATTTATGGGTGCTTTGGGTCTTAGTTGCAGCACACGGGATCTTCATTGCGGCATGCGGGATCTTTTAGTTGCAGCATGTGGGATCTTTTTAGTTGTGGCACGCGAACTCTTAGTTGCGGCATGTGGGATCTAGTTCCCTGACCGGGGATCGAACCTGGGCCCCCTGCATTGGGAGCGCAGAGTCTTAGCCACTGGACCACCGGGGAAGTCCCTAGGACAGTATGTTTTTGGACCGTGGTCCCACATCTTGCTGAGTTCAGGAAATGATGTGTGTGTCTCCCAGGCTGTTCTCAGGCCAGTTCCCTGACAAGAATTGAAGGTGCCTTTCAGCCTGGGCTGCCTACGTGGGAGATATAGCAGGATCTCTGGGGCACTGGGTGCAGGCCTTGTACCCTGGGAGTGCCAAGGCCCCGTGGAGCAGCACCTTTTCATTAGAGGGGCATTGTCCTTAACCACTCAGAATTTATCTTACTGGAGAACCTGACTTCCCGTTATGAGGTGCCTTGTGTCCTGGACCTCAAGATGGGTACGCGCCAGCATGGTGACGATGCTTCAGAGGAGAAGGCAGCCAACCAGATCCGCAAATGCCAGCAGAGCACATCTGCAGTCATTGGTGTGCGCGTGTGTGGCATGCAGGTGAGAGGAGTGCAGGTGCGTGGTGTGGGCTGGCTGGGGCATCCAGGAGCTGCCATTCTCCCACCATGGCACAGTCCCATTTTCTCAAAAGATTCCAGATTTGAATGAACCTGTCACTTTCTGGTTAGAAAAGGAAGCATGCATGCATGGGTAATCGTCTCTGGGGTTGGCCTGGCTGGCTGAGTCCAGAGGCTGTGGACAGGAGGGGGAGAAAGGCAAGAAAGTTAGGCCCTCTCCACCAACACATACACTGAGCAGGGGGCTGGTGATGGAACCCAGGTCAGAGGGCTGCATCCTGAGTGGGTGTTGATTGTCAAGGACGGTGTCTCTTGTGACTGGTGTACTTAACAAGTTAAAGGATCTGATCCAGGGCTGTCATATTGCTGCCACTCCCCAGGGTCTAGGCCCTGAGTTGGCTGTCAGCACCTCACCTGCTGGTCTCCCTCCCACAGGTGTACCAGGCAGGCAGTGGGCAGCTCATGTTCATGAACAAGTACCACGGACGGAAGCTGTCCGTGCAGGGCTTCAAGGAGGCACTTTTCCAGTTTTTCCACAACGGGCGGTACCTGCGCCGGGAGCTCCTGGGCCCTGTGCTTAGGAAGCTGACTGAACTCAAGTCCGTGTTGGAGCGACAAGAATCCTACCGCTTCTACTCAAGCTCCCTGCTGGTCATTTATGATGGCAAGGAGCGGCCTGAAGTGGCCCTGGACTCAGATGCTGAGGACTTGGAGGACCTGTCAGAGGAGTCAGCCGACGAGTCGGCTGGTGCTTATGCCTACAAGCCCATCGGCACCAGTTCGGTGGACGTGCGCATGATCGATTTCGCACACACCACTTGCAGGCTGTATGGTGAGGACAGTGTGGTACACGAGGGCCAGGATGCTGGCTATATCTTTGGGCTCCAGAGCCTGATAGACATTGTCACAGAGATAAGTGAGGAAAGTGGGGAGTGAGCTTGCTGGCTGCAGCAGTACCTGAGAGACTCTCTGTCCCAGGCACAGCTGTGCTGCGTCGGGGAGGAGGCCAGTATGGCCAGGCGGTGGCCCCTGCAGCCTGGAGCTGATGCGCAGAGGCCTCTGTGAGTCCCAGCCTGAGCCAGCCCCAACCGCTCTCGGAGTCTTTATTTATTTTAACTCTTTCTTCAACATTCCACATTTGATGATGCAGATACCTCTTTCTTCCCTGAGTGTAAATGTTCTAATACAGATCTTTTTGTTAATTGTACACAGTGCTGCTGTTGTTCTTGCCCAGGGATAGGCAGCCAGCCCCCCTCCCAAACCTCAGAAACATCACATATGCCATGACCTCCACCCTGGCCCAGCAATGTATTCCTTCCAGTGACCCCATCCCATGGACCCTAAAGTCACCATACCCTCTTGGCTTAGTCCTCAGTCCCTTAACCGAGCACCCACACACATAACCTTAAATGGGTCCCTCTGGGATCTGTGCTGGTCTGTCCCAGCACCCCTTATGCAGAGAACTACACTTGACTCTTGATACAGGTCTTTCCCTGCCCTCATGTAGCTTAAGCCAAAGTTGGGCAGCAGGTGTGCCAAACCTTGGGTCCAGCTCCTGTGCCATTGGCAGCAGCTAATTGGCTGGACATTGTGACGTCATAGACATCCTGGAGCCAATACTGGGGCCTCAGGTAGCCACCAGGCTTTGATCTGTTGGCAGCCATTGGCTCTGTGGTCAAGGTCTTAGGAGGTCCCAGAAGGTGAGTGGCTTGATGGGAGGGGTTGTTCTGGGCAGTGTGGTCCTCTTGGCCACACCACCTGTCACCACTCCTACCCATCCCTGGACCCCACTGCAACCACGCCAGTGTCATCCTTCATGTGGCTCCAGCCAGGGCAGCCCCTAAGAGAGCTAATTCTATTCTGTGCTAGGAGGGTTTCAGGGAGAGGTGTGGCAGGAGGTCTTGAACTGCAGACCCAAACACCAGGGAGAAGGACACAGAACCAGTGCCAAGAAGGTAGGGTCTGGATGTCCAGTTTTAGCAGCCCCACCCGTTGCCTTGCCTGAACCTCCTAGCACCTCCTCTCCAAGGTCCACTATGCCTGTATCCACTACGTCCAAAAACAGGCCAACTGCATATACTGGCCTGGCTGTGCCTACAGCCCCTGCTCCCTGGGCCCAGCCTTCCAGAGGGGCATGTGGCTGGACCAGCCCCTGGACAGGAATGGGAGGTCCCCAGGACCCTTAAGATCTCTCCCCGGGGTTTCCCCCTTCCCTCCTAGGACTTCAAAGACCTCACCAGGTCAGGGCTGATGGGAAGGTGGGCCAAACAAGCTCTTAAGGCCACATGGTGCCCCACTCCCCATCCTCCACCAGCCCTTCTGTCTGCTCTCAGAAGGAAGCATGAGAAATAAGATAACCTGGCGTTGTAAGTCCCCAAAGACAACAGAACAGAGTGATGTGATAGCGATTGATAGGGGTGGGAGCCTGCGGACCTTATACTGTGAGGAAGGGAAGTGTGTCCCAGGCAGAGGAAACTATGCAAAGACCCACGTTACAGAGGACGAGAGAAGCTAGTGGCCGAAAAGAGGAGGTGGGGTGGGGAGCAAGGATGGGAGGACTTTGGACAGAGAAATGGCCCGCCGTGGTTTTTGTTTTTACCGCCCCCCTCACTCTTGCTCCCCGTTGCCCACCACTGGGGCGGTAAGCGGGGTCCGGAGGCCTAAAGACAGCGAGCAGACCCGGGCCCCGCGGGCGCCTCCAAGTGCCTCAAGATCCAACAACGGGACTACCCTCACGGGGTCGCCGTCCTTATGTTAGTAGGTCAGGTCCCACTCCCCTGGGGTGGCAAGGACGCATAGGACTGTCAGCACAGGACAGAGGCTCTGTCTTTGGGCTGCGGGCGGAGCGCTCCTTCGGGAAGTAGGATGGGCCGCAGCACTAGGGCTTGGGCGGGTAAAGGGAGTGGAGGGCCGGGCGGGAAAGCTGGGTCTGGGGCTCTAGGGAGGGTGCTGGGGCGGGGAGTCGGGAGCTTGGAGACGCATAAATCCACGGAAGGGGCGGAAAAGGCAGCAGATTCTCGTGGGCCGCGCCGGGCCGCGCAGCCTGTGGACACTAGGGGGCGCCGCGCTTCCGCGCAGGAGCCGACACATCCCGGGGCGGGGCTGCGGCGGGCGGGCGGGCGCGCGCGCGCACGCGCCGTGTGTCACGGGGCAGGGCGAGCGCGGTGAGGCGCTCCTGGCCTGGCGTCCTGGTTCTGCAGACCCTGCTGTCTCTCCTGCCCCGGCCCGGCTCACCCTCATGTACCGCGCGCTGTACGCGTTCCGCTCGGCGGAGCCCAACGCGCTGGCGTTCGCTGCGGGCGAGACCTTCCTGGTTCTGGAGCGCAGCAGCGCGCACTGGTGGCTGGCGGCGCGGGCGCGCAGTGGCGAGACGGGCTACGTGCCGCCCGCCTACCTGCGCCGCCTGCAGGTGAGTGTGCCCCTCCCCGGCCCGGCCTCAGCCGCCCCTAGACTGAGCTCCAGCTCCAACATAGGCTCGCAGGACAGACCCCGGCACCCCAGGCCCGCCGGGACCTCCAGCAGATAAGGAGTTTGAGAACCTGACCGTGAAACCCCAGGAGGACTGGGACCCTAAGAGCCCGCGCCCCCACCCAAGACCAGGGCCTTGACAGCCAACTCTGAGGACTCAGATCTACCAAAAGCCCAACTCTGGGACTGAGACTCCTCGGGATCCCAGAGCCATTGGGCCTCAACATCTGAACCCCCATCCGAATAGAATTCAAGAGTCAGTCCTGAGATTCCAGCACACCAAATTCTGAGCAGTTCCCCAGATCACTGAGACCCCAGAATTAATTGGCCCCTTCCCTGGATCACCAGGATCCCACACTTTTGCCTCCTTTTCCTCAGCTTCCACCACTGAGACCCGGGCAACCCTGGACACTGCCTGTTTCCCCATCTTCCATGCCTTCACACCCCCTCCCCCATTTGGAACTGAGAGCCATGGACACCCGCCTCCCCTAAATGACCCCCCAAGCCCTGAGACCTCAGTATCTTTTACTCTCCTGTACTCAGTCACCCCCGAAGCCCTTCCTAAGACACCTTCGTCAGTTCACTTTGAACCAGGGATCCCAGGCCCTGCCGACACTCCCTGGCACTACTCTCCCTAACCTCTTTCACAAGCCTCAGGCCCTGACTTTTCAGACTTCCTTTCTCTGAAGATGAGGGAGCTCCATCCGTCCTTGGCCCCCAGCCTGGGGTGGGGGCTGCTCCCATTGCAAGGAAGTGAGACCTCCCCATGGCGTCCCCTGGTCTGGCTTTGGCCCCATTTCCTTCCAGTGGAGTCTGCAGCCCCAGTTCCTGTTTCCCCAAGAATAGTCCTGGTATGAGGGCTGGGATGTGTTGTCTCCAGCTGGTCTATTCTGATCACAGGGGGAAGGAGGGCCTGGAGCCTCCAGGTCTGCCCTGTGCCAGACACCCCCGCCCCATCCTAGTCCATAGCCTTTAGGAAACATCCTGTCCCAGCCCCGTTTAGGACAGAAATAACAGGATAAATTTGGAGATGTCATCTGGTCTTACCAGAGGGGATGGGCCCTGGTCCCTAAACCCTTGGCCTCATGGCATCTAGGAGTGTCTGGGTAAGAGTGAGAGCCCTGGACACCAGGGCTGCTGGGTCCAGGGTGAGCATGTCAGACCCAGCCTCTCCGGAGCTGGGAGCTTGTTGGAGGCCTCTGAGGAAAGTCTTGCCTCTTCCCCGAGGGCCCAAGAGGCCCCTCCCCTGCCTGGGCCACTGGGGCTGGGTGTTTGGGGAGGGCAGAGAGGCTACCATCTTGCCTATCTGTTGGTTTCTTGCTGCATATCTCCCTCTGTCTTCGTCTCCGTGGCTCTCTCTGTATCTCTGTGTCATTCTGACTCTCCACTTGTGTGTGTTTCTTCCTCTGACTCTCTCCCCTTCTCTGTCTCCAAATCTCAATTTCTTTCTGCGTTGTCTCCCTCTGCTTCTCTCTCTCCCTCTCTCTCTCCCTCCCTCCCTCTATCTCTCCATCTTTCTTGCTTTCTGTGTATCATCTGTCTTTCTCTCTCTGTCCCCCTTTCTGTCTGCTGTCTCCTGCACTCTGACATGCCCCATGCTATCTGGAGGGCTTTGCTGACCTCTGAGTCCATCTGTCTGTCCCCATCAGAGAAGCTTCTCAAACCCACTCTGGTGTGATGTCACCTTAGTTCTGAGGCTCCTATGCCTGATGGACCATGTGTGCCAGGGGCAGCGAAGGGTGGGAGTGGCTGGTCCCACAGCTGCCACCCGCTACTCTGTACTCCATGCCAGCCAGGCTGGGTAGATTGGACCCCTGAGTTGCTGCGGATGGCAACACAGAATCTGGGGCAGGGGCCAGGTCCTGCGCTCATGTCTGTCTTTTGCCACAGACACAGAACTGCTGCTTCCCAGTGCAGGTCTGGAGGATTCCTGGAACAGCTTGAGGGGATGGGGGCTGGCAGCAGGGGTGGAGAGAGGAGATCCCTTTGGCCTGTCTTCAGCTACCAGGGCCTGCAGAAGGCTCTCTGAGGACAGGGCCGTTCTGGAGTGTGACCTTGGTTTTGTGAAGGATCAACAAGATCCAGAGTGATTTGTTAAGACTTTCAGACACTAGAGGCTCCCTGCTTGGCATCTCAGCCTGGGATCTGAGCCAAGCCTGGGGATAGACGAAGTGTGTACTCCTGGCCTCAAACCGAGGGTCCGTGGGCTGTGGTTTTGCTCTAGACCCCAGGTTTTCGGCGACATCTTAGCTGAGAGCCTCACTGTGAGGTAAAATCCTGAGCGGGGCCCCAATATATAAAGCAGCAGCATGGGCCCTCCCCGTGGCCCAGCTCCCTGAGTGACGCAGTTTGAGAAGCCCATTTCATATTCTAGTTCGGCTTGCTGTGTTCACATCTGGCATTACAGGCTTTAGCTGTAGTGGTCCTTTGTCTGCCCCGGGCTCCATCCTGGGCTGGCTCTGGGCTCAGTACCTCACTTGGCCCCCAGGCCTAACTGCCCACCCCTGCCCCCACAGGGCCTGGAGCAGGATGTCCTCCAAGCCATTGACAGGGCCATTGAGGCTGTGCACAATGCAGCCATGCGGGATGGTGGCAAGTACAGCCTGGAGCAGCGCGGGATCCTCCAGTGAGTGGGGCGGGAGAACCTCCCAGTAAGCACCGTGGGGTGGGGTCCTTCAGTGAGTACTGGGGATGCCAGAGAGCAGTGTTGGTAGTGCAGAGTGGGGCGGAGCATGAGGGCGGTGGGAGGTTGGGGAGCCTGGGCTAGGGTGGGCCGCATCCCACGAGGAGCATGTGACGACTTGGGGAGTCGTAAGGTGACTCCCCCAATAACCTCCCTGTCCCTCCCTCAGGAAGCTGATCCACCACCGGAAAGAGACCCTGTCCCGCAGAGGCCCCTCAGCCCCCAACCCTGCAACTATGACCCCATCCACCAGTGACCACCACCTGGATGCTGCTGCTGCCAGGCAGCCCAATGGGGTGTGTAGTAGAGCTGGGTTCGAGCGGCAGCACAGCCTGCCCAGTTCTGAGTATCTTGGGGCAGATGGAGGCCTCTACCAGGTACATGGTGAGAACATCCTGGGGAAGGGAGGTGGGTGGAGCTTAAGGCTTTGTCCAGAGGCTCCAGGGGTCCACTGGGGTCAGCGGTGCCGCCTGGAGCCATAGTCCTGCCCATGCCAAGCTCAGGGCGCTAGCCAGGTCGTACCCTCAGATCCCACTTCTGTCCTCCCAGATCCCACCACAGCCTCGCCGAGCAGCACCCGCCACGCCACCCCCACCCGTGAAGCGCCGAGACCGCGAGGCCCTAGTGGCCTTGGGGAGTGGTGAGAAGGCGGGGTTGGGGGACTGGGGGGGGCACCCTGTGCTTGGAATGGTTACTCTGCCTATGTCAGGGAACTGGGGGCTCCAGGCTTGGGGGGAAGACAGGGCACGTGTCGGGGCAATTGGGGGTTCTGGGCTTGGTGGGAGGGTCTGGCATAGGAACTAGGCCCTGTACTGGGGGGCGGGGGCTCTGGGCTTGGAGGGGTTGGGGCCCCCAGGGGGCTGCCCTAGCACAGCGTCCCCTCTCTGCCCACAGGCGGCCGCAACGCCACGCCCTCTGGGGGCAGTTCTGTGTCCAGCAGCTCCTCTGTCGGCAGCACCTCCCTTGACACACTCTATACCGGCTCCAGCTCATCGGAGCCAGGCCCCAGCTGCTCACCCACGCCCCCACCTGTGCCCCGCCGAGGCACGCATACCACTGTGTCCCAAGCCCAGCCCCCTCCCTCCAAGGTGCCAAACTCGGAGCCCCCTACAGAGGAGGTAGCAGTTGATACAGCCCCAGCCCCTGATGAGCTGGAAGCCCTGGGTGCGCTGAGCCTGGGGACCACAGAAGAGAAGGCGCTGGCTGAGACTGCTGTGCCCAGGACCATCGGGGCAGAGCTGATGGAGCTCGTGCGGAGGAACACTGGCCTGAGCCACGAGCTGTGCCGAGTGGCCATTGGCGTCGTGGTGGGTCACATCCAGGCCTCCGTGCCGGCCAGCTCACCTATCATGGAGCAGGTCCTCCTCTCACTGGTAGAGGGCAAGGTGAGGGTGGGCTACAGGGCCAGGGGCCTCCCCATCCTGGGGCCGCCCTACAGCCTCTGCCCCTTCCCCATCCTCACACTGTGTCCAGCCTTTACCTGACAGGTCTTTGTTGAGCTCTAGCTCTTGGTTTCCTTGTGCTGGGTGCTGGGGACATTTGGGCTGATCCCTGAAGGAGAAAGGATGGAAGAGTGTTCCAGGCAGAGGCTCAGGCTGGACGAGGGCCATGAGGCAGAACCGAGCTTGGCTCGCAGGAAGAAGTGGAACAAGGCCAGCATGGCTGGAACACAGGGAGTGAGGGAGGGAGCAAGTGGTGTGGTTGGAGGTGAGACCTGGGGCAGGTGACAGTTGAGACAGCCGTGGGTGGCCAGGAATTCTCTCAGGCTGCAGGGAAGGAATGGACATAAGGCATGAGAGAGGGCAGTGCCATGCTGGTCTTGGCAGTGGAGAGCAATGGGTGCTTCGAGAGCTATGATGGAGGCCTGAGTGCTGACTGAGATGTGAATGAGGTGTGTGTGCATCATAGGCGGGTGGGATCCTTTGCCAAGTTTGGGGCACTGGTCAGGGAGCAGGACTGGGGGGCATGAGCCCAGTCTACACGGTGGGGGCCAGATGGGCCAGAGGTCTCTCCTTAGGGCTCCATGGCTCCTGCAGCTCTAGTTTGGGGTCTGGGGAGCAGTGAGTCAGTGGGCTTGCCTGTGCTGGGACACTGGATGGCAGGGTCAAGAGGAACACGGGAGGTGGGTGGATGACAGGCCTGTCCCACTTTGTGTAGAATCAGGGGGTGGAGTCTCAGTCACATTCAGGCGGTGAGGAGTCGGTGGCCTTCCTCATGGAGGATGTTTATCCAGGTCTGGGACAGGAGGCAAGTTGTTGGAAAACACCCCACAGATGTGTCTCATGCAGAATCCTGTCCCAGACGGTTGTTAAGACTTGGGGGCAGTGGAATTACTTGGGGAGGGGGTACAGAACTGGGTCAGTGCCCGTGGGGGCCCCGATGTTGAGGGATGGGCTGTGGGAGCAGGTCTTTTGTGGGAGCTTGATGGGAGCAGCGGGGAGGAGGGAAGAGAACCGGGAGCTGGTCCCCTCACCCTTCCTGGGACGACGCTGGCTCCAGGCAGCTCTGGTAGGTGAGGCTGGGGCCCCCCTGCCTGACACTGGCCTGGAGCTCATGCCATGACCTCAGGGTCTAGGTTGAACTCCAGGCCTTGTGGGCCTCCTGGAGATGGTGAGGCGCAAGTGCGCTGAGCCAGACCTCTTCCTCCAGGACCTGAGCACTGCCCTGCCCTCAGGGCAGGTCTGCCACGACCAGCAGAGGCTGGAAGTGATCTTTGCAGACCTGGCCCGGCGGAAGGATGACGCCCAGCAGCGCAGCTGGGCCCTGTATGAGGACGAGGGTGTCATCCGCTGCTACCTGGAGGAGCTGCTGCACATTCTGGTGCGGGCTGGGGGCCCCCAGGTGTCCCCCACCCCTGCCCCATCCCTCCCCAGTGCTCGGGAGTCTCCCCTACTTGTCCTCAGCTCACTCAACATGTGGCCACCTCACACTGAGTGACTCCATCACACTTCGTCCTCCCCACAGACGGATGCAGACCCTGAAGTTTGCAAGAAAATGTGCAAGAGGAATGAGTTCGAGTCTGTCCTGGCCTTGGTGGCCTATTACCAAATGGTGTGTGCGAAACAGAGGGGAGGGGGTACAGAGGGACCTGGGTAGAGGTGGGGGTTCCGGGCACTGAGCACACAGGGTCCCCTGCCAGGAGCACCGGGTGTCACTGCGGCTGCTGCTCCTCAAGTGCTTCGGCGCCATGTGCAGCCTGGACGCAGCCATCATCTCCACGCTAGTGTCATCTGTGCTGCCTGTGGAGCTGGCGCGGGACATGCAGACAGACACGCAGGGTGAGCGAGGGGCAGCTTCCTGCCATCTAGGGAGGTTCCCGCCATCTGGGGGGAGGCTCTGACCTCTGCTTTGCTCCCCCACAGACCATCAGAAACTCTGTTACTCCGCCCTCATTCTGGCCATGGTCTTCTCCATGGGGGAGGCAGTGCCCTATGCACACTATGGTAAGAAGGCAGGTCACTGACCAGCTGATCACAGAGAGCCCACAGCCCACTGGAGGTGGGCCCCATGGCCCGAGGGGCCCACTGACCATAGTCTGACTGAATGTCCCCAGGGCTCACAGAAACCCAGGGAGGCTGGGCGGTGTGGGGTGTGTGATGGGGGGTGCTGCAGACTTCCACGTGCCCCTCTCCCAGAGCACCTGGGCACACCCTTCGCCCAGTTCCTGCTGAGCATCGTTGAGGACGGGCTGCCCTTGGACACCACTGAGCAACTGCCGGATCTCTGCATGAATCTACTTCTGGCTCTCAATTTGCACCTGCCAGGTGGGGGCAGGGCCTGACGGGGGTGGCTGACTCGCCGTAGTGGGGAGGAGGGGGGCTCTCCAGGCTTAGCACCTGTGCTGTTGTCTACCCCCGTGTCCTTCCTCAGCCCCTGACCAGAACTTCATCATGGCCGCCCTGAGCAAACACGCCAATGTCAAGATCTTCTCCGAGAAGCTACTGTTGCTCCTGAACAGAGGGGGTGAGGGCCCAGGAATCTGTGCGGGGCCCCTTCGATGTCCTTTGACTCCATGACCCCTGTAACTCGCTGGGGTGACTCTGGGCCCCCTCGAGGACTGCCCTGACGCCTCTTCCCCCTGCCTTCTAGATGACCCCGTGCGCATCTTTAAGCATGAGCCTCAGCCGCCACACTCCGTCCTCAAGTTCCTGCAGGACGTGTTCGCCAGCCCCGCCACAGCTGCCATCTTCTACCACACGGATATGATGGCGCTCATCGACATCACCGTGCGGCACATCGCGGACCTGTCGCCTGGAGATAAGGTGCCTGGGGATGGCAGCTGTGTAGAAACTAACAAAAGGGGGGGACCTGACACTGAATGGAGACGAGGGCGAGGGGCACTGCTGGAGCCGGGTAAGTGTGGGAGGCTGCTCAACCATGACAGGTGTGCCAAGACCCAAGGGAGCCCGCCATGAGGTGATCAGGGGTGGGCTGTCCGAAGAAAGCAAGAGTGGAGGGAGTGGTGGGAGGTGAGGAGGAGGAAGTGGAGTTTACACAAAGCCTTGGAGGCTGCGGCGGGAGGTTGTCACCTCTTCTCTGGGGCAGGGGAAGTGATCCAATTACCATCCTGAATGAAACAGAGACTGTGAGAGCACAGCAGAAGCGGGAGGCCGGTGAGGAGGCGGCTACAGCCCAAGTGGCACGGATAGGGTGGGAGAGGAGATCAGGCCGGGATGTGTTGGAAGTGGGTTGGCAGGGCTTGCTGCTGGATTGGTCTGGAGCAACCGGGTGGATGAAGTGCTGATTGCTCAGGTGGGGAAGAACTTTTGAATAGAGTTGTGTTTTGATGTGTCAAGACTGAGAAGATACCTGCTGGACATCCAGGTACAGAGGATGTCAGGGAGGCACTGGGGTGTGAGTTGGGACTGGAAAGAGACACTTTGGAGTTGGCTGTGCATAGATGTGCTGGGAAGCCTGTGACAGTGCGGTCACCTAGGGTGTGGGATGGATGGGACAGAGGGAAGCGCAGGCCTCAGCCCAGGGCACAGTTGGGACATGTAGGGAGACACCCAGGAGGAAAACCAAGAGAGCAGGAGCCCAGAGCCACGTGTATGGAGGAGGAGGGGGATGAGCCGTCTCCACAGTTAGGAGCCCGAGTGAGATGAGGCCTGAGAATGAGCCACGGGATTCGCCACATGGAGATGAGGCATGATTCACAAGCAGAGTCCATGGAGTGGAGGGAAGAGAGTCTGAGTGGGAAGTTGAAGAGAGGATTTGAAGTTGGAGGGGAGTGGAAAGGGGGAAGGCGGGAGCAGTGAATGGAGACAAGCTTCGTGTGTTTTTAAGTGAAGGGGAGCAGAAAAAGGTGGGGGATCACTGGAGGGAGACATGGGGTCAGGGAAAGTCTTTTAAAGGTGGGAGATGCTGGTGCATGTCTGAGCCAGAGGGAATGATCCAGCCAGCCAATTGTGGAGAAACGGCTGATGTGTTGGGAGAGTCAGCCACTGCGGGTGTCAAGTAGGTCAGGCAGCGGGGGAGGGTCCAGGCCCCCGTGGAGGGATGGCCTCTGGCAGGAGCCGGGGCAGTTCATTCACTGGGGACAGGTGAGGTGTGGGTGCTGGGGGAAGACCAGGCGTTTCTGAAAGTTTGCTTGTTTTCTGCATGAAGCACAAAGCCAACTGATCAGGCAGTTTAGGTTTGGGAAATGGAGAGAAGGTGGGCAGTGGTCCTTTCAGGAGCAGTGAACGTGGCAGAGGGAAGTGGCAGGGGTGCCAGGCAGTGAGGTTTGTGGTGGGGAATGCCGTTCAAGCCTGCGCAAGGCTCTGTAATTGTCTGCTGCTTAGCTACTAGGATTTGATAGGCAGGTGCTTTGTGGTCTGACCAGGGTTGGAAGTTAGCAGGGTGATGCTGCCTAAAGAAGGTTTGAGTATTGACTCCTCTAATCAGAGGTAAAGAGAGAAATGAGGGATGGTGAGGCAGGCAAATGGAGGAAAAAGTGCTGGCGCCAGGTCAATGGATCAGGGTCTCAGTGAGGATAAGGAGCAGCTGGGGTGTCAGACTGGAGTGGTTCTTGGAGCCGTTAAAGCCAGAGGTGCTGGGAGGGTGGGTTGGCGGGGGGTGTTGGAGATGGATTCAGGGCACACGTAGAAGGTAAGACGGCCAGGTTTTACTGGGACGGATTGGATTCGGGGTGTGGGGAGAAAGGAACCGGAGGGGACACGTACAGTTTTGGCTCGAGCACTTGAATGGACAGCAGTGCTCTTTATTAAAATAAAGAGCATGAGAAAGCCTTCAGCTTTGGGAAGATGGGGAAGATCACGAGTTTGATGGTTGTTATGTGAGTTTGAGTTCTCTCTGAGATAAGCAGGTGACAAGTGGGCAGTTGGATTTTCTCATCTGCAGCTCACCGGAGAGTCTCTGCAAGAGGTTTGAGTGGGGGTCACTATTTGAAGCTGTGCGTGTGAATGAGATCTTACAGGGTGAGGGGATAGAGTGAGAAGCAGAGGGCCTCCAACAGACAGACAGCAGCCCCACAGGGGCCCAGCATTACAGGAGGGGTGCGGGCTCGCTGCTTCCCCTCGCCACCTCTCTGAGGCAGGACTTCCCTGGGCCGGCCGCATTCTGGGACTGTGTGTGTCTCAGATGATTCATTTACTCACTTACTTATTCAACGACTATCAAAGGCCAGTTCTGTGCCAGGTTCACTCTGGGCGCTGGGGATGCAACCCTGATCTTCAGTGTTGTGAGGTGGTCCACAGCCCTGGGGTCCGTGTGGCTGCCAGGAGGCAGTAGTGGCCTGTCCCTGTCTGGTGACAGTCTCAGTGCCTCCCTGGGGTCCCTGAGCTTGCCTGCTCTCCCCACAGCTTCGCATGGAGTACCTCTCCCTGATGCACGCTGTGGTCCGCTCCACACCCTACCTACAGCACCGCCACCGGCTCCCCGACCTGCAGGCCACACTGCGACGCATCCTAACCGAGGAGGAAGCCTCGCCCCAGTGCCAGATGGACCGCATGATTGTCCAAGAGATGTGCAAGGAATTCCCGGTGCTGGGCGAGGCCCCCAGCTAGCACCTTCTTTTCCTCCCTTCCCTGCAGCCCTGGGTAGGGTGCAGGGGACTCGGAGGCTTGGCCCTAAGAATGTTTAGCACTGACAGTTTGAGGGGAGGTGATGGTGGAAGGGACCTAAGCAGGGACCCCCACCTGAAACAGAGCTAATGAGAGGGGCCAAGCGCAGGATTAGGGACCACGCGCTGGGAGCTATGCTGGGGCAGGGGGAGTGTGAACTGAAGCCCCTCCATCTCCTGCTGGGCTGCCTCTTCAGCATGCCTCCCCACCCCACACACATGCACACTCAGAGTCCTGCTGCTGCTCCAGGCTGGGCCAGAGCCCTCATCCCCCGCGCCCACCTGGTCTGTGTCCTGGGCTTCAGCAAGCCGTGTCCCTGGGGTGAGAGGAGGCACCTTCCGCCAGCTCCGTTCTTTGCCTTAGCTTCGCAGTGAGTGCTGCTCATGTGCTCTGTCCCCCCAGCCGCCACCCCGTGGGGGGTCTCTGCCCCTCACTCCAGCCCCCAGAGGTCTTGGCCAAGCTGCTGCTTTGAAAGCAGAGTCTTAGAGACAGGCCATCCACCCTGGAGCCTCACAGAATGAGGTGATGGCACTGATAAAGCCAATGACAGAATCTATTTTCTCTGTAAAAACGTAGACCGAAAAGCCATGTGTATTTTCCTATGTGCTGCAGCTCAGCTTGGAAATAAATCACAGGCATCTGGAAACAGGCTTCCCTGTATGATCCTGAGTGGTGGTGGGAGAGGATGGGTGGGGGCGCTGGGGCCTCAGGACCTCGTCACTAGCTTGCCCTGTCCTCTCCAGCCTGAGGAGGTGATGGTCCCTGACAGGCCTCTCCATCGAGGTCCCTTGAGCCCTGTTCCAGCCTCTCTTCCCTGGGTTCCCACTTCTGGGCCACGGCCACAGCCACTGAGAGCCCCGTGGTCCATTTGCAGGTGACTGCCCCTCCAGGCTTCACTTACATCTTTCTTTGCCTTGAATGCCGTGTCTGTCTCCCGTGTTGAAACCCTATATCCTTTACACCTGTTCTCAAATGAAGCGTCTCCTGTCCAAGCCCTGGCCTCCCTGAACTCCTAGGCCTGCCCAGCTGTTTCCCTTCCTTATTTGTCTTCCACTGGATCCAGCGAGGTTCCCTCATTTTGCAGCCTTAGCGGAGATTTGGTAATTACGGTAGGACAAAAAGAATATCTCAACAAGTGTGGGGTTAGTTGTGCACTACTGTTTGAGGGGAATCAGAGGCCAACGTTGGGCAAAAAACTTTTTCCTCGTGGTGGGCTCCCTAGTTAACGAAGGCTGTCACCATAAGTTGGGGAAGAGAGTCAGAACCTGTAGGCAGACACCAGGCAGCAGCGGTTTCCATCAGTTCCCTTCATTTTGTTACCCAAGACGATTCTCATCAGATTCCACACATCCAGAATCACTGATACTGTGACTTCTGGCCACGACTTTTCCTTTCTTAATGGGGTGCTGAAGGCAGAGGGCTGTTACTCTACCAGCAGAACGGAATGCGGCAAGAAGCCCAGCAAGGCCAGTCTAGGGGTGGGGTCCCAGGGAAACAGGTCCATGGGAGCAAAGCACAGGAGGCCAGCAGGGAGATGTCCTTCCTGACCTGTTGACTCTTCCAGAAGTTTAAGTGCACAGGCTCACCTGGACCTGAGGAGGAGCTGACACAGTTGTCTGCAGGAAAGCTCTGTGTGGTACAACCTGGTCACTTCATCCTGGAGGCCTCTGCCTCCCTTCCACAGGCGGAATCAACAACGCTGACTTCCAGGTACAGCTCCTTTCTCATTGGAGTGCTGAAGGCGGAGAGCCATGGTTCTTCTCCTGAGAGCGAGTAACTCAGTGATAAGTACAGGTCCTCAGGAAGCTGAGGCAGGAACATTCGATAGCCTCTGTGCCTTGCTCTGTTTGCTGTTAGGCTGCACACACTGACCTCGTGGGAAAAGCAGGGCCATGCTGTGCCATCTGTCCTAGTGCTGGCCCCCGTGAGAAACAAAGTGCAGCCCCGTGGCCGGAAGATCAGAGCCCCTGCCCGCTTCTGCGTGATTGTCCAACGGGCCCTTGCATGTGTTTGTAAGGAGATACTCAGAGGGGCCAGGACTCCAGGACCATCAATAAACACCTTGATGGTGTCTCACCGCACAGAATTAAAACTACCAAGGACAATGACTAGCCAGAGAATTCCTCAGGGAAGGAACTGTCTGGGAGAATACCTCTGACTGCTTGGAAGGATGGTAGACGTGGATGTGGTTAGGCAGGGGAAAGGGCGAAGAGAGGGAGAACTAAGGCACTCAAAGAAAGGGGAGTGATAGGGTGGGGCTGAGGAAAACTCAAATTTTGAGGGACAGTGAGGGCTGGGCATTTGGGCCAACCTCTGGGCTAGAAGTGGGTCCCTACAGGTGTGGCACCACGTCTGTGGGACATGACTGAGGACAACATGCTACACGTGCATAAGGCAACTCCAGGGTAAGGGGTTGGGTGAAGACCACCTGCCTGCTCAGTCCCGGAAAGATACAGACTGAGGCTCCAAGTATGTGAGGATAACCTTTTCTTTTTTTCTCTTATTTCATGGAAGAATAGCATACTATGAAAACTACAGTATGCAAAGAGTACAGCTTAATGAATTATGACAGAAGATGCTAATATAGTCACCACCCAGTGTCACCAGTTCCCAAAGCCCACTGTGCACCCCTCTCAATCACCAACTCCTTCCTTCTCCCCAGGCCTCTTCCCTAGAGGTAATTACTGATAAGTTTTGCCTGTTTTTGAACTTTATATAAATAGTCATATAGACACTGGCTTCTGCACTCACCAAGTTTTTGAGGTTTGTCTGTGTCATAGTATGTGGTTGTAGTTTGTTCATTCCCAATGTCGTATGGGTTACACCCTCAATTGCAGTTTCCAATTTTTGTCTATTACTAATCATGCTGTCAGGAGCACTGTTGTACATGTCTTCTTGTTGCTCATATGCTTGGACTGGGAGATATATTCTCAAGAGTGGAATTGCAGGGGCACAGGCAGAAACTGCCAAATAGTTTCCCAAAGTAGTTGTACCAGTGTACTCTCCTCCACTGGTGCCTGAGTTCCAACTGCTCTATATCTTTCCCAAAACCTGGTATTGTCAGTCATTTTCATTTTAGTCATTCTGGTGCAGTGTAGTAGTATTTACTTTTACACTTGCGTTTCCCTGATGACTAAAGAGGTTGAGCACCTTTTCATTAGTTTACTGGCTATTTGGATCTTCTCTTGTGAAGCACCTGTTCACATCTCTTGCACATTCATTGACTGGGTTGTCTATCTTTTGTTGGTTTGTAGTATGTATTCAAGATATGAGTCCTTGGGTTGTATATCTTACAGTATCGTCTCCCATTCTTAACATCTTTTGATGAAAGGAAGTTCTTAATTATAATGTAATCCAATTTTTCAGTATTTTCCTTTATGGTTAGTACATTTTGTATCCTATTTAAAAAAAATATATTTGCTTAAAGTCACGAACTTCTGTGTTCTCTTCTAAAAGCTGTATTGTCTTTCCTTTCATATTCACATGTCGAATCTGGAATTGATTATGATGGTAGTATGAAGTAGGGGTCTCATTTAATTTTTTTCTGCATGGATATCCAATTGACCCAGCACCATTTATTGGAAAGCCCATCCTTTGTGTTTGGCTCTTAAGAGCCACCCTTGTCAAAATTCAAGTCTCCACACATCTTTAGGCCCCTCTCTGGATTTTGTTCCATTCATCTGTCTATTCCTGCACCAGCACCATACAGTCTTGGTTTCTGTAGCTGTAGCTTTCTTGATCTCCTATAGATGAAGCTGTTCTCCTACTTGGGTTTTCTTCGGACTGTCTTGGGTATTCCTGGCCCTCATACGTTTTAGAATCCAGTTTGTCAGTTTACACACACACACACACACACACACACACACACTACACAGTATCTGCTGGGACTTCTATCGGAGTTGCATTGAATCCATTCTTTGGGAAGAATTAGCATGTGTGCAATACAGGCATACCTCATTTTTGTTGCACTTCACAGATAAACTGCATCTGTTACAAATTGAAAGGTGTTGAAGGTTTGTGGCAAACCCTGTGTCAAGCAAGTCTAATTGTTGCCAATTTTCCAACAGGATTTGCTCACTTCATGTCTCTGTGTCACATTTTGGTAATTCTCATAATACTTCAGACTTTATCATTATTATATTTGTTATGATGATCTGTGATCAGTGATCTTTAATGTTGTTTTTCCTTTTTTTTTTGGCCACGCCATGCAGCATGCGGGATCTTAGTTCCCCCACCAGGGATCGAACCCTTACCCCCTGCAGTGGAAGTTCTGAGTCCTAACCACTGGACCACCAGGGAATTCCCTGGTGTTACTTTTCAAAAAGATTACAACTCACTGAAGGCTCAGGTGATGGTTAGCATTTTTTAGCAATAAGGTATTTTTTTTTAATTTTGTGCTCCCCCCACCTTCTTAGGTTTTGATTTTCTCTTTTTTAAAAAAATATTTATTTATTTATTTGGTTGCACTGGGTCTTAGTTGCGGCAGGTGGGCTCCTTAGTTGTGGCTCATGGGCTCCTTAATTGCGGCAGGCAGCCTCCTTAGTTGTGGCATGCGAACTCTTAGTTGCCGCACGCATGTGGGATCTAGTTCCCTGGCCAGGGATTGACCCCGGCCCCCCTGTATTGGGAGCGCGGAGTCTTAACCACTGTGCCACCAGGGAAGTCCTAGCAATAAGGTATTTTTAATTAAGGTATGTACATTTTTTTTAGGCATAATGCTATTATTGCACACTTAATAGACTCTAAACATAATTTTTATATGCCCTGGGAAACCAGAAAATTTGTGTAACTCACTTTATTGTGATATTTGCTTTATTGCGGTGGTCTGAAACTGAACCCACAATATCTCCGAGGTATGTCTGTATTGAATCTTTCCATCTTGGAACATAGTTTTCCACTCCATTTATGTCTTTATTTCTCTCAATGTTTTTTTCTTCCAGTGTTTCTTGAGATATAATTGACATATAGCACTATATAGGCTTAAGGTATACAACGTAATGATTTGACTTACAGACATCATGAAATGATTATCACAGTGTTTAGTGTCAATAATGTTTTATTGTGTGTGTGTGTATGTGTGTGTGAAGAATCATTGCACATATTTCATTATATTTATTCCAGCATTTTACGTTACATGATGCTACTGTAAATCACATCATGAAAAAAATTTTTCTCACTTGTTGATATATAGAAATTACAACTGATTTTTATATATTGACCTTGCATCCAATGACTTTGCTAAACTCTAACAACTTATCTATAAGTTCTTTTGGATTTTTTACATACACATTCCTGTTGGCTGTGAATAAGTTTTCTTTTTTCCTTTCCAATCCTTGTAATTTTTTACTGTTTTTCTTGCCTTACTGTGCTGGTGAAGCCCTCCAATATAATATTAAGGCTTGTTGTCAAGAATGTGAAGTGTTTTTCTTTAGCAATGCTCTGCTGCTCCAGAGGTGAGGAATTCACAAGTAGTCTATTTTTTTTTCACAATTCACAACATTTTATTCAAGTTAATACATTTCATTCAGTAATCAGCCATATTATCCTTGGCACCATTAATAACCCCTTAATCACAAGAGAAACAGAAGGAAGGACTGAGATTTATGTGTAGAAGTTGATCTCCACCAAAACTAATTCATAGTCCATCATCTTTCATGGTTGTGCTTTTACTTGAGGCCTCTTTTTTGGGGCGAGGGGGCTGTTTCTCATAAGTGTTTGCTTAAAACAAATAACATGACTTACATGGAAGGAAAATAAGGTCTAGTCCCTAGTGAACAAGCAGGGGGTCCTCCAAGAAAGGAGCCCTAAAGGCTCCTTGAGGTGACAGTAACCCTCCTCCCCCAACCAGTCAGTAGTAAGTTATAACCAGGTGAATGAGAGAGGTAGTATCTAGCTGGAGAACCCATGGTCTAGCCTCTCTAGAACAGGAATGGCTGAGTGAGTCAAAACTGGAGGGAGACATCTACAGTGTCTGGAAAAAAGTGACCGAGAATAGGAAAGTGTGAAAAAGATACAGGTTTCCCACCAGGGGACCCACAGAAAGATGGTGGTACCAGTCAAGGGCAGTCCTGTGCTTTTCTCTGACACAAGGTTACACTGAATGGGTTCTGCAGTTTTCAGATAAAAATTGGAATGATGCTGAACAAGTGCAAAGTGAAATCAGAGTTTCCCTCCTTTGTTCGGTAAACACTGATAGAACACCTGTGTGTGAGGCAATGGGACAGGGGCTAGAGGAAAAAAATGAAGCTGTCTTAAGATGTGGTCCTGACTTGAAGGTGGCCATCAGACCCTGCACGTACAGAGCACTATGTCGGAGGGTCCGAGTGGAGGGAAGCATCACTTCTGGCTGGCAGCAGCAGAGAAAGCATTCCCCAGTCGTTCCTTCTTGGTTCCCAGGATGTCCTCTGTGCCTCTGTGTCACCACTTGGCCCGCCCCATTCCAGGCACTTGCTTGTCTTCCTTATCTTTCTCCATAATGTGAAATGGAAGCCTGAGAGGAGAAGATCCCGCCTCACAGGTGTCTAACAAATGTGGGTGGAATTGATGTGTTACGGAAGTGTCACTCTATTTTGGTCCAGGTGGGTGGGAAAAAATTTGGGGAAAGGAGAGCTGATAAGATGGTGGTGGTAAGGGTAAGGTGTTATAATCAGAAGGTGGGAGCAATGATATCCCAACAAGCAAACTTAGTATGTGGCTTAAACCGGGTGATAGAACGCCAACACAGCCAAGGACCGCAAGAAGGTAGCTGGAAGCCCTCTGCCGAATAGGTTAGTCTGCAGAACTGGAAAGCTAAAATCTTTTCCTACTATCTACTCAAGTTTAACCAGAGCAGATGAAGAAATAATGAATAACTAGAGGGTCGTAACTTTCTAGAAAGATCAAGTAAACACAGCACCCCCCAAAAAAGGTGAGGCTGAATGTCAAAGTGTAGAGGAAGCTTTTGAACATCTTTTTTTTTTTCTCCTAGGAACTTTATGTGCTGTATTTTCTCTTTAAAATTGAAGTATAGTTGGTTTACAATATTAGTTTCAGGTGTATAAAATAGTGATTCAGTTTTTTTGGATATCTTTTTTTAAGTTTGTTTTTGGCGTCTTGGTCTGTAAGCAATCAAGTAATAGATGCCATCCCAAAAAGGAATGTTTGCAGGAACCAGAGTAGTTGAGTCCAACTATTCGTGATGCCTTTACACTTGAACAATACAATGGCATACAAGGACTCTCCCACGCGAATCAGCCAGGCAAGCCAATACCAACTGTGCACGAGGGTGTGATGTTGCTCCAGCAGGTACTGAGTGAAGGGGCCCAGCGGCCCTAGGCTCTGATAAGGAATAGTCTCAGGCTAGAAGATCATCCAGTTTTCAAGCAGAAATCTTAGGAGCCCACCGATCTTGCACTTACGCCAATAACCTAGGCAAGAGCCAGGCGTGCAAGAGCAAGACACCCCCCCCCACCCAAGTAATCTATTTTAAGGAGTTAGATTTTAGCCCACTGAGTTTGTCTAAGAAGAGCAGGGCAGGAGAGTTGTTATAAGACTGGCTAATGGTTAAGGTAAGGAGCTGAGAGGAGGTGAGGAATGGCAGATTGGAGGTCTTAGTGAGATGAAAGAACTGTTGGATAATTGAGCTGGATGGGTTGGCCGGGTCTTCTGGTCTGCTCTCCCAGCAAGGTACCCCTGACTTGACTGGGAGGAAGGAGGGGGCAAACACAGGGAGGAAAAGGCACGAGGAGAGGGGTTGAGATGTCCTAGAGGGCAGTGGAAAGAGGACTTGGAAAAAGGAACTACACTTGGTTTGTCTTTACAGGGAGCATCAGAAGCTGCCATTTGGGGTGGGGCATAGAGGAGAGTGCAGATGGAGAGGGAGAGGCTTCCATGGAACAGCAGCCACAAAGAGGACTATGGTGGAGGCAGAACAGCAGGGAGTGACACGGAGAGTCACCTGCAGTCAACAGAGGTGTCAAGGAGAGCTCTAGGTCTTGCTCTCCACAAGGAGCATCAGTTGAGGGCAGTACTACCCCTAGTGGAGGGAGCAGGGCGTAACTTCCTTTGGCCATGGTCCCTTTAAGCCTCAGCACATTTGTCCACACCGCCTCTATGACCTAGGGTGTCTCCTCCATCTCTTGGTTATTCAGAGTTCTGCACGGGCGTCTTCTGCAGATAGCTTTCCCAGATCGCTACGTTGGCTCAGGTGCCTCTTCTGGGGCCCCAGCATCCCTCTCCCTAGCGTTCCACCTGTCTCCCTCCTTCGTTAAAGTTTTCTGCCCTCCATTTTTTAGATTGTGGGCCCGGAGGGTGGGTGTGCGATCAAAACCATGTCTTTGGCTTCCCTCCTCCAGGCCCTACTCCAACTGAGCCCCCATCCAACCGAGTTCCGCCTTCGGCGCCTCTGCAGATGCTTCATCTTCACGCCCATAGGAACCCAGACCGTACATCCGGCTCTGACCTTAGGTGGTCCTCAGATTCAGAAAAACCAGAGGGCACCACTGGAGCCCACCCACCTGCTCTCCGTAGTCACTTGAGGCGCTTGAAGGAGGAACCCACGGGAACCCCGCCTCCTGGAAGCGAATAAGTCAAGGGGGGGGGGCGGCTAGGAATGCGCCATTTGATTGGTTGGTGGTGATGTCATAGGTACCGGTTGGGGCGGGCCAGGGGCCTTAGCCGGGGGATCTCCGCTGGTTCCAAGCAGGAACCGCACCCCTTGGAGCGTTCCGTGTCCCAGACCTAAACCCCTCCTCGGTCCAGGGACGCCTGCGTCCTCTGCTCGTGGCGCTGCAGCCTACTGTCACTGCTGCCTTTGCAGGCTGGCCCGTAGAGAACCTCCTGGATTGTCGCTCCGGGCTATTCTGGAACCGGAGGAGCCTCCTCCCCCAGACAATGAGTCTGCCATGGGGGCGGAGCCACCCATTGTGCCAATAGAAACAGTGGCTTTCTGATTGGAACGCTCCTCGTTCACCACTCCCCCGCCCCCGCCCGTCCTCTGTGACGTCTGTTCCGCGGCGTCTGCCCATTGGCCAGCCTGGGTCGACTTGCGCCGAGTAGCATAGCGCGGGCAAAACTGAGCTTCCGTTAGTCCCTACAAGGGGTTAAGGGACGCAATCTTAGCGGGCGAGGGGCGGGGACCCTAGGAGGCCGGGCCGCAGCCGTGCAGCAATGCCGGGTTCCACGTGGCATTCCAGAGCACTCCAGAGACCCGCGGCCTGGAGACGGGAGTGTAGCTTCCAGTGGAAGAGCCCCCAACCCGGAAGACTGCTGGCGGCCAGCAAGGCAGGGAAGTTTGCTCCGTTGGGGCGTTCCAAACAAACAGATGGTCGCGACATGTTTCATGAGTTAAAACTCGCTGATCGGGACCTCCCTGGTGGTCCAGTGGTTAGTACTCCGCGCTTCCACTGCAGGGGGCACGAGTTCGATCCCTGGTCGGGGAACTAAGATCCCGCTATGCCAGCGCAGCCAAAAACACAAAAACAAACAAAGTTTTGATCGAACAGTTAAGGCTGTTGTTTGGCCTGCTGGCATCCCAGGCCCCGTCCAGCCATCGTCCTCTCCGACCCCAGGATTCCATATGGTATCCTCGCCCAAGAGTCATGAGAACGCTTTCTCTGCACATCATGGGCACCAAATTTTCAGACCAAGATCCGGGACAGGGTTCGAAACTAGTGCTCAGGAAGGGGGCAAGAGATCCGCAAGCAGAAAGCTGGAAGACGGAGCTGAGACAGCGCCCTAGGGGGAGGGATGCTGGTGAGGGCGGTGGCCACGAGGAGGGTGGAAGCAGGGGCAGTGAAGCGCCAAGCCCGGTTCAGGACCGTGGGCAGCACTTATGCTCCGCCCTCAATAAAGATGGCGGCAGTAACTTCGATATCCAGAGCTGTCATGCGCGACAGCCTGTACCATCGGATTTGGGACTTTGGGGCGGAGGTGGAACGAACCATCGCAGCGACCGGGAGCCATGTTGGAGCGGCGGGAGGCGGCGGCAGCGTCGGGGATGCTGTGGTGGGGGCGGCAAAAGCCGGGGCCGCTCGCCAAAGGGACTCTGGCCGCGGAGTAGATGGTGCCCAGAGGGTGGCGGCGGCGCGGAGCGACAGGCCTAGAGGCGGGGGACCAGGGCGGTGGCAGGGCCCCGGGTGGGGGCCCGAGCAGCGAGGCGGGCCCAAGGCCTGGACCCAGGCGGAGGACAGTGGAGGCCGTGTGGGGAAGTAGGGGGTGATGGCGAGGCGGCAGCCGTGGTGGGGTCTCAGAGGGCCCACCACCCCGCTACTCCTGCTCCTTCTCCTCCTCTCTTTGTTCCCTCCTAGCCGGGAGGAGCTGGGGGGCGGCGGGGGCCAAGGTTGGGACCCGGGGGTAGCTGCTGCTACGGGGCCAGGGGCGCGGATCGGCGGCGGAGCCTTAGCTCTTTGTCCCGAGTCACCCGGGGTCCGAGAGGATGGAAAGCCTGGCCTGGGAGTCAGGGAACCTGTCTTCGTGGGGCTCCGAGGGGGAAGGCAAAGCGACCAAAGCGGTCGAGGGCCCCCTGAGCAGCCGGGGTTGGGAGCGGAATATGGAGTCAAGACATTTGGCAGCCGCGGGCAGGAGACAGGACAAGGACCAGGGTCTCTGTTATGCTGGCGTCCAGAGGTCTCCTCTTGCGGGCGGACAGGGCCGTTGCAAAGAGATAGTCTGTTGCCAGAACGTCTTTCCCCAGGGGTCCCGGGCCCAGAGAACAGCTCTCCCTTCCCTTCGGACCTTCGGATTCGGCCCTGTGGTTCCCAGCCGGTGTTCTCTCAGAGGAATACTGGGAGAGGCGCCCCCCGAAAAGTGGGAACCACGCGCTGCTGCGGGGAATTATGGGCGCCGGGGCGCAGGGGTCAGAGCGAGAGAACCAAGACATCCCAAGCGAGGAGGACAGGGCCCCGGCCGGACCGCCCTCCCGGGGCCGTGGGATCCGGCCCCGGGCTGGATTCAGCACCTCGCAAGGAGAGGACAGCTCCCGCATCTGGTTCAGCACTGCGAGAGTCCCGGACAGCTCCCGAGCCAACGCCCGAGCGCATGCGCTCCCGCGTCCTCTTCCGCCGCCGCTTCCTCCCGCAGCGCCCGGGGCCGCGCCCCCCTGGGGGCCCGACCGAGCATGGAACCTGGAGAATACCCCCAGCGAGCCGGGTCCGCCCCCGTCGCGCCGCGAACCGCCACCCACAGTTTCCTCAGTACAACTACCAGGCACTGGTGCCCGAGAATGAGGCGGCGGGGACAGCGGTGCTACGCGTAGTGGCGCAGGATCCGGACATCGGCGAGGCCGGACGCCTAGTCTACTCGCTGGCTGCGCTCATGAACAGCCGCTCGCTGGAACTGTTCAGCATCGACCCGCAGAGCGGCCTTATTCGCACAGAGGCTGCTCTGGACCGCGAGAGCATGGATCGCCACTACCTGCGCGTGACGGCGCAGGATCATGGCTCGCCGCGCCTCTCGGCCACCACCATGGTGGCCGTGACAGTGGCCGACCGCAACGACCACGCGCCGGTATTTGAGCAGGCGCAATACCGGGAGACGCTTCGCGAGAACGTGGAGGAGGGCTACCCCATCCTGCAGTTGCGTGCCACAGACGGTGACGCGCCCCCCAACGCCAACCTGCGTTACCGCTTTGTGGGGCCGCCAGCTGAGCGCGCCGCCGCCTCTGCCGCCTTCGAAATTGATCCGCGCTCGGGACTCATCAGCACCAGCGGTCGCGTGGACCGCGAGCACATGGAAAGTTACGAGCTGGTGGTGGAGGCCAGCGACCAGGGACAAGAGCCCGGGCCGCGCTCTGCCACTGTGCGTGTGCACATAACCGTGCTGGACGAGAACGACAACGCGCCCCAGTTCAGCGAGAAACGCTACGTGGCGCAGGTGCGCGAGGATGTGCGCCCCCATACGGTGGTGCTACGCGTCTCGGCTACCGACAGGGACAAGGACGCCAACGGACTGGTGCACTACAACATCATCAGTGGCAACAGCCGCGGCCACTTTGCCATCGACAGCCTCACGGGCGAAATCCAGGTGGTGGCACCTCTGGACTTTGAGGCAGAGCGAGAGTATGCCTTGCGCATCCGGGCTCAGGATGCAGGCCGCCCACCGCTGTCCAACAACACAGGCCTGGCCAGCATCCAGGTGGTCGACATCAATGACCATACTCCTATCTTTGTCAGCACGCCCTTCCAGGTCTCTGTCCTGGAAAACGCGCCCCTGGGCCACTCAGTCATCCACATTCAGGCAGTGGATGCAGACCATGGAGAGAATGCCAGATTGGAGTATTCCCTAACTGGTGTGGCATCTGATACACCCTTTGTGATAAACAGTGCCACTGGCTGGGTCTCTGTGAGTGGTCCCCTGGACCGTGAGTCTGTGGAGCATTACTTCTTTGGTGTGGAGGCCCGAGACCATGGCTCACCCCCACTCTCAGCTTCAGCCAGCGTCACAGTGACTGTGCTGGATGTTAATGACAATCGCCCTGAGTTCACTATGAAGGAGTACCACCTACGACTGAATGAGGATGCGACCGTGGGCACCAGTGTGGTGAGCGTGACTGCTGTAGATCGTGATGCCAACAGTGCCATCAGCTACCAGATCACAGGAGGCAACACTCGGAATCGCTTTGCCATCAGCTCCCAGGGGGGTGTAGGTCTGGTGACACTGGCTCTGCCACTGGACTACAAGCAGGAACGGTACTTCAAGTTGGTGCTAACTGCATCTGACCGTGCCCTTCATGATCACTGCTACGTGCACATCAACATTACAGATGCCAACACTCACCGGCCTGTCTTTCAAAGTGCCCACTACTCAGTGAGTGTGAATGAGGATCGGCCAGTGGGTAGCACCGTGGTGGTCATCAGTGCCTCTGACGATGATGTGGGTGAGAATGCTCGTATCACTTATCTCCTGGAGGACAACCTGCCCCAGTTCCGCATTGATGCAGACTCAGGGGCCATTACACTGCAGGCCTCACTGGACTATGAGGACCAGATGACCTACACACTGGCTATTACAGCTCGGGACAATGGCATCCCACAGAAGGCAGACACTACTTACGTGGAGGTGATGGTCAATGATGTGAATGATAACCCTCCACAGTTTGTGGCCTCCCACTACACAGGGCTGGTTTCTGAGGATGCCCCACCTTTCACCAGTGTCCTGCAGATCTCAGCCACTGACCGGGATGCTCATGCCAATGGCCGGGTCCAGTACACTTTCCAGAATGGGGAAGATGGGGATGGAGATTTTACCATTGAGCCCACCTCTGGCATTGTCCGCACAGTGAGGCGGCTAGATCGGGAGGCGGTGCCAGTGTATGAACTGACTGCTTACGCAGTGGACCGAGGTGTGCCCCCGCTTCGGACTCCAGTCAGCATCCAGGTGACGGTGCAGGATGTTAATGACAATGCACCGGTCTTCCCAGCTGAGGAGTTTGAGGTGCGAGTGAAGGAGAACAGCATTGTGGGCTCGGTGGTAGCCCAGATCACTGCAGTGGACCCTGATGAAGGCCCCAATGCTCATATAATGTACCAGATTGTGGAGGGGAACATCCCTGAGCTGTTCCAAATGGATATCTTCTCTGGAGAGTTGACAGCACTCATTGACCTGGACTATGAAGCTCGCCAGGAATATGTGATTGTTGTGCAGGCCACATCAGCCCCTCTGGTCAGTCGGGCCACTGTGCACGTCCGCCTGGTTGACCAGAATGACAACAGCCCTGTGCTCAACAACTTCCAGATCCTCTTCAACAACTATGTATCCAACCGCTCAGACACTTTCCCCTCAGGCATCATTGGGCGCATCCCTGCTTACGATCCTGATGTCTCTGACCACCTCTTCTACTCCTTTGAGCGAGGCAATGAGCTGCAGCTGCTGGTGGTCAACCAGACCAGTGGGGAGCTTCGACTCAGCCGCAAGCTAGACAACAACCGCCCGCTGGTGGCCTCCATGTTGGTGACTGTCACAGGTGAGGGGCGGGGGTTAATCAAGTGAGCCAGTGACCTCAGCCTGTTAGGTCCTCAGGGGCCCCACAAGGCACTTCAGACCAACGAGGGATTTTCAAGCCTTCCAAGAATCCCTTAAGCTCTGGGTTCCTGCACCCCACAGGATCTGCCTCACAGGTTAGGGTCATATAGTCTCTGTTTAGGGTCTTGGGCAGTCTCCACAGAACCCCAAAGATTCTAGGGCATTAGCAGACCCCATAAAGACTGTAAAGAACTGTCTGCTGACTGTAAAGAACTGTCTGCTTGTTAATCTAGGGATAGCTCCCCTCCCTCTGAAAGGCTAGAGGTCCTGCGGTAATGCCCTGGAGGTCCCAGGAAAAGCCAGCATAGGCCAGTCAGCCCACACCACATCCCTGTTCAGATGAAGGGTTACTTTGGGTCTGGTATGACCCTCAGACCATCTGTGGAGGAGAGGGAGGCCAGTAGTTTAGTGGCTGGGAACAGCAGTTTACTCTGGCAGCCTCAGGCAGAGAGCAGACCTGGCTGCTGCTGAAGGGGCTGACTAAGGCCCTGCCCTTTGGGGAAATGTCCAGAGGTCCATCTGCCTCTTTTCTGCAGCCATGTCCCCAGGCCTTCACAAGCTGTTCCTTCATAGGAGAGCGCAGGCAGGAGAAGCTCTTGCAGTCCTGAATACTGGAGGCTGAAGGGGTTGGGAGAGACTTTACCAGTGCTTATTCCCCAATTCTGGAGCATGGACTCCTGGCACTGCCAATGAAGGCACATTCATCCCTCAATTCACTGGACAACCAACCCTGTTGGCCACCCAGTGTGTACTAGGGTCTGGAGACAAGGCATATAAGCACCTCATGCTCATTTCTGGGGGTGGGCACTTAAATCGCAGGACCCAGGTCTGGGGTGATGGGCAGCTTGCTGATTCAAGGATGCTGAGGAGGAGGTCAGAGTCCAAGGCCCTCCTGGAGAGAAGGAGCTTGCTGACCCAGGGTTCTGGGGGATGAGGTTGAGTGGTCACAGGGTTAGGGACCCTTCTAGTGCCCTGGGAAAGCAGTTGACTGACCAGATATAGGCGATGGGTGATCCCTGACCTAGAGGGATACTTTTGGAGGGCATGTTTTGCTGGTTCTGCAGTGCTGGGGGATGAGGGGAAGGAAAGTCAGTGGTCAGTGGCCTTGGTTCCTCTTTCTGTCCTGATTGGCCTGCTGACCATGATAACTTGGGGAAGGGTGGGTTACTGACCACTTAGAGACCTTCTTGTGTGCTTTTGGAGGAATGACTTGCTGACCCATGGGCACTGTTGGGGCAGAGAGGGGGTTGGTTGATCCCTGGCTCAGGCCCTTCCCTGTGTTGGAGGGAGGCAAGAGGAAGCAGCAACTTGTTGACACCTTGATGCTGAGAGAGTTGGTGATCACAAGCTTCAGACCTCCTTGTGTCCTGGCATGGTCAGCCTGCTAACACAGAGGTGCTGGGGGACTGAGCAGTCACTGGCCCCAGCCCTCTTATGTCCCAGGGAGGAGAAGCCGCTGACCCCAGACTGACCACTTCCCCCACTTCCGCCTGCAGATGGGCTACATAGTGTGACGGCGCAGTGTGTGCTGCGCGTGATCATCATCACGGAGGAGTTGCTGGCCAACAGCCTGACCGTGCGCCTTGAGAACATGTGGCAGGAACGCTTCCTTTCGCCACTGCTGGGCCACTTCCTGGAAGGCGTGGCCGCAGTACTTGCCACACCTGCTGAGGACGTCTTCATCTTCAACATCCAGAACGACACAGACGTCGGGGGCACCGTGCTCAACGTGAGCTTCTCAGCGCTGGCGCCACGCGGGGCCGGGGCTGGATCTGCAGGTCCCTGGTTCAGCTCCGAGGAGCTGCAGGAGCAGCTGTACGTGCGCCGAGCCGCACTTGCCGCCCGCTCTCTCCTGGACGTGTTGCCCTTCGACGACAACGTGTGCCTGCGCGAGCCCTGTGAGAACTACATGAAATGTGTGTCCGTGCTGCGCTTTGACTCCTCTGCGCCCTTCCTGGCCTCCGCCTCCACGCTCTTCAGACCCATCCAGCCCATCGCAGGCCTGCGCTGCCGCTGCCCCCCAGGCTTCACGGGAGACTTCTGCGAGACGGAGCTCGATCTCTGCTACTCCAACCCTTGCCGCAATGGCGGCGCTTGCGCGCGGCGCGAGGGCGGCTACACCTGCGTCTGCCGCCCGCGCTTCACAGGTGAGCGGGAAGCGGGGCTGGGTGAACCTGCAGTGCAAGTGAGGATTGGGCATCACTTGACCGAAACGGGGTCGATTTGGGCGCCGTTAGTCCAGAAGCGGTAGAACCTGGCCCAGAGGGAGCCTAAGGCCGCGAAGAAATAGAGGCTTTGGTGGGGCCGAGGTAGCGAAGGAGGCGTGGCCCTGGGCAGAGGCGGGGCCCTGAGGTCCGCGGTAGTGGACAGGGCGGGACCATGGGAGGGGCTTGGTCGCAGCCAGGCGGGGAGGGAGGGCGGGGTCAGGTATAACGAGGGGCTGCCCACTTGAGGGAGCCGGACTTTTCAGAGGTCTTGGCGCTCGCCTGGAGCGCGTGGCCTTCGGAGGGGCGGGGCCCGCTGGCGCTTTGGCGGGCGTGGTCTTGACCGCCTCTGACCGCGGCTTGACCCCTAGGCGAAGACTGCGAGCTAGACACGGAGGCCGGACGCTGCGTGCCCGGCGTCTGCCGCAACGGGGGCACCTGCGCCAACGGGCCCGACGGCGGCTTTCACTGCCAGTGCCCGGCGGGCGGCGCCTTCGAGGGTCAGCGCTGCGAAGTGGCGGCTCGCTCCTTCCCGCCCAGTTCTTTCGTCATGTTCCGCGGCCTGCGGCAGCGCTTCCACCTCACGCTGTCCCTCTCGTAGGTGCCCGCCCGCATCTGCGCACCTGCACGCGGTCCCCACTACCTTCAAGACCCAGATTCCTGACTGCCCCACCCTGGCGTCCCATAGGACACCGCCCCCTCCTCTCCCTCTCTCACCACTTCCTCTCTCACCCTAGCCTGGGCGGGCTCCCTCAGACCTTCTTGTCACAGGGATGGTGGGTGTGAGGAGGGGTCCGGCTTGTGACGCGGCACCCCCCACCCCAGGTTCGCCACGGTGCAGCCCAGTGGGCTGCTCTTCTACAACGGGCGCCTGAACGAGAAGCATGACTTCCTGGCCCTGGAGCTCGTGGCTGGGCAAGTGAGACTCACATATTCCACCGGTGGGTGCCCCTGCGGACTAGTGTGGGCGCGAGTGGGTGCAGGTATGGGTGAGATGGCTGAGGGGTGCAAGCCCCACGGGCACACCTGAACACACACCTCCACGCCCAACAGACAACAGTGAGGACCACTTTCCCTATGGGAAAGCCCATCTCTCCACGAAGTGTGTGCTTCTCCTATCTGTCCAAAGGCATTCTGGTCCAGCCAGTGTGGCCACCAGTGGGGGGAGTTATCTGATGCATCCAGGGTCACCCTGGGAGTAGCTGTGCCTGCATGACTGGGTGGGAGGAAGAGGGGGACTTAGCAGCTCCAGACAAGCCTCCACACGCATCCACCCCACAGGTGAGTCCAACACAGTGGTCAGCCCCACAGTTCCAGGGGGCCTGAATGACGGGCAGTGGCACACAGTGCATCTGAGATACTACAACAAGGTGGGCACCACCCTTGGCATGGGAGTATGGGGGGAGCTGGGATGCCAGGTTCTGCCCCTCAGGGGTCACCCTGGGGGTCCTGTTGAGTGGTGTGCCTGGGTCTCTAGCCCCGGACAGATGCCCTGGGAGGTGCTCAGGGCCCCTCCAAGGACAAGGTGGCTGTGCTGAGCGTGGATGACTGCGACATGGCTGTGGCTCTGCAGTTTGGTGCTGAGATTGGCAACTACTCATGCGCGGCTGCTGGCACACAAACAAGCTCCAAGAAGTGAGGCCCCCAGCCCCTGATCCTCAAGCCCTCTGCCTGCCAAAGCCCACTCCAAGCCTTCCAATACTGCCTACCAAACTCCCCATCCTTCCCCAAACCACCGTATTTCCCTCTCCCCACTAGGATGCTGAAACCCCACCTCACCTTAACCTCCCTCTCTGTGTTCTGCCCAGACTGCCCACTCCCACACAGTCCCCAGGCACCCACTCCCCCAAAGTTTCCACTCCCCTGGTCTCTCTAATGTCCCACAGCCCACCTGACCCCCATCCCCTCCCCCAGCCACCCAAATGCCTCCCTTTTTCACCCTCGTCCTCAACCCCAGCCTCTTCCACCTTTCCCCAGACCATCTGCCCATCATAAACTCTCCTTTGCACCCCCGCAACAGAAGTAAGTCTCCAGTTCCTTCCTCAGCCTGATCTTACCCTCCCCGCTCAATCACCATACCCTCTGAGTCCTACCCCCTCCATTTCCTATGCCCCCCACCAGGAGCAAACCTACCCTGGCCCCAGTCCCACCAATGACCTGGACCCCTGACCCCCAGGTCCCTGGACCTGACAGGCCCTCTGCTCCTGGGGGGTGTCCCCAACCTTCCCGAGAACTTCCCCGTGTCCCACAAGGACTTTGTTGGCTGCATGCGGGACCTGCATATTGATGGCCGCCGAGTGGACATGGCATCCTTTGTCGCAAACAACGGCACCATGGCAGGTAGGCCATGTCCTCATCATAGGGAAAGGGTGGAAGGCTATATGGATTAACTCAAAATCTGACCTCCTACTTGTCTCCTTTCCTGGCAAGCAGAATGCTGCAGCCTAGCCTTGAGGACCTGAGTCCTACCAATTCTACCCTCCGAGAGAACATGGGGCTAAGATCATGGCCACTTTCAGCCCCCCTGGACCTCTGTGTTTTGCCCCCCCCCCCACCACCTTGTGTTCTTACATCCTCTATGTACCTTCCTCTCCCAGGCTGCCAGGCCAAGCTGCACTTTTGTGACTCAGGCCCTTGCAAGAACAGCGGCTTCTGCTCAGAGCGCTGGGGTGGCTTCAGCTGTGACTGCCCTGTGGGCTTCGGAGGCAAAGACTGTCGGCTCAGTGAGTGGGCAGTCTGGGGCAGGAGGAGCCTGCAGGGTAAATTCTGTTCTTGAGGTGAGGCCTGTGACCCTCCTCCTTTTATCCCACCAGCTATGGCCCATCCCCACCATTTCCGTGGCAACGGCACACTGAGCTGGGACTTTGGAAATGACATGGCTGTGTCTGTGCCGTGGTACCTGGGGCTGGCATTTCGGACACGGGCGAAGCAGGGGGTCCTGATGCAAGTCCAGGCTGGGCCACAAAGCACACTCCTCTGTCAGGTGTGTCTGTCCTCCTGATCCCTCCCTAGACCCTCAGCTCTCAACCTCTAATGCACCAGCAACATTCCTGTGGTTTCAGGCCTGGTCACACAGCATACTTCTGTGCCAGGTGTACTGACTATACTTGACCCTGCTCTGGACCCGGGCCCTTGACCCTCTTCCCCACTATCATATCCTCTGCAGGTGCAGCATACCAGCATAGCTCTCTTGTGCCACCTGCACTAATCCATGACCCCTCGTCCTGACCTCTGCCCCCTAACTTCACTCTCTGCTGCATAGTGTCCCTGGGCACAGTGCCCTATGTGCCAAATATAGCCTTGTCCCTGCTGTACTGACCTCTGATATTCTTGACCTCTGAGCCCTTTGATCTCACCTCCTGATACTCCTAGCCCCAGCCAAACTTGGGGCTCTGACCCCAGGGCTGTGCCTCTCTACCCGCAGCTGGATCGGGGGTTGCTGTCTGTGACAGTGACCAGGGGCTCGGGCCGTGCTGCCCACCTCCTCCTGGACCAGGTGACTGTCAGTGATGGCCGATGGCATGATCTGCGGCTGGAGTTGCAGGAGGAACCAGGTGGCCGGCGGGGCCACCATGTCCTCATGGTCTCATTGGACTTTAGCCTCTTCCAGGTCTGACCTCTAACCCTGGGGTGGTCCATTCTCAGCCTTCAGACTAGACCCACCTCATTTGACCCCACCTCTAGTCCTCTCACTTCCCTCCACTGCACATAGTCTGATATTCTCCCCCGAGTCCCCCTCCTCATGTCCTCGCTCTGAGCCCACTCTGCTACACCCTCCTCACGTCAGGGAGGCTACGCAGATTTCTGGCCTGCTCTTGGGGTACCTCTGCAGCTAGCACTTTGCCAAACTTCTGGAAGCCTCTTCTGGTCTCCTGATCTTCCCAACTCAAAGTCATGGAATCTTAGGGTCTGTTCTGGGTCCAGGAGAGAAGGGCTAGTCTGAGCCCAGCTCTTGACTGAAAACTTTCTGTCACCCGTCCCCCATGCTCCAGCAGGTCCTCCATACTCGGGAGCATCTCATTTCCAGACCAGTCCTCTGGGCCAGAGGGACAGAGCATGGTGGTGCAAGATAAGGCCTAGGATAAGGCCAAGACTGACACTGGGGTAGGGCAGGGGTCCATCAGGTCCCCCCCACACCCCCAGTGCTGACTGTCCCCTTCCTCCAGGACACCTTGGCGGTGGGGAGTGAGCTGCAGGGCCTGAAGGTAAAGCGACTCCATGTGGGAGGCCTGCCCCCCAGCAGTGAAGAGGAGGCTCCTAAGGGTCTGGTTGGCTGTATCCAGGTGAGGGTCAGCATGCGAACATGATATGGGGCAGTAGGGTGAGTGGTCAGAGATCAGAGGTGCCTTGGGACCTGAAATGCTGCATTCACATGGGGGTTGGCATAGGGGTAGTGGTGACCCAGAGCCATCAGAGACAGGTCAAGCCTCTCTGTGCTGTTGGAGGTGAGAGTCTAGCTTAGATTATCAAGGGTCATTAGAGGCCTGTGTCAGGGACAGCATGATTAGGGGTCCCATGGGGCCACTGAATTGGGACCATTGGGTCAGGGTCTACGGTTTGTAGGGAAATTGCATGTCAGGGGTCATCAGACCAGGTGGCTGGCTCTGCTGGACTTGGGACCAAGGTGCTTTGGCATGGGTCTCACCCCTTGCTGGCTGTGTCCATAGGGAGTATGGCTTGGTTCCACGCCTTCGGGCTCCCCAGCCCTGCTTCCCCCGAGCCACCGAGTGAACGTGGAACCTGGCTGTGTCGTGACCAACGCCTGTGCATCTGGGCCCTGCCCACCCCATGCTGACTGCCGAGACCTCTGGCAGACCTTTTCCTGTACCTGCTGGCCAGGTGGGGCCTGGGTGGGAGCAGGGTGATCTGGGGCTCGTGGTGAAGACTGGGGGACCTGGAGAGCCTGGAGGAGGCAGGGACTGAGAAGGACAGGTGCCTGCTTCCTCCCATGCTCTGTGGCCAGTGTCCTGAGCTCCCTGACCCAACCTGCAGGTTACTATGGCCCGGGCTGTGTGGACGCCTGCCTCTTGAACCCCTGTCAGAATCAGGGGTCATGCCGGCACCTCCCTGGGGCCCCCCATGGCTATACCTGCGACTGTGTAGGTGGCTATTTTGGGCACCACTGTGAGCACAGGTAAGGGGCTGGGGGCTGAGATGATGGAAAGAGCTGGTGGGAGTTAGGGAGGGTCACTGAGATGTGGTGGAGGCGTCTCACGTGGCTGTCCACCCCAGGATGGACCAACAGTGCCCACGGGGCTGGTGGGGGAGCCCAACGTGTGGCCCCTGCAACTGCGACGTTCATAAGGGCTTTGACCCCAACTGCAACAAGACAAATGGGCAGTGTCACTGCAAGGTGCGCCTGTCCCCTGTCCCCTGACCTTTTAACTCTTCTGTAGACATGTTTTGTGATTCTTATCCAGCTTGCTGACCTCTGCCACCTGATTCAGCCCCTGACCTCTTACCCCTATGCTGTGACCTAACTGCCATCTCTTGTCCTTGACATCTAACCCCTCTCTTATGTTTCATTTGAGGCCAGTCTTCCTTCTGGCCTGTGAGCACTGTTCTCCTGACCCTTTGCCCTTGATTCCACTCATTCCCCAAGCCCTGACCTGAGACCCCTACCTTAAGCCCTGACCTCTGACCTCAGGCCCCTGACCCATTCTCAAACAGGAATTCCATTACCGACCGTGGGGCAGCGACTCATGCCTCCCATGTGACTGCTACCCTGTGGGCTCCACCTCACGTTCATGCGCCCCCCACAGCGGGCAGTGCCCCTGTCGCCCAGGAGCCCTTGGCCGCCAGTGCAACAGCTGTGACAGTCCTTTTGCAGAGGTGACAGCCAGCGGCTGCCGGGGTGAGCAGGCTCCACCCAGCTCCACATATAGAGGGCTGGCTCTGGCACGCTGTCACCAAGTCCCATGGCATGCTTGGCTTCTTGGGTAGGGGCTCCGGGAGGCTTCTCTGAGGGAGACCACTTACACCCAGGCACTCCCACATTTGCCCCAAGTATTTTGAGGACCTGTCACAGAATCTGATGGGCCAGCTCCCATGAGGCCAGCAGCAGAGTGGTAGGCAGTGGGCCTGGGGTAGGTGGGGGGCAGTGGATGTAGCTGTCCCTTGCTCCAGCCCCTGGCTGCCTGGCTCAGTGCCTCCTTCCTCCCTAGTGCTCTATGACGCCTGCCCCAAGTCCCTGAGATCTGGTGTGTGGTGGCCTCAGACCAAGTTTGGTGTCTTGGCCTCAGTGCCCTGTCCTCGGGGGGCTCTGGGTGAGTACCTGGGGGACAGGCAAATAGCTGAGGGTCGGGGTAGGCCTGACCTCTGACTTGCTAGAGCCACCTCTTTTCCTGAGTTGGTCGGCCTTGTTCCTACAAAGAGGTGGGAGTGGGGTAGGGGTCGATGTGGGCCCCTCCCTACCTCTTAGGGGCTCTGGGTCCCTCCCCACATCCTCATTGAGCCTCCATCTGTTTCTCTTGGCTTCTGGGCAGGATTGCGGGGTGCAGGTAAGGGGTACGTGTTTGCTCAGGTGCGCTGCCCCCTCCCACTGCCAGAGCTTTTGCAGATCCCTCTTGCTGCCTGAAGTCCCTGCAGACCCCTCCCCACTGCCTGAGGTCTCTAAAAAGCTACTCCCAACTTCTTGAAGCCCCTGGAGGCCCCTTCCTACTGTCTGAGGACCCTGGGGGCCCTTCTCTGATGCCTGAAGTCCTCAGAAACCACTCCCCACTGCCTGAGGACACCCCCTCCCCACACACACACTTCCTAAGGTCCTTGTAGACCCCTTCTCAGTTCCTGAGGTTCCTGCAGGCCTCTCCCTACTACCTGAGGTCCTGAAAGACCCCTGCCCTCTGTTTGAGGACCCCACAGACTCCTCTCTGTTGCCTGAGGTCCTCACAGAACCCTTCCTGCTGCTTGAGGTCTCTGCAGTGGCTGGACAGAGACTGTCTGCGTGTGCATGCTCTTGTGTGTGTCTTTCTGTGCCTGTGCACGTGTCTGTGTCTGTCTTTGGGGAGGGGGTTCTGTGTTTAAGTCAGGGGGCCTCTTGCTGGTGGCTACAAGCTATCTTAAGGCCCAGGTCAATTCTCATTCAACTCTAATTCCAATCTCACAGATAAGGGAGAGATGGCAGCAAAGTCACCACTGGGGCAGTTAAAATTTGTGTGAGAACTTTCACCCCCACCTCATTTTGGTCACAAAATTCTCTTGGGGGCGCACTGTGTATCTGTGTGTTTGTCCTGGGCCACACATCTACTCGTGTGCAGGTGTGAGCATTGGTTTGTGTTCTTGCCCTGGGCCACACGTCTGTGAAGCTGTCCCGGCCTGTGTGTGTGTGTCTGGGTGCACATGCACACACACAGTCCTGCCCTTGTGTTCTTCTTTATGTCATGGTGGTTCGAAATGGTCCACAGACCCCTCAGGAATTGACTGACAAGCGCCTGGGGCCCGTCTGGGCTGGGGGCTGGGGCTTTTCTATCCAGGGGTCCAGCCGTGGATGCCTACTACCTGGTCTCTGCTTCAGAGCTCCCCCTGGGGTAGGGGAGGGTGCTGTGGTCACCTCCTCAATGAAGGTGTCCAGGCCCCAGGCCTGACAAGGGGTCAACTGCCTTCAGGAGCTGCCGTGCGGCTATGCGACGAGGACCAGGGTTGGCTGGAGCCTGACCTCTTCAACTGTACCTCCCCTGCCTTTCGAGAACTCAATCTGCTGGTGAGACTGCCCAGACCTTGCCCTGCACTCAAGACCAGCCCTGGCTCTGGCCCTGGCCTCAGTCTCCCCAGGCCTGTGCTGGGCCCCAGACATCATGCCCCAGCCCTTGACCTCCTGGGCTTTTCCCAGTTGCCCTTTAATCCAAACCCTTCTTGTTGTGAGGCTTTTGAGAAAGGCCTAAGGGACCACAGAGCGACCATCCCCATCTTTGTCCTGGCAGCTGGATGGCCTAGAGCTGAACAAGACAGTCCTGGATACTGTGGAGGCTAAGAAGCTGGCTCAGAGGCTACGGGAGGTGACTGGCCACACTGACCACTACTTCAGCCAAGATGTCCGAGTCACTGCCCGCCTGCTGGCCCACCTGTTGGCCTTTGAGAGTCACCAGCAGGGCTTCGGGCTGACAGCCACACAAGACGCCCACTTCAATGAGGTGGGGCTACACCTTGGGCTCCCTATCCCCTGGCCCTGACCCCCGCCCCTCTGCTCAGGCCCCTCCCGACCCCGGGGAAGTGAAGGCCCTGGATTCTCTCTCTCTCCCCTTGTCCCCTCCAAAGCCATACCCTTACCTACTGGGACCTCTCTGAGCACCTGGCCAGACCCCTCAGGCATGCCCTGTCCCCTCACACATCCTCACCTGGCTGGGCCCACTTTCACCTCCCTCCTCCCAGAATCTGCTGTGGGCCGGCTCTGCACTGCTTGCTCCAGAGACCGGGGACTTGTGGGCAGTGCTGGGGCAGCGGGCCCCCGGGGGTTCCCCAGGCAGCGCCGGGCTGGTGCAGCACCTGGAGGAGTACGCAGCCACGCTCGCGAGGAATATGGAACTCACGTACCTGAATCCCGTGGGGCTGGTGACACCCAACATCAGTATGTGGAGGGTAGGGTGGGGTGGGGCAGGGGGCCGTGAAAGGGCAAGGACCTGGAGGTCTGAGGGGTTGGGGGCTATTGATGTCAACATTAGTGGCAGGAGGCTGTGCTGCCACACTCAGCGCTTTGCAGGGACAGGCTCTGCGCTGGTAGCAAGGAGGCTATGGGTTGTGGAACTTGGGTACAGGATAGGAGGAGGAGGGAGTGGGACCCTCAGCACAGGGAGGAGATCCTTGATGGGTCTCACCCCTCTTCCTCCCGGGCAGTGCTCAGCATTGACCGCGTGGAGCACCCCAGTCCCAGCCGGGGGACCCGTCGCTACCCTCGTTACCACAGCAACCTTTTCCGGGGCCAGGATGCCTGGGATCCTCACACGCACGTGCTGCTGCCTTCCCAGGCCCCACGGCCGTCCCCACCTGAAGGTCAGAGCCCTGGGGTGACCCCTGGGCCAGATCCTGTTTCCTTGCCCCCCAAGCCAGATGCCATGTCGCCCTCCTGTCAATCCTCCCCTTGCCAGACCCTCCCCCTCACCACAGGTGACCTCGCCCAGGCCTTGATAGTCAGGATCCAGCGCTGGGGGGACCCATGTGTCCTTCATGGGCTCGTGCTCTCTGCACCCACCCTGGTTCTGGAGCTGCAAAGGGAAGAGGTTCCCATGCTTGATGCTGGGTTGGGTTCAGAGCTGCGTTTGTGGGTGCTTGGGGTCAGAGGTCACTGACAGTGACTCCTCCCCCTCCTCTGGCAGTTCTGTCCACAAGTGGCAGCAGCATGGAGAACTCCACTACCTCGAGTGTGGCCCCCCCACCGGCCCCCCCAGAGCCCGAGCCTGAGCCTGGGATCTCCATCGTCATCCTCCTGGTTTACCGCACCTTAGGGGGGCTGCTCCCTGCCCAGTTCCAGGCCGAGCGCCGGGGCACCAGGTATGAGTAGAGTTACTCCCAGGCTCCTCACCCTTGGGCTTCCTGCAAGCTTCTCCCCAGCCTAGCACCCCCTTTTTTGGTGGACAAATGAGCAGGTTCACAATCATACAGAGAGGCTCCTGCCCTTGACTCTGGGAGCCTTGTCCATGCTGGGCTCCATGTGAATCATGTTCTGGGCAGTTGTGCAAATGAGGAGGTAGACACAGAGCCACAGCTGGGGCCAGGCACATAAAGGATACAGGAGCCAGACAGACAGGCAAACTGGCCGATGGAGATAGGCAAAGCCGGGCTGACTGAAGGAGGTCAGCCGGGGGTGGAAGGGAGGGCACTGAGAGGCAAAGTCTGTAGCTGCTTGGGCTTCAGACTCCAGTGTGGGCAGTGGATCCGAAGCCTCTCAGCTGCATTTCTGCAGAACCAGGCCATGGACTCCTGGTCTTGAAGCAGCCCAGCAGAGGCTAAAAGGGTTCTCAGAAACAGCATCCACTCTAGGGCATCTCAGACTCTGGGTGGGCCATGGCAAGTGACATGAAGACAGTGAGGTGGGCAGCCAGAGCTTGGGGAGGTCAGCAGTGCCCAAGCCCAGGTGGGCTGTCTCCTCAGGCTTCCCCAGAACCCTGTTATGAACTCCCCGGTGGTCAGTGTGGCTGTGTTCCATGGACGCAACTTCCTAAGGGGTGTCCTAGAGTCCCCGATCAGCCTGGAGTTCCGCCTGCTACAGACAGCGAATCGCAGCAAGGCCATCTGCGTGCAGTGGGACCCGCCTGGCCCGTGAGGACCTCCACTCTGGAAACCCTTGGTCCCCCTGGTAGCCCGTGGGAGGCCCAGCCTGCCCCTGGGGCCCCCACCATTCCCCCTGTGCACCCAGACCCATGAGGAATGCTGCTCCCCAACTCCAGGCACCCTCGGCCCCTCCCACTGCCTCTCACAAGCCCCTGCCTGGCGATGGGGCACTCCCCAGAGGGGATGGTAGTTCTGACTGCCCTGTGGCCACAGGGCGGACCAGCACGGCATGTGGACAGCACGGGATTGTGAGCTGGTGCACAGGAACGGGTCCCACGCACGGTGTCGCTGCAGCCGGACGGGCACCTTCGGGGTCCTCATGGATGCCTCTCCCCGTGAGGTGGGGCTGTGTTCAGAGTCCTGAGGAAGTGGGAGGGTCAAAGGGCAGGAGTGCCCAATTCCCCAATGACCATCCCTGTCCCCACAGCGGCTGGAGGGTGACCTGGAGCTGCTGGCTGTGTTCACCCACGTGGTCATAGCAGTGTCTGTGGCCGCACTGCTGCTGACCGCGGCCGTCTTGCTGAGCCTGCGCAGCCTCAAGTCCAACATGCGTGGGATCCATGCCAATGTGGCTGCTGCCCTGGGAGTGGCAGAGCTCCTCTTCCTGCTGGGGATCCACAGGACCCAAAACCAGGTGCAGGGTCAGGGCCAGGGGACCTGTGTCCTGATGACCTCACCTGGCCCAGGAAGGCCTGGGGCCAGAGTTCAGGGTCAGAGATCAGGGGTGCTCAGGTTGGGGCCAGGGTTTGGGACAGGATGCTGGGGTAAGGTGCAGTGGTTTAGGGGTCAGAGGTGGGGCGTGGCAGGAGAGGTCCTGACGCCCCCCAACCCTGCCTTCAGCTGCTGTGCACCGCGGTTGCCATCCTCCTGCACTACTTCTTCCTCAGCACCTTCGCGTGGCTCCTCGTGCAGGGGCTGCACCTCTACCGCATGCAGGTCGAGCCACGCAATGTGGACCGCGGCGCCATGCGCTTCTACCACGCCCTGGGCTGGGGCGTCCCTGCTGTGCTGCTGGGTGAGGGCCCTGCTCACTGGCCTCATCCAGGCCTGTGACCCCTGACCTCCATCCATCACATGGCCTGACCCCTGCCCCTGCCCCCAATCCTGATCATGACCCCAACCTCAATCCCCCTTGCCATTTGCTCAGGGAGGAGCCTGCTCTGCCCCCACCCCAGCTTCTCCCCATACGTGAGAGCGTCAGCAGCTCTAGAATACATCCCCTCTGTCCTATCTCTTCTCCCCCACAGGCCTGGCTGTCGGCCTGGATCCCGAGGGCTACGGGAACCCTGACTTCTGCTGGATCTCGATCCACGAGCCCCTCGTCTGGAGTTTTGCAGGCCCTGTCGTCCTTGTCATCGTGGTGAGTGCCCTCCACTCAGTGCCACCTTGCGCTCCCCTTGGTGGGGGGGAGCAGGAGGTGGCCCTGCAGCAGGTGTGGTGGTATCAGCTGAGGGGTGCCAGGTGGCAGTCTGCAGGCTTCCTGGGCTTGGCCTCCATTTCTGTTCCTGCCCAACTGGCATGGAGATGGGAGGTGTGGGGTCAGAGACTCGGCTTCCTCTCCCTACCTCTGTCTCTCTCTCCACCTCCATCTTTCAGTCCCTCTCTGGTTCCCTATCTCTGACTTTTTCTATGATTCTAAGCTCCTCTGTTTCTTTTTTTTTTTTTTTAAATATATTTGTTTATTTGCACTGGGTCTTAGTTGCAGCAGGCGGGCTCCTTAGTTGCAGCTCCCCGGCTCCTTTAGTTGTGGCACATGGGCTCCTTAGTTGCGGCTAGCAGGCTCCTTCATTTTGGCTCACTGGCTCCTTAGTTGTGGCATGCTAACTCTTAGTTGCGGCACGCATGTGGGATCTAGTTCTCTGATCAGGGATTGAACCCAGGCCCCCTGCATTGGGAGCACGGAGTCTTAACCACTGCGCCACCAGGGAAGTCCCCCTCTTCTGTTTCTCTTTGTTTTTGATCTATGTATTTTGTATATGTGTGTGTGTGTGTGTGTGTGTGTGTGTGTCTGTGTGTCTGCATATGTTTCTCACTGGTTCTGCCTCTCTCTCTGTGAGTCTTAGTGTCTCTCTGTCCCTGTCTCTCTGTCTCTCTCACTATCTCTGTCTCTCTCTGCCCTGCCCCTGTTCCACATGTCTGGCCACGGGTCCAGATGAATGGGACCATGTTTCTCCTTGCTGCCCGAACATCCTGCTCCACTGGACAGAGGGAGGCCAAGAAGACCTCTGCGTTGTGAGTTGGCTGGCTGGAGGAAGTGGGGGATTCTCAGAATGGCAGCCCTCTCCTGGGTGGGGTTTGGGGGTTCCCAGAGCGTCCCTGGTGCAGGCTGGGCCCCAGATTCTGGGTAGGGGGATGAAGTCACATCTGCCCTGGCCTGCAGTCCCTCTCTGGCACCCTTGCCTTACTCTAGCCCCACAGGTCTGTCTGTGCCCTGCTGTCTCTCCAGTATCTCCCAAGGCCTGGGTGGCTCACTTTGCCCTTTGCCCCGTGCGTTTCCACCTACCTTCCATGCTTTCTCTTATGCCCCACCCCCTGCTTCCAGTCTGCTTTCCCCATGTCCCCTCATGGTTCCCTGAGTACTCTCCTGGTTCTTTCTGTGACCTCCAGACTCCCCTAGTGCCCTCCTGAGACCTCCATGTTTCTGTGGGAGTTTCCTTCCCTCCACGTCCCCTGTGTGTCCTCTTCGTGACCCTGCGTGTCCTCCCATGTCTCCCGTGTGAGCCCTGTGTGACCCACACATGTCCTGTATCCTTTCACGTTCCCGCGGCAGGACCCTTCGCAGCTCATTTCTGCTCCTTCTACTGGTCAGTGCCTCCTGGCTCTTTGGCCTCCTGGCGGTCAACCACAGCATCCTGGCCTTCCACTACCTCCACGCCGGACTCTGTGGGCTCCAGGTAACTCTGGTGCCCCTCCCTCACCCTGGACCAGGTGGGGCTTCAGTAGGGTGGGGCCCAGGGCCTTGACCCCAGGCCTAGAGCTGACTCCCACCTGATGACTGACACCAGACGACTGCTGATCCTGGATTGACCTTCACCAGTGCTGAGGCTCCTGGCCGCTTGCTGGTCCACATTGACCTTCACTGACCCCGGTCACTCATGCCACTCTGACCTCTCACTGCCTCTGCTGACTTTCCCTGATTCCCTTACTGGGTCCCCCCTTGGGCTTCTCACTGCCTCACTCTAATCTGCAATGACTGATCCCACTTGCTGACCCACAGTGACTTACACTAGCCCTAGCTGACCCCCTTGTGGCCCTACTCTGACCTCTGCCTCATTTCTGACCTCTCACTGACCTTTACTATCCCCTCAATGATCCTTGCTGACCCGCAGGGCCTGGCAGTGCTGCTACTCTTCTGTGTCCTGAACACAGATGCTCGGGCTGCCTGGACACCAGCCTGTCTGGGCAGGAAGGCAGCGCCCGAGGAGGCCAGGCCAGCGCCTGGGACGGTGAGGGGCTCTCAGGGCCAGGGAGTCAGGGTGGGGGCCCCGGGAGGCCAGGGTTTGAGGCTTCTCCAGGCTGGCTCACACTCCTGTCCTCACCACCTCCCCAGGGCCCCGGGGCCTACAACAACACGGCCCTCTTCGAGGAGAGCGGCCTCATCCGCATCACTCTCGGCGCCTCCACCATCTCCTCAGTGAGCAGTGCCCGCTCTGGCCGGACCCAGGACCAAGACAGCCAGCGGGGCCGCAGCTACCTCAGGTGAGGGGAGGGGCCTCCTCGTGACGGGGCACACAGCTCAGACCAGCCCCACTTTACCAGGGGTTGGCATTACCAGGTCCTCGGGGTGGGTCCACCCATCTCGGCCATCTGGGCCTCTGCTGCTGCCTCTGCCCCAGATACCTCCTGCCACACACCCAGGGGTGCCTTCAGAGCCGTTCCACATGCACCTGACTGTTTACTCACGGACACACCTGCCTCCAAAGCACCCCATCACATCCCTCTTTGATGGGGGGGCTCCTGCATTTCCAGGGACAATGTCCTGGTTCGACATGGCTCGGCTGCCGACCACACTGACCACGGCCTCCAGGCTCACGCTGGCCCCACTGACCTGGACGTGGCCATGTTCCATCGAGATGCTGGTGGAGGTGGGAGCCTGGCCCAGGGAGGAGGGAGGTAGAGGGTCTCTCCCCCATTCCTCATTCTTCTGCCCCAAATTGGGAGCAGCAGCTGACTATGCTGGGGTGAGCTCCCCCGAGGTCACGGCCCCAGGAAGCATCTACCCGCCCAGGCCTGGTTCTCCTGGCAAGTCCCAGCCCTTCTGTCCCTACCCCTACTCCAAGCTCTCTCCCCAAGGCCCCAGCCCCCTTGCCATAGCCTTCCTCAAGACCCCCAAGTCCCTCACCTCCCCTGGCCACCACTGTGTCTTCCTCCTGATCTCCCAACTCCAGGCGCAGACTCTGACTCTGACAGTGACCTGTCCTTGGAGGAGGAGAGAAGTCTGTCCATCCCATCCTCAGAAAGTGAGGACAATGGCCGGACGCGGGGGCGTTTCCAGCGTCCACTCCGCCAGGCAGCCCAGAGTGAGAGGCTCCTTACACACCCCAAAGGTGATGGGGCCCTCTGACCCCATGGGCGACCAAGAGATACCCCATATTCCATTTGGTGTGACTCAGAAAGCCTGCTATCCCCTGAAGATTCCTGGGACCGACTTATTGGGAACCTGGGGTCATCACTGGGCCCCCACATACCTCTCCCCATCCAGCCTCCCAGCAGAGTTCTGCTGGCTAGAGACCCAGGAGCGGCCTAGGCAACAGAAGAACAAGGTCAAGGATGTTACAGGGTGACATGTCATCTCTCCAGCCCCTCCTCTTCCCTGAGGGCTGTGGTTCAGCCTGGTCTTCCTGACCCCTCAGCCGTCAGGTTCCCCCACCTCCAGGCTCTATCCACCTCCAGTCAAGAGTAGGGGGAGCTTATCAGTATCGCCCTCACTGGATGATTCCATTGATCTCTGAGAGACACTCTCCTATTCCTACCTCTGCTCCATGAGAAAGACCCAGATTTCAGGAGTCATTAGGGTTAGGGGGCCACTGAGTCTGGTTCACAGGGGTTGTGAGTCACTGGGGTGACTCCTATTATCTGCCCTGGCTCCACAGATGTGGATGGCAATGATCTCTTGTCCTACTGGCCAGCCCTGGGGGAATGTGAGGCTGCTCCCTGTGCTCTGCAGACCTGGGGCTCTGAAAGGCGCTTGGGACTGGACACCAGCAAGGACGCAGCCAACAACAACCAGCCGGACCTGGCCCTGACCAGTGGAGATGAAACCTCCTTGGGTCGGGCCCAGCGCCAGAGAAAAGGTATGGATCCCTGACTTTGGTCTGTGCCTCAAGGACCCTGGGGACTGCCCATGCCCTGAGCCAGGGGATTTCATCCTCCTAATCCAAATAGCCTCACAGGGATCCTGAGAGCTTCTCTTGCTCTGTTATGGGGGTTTCTGTTCCTCTACGCTGCTTCACAGTCCCAGGGGACTGCCTCATCCTGACCTGAGAATTGCCTGCCCCGCATACCCTGGCCTGCACCACGGAGACCCCAGAGGCCACTCCTGCCTCAACCCAGGGGATTCCTCCCCCTGCCCCAACCCCAGTCTGCTTTGCAGGGACCATAGGGGCTGCTCTGCCCCAGATCTCAGAACTTTTGCTCTAACCTGGAAGGTTTCTGCCGCCTTATCCTGCTTTACAGGGGCCCCAAGGGGTTGTCCCTGTCCCAACTCAAGGGGTTTCTCCCTTCACCCCTGCATCACAGGGACCCCAGGGACTGCTCTTGCCCCAACCCTGGGGATTCCTGCCTCTTTGACCCTGGCCTGCATTACCAGGACCTGCAGGCTGCCCCTCCTCTGACCTTGGGGAGAGGTTTGCCCCTACCCCTGCACCACGGGGACTGCCTCTGTCCTGACCCCAGGGATTACTGCCTCACTCTTACCCCTATCCCGCAGCCTCTCTGGGATTCCCAGGAACGGCCTCTGTACCCCCTCCCCAGAGGGTTTCTGCCCCCAACCCTGTGTCACAGGGATTCCAGAGGCTGCTGCATCCCTAGACCCAGGGAGTTCCTGGCCCCCATACACACACTGTCCCCCATTTGTTCCTCCCACAGGCATCCTGAAGAACCGATTGCAGTACCCGCTGGTGCCACAGACCCGGGGCACCCCTGAATTGTCCTGGTGCCGTGCAGCCACCTTGGGCCACCATGCTGTACCAGCTGCCTCCTATGGTCGCATCTATGCCGGAGGGGGCACTGGCAGCCTTTCGCAGCCAGCCAGCCGCTACTCCTCCCGAGAACAGCTGGACTTGCTCCTCAGGCGGCAGCTGAGCCGTGAACGACTGGAGGAGGCCCCTGCCCCTGTTTTGCGTCCCCTGAGTCGGCCAGGTTCCCAGGAACGCCTGGATGCCGTGCCAGGCCGCCTGGAGCCCAGGGATCGGGGCAGCACCCTACCACGGAGGCAGCCACCCAGGGACTACCCTGGTGCCGTGGCTGGCCGCTTTGGGTCACGCGATGCTCTGGACCTAGGGGCGCCCTGCGAGTGGTTGAGCACGTTGCCCCCGCCCCATGGTGCCCGGGACCTTGACCCACAGCCCCCACCTCTGCCCCTGTCTCCCCAGTGGCAACTCTCAAGGGACCCCCTCTTGCCATCCCGGCCCCTGGACTCTCTGTCCAGGAGCTCGAACTCAGGGGAGCGGCTGGACCACGTGCCTAGCCGGCACCCCTCGCGAGAAGGCCTTGGGCCACCCCCGCAGCTGCTCAGAGTTAGGGGAGACCCAGCCAGTGGCCCTAGCCACGGCCCCTCCACAGAACAGCTGGACATTCTCTCCTCCATCCTCGCCTCCTTCAACTCCTCAGCTCTCTCCTCCGCCGTGCAGTCCTCAAGCACACCCTCGGGCCCTCATACTACCGCCACACTTTCTGCCACAGCCTCTGCGCTTGGGCCCTCCACGCCACGCTCTGCCACATCCCACAGCATCTCGGAGCTGTCACCCGACTCAGAGTAAGCAGGGTCTGGCCACCTGCTCAGACCCCCATCAGTTTAGGGCAACCTCCCGTGCACCGTGCCCTGTATTCTGCCACAGAATGGGGTGGGGTTTGGCAGAGAGCCTGGGCTACCCCAGGCACTGCGCAGCCAGGGCGCCACAGCCTGAGGGCAGAAATCTGGCAGCGAATGGGGTGATTAGCAAGAACTTGCTGGCTGTATGACTGGGGCCTGCGCCTCCTGGACTAAGGAGGAGAGTGAGGTGCCTTCCAAAGGGCTTGAGCTAGTGGAGGGGGGAAGGCAGGAGCCAAGGCCTAGAAGCGGGAGGTAGCCTGGTATGTGGAAGCAGGGAGGTGAGGAGGCTTTGCTTGGGAGGCTTTGCTTAGGGTGTAGTATGGGATAAGGAGGGACCAGAAGTAGTGCCAGGATGTAGGTGCCTTACATGCCAGGCTGAAGAACTTACTTTGAGAGTAAATCATTCATTCACCTACTCCTTCAGTCAATGTTAAGTTCCTCCTGCCTGTGGGCACTGTGGGGTAGGACACACAGGAATTGAGTTGGGACCTGGTGCATCTCAGAGTAGGGGATGGCAGACATACCTGGGAAGCAGCTGGGTACAGGAGTCAGAGACGGAGTGGGGAGGAACCAGGAATTACCAGGTCTTGGAAGCCAAAAGCAGAGTTGAGTTTTAAGAAGGAGGAACAGCTAGGTCAGGCTCTGTGGAGGTCTGTAGGGTGAGAGAAGGCTTTCTGTAGGTGGAGGGAAGGAGACCCTGGGATTGGGGCAGGAGACCAACAAAAAACCTGAGCAGAGATGGGGGAGAAGACAGGAAGGAGAGAGGGGCAGGAGATTTTGGGGCCTGGTACCCAGGGCTCTGGAAGGATGCTGAGGTGGGGATGAGAGGGAGCTGTGAGCACCACCTGGGTCCTCCTGCAGCCTAGCCTTAGGGTCTGACTGTTGGGGGAGGGCTGGGGTAACTGAGCAGTGGTTCAGGCTCTGGACTCACACTTGACCTCTCTGAGCTTCAGTTTCCTCATCTGCAAAGTATGTCTGTGGTAGCAAACTCTTTGAGGTGTGGAGGTTTTTTTTTTTTTGGCTGTGTTGGGTCTTCGTTTCTCTGCGAGGGTTTTCTCTAGTTGTGGCAAGCGGGGGCCACTCTTCATCGCGGTGCACGGGCCTCTCACTATCGTGGCCTCTCTTGTTGCGGAGCACAGGCTCCAGACGCGCAGGCTCAGCAGTTGTGGCTCATGGGCCTAGTTGCTCCGCGGCATGTGGGATCTTCCCAGACCAGGGCTCGAACCCGTGTCCCCTGCATTAGCAGGCAGATTCTCAACCATTGCACCACCAGGGAAGCCCTGTGTGGAGATTTTTGAGACAAAATCTGTCAGGTGCTTAACAGAGTCTGTACATAGTAGGTGCTCACTAAGTGCTTAGAGGAAAGACATAGGTGGCCAGCCAAGGGGCCTTGCTGGTGAGTCTGGGGGTCCAGAATGGGTGAAGGGCTCTGAGAACCCCAGAATGGGCATAAGCACGCTAGGGACTGAGAGGCGAAGGTGATGGGGGAGGTGGCCCAGGTCCGGTTTGGTGGGGGAGTCCAGAGGCACCTGACTCTCAGCAACCACCTTCGATCTCCACATTCATCTCTGCAGAGTTCCCAGAAGTGAGGGTCACTCCTGAGGGGCAGACGTGCAGATGAGGACCAGCCGAGGGCGGTGGAGGATTTGGGCTAACAGAAGAGACTCCAGGAGTTGGGGGCTGACCCCATGGCAGCCTCCTATACCCCCGCCCCCCAGCTCTCTCTGTTGCTGCAGTGCTGGCTGCCCATGCCCGTCTGTGAGCATGTGAGCAAGCGTGTAACAGGTGCACGGAATGAGGGAGCTGAAGGGAGGACTTTTATACGTTTTGTACCTTTGTAACCAGAGAAATATGCTTATGTTATTTTTCAGCTTTTCTGTCTCCCGGGGTTCTGAGGCTGGGCTGGGAGGGGGAGGGGGACAGAGGGAAAGAGGTGCAGAGTTTTGCCCCATTTGGGTCCCTGGCAATTTAATTGTTCTTTCCTCTCATCTTACTGGGGTGGATTCAGACAGGAGGGGTAAATGCTCCCCCCGCCCCATTCCCCGGTTGATCTGAATATTGTCAGGGCCCAAAGTGCAGAATTAGTCTTTGCTTTTTCTTGGATGTCCCACAGGCCAAACTTTTGGGACTGGGGGTTGGTCTTGGAAACAGGGGTCCTCTGACCTCCTCACAGGGGCTCGCTCATGCCGCCCCTCCCCGTGGATGTGTGTGTTTATTATGTGGAGTCCCTGCCACTTACTGCCTTATGACCCAGGACTGATGCTGTGGAGCGTTGGTGGAGCAGCAGATGTCATGTTTACAGATCAAGGCTTCCCTTTCTCCCGTGGGGAGGGGCTCAGGCCTCTATTCAGACATTCCTGCAGAGGGTGGATGGAGGGGTCACAGCCCCTGCCCCTGCTGTGAACAAAAGTTGTCTGTGGTGCCATTTAATTCCCTGACACTGCCCCCTGCTAGAATTTATTCTGAAGGCTGGGGTAGGAGGGGGAGCAAGGGGAGCAAAAACAAGGGAATTAAAGACTCAGAATGTAGGTGCCACTGCCTCCCATGTTTACAGGAGCCTCCCTGGCCCTAGGCACCCGGGCTGCAGGAAGTGACTCTTCCATCCCTCCTTTATTCCCTTGTAAAGGGAAAAATGACTGTTAGGACCCTGTTCACAAACTCTCACATTTATTACTTTGTCTGATGTCCAGAACTGGGGACTTTTAAATTTTGTTACTTTGTTTATAGGTCAAGACTTAAAACATTCTTCAACTTTGTTTACAATTTAAAACTTTGAACTTTTACACTTTGTTTACAGTTGAGAATGTTTTTTTCCCTTCGTTTACAAGTGAAAGGTACAGAAAGTGGGAGAGGGGCTTGGAGGACCCACCTGTGAGGACCCTGAGCCTGGCCATCTTGAGGGGTTTCTAACCCCTAGCCCTCCCAGGCCAAAGGTCAGCCCTGAGTCCCCTGCTGAACAGCAGGCCCAGAAGGCCTCGAGAGTAGGCATCCTCTTCCCACTGGGAACAGTGGCCATGCAGGGTTGTGGAGGGGCCCTGAAGACACCCACCTCCTTCATGCATACTCTTGGGAGGCAGTTTCCAAGGAGATTAAAAGTTCTACTTTACTGACTGGTGCCAAATCCCGCCAGCCAGGACCCCAGCTCTCCTTACCCAGAGTGACCCCAGCCCTTGAAGAGCTGAGGGGCCTGCTGTGGGGAGAGGGGGCTCTCCTTGCTATGTCCTAGGTTCTGTAGATGCCCCTCTCTGAGGGTCCCACCCCCCCACCCCCAGCCCAGTGGCTCCTTTTCCTGTCTGTGTAAATTGTTCCGTGAAGCCGCGCTCTGTTTTGGGAATAAACTTCTATAGAAAATGGTTATTGCCTCATTCTGTTTGGGGGTGGGGGGTAGGAGGGTGGCTATGAATGATTCAGGCTGGGCTGACCTTTGGGAGAAATCTGAGCACTGCCCCCTCCCCCCTCCCCAAGAATATTCGGCTATTTTTATCTCATTTCATTGGAGATTTGGACCAGGTTTCTTTCTCTTTCATCCTGAATTCTGTCCCTTCGCCTTGAGGTTGGGCCTGAAGTATGAGCACAGGTGCTGAGAGTAAGGCCTGGTCAAGGCAGCAACATGATGGCTTCCTCAGTCCGCAGGGCCTGCAGCCCTGACCTGGCATTTGCCCTGGCCTTCAAACCGACCCTAGGAACTGCCCTCAGCCCGTTGACAGCACTGACCCCCGGCCAGCCTCTCAGACTTGGAGCTGCCAGGACACCGCGTTCCTCAAGAACTCAGGCAGAACGGGCCTGTTGCCGGGCCAGTGTTATGTGCGGGGGAGGGGAACCTCGCAGCCTTTAAGGTCTGCGTGCCCAGCGTTGAAGGGAGGCCTTTGAGCCCCTTGGGTCTCAGAGACATGCCAGGTCTCAGGGGGAAGGCCTGAGTGAGGGTGGCGCCCTCAACTGGAGGCATGAGAGGCCCCATGGACCCGGATACCCCACGGAGAGATAAGGCTCTGGTCACCAACCGCAACCCTAGACATCCTGCTCCGCGTCCCGCGGGGACCCTCCGCAAGAAGCCGGGACCTGGTGGTATCGGCCCCACCCTACTCAGGGACCTGGGGCCGCGGCTACGGCCAGGCCACCTCGGGTCCTTAGTCCCACTTCTGCGATAACAACCGGCTCAGGGAGGAGAGCTAGGCGGGCCACGAGGGGGAGCACAAGCCAAGGCCCAGGGGGAGGAAGGGGTTAACTCTCCCTCCTCAGGGTTCGCGGCGCCGGGAGACCGCCCCTTAGGCTCCGCCCCAGCACGCTGACTGGCCCAAGCCTTCCCCGTCCTGCCCGGGGATTGGCCCCTGGGAGCGCGCCGCAGGCTTCGCCCCCGTCCCGGCCCCGCCTTTCGGGCCGCTGCGGCCTCTCGCTCGAGCTGTGGGGACTACCGCCTCTCGGTTTGCCCACCCGCCATGGGGCTGTCGGAAGCGCCGGGGTGAGTGCAGGGCGCGGCCCCGGTTCCCAGTGTTCGAGTCCGCGAGGCGCGGGCCACCCCTTGGCCCCCGAGCAGGCGCCCGGCTTGGGTTAGCTCGGAAAGGGTACCGCCGAGTCCGGAGCAGGCATTTCCCGCCTGCCGCGCCTCGGTTTACCGCTTTGTCGATTTTCTGCAGGCGGCTGCCCAACCGTAGCGAGGGATGGGGCGGGAGCCGGCGCGACCCCAGCCCCTGCGGGCTGTGCGGAAAGCCGCTCGAGCGCCGTCCGAGGGCTAGCCGGGGGCCGCCTCCCGGCGGCTGTGTGCGGAGGAGCCCCGCCCCAGGAGGTGCGCCGGTACGGCGCGTTTGGGCCCGGGACGTGGCTGCAAGAGTGTCCGTAGCTGGGGCCTGGGTCCACCCAGGGATGCAACTGGTCCGGGATTGTGCGCTCCGGCCCTTCTGGCCGCTGGGCCCTCCTAGAGGGAGGAGTCAAGGATCTAAGCCCCTCCCTCCAAGCACGGGTTCGACGGGGGGGAGGGGGAGCCCTTAAAAGACCTCGAGTGACTCACAGAGGAGGGGCCACGGGGCTCGAAGATCTCTGTGAGCCGGCAATGCCAAGAGTCTCTGAGGATCGTCCTCGCACCCATTCCACTGCATCCTCCAACGGGGACATCCAGGTTAGGGGCCCTTTCCAGGTGAGCTCCTGCCCCTCGGGTGGGAACCTCACCGTAGGTCAGAGCTTCTCACAGATCAGAACTTTCCTGACAGGTGAAGCCTTTCCCAGCAGGGGAGAGCTTCCCTCCAGGTAAGATTCCTCCTTCTGAGATCCATTCCCAGGTGAGAGTTTTCTCCCATTACAGGTGGGAACCTCCCCCAGGTCAGAGCTTCCCTTAGGTGAGAATACCCTCCAGATCAGAACTTTCCTGGCAGGTGAAACCTTTCCCTGCTAGTGAAAGCTTTCCCCCAGGTAAGCGCTCCCCCTCCAAGAGCTCCTATTCCCAAGTGAGAACTGTTTTTGAGACAGCTTCCCCCAGGTAAGAACTGCCCCCCTTCCCCCCCAGATCTCCTATTCCCAAGTGAGATCGTTTCCCTTAATCAGGTGGTAGCCACTGGGCAGATCAGAGATTCACCTCAGGACAGAACTTACCTAGCTGGTGAAAACTTTCCTGTCAGGTGAGAGCTTCTCCTTAGGCGAGATCCTCCCGGAGATCTATTCCCAGGTGAGATTGTCCCCCCTTGAAATGGGGACTTCTCTTTCCAGGGGGAAAACTCTCCCTCCCGGTGAGAGCCATCCCCTGGCTTTCCCAGATTAGGCCTGAGCTTGTCCAGGTCTACAACCTGGACCCTGTGGCTGGAGGCCCGGGGGCAATCTTAGCCCCAACACTTTCCTTCTCGTAGAGGCTTCTCATGTGAAGAGAGACTTGCCTGGTTTGCTGGATTCCTTCCTTGCGTGTGCTCTCAGACAGCATGCGCTGGGCTCGTGGGGCAGCTGGATAAGGATTCGGACTGGACTGGGATTGGCTGGAGAAGAGTTGGGGCTGGGAGGAGGGGGCTGGGAGGGACAGTCAGCCTGGAACCTAGATTGGTGAACACTCAGGGCTGGACTGAAGTGTGGCTTGTGTTCATCCTGCTGCCTCTTTGTGGGGGACTTTGGCCCAGCAAGAGTCTTCCACCAGCCAAAGTTCAGGTACTGCCCCTGCCTGGGCCTGGGCATAGGGCCTGCAGGAGCCAGCTGGGGGGTTGGACCTACCTAGATCTTGGGATCTAGAAAAGTCAGGTGGGCGGCTCTGTGGTCCCAGGTGGAGGTCTAGGGGAGGTTGGGCCAGGAGTGCCCTCACTGTGTCTCTGGCCTCACCACCCAGACAGAGGGACACACAGGCACTGCTGTCCACAACGCAGGCAATGGAGCTGAGGAGGCGAGATTACCATGTGGAGCGGCCACTGCTGAACCAAGAACAGCTGGAGGAGCTGGGGAGCCGGAGCTCAGCAACTGGGACCCTCCAGTGGCGAACCTGGTTTCGGTGAGGCTGAGGTGGGGGGTACTGGGGGCACTGGAAGGACTCAGGTAGCCCCTGTCTGTGATACCTACCCTTGTGTCCCCAGGTGCTCCCATGCTCGGGCCCAAGCCCTTCTGCTCCAGTACTTCCCAGTTTTGGCCTGGCTACCCCAGTATCCTGTGCGTGACTGGCTTCTGGGTGACTTGTTGTCTGGCCTGAGTGTGGCCATTATGCAGCTACCACAGGGTGAGCCACCCTTGACCTCGAGACTGTCCCCTCAACCCTTGGATGGTGACCCCGACCCTTCAAGGCCCTGGCCTGTAGTAATCTGTGAACCACTGCCTGCCCCCGCCTCCCCCCACCCCTCTGCCAAAAGCCAGAAGCATGACCCCTGCCCCTGCAACTATGGCGCATGACCCAGGGCTGGGATTTCCTCATCCTTTCAAGACCCTGGCCTCCAAGTCTACATTGCTACCATTCCACCTCCAGGCCTGGCCTATGCCCTCCTGGCTGGACTGCCCCCCGTGTTTGGCCTCTACAGCTCCTTCTATCCTGTCTTTATCTATTTCCTGTTCGGCACTTCCCGGCACATCTCCGTGGGTGAGTGGAGCCAGGAGGATGCCCACATTCCCCACGGAGGACAGGGTGAGGGAGGGCTGAGCAGGGCAAGGAAACGCAGGGAAGAGGGAGGGAGGCATTGATGCCAGGCCAGTGGGAGACTGGCCCAAGAGTTATTCCAGGCAGGACTGGGCCTCTGACCGTGGAGACAGATTCAGATTACCTAGAGGCCCTGGCCCAGGAGGATATGGGTGGGTGAAGCAACTCAAGGGGCCCAGACTTGGCATAGACCTGAGAGCCTGAGGCAGGCCATGTCCCCTTCCCCATTCCACTTTTCACAGGGGGAGTGGTCCTGAGGCAGTGGACACAGGTGGGACAAGGTAGATGATACAGGGCCAACATTTCTAGCCACACTCAAGAGCCTTTGAACTTAGAGTTCATACCTGACTGCCAGCGCTGCCTCTATTTGCACAGCAAGTCTGAGGATATTGGTCTAGAACTGGGTGTCTCCTGGCCTCTCCCTTAAGACCAGGACTCCAGGGCAGGGCAGTGCCCCCTCCCCTTCAGACCACCCTGATCTGCCCCCGCAGGCACCTTTGCTGTCATGTCCGTGATGGTGGGCAGTGTGACAGAATCACTGGCTCCAGATGAAGCCTTCCTGCAGGCCTCGAACTCCACTGTCGATGTGGCGGCCAGAGATGCTGCTCGGGTGCAGGTGGCCTCCACACTCAGTGTCCTTGTTGGCCTTTTCCAGGTGCGGAGCAGTCAGGAGTACAGGCCCCTGACTGCCAGACCCACCCCTCACCCCATCTGCCAGGTCCCCTGAGTGTCTGGCCATCACCATCTTCCTCCTCCTCATCACTCATCCCCCTCTGATCCCACCTGCCCTGGGCTCTGCCCTGGCCACCCCCAGGACCCTCTCCTCCCCTGACTGCCCTGTGCACCCCACAGGTGGGGCTGGGCCTGGTCCATTTTGGCTTCGTGGTCACCTATCTGTCGGAGCCTCTGGTCCGAGCCTATACCACAGCCGCGTCTGTGCAGGTCTTCGTCTCGCAGCTCAAGTATGTGTTTGGCCTCCATCTGAGCAGCCGCTCTGGGCCACTGTCCCTCATCTATGTGAGTGAGGGTGGGAGGAGGGAAGGGTGAGTGGGCCCAGGACCTTGAGTGCTGGCTGTGACCCCCCCCCCTCCCCTCAGACAGTACTGGAGGTCTGCTGGAAGCTGCCCCAGACTGTGGTCGGCACCATGGTCACCGCAGTTGTGGCAGGGGTGGTGCTCGTGCTGGTGAAGCTGTTGAATGACAAGCTGCGGCGACAACTGCCCATGCCGCTCCCCGGGGAGCTGCTCACGGTTCGAATTCTGGTGGGGGGGGGGGGGGCAGGGGGAAGGGCAAGTGAGGAGTCCCTGCTGTGTGGGCATCCCTCAGATAGTTAAAGACTAGTTGGCGTGGGCACTGAGGACTGGGGGGACCACAGCCGACAGCCCCTGACAGCATCTCCCTTTCCCCAAAATGGTGGTGTCCATCTCTTACCCTATCGCTGACTTCTGCCCACCCCTCTGAAGGTTTCGCTTCAGGCCTCTCTCTTTACGCCCAAAGTGATTTCTCCATCCCCCTTAACGGTGGTGCCAGCACCTACCTCCCCTGACTCTGTCCTCTCCCCGCAGCTCATCGGGGCCACAGGCATCTCCTACGGCGTGGGACTGCAGCACAGATTTGGGGTGGATGTCGTGGGCAAAATCCCTGCAGGGTGAGCTCTGGCCCCTGTCAGGTCAGGGAGGGTTGGGTGGCCAGGGCCACAACGTTCCTTTGGCCTCACAGATGCCCCTCACAGGCTGGTGCCCCCAGTGGCCCCCAGCCCCCAGCTGTTCGCCAGGCTTGTGGGAAATGCCTTCGCCATCGCTGTGGTTGGGTTCGCCATTGCCATCTCGCTGGGGAAGATCTTCGCCCTGAGGCATGGCTACCGGGTGGACAGCAACCAGGTCTGGGGAATGGGATGTGAGACACGGAGGGGGCGGGTGTACAGAGACCCCAGGGCCTGGGGGGCTGGAGTATCAGGTGGGAGACAGGGAAACAGCAAACAGATGTGCTGGGGCCACATGGGGGACTGAGGGTGGGAGAGCAGGACACATGGGACAGTGGCCAAGTCTTTGGGGGCTACCGAGTGGGGATGGAGGTTGGGGATGCGTAGGCCTGGACACAGTGACCACGCACTGCTAGTGATGTGTCCTCACACCTGCACTACCCCCATCAGGAGCTGGTGGCACTTGGCCTCAGTAACCTCATCGGGGGCATCTTTCAGTGCTTCCCTGTGAGCTGCTCTATGTCTCGGAGCCTGGTACAGGAGAGCACCGGGGGCAACACACAGGTGGGCTGCAGGTGTGGGCTTGGGTGTGCATCTGCACGCACACGGCTTTGCCTGGGTGGTCCTACCCCCTGCTCTCCTCCCTCCCCCCTTCTCCCCCTTTCCCCCTGCTCTCGCCTCCTTCTCCCCTACACTCCCGCCCACCCATCTGCCCGCTCACTCCCACTGTACAGGTGGCTGGAGCCATCTCCTCCCTCTTCATCCTCATTATCATCGTCAAACTTGGAGAGCTCTTCCAAGACCTGCCCAAGGTGAGCCGCCATCCCGCACCCAGCCAGGCTTGAGGGCCTTGGCCAGGCCAGGGACTCAGATCAGTCAGTCAGGGCCTGGGTGAGGGGGAGGGATACAGGGTCATGCCCTGTTTTTCAAGCTTGAGATCTCTGGGTTGAGATTTGGAGTCGACAGTCAGGGGTAAGAATCTTTGAGAGTCAGACCCAAGTTGTTAGGTCTGGGGGCAGGAGGTGGCTAGTGTCATTCGGGGTCATACCCAGGTGCTTGAGGACAGTCTGGCTCATGCCGGCTGGTCAGGGTTGTCAGCATCCCGCACCCCTCAGTAGCTCCTGGTGACCCTCCCCCTCCCTCAGGCAGTCCTGGCTGCTGCCATCATTGTGAACCTGAAGGGCATGTTGATGCAGTTCACCGACATACGCTCCCTCTGGAAGGCAAATCGAGTAGATCTGGTGAGAGGCCTGGGAGCCCAGGGGAGGGGTCAGGGCCTTCAGCCCCAGTGACCCTTCTAGACCCTGTTGACTACTACCCTTCTGTTTTTAGCTCATCTGGCTGGTGACCTTTGTGGCCACCATCCTGCTAAACCTGGACCTTGGCCTGGCAGTTGCGGTAGTCTTCTCCCTGCTGCTCGTGGTGGTCCGCACACAGCTGTGAGTCACCCCTTTGGTTCCCCCCTCATTCCAGCTGGTGAGGGAGTGAGGTCCACGCTGGTTTCCCCCAGCTTTCCCACATCTTGGGGGGTGACCCAAGGCTCCTTAGAACCCCCTCATTGCCCCCTCTCCTAATGCCCCCCTCTTCTCACACTCTCTTTCACAGGCCCCACTACTCTGTCCTGGGGCAGGTGCCAGACACAGATATTTACAGAGACGTGGCAGAGTACTCAGAAGTGAGTGGCAGGGGCTAAGCCAGAGGATGGCGTGGATGGGGTGGGACAGAGGCAGACTAGGCCATCCCTTATCAGGTCCTTGCGTACTTGGCAAGGACACGGGGGTGGGGCGCTAAGGGTGCTTTGGTCCTTGGAATTTCGAGGGAGGAATTTGGGTCTCTGACCCCCATACTCAGAGTAGGGGCCTTAGGGCCTGGGGGAGGAGTCTGTCTTAGAGGCCACAGTACAAGCCCCATCCTGCAGGGTAGCCCTGGGTCAGGAATGTAGAGGGGCAGGATCTGGGGCACGAGGATGTAGGGGAGGCTGTTTGCTGACCTCATCAGTGGGGTTACTGAATCTCCGTCCTTTACCTCCTGAGAAGTCTCACGTCAAGCCCTGGGAACAAAGGTGGGGGCTCTGGAATAAAACAAGCTCATTTTCCCTGATGGAGCCTTGAAGGCTGAGCATAGTATGATGAGGCAGAGTGAGGGAAGGACATGAGGAGAGAAGCTCAGCTGGATGGAAAGGGAGGTAGGGGGTGGCGCAGGGACATCGTTCAGGCCCAGAGGCTGAACAGAGACCTGGAGTGTCCTGAGCGGGGTGGGAGCCGGGGAAGGCTTGGCTGGGCTGGCAGCTGAGGAGGGTCTCTCTGTCCACATACAGAAAACAGACCCCAGTGCTGGGGTTGGAGACCCAGGCGGAAGCTAAGAGCCATTGAAACCTGGCCTGGGTATTGGCAGAAGGACAGGGGAGATGGGGTGGGAGAGGTTCAGGATGCCCTGGAGGAAGAAGCAGCAACTCTGACAGGCCCAGCTGAGGGGTCAGGATGACCCCACCAGCTCCTGGGAGGGCACGGGCCGCAGGCCGGGCCTCTGTTGGCTGGGAAGCAGAGGGTTGGTGATGGCAGGTACTGGGGTACACAGGGGAGGAAAGAAAGAGAACAAGATGCAGCTAGGAGAGACGAGGGCTCAGCCACCCCCAACCTGACCCATCCCCAGGCCAGGGAGGTCCCCGGCGTGAAGGTCTTCCGCTCCTCGGCCACCATGTACTTTGCCAACGCTGAGCTCTACAGTGACACGCTGAAGCAGAGGGTGAGGCCTGGGGTCCACAGCGGGAGGGGCAGAGAGTCTCTCACCTCCCCAGTGTCCACATCCCCTGCCCTGCCCTTTGCTCTAGTGCGGTGTGAACGTGGACCACCTCATCTCCCAGAAGAAGAAACTGCTCAGGAAGCAGGAGCTAAAGCTGAAGCGACTTCACAAAGAGAATAAGCTCCCGAAACAGGCAGGGGCCCTTCTGACCCCACCCGTCCTTTCTCCCAGCCTCCTGGCTTCTCACCCTCATTCTTCACCCCTCCTCCTCTCTCCCTGATGCCCCCAGCGACCCTGCAGGTCAGGGTTCTGGAGGCAGTTTTGTTTTTCTCCCGCCTCCTAAGCCAATGATGGCGTGAACCATCACAGACCTCTTCCCAAAGTAGGTCAAAACCCCACAGCCTTCAGCCTGGCTGCCCTGGTCCCAAGCTTCAGCTCCTGGTCCACCTGCCTGGCCTGGTTGTCATATGACAGCTGGGACACCTCCTTCCTGGTCCCCCTCTTTCCTGGCCTAGGCTGCCGCCTCCAAGGGCACTTCCATTTCCATCAATGTCAACACCAGTGTCACAGACATTGAGAGCAACGATGTGGAGGGCTCCAAGGCCAAGGTGAGGCTGGAGGTGGGAGAGCGGCCAACCATGAGCTGCAGGGATGAGAGTGCCCGTGTGTGGAGTGGAGTGATGGATCAGATGCTCTGCAGGGAGATCTCTAGTGAGATGCCATAGAATTCTGCTTGTGGCTCTCTGATCTGTAATCTGAGGCCTAGCCAAAGACCTTGAATTTGTGAATTCTACAAGACCCTGCAGTCTGTGTTCATGGGCAGAGGGAAGGGATTGGGCATGTGGGAAGGGATTGGGCATGTGGGAAAAATCTGGGATCAAAGGGGACACGAATCTCAATTAGAGGCTCAGGCAGGACTTCCCTGGCAGGCCAGTGGTTAAGACTCTACGCTCCCAGTGCAGGGGCCATGGGTTCCATCCCTGGTCAGGGAAGTTCCACATGCCGTGCAGCGCCCCCCTCCCCCAAAAAAAGACTCAGGCAGGGTGCCAGGATATCTGTGTGTGCGCGTGTGTCCATGTGTCTCTTCTGGTTTGTCCCCATCCTCAGTCAGTCACTCTGGCTGACTGAGGATGGGGCGTGGTCTCTGATGCCCTTCCTTCTTAAGTGTCCCTGTTAAGTATGGGCCCAGGAGGTAACAGAGCAGTAGATGCATATCTGTGTGTGCTCCCGGAGTCTGGGCACCCTCTCCTGTGTGTCCCCATGTGTCCCTCCTGTCTTTACATACAGGCTCCCTGTCTCCATATCCTCATGTGTCCACTGCATGTCCCATATACGTGGCTGTTTACACGTCTGATCCTGTGTGTCTCTGCACGTCTGTGTATGTTCCCTGCCTTTACCCCCCGTGGGCGGCCCTTGCAGTGTGTCTGGTTTCCCAGCAGGTGAGCGCAGAGACTGAGCTAGAGGATACAGCAGCCAGGGGTCAAGAAGATGCCAAGGCCCCAGACATGTCCTCACTGAAGACCCTGGGCCTGCCTCAGCCAGATTTCCACAGCCTCATCCTGGACCTGAGCTCCCTTTCCTTCGTGGACACTGTGTGTCTCAAGAGCCTGAAGAATGTAAGGGGCTGGGGGCACCCCTAAGAAGGGCCTTGGGGGAGGACAAGGCCCTTCAACCCTGACCCCATAACTAACTCCAAGAGCCCTCTGAGCCTAACCCCCAACCCTCTGAGCTCCCCCTCTGAACTCCCTCCCCCCAAGCCTGCCCAAGTCCCCCCTCGGAGCCCCTGAGCCTCCCTCTGAGTCTGGCCCCCTTTTCTGCCACAGATTTTCCGTGACTTCCGGGAGATCGATGTGGAGGTGTACATGGCTGCCTGCCACTGTGCGTGGGGTGCAGACAGCAAGAGCGGTCCGGGGAGGGGGTGGGGATTCTGGCCAAGGAATCTGCCAGGCAGCACAAGGAAAAAGTCTTTCTCTGAAACTGGAGGTCAGAGGTGTCCTGGGAGGGAGGGGTCAAGGGTCAAGAGTTGGGGTTTAGCTATAAGCCTCAGGGGTGGTGGTCAGGATGACATTCTGCCAGTGCCTGGAGGTTCCTGGGGGTTCTGCGGGTCAGGGGAGACCAACTCCTTGCCTACAGCTCCCGTGGTCACGCAGCTTGAGGTGGGACACTTCTTCGATGCATCTATCACCAAGCAGCATCTCTTTGCCTCTGTTCACGATGCTGTCATCTTTGCACTCCAACACCCGAGGTCCAGCCCTGTCAACCCTGTTTTGGTGAGCTGACCTCTGTTGCTGAGCTCTTTTTGTTTATCTACTGCTTGTCCCATCCTGACCCCATTTCCAGGAAGTCCACCCTTCCTCGATGGCTCTGATTAGGTCTGCCCCCAGTGGATCCACTGCCTTCCCCTCCTGCCTTTAGAGGAAGCTGCTCCCGGGGGAGGGGGTAGTATGTCCTTCGGAAACTGACAGGAGCCTCTCCTCCTCTCCCTGCCCAGGTTACCAAACTCTGACCGTGCTGCCACCCTGCCTGAGACTGCCCACCTCTGGAGGTTGCGACAGGGTACCCGTGAGGACCCCCTACCCCTGGGCTGCCTCCAGATGTCACCCAGGAGTCCCCTCCGTACGCACGCACATAACTCAGGGATGGAGGTCCTGGGACTCCAAGTTCAGTGCTCTAGGCCTGGGATAAGGCACTGGCCAAGTTGGAGGAGCATGCATGTTTTTAGCCTCAGGAATAAAGATTTGTTTGCCCAATGCCAGGCTCTGCTGTGGCTTGGTGGGGGCTTGGCAGGGGCAAGGGTATAATCCACAGCCCTGGCTCCTGACCCTTCTTATGCCCCAAAGTGGGAATTGGGGTCGGAAGTTGGGGGGAAAGTTCGGGGAGGGCAGGGTCAGGCAGGGGGAGTGTGGAGCAGGAGGGAGAGCTGTGGGGCTAGGCCCAGGGTGGGGGCGTCCCAGGTCCAAGTTCCTCCCCAGCCACGCGCAGCCCTCGGCACCTGTGTCCTCGGCTGTAAAATGGTTGGAATCAGAGCTGCTTCTCAGGAATGACCTGTTCTCAGGGACCCCTGATAAGGTGCAGAGCAGGCCTGGCGCTACTGGGCAGCCCCTGGAGGGTGTGGTGTGAACACCTGAGCAACCAGCCGAGGAAGCACAGGGTATTCACAGGTGTTGCCAGTCTGCACTGAGAAGTAAGAATATGGGAATTCCCTGGCAGTCTAGTGGTTAGGACTCAATGCTTTCACTGTCAAGTGTGAGGGTTCGATCGATCCCTGGTTGGGGAACTAAGATCCCACAAGCAGCATGGTGCAGCCAAAAGAAAAGAAAAGAAAGGAAAGAATGTGCATGATTGATTTACCTGGGAAAAATGCTTATTTGTATAATTAGATCACCTGGGCTTTGCAGGTCACCGTCAGCCAAGAACCACGTGTTGATTTCTGCCATAAAACACCAACATCTGGGCATGTGGCCCAGTGGGCAGCAATGGGCCTTCAGGCCAGCTGATACTGAGTGACTGGGGGCCAGGGTGGGGGGGATCGAACCTTTCTGGGCCTCAGTATCCTCATCAGGAGAGTAGAAATGGTAATAGTACCCACTTCACGGGTTCCTCAATGAGTATTAAATGAGTAAATGCCACAAACAGCTTGCAACAGTGCTGGGCTCACGTCACCTGCCAAAACAAGTGAGCCTGCCGTTCGCAGGTCCCGACCAGGCCCTGGGCTCTGTGCTGGACCAGTGGACAGAGGCTGCCCTGCCCTGCAAGTCACAGAGGCACCCCTTGCCTGGCTGTTTCTATCCTGGCCTGTGTTAGTGCCCTGCTCTGTGTTCACAAATCATCTGTCCTTTCCCCACCCCCAAAACCCTGCCCAGGAAGTCAGGGCCCTTTGTCACACTGCCTCCAGGCACCAGGAACAACGCCGGGCACAAGGAAGTGCTTGGTAAATACTGGTTAAGTGAACCTATGTACTGGAGTGGAAGGTAAACCTCAAACATGAACTTGCAGATACAGGCCGACCTTGTTTTATTGCACTTCGCCGATACTGTGTTTTTTACAAGTTGAAAGTTTATGGCAACCCTGAGTCAATCAAGTCTTTTGGTGCCATTTTTCCAGCATCATTTGCTCACCGCATGTCGCTGTCACATTGTGGTAATTCTCGAAGTATTTCAAACTTTTTCATTATTATTATATTTGTTAGGAGGATCTGTGATCAGTGATCTTTGATGTTACTACTGTGACTCGCTGAAGGCTCAGATGATGGTTAGCAATTTTTAGCAATAAAGTGTTTTTTTAAATTAAGGTATGTACTTTTTTTTAGACATAATGCTATTGCATGCTTAATAGACTACTACAGTGTAGTGTAAACATAACTTTTATATGCACCGGGAAACTGAAAAATTTGTGCAACTCGCTTTATTGTGGTGGTCTAGAACCGAAGCACAGTATCTCCAAGGTATACCTGTACTTGGAAATGCTTTGAAGAAAATGAAACAGGGTCAGGAATTCCCTGGCAGTCCAGTGGTTAAGACTCTGCGCTTCCATTGCAGGGCGCACAGGTTCAATCCCTGGTTGGGGAACTAAGATCCCACATGCCACAATGCGGCCAAATAAATAAATAAAACAGGGTCACGTGAAAGAGAAGGGACTGTGTTACCCAGGATGGTCATGGGAGGGAGACTCAGGGAGCAGGTGACACTTGAGCTGAAATCCAGCCGTGAGAGTTCTCTTTCTAGGACAGTGCTCCTAGTGTAGGGAACAGCAGGTGTGTTCAAGGAACACCAGGGAGGCCTACAAGAGGCAGGAGGGGAGACCAGAGCACAGAGCACCTCATAGGCCAGGGTGAGCCTTCAGGCTTTATTCAGAGAGCGCGCGCCCACATTTCTGAGTGCTCACTCTGCTGCGACGTGGACCATGGGGCTGAGTCTGGGCATAGGGGAGCAGGGAGCAGCTCTGTGTGCTTAGCTTGGTTGGCCTGTGGTTGGTGCTGCCACTGGTGGAGAGCAGCAATAGGAGCTGTGGGTGTTAGAATTTTAGGGTTTGTATGTTAGGTGAGGAGAAAGGAGAGGGGGAAGGAGGCATTCTTTCATTCCTGGGCCCCAAGCCTGCCCTCCTCCCCGGCCCTGGAATCCCGCCCCCTGCCCCATATTTTCTGGCCAGGCCGCCCCTCCTGAAAGCCGTGGGCCCAGCTGGAACCTACTGCCTCACCTGCCCCTGGGGGAGGAGTGTTTGTCCGTTGCCAGGCGCCCAGGTTCCGGCCCCTAGTACTTGCAGCAGCCATGCTGCACGCACAGTCCTTCCTGCCATGGCTGCTTCTGCTAGCGATGCCTGTCCGCACCCACACCTGGTCACGGCCCCTGTGGTACCAGGTGGGGCTGGACTTACAGCCCTGGGGGTGCCAGCCAAACAGCCTGGAGGGTTGCAAGGGCAGCCTGGGCTGTCCTGGCCATTGGATGGGCCTGGGGGTGAACCGCATCTACCCAGTGGCTGGGGTCACCGTCGCCACTACCATGATGCTGATGCTCAGCCGTGCGGTGATGCAACGGCGGCGCTCACAGGCCACTAAGAGTGAGGTGAGCGTGGCACTGCTCTGTCCCCACAGCCTCCTACCTCTGTTCATACCCAATGAGCTCATAATTCTCTACCCATCCTCCCACTCATGTCTTGTGGGCCTCCTGCTGCCCCTCCCCCTGCCCCTCCCCCATCACTCACACCCCAGGGTCCCTACATCTGTCCACACCCAACAGTCCCTGGCCATTTCCCATGGGTAGTACCCTACCCCATCCTCCCTCTTTATTATCCCTATTCCTCATCCAGCCTCCACGGGCCCCATGACCATACTAGGCCACAACAGACCCTCCACGATCCTCCATCACCCTAAGTCCCCCTTCCCACCACACCTCTGTCCCGTTCCTCTGTTCTCACTCCTGCCTCTTGGTCCTATCCTCAGCATCCACAGGTGACGGCTAACCCCTGTGCACCCTGGAAACGACGGGCCCCGATCTCAGACCGTGCCCTACTCCTTGGGGTCCTGCACATGCTGGATGCCCTCCTGGTCCATATTGAGGGCCATCTGCAGCGTCTAGCCACCCAACAGCGAACCGAAATAAAGGGGACTCCTGCCCAGAGCGGGTGACCCAACATACTGCTCTCTTTGCCTGGTGGCCTGTTGGGGCGGGGATGGCCTGAGGCTCTGGGCCAGGCTCAGGCCTGTGTGTCTTACTCTCTCCAGGCCTGTCTGGACCCTGTGCCCCTTTTCTACTTTTAGAGCCAGCACACCCATCGAGGCCTCGGTGCCCATTGATGGCTGGGCAGGTGGGCCCCAGGCTGGCTCACACTGCTCCATTGCCCACACCAACTGACCCCTCCTCTCTAGGGATCCCACTCATAAATACAACTGCTCTTCTGGGGCTCCTCAGGGGCCCCCAGTGTGTTGGGAGAAGACTTGGCCATCAGGGCAGATGTGGGTGGTCCAGAGAGGGCAGCCCAGAGGTGACCACCTGGCTGAGTCAGCTAGGGCTCCTGGTTGAGCCTGTGGGGCCTGAGCTGGGGCTGGGGGTAGAGGGAGGGCCCTGGCTGCCTTCATCTTTGTGACATCTCAAACATGCTCTGGCACCTAAGTGGCCCTTGCTCTGAAGCTCCTGGAAGTGGGATGAGGGCTGAACCTCCCCAAAGGGGCCCTCACCTGCTTCCTCCCTTCCTTCTACCATAGGCATCAGGATCTGCTGATGAACAGAACAGGCTCCTCCCTCACCCACTCACAAATAGGGGAGGGTAGAGGTGGTGATGAAGCAGACTCAAAAACTCAATTCCTCTGCAGAGAGTTGTGCTGAGCCAGTTGGAGTAGGGCTGGTGTGGGCTGACTGCTGGGACCTGAAGGGTGAGTGGGGTGGTGAGAGGATGGGGAGAGTGCTCCAGTCAGAAGGATAAGCACATACAAGGGCCAGGTGGGGAAAGAGACCTTGACCTGTTTCACGAACTATAAGATGGTCAGGATTTCAGGGGAAAGAAGGAATTCTGGAGCACAGGAGAGGGCAGGCTGGGAAGGGACAGGAGTTGGTGTCTCCTAGGGAGGCTGTGGTAGGCAGGATAATGGCCCTCAAGATGTCCTTGGAATCTGTGAATATTTTACAGTACATGGCAAAGAGGATTTTGCAGATGGAATTAAGTTAAAGACATTAAAATGGGAAGATTATTCTGGATTATTTTGGTGGGCCAAGTGTAATTGCATGAGCTCTTAAAAGTGGAAGAGGAGGGCAGGAGAGTTGGTCGGATTCAAAGTGTGAGAGGTACTAATCCTCTGCTGCTGGCTTTGAAGGTGGTGGAAGAGATCTTCCACCACCCAAAGATCCAAGGAATTCAGATGGCCTCTAGAAGCTGGGAATGACCCTTGGGTGATAGCCAGCAAGAAAACAGAAACCTCAGTCCTTCAACCACTATGATCTAACTTCTGCCAATAACCTGAATGACCAAGGACACATTCTCCCCTAGAGTGTCCAGAAAGGAACACAGCCCTGCTAATGCCTTGATTTTAGCCCAATGACATCCATGTTGGATTTTGGGCCTACAGAACTGTGAGATAATAATTTGTTTTGTTCTAAGCCATTAAGTCTGTGGTGATTTGTTATGGCAGCAATAGAAAACTACTAAATATTGGTATCAAGAGTGAGAGGTACTGCTGTAACAAATCCTAAAAATGTGGAAATGGCTTTGGAATTGGGCAGTGAGCAAAGGCTGGAAGAATGTCAGGGAGCATAATAGAAAAAGCCAAAACTACCTTCAAACAACTGTTAGCAGAAATTTGGACATTAAGAATGCTGCTATAGGGCTTCCCTGGTGGTGCAGTGGTTGAGGGTCCGCCTGCCAATGCAGGGGACACGGGTTCGAGCCCTGGTCTGGGAAGATCTCACATGCCGCGGAGCAACTAGGCCCGTGAGCCACAACTACTGAGCCTGCGCGTCTGGAGCCTGTGCTCCGCAACAAGAGAGGCCGCGATAGTGAGAGGCCCGCGCACCGCGATGAGGAGTGGCCCCCGCTTACTGCAACTAGAGAAAGCCCTCGCACGGAAACATAGACCCAACACAGCCATAAATAAATAAATAATTAAAAAAAAAAAAAAAAAAAAGAATGCTGCTATTGAGGGCTCAGAAGAAAATTAGGAACATGTTATTGGAAACCAGGAGTAAAAGGAATCTTTGTTAAATAGTTGTGGGAAGCTTAGTGGAATCATAACCCGTATTTGGATGGAAAGCAGAACTTGTAAATGATGAACTGTAATATTTAGCAGAAAAAATTTCCAAGTGAAGTGCTGAAGGTGCCACCTGATTTCTTCTTGCTGAAAAACATTGCTGAAAGAAATTTAAAAGACCTAAATAAATAGAAAGACATTCCATGTTCTTTGATTGGAGGACTTAATACTGTTAAAATGGCAATACTACCCAAAGTGTTCTACAGATTCAGTGTAATCCCAGTGAAAATCTCAATGGTGTTTTATAAGAGAAATAGAAAAACCCATCCTAAAATTTATATGGAATCTCAAGGGACCCTGAATAGCCAAAACGATCTTGGAAAAGAAGAACAAAGTTGGAGGACTCAAACTTTCTGATTTCCAAAATGTACTACAAAGGTACTGTAATCAAAACAGTGTGGTGCTGGCATAAGAATAGACATATAGACCAATGAAATAGAATAGAAAGCCCAGAAATACACCTTCACATATATATTCGGTTGATTTTCAACAAGAGTGCAAAGACCATTTAATGGGGAAAAGATAGTCTTTTCAAAAAATGGTGCTGAGAAAACTGAATATCCACATGCAAAAGAATGAAGTTGGACCCTTACCTTACATCATATACAAAATTAAGTAAAAAGGATCAAAGATTTAAATTTAAAAGTTAAAACTATAAAACTTTTAGAAGAAAACATAGATGGAAATCTTCATAATCTTGGAGAAGGCAATGATTTCTTAAGTATGACATTAAAAGAACGGGTAACAAAAGAAAAAATAGATAAATTGGACTTCATCAAAATAAAAAATTTGTGCATCAAAGAACACTATTAAGAGAGTAAAAAGACAGCTCACAAAATGGGAGAAAATATTTGCAAATCATATATCTAAGGAGGGACTAATATCCAGAATACCTAAAGAATTCCTACAACTCAACAACAAAAAACAAACAAATTCAAAAATGGGCAAAGGACTTGAATAGACATTGTCTAAAGAAGATATACAAATGGCCAATAACCACATGAAAAGATGCTTAACATCACTAGTCATTATGGAAATACAAATCAAAACCACGAGATATCATGTCACCCCCATTAGGATGGCTATTGGAGAATAACAAATATTGGTGAGAATGTAGAGAAATTAGAACACTTTTGCATTGCTGGCAGGAATGTAAAATGGTACAGCCACTACAGAAAACTGCTTGGTGGTTGCTCAAAAAGCTAAAAATATAATTACCATATGATCCAGCAATTCCCCTCCTAGGTAAATAACAAAATAATTGAAAGCAGCATCTCAAACAGATGCTTGTATGCCAGTGAGTGTTCATTGTAGCATTATTCACAATAGCCAAAAGGTAGAAACAGCCCATGTCCACCAACAGATAAATAGATAAACATCATGCTAAGTGAAATAAACCAACGATAAAAGGACAATGTTGAAAGATAAACTGAGGCATGTTTAAAAATTTTAAGAGTTTATTTGAGCAAAAATTGATTCAAATCAGGCACATCCAATCTAGCAGGTAGAAAAGAGCTCCAAGGTGCTGAACAAAAATGAAAGATTTTGATAGGCAAAAGGGAGTGGGAACAAGGATACTATAGCAGGCAAAAAAAGCAGGTTGGTTATTGCAAAGTTACTTTCCTTTAGGGGATGTCGTAGTATAACAGGCAGATGACCTGATCAAATAGTGTTTATCAGGAGATTCCTGATTGACTGGCTTAAGATTCCATTTCTGGGAGAGCCCAGCTAAAACTAAGACTTGGTTTGGTGGCCTGGGGCTTAGCATAAGCGACTCTATTTTGGGCCTGTTATCTTTTTAACAACAAAACTCTATGATCCCAGTTATATGAGGTACCTAGAACAGTCAAGTTCATAGAGACAGAAAGTAGAATAGAGGTTGTCAGAGATTTGAGGAAGGGGGAAATGGCGAGTTATTGCTTAATGGATATAGAATTTCTGTTTGGGATGAGGAAAAAGTTTTGAAAGCAGACTAGATAGTGATAATGGTTGCACAACTTTTTTTTTTTTTTTTTTTGGCTGCACTATGCGGCTTGCGGGATCTTAGTTCCCTGGCCAGGGATCGAACCCGGGCCCCAGCAGTGAAAGTGCTGAGTCCTAACCACTGGACTGCCAGGGAATTCCCTGCACAACATTTTGAATGTAATTAATACCACCGAACTGTATAATGTTAAGATGTAATAATGGTTAAGGTGCTAAATGTTATGTATATGTTAGCACAATTTAAAAACTAAAATTAAAATAAAAGAAAAAGAAAAAATCTAGAAGAATAAACTGAAGTGTATATCAAATATTGAGTGAGGAGAGTAAGGTGAGTGCCAGAGCCCTCTCAGGCAGCCTGCATGGACCTGCTTTTACAGTTTTGAGACTCTCTGGGGGGAATAAAGGGAGTCTCAGAGATGGATAGAGAAATGAGGCCTGGTCAAGAATTGTTACAAAATTCAGTTTGCAAATTAGGGGGAAAAAGGGTATTTTGGTCTCACCTCACCCCATAGGCCAAGTAAATTCCAGAAGATCAATGAGTCATCAAAGACTCTTGCCAAATCATTGCAATGACCACTGCTTGTACTTGACCTTTTAGCAGCATTTCCTTTTTGACCAATCTCTTGAAACATATCCTTCCCTGGGCGTCTACCACATCACACTTCCTGGTTGTCTCATTGTCCTTCCCTTCTCACCCCAGGGTAGCAGTGTGGGGGGGGGAAGGTGGGGGGTAGGTAACTGGATTAGAAATTATTGGATTTGCTAAAAGATTGGGTGTGGATTTTGAGAGAGAAGAGTCAAGGATGACTCCTAGATTTTTAGCCTGAGCAACTTTGTTAATGGAAGTGTCATTTACTGAGATGAAGACAATTATGGGGGGAACAGGTTTGGGAGGGAAAGTAAAGAGTTCAAGTTTAGCATTTTTTTCTTCCGGCTACGCTGCACGGCATGCAGGATCTTAGTTCCCCAACCAGGGATCGAACCCGCGCCCCCTGCAGTGGAAGTGCGGAGTCCAAACCACTGCACCGCCAGGGAAGTCCCAGCTTTAGCATGTTATTATTATTATTTTTTTAATAAACTTCTTGGCTATTTTTGTTTTTTAAAAATTTATTTATTTATTTATGGCTGTGTTGGGTCTTCGTTTCTGTACGAGGGCTTTCTCTAGTTGTGGCAAGTGGGGGCCACTCTTCATCGCGGTGCGTGGTCCTCTCACTATCGCGGCCTCTCTTGTTGTGGAGCACAGGTTCCAGACGCGCAGGCTCAGTAGTTGTGGCTCATGGGCCCACTTGCTCCGCGGCATGTGGGATTCTCCCAGACCAGGGCTCGAACCCGTGTCCCCTGCACTGGCAGGCAGATTCTCAACCACTGCGCCACCAGGGGAGCCCTTCAGCATGTTTAACTGAGATGTACAGGGAGGTAGGACAAGAACAGGAGAGCATGGGAAACTAAAGGTGGAGAAGGGATGAGACTCTAAAGAGGAAAAAGTGGCCAATCACTTTAAACAAGACTGAGCACTGGCCATTAGATTTAGCAACATGGAGCTCATTGATTACCTTTACAGGTGTGGTTTTGGAGGAATTAATTGGGGGTGGGATTGGAGTGGGTTTGGGAAAGAGTGGGAGGAGAGGAATTGGAGGCAGTGAGCTCTTTGGGGGAGCTCTGCTAGAAGGAAGGTGCACAATACGCTGGTCACTGGAAGAGGTTGTGTCACAGGCAAGAGGAGTCTAAGGAGACATGACAACGAAATGCAATGTGGTATCCTGGATAGGATCCTAGAACGAAAAAGGATATTAGGTAAAAACTAAAACTAGGGCTTCCCTGGTGGCGCAGTGGTTGAGAATCTGCCTGCCAATGCAGGGGACACGGGTTCAAGCCCTGGTCTGGGAAGATCCCACATGCCATGGAGCGACTGGGCCCGTGAGCCACAACTACTGAGCCTGCGCGTCTGGAGCCTGTGCTCCGCAACAAGAGAGGCCGTGATAGTGAGAGGCCCGCGCACCGCAATGAAGAGTGGCCCCCACTTGCCGCAACTCGAGAAAGCCCTCGCACAGAAACGAAGACCCAACACACCCAAAAATAAAATAAATAAATAAATAAATAAAAAAAAAAAAAAAAAAAAAAAAAACTAAAACTAAGGGAATCTGAATAAACTATGGACTTTAGTTAATAATAATATGTCAATATTGGTTCATTAATTGTAACAAATGTATCACAATAAGGTAAGCTATTAATAGGAATAACTGTGCATGCCTGTATGTGGGCAGGGATATATGGGAAATTCTGTACCATCTGCTCAATTATTCTGTAAATATAAAACGGTTCTAAAAACTAGTTTTTAAAAAACTAATTAGGAGATTCTATTTCACTTTATTTTTTCATGTCAAGATCATAACATAATTTTAGCTCACAAAATACTTATCAGTGCACACTTAAGCATCTTCTGTCTGATTTTTATAAAAGAAAGTTTTGAGTGATATTTTGAAGATCACAGAAAACCTCATATACCTGTAAAAGGAAGTACAGTTCAGAAATATGCTATTATTTCAAAAGCAACAAACATTTTTTGTAAAAAATTTATTTTTTTTTAAGTGATCAGTTGATATCTGCCTTTAAAATCTGATATTTATTTATTTATTTATTTATTTATTTATTTATATTTTTGGCTGAGTTGGGTCTTCGTTGCTGTGCGCGGGCTTTCTCTAGTTGCGGTGAGCGGGGGCTACTCTTCGTTGCGGTGCGTGGGCTTCTCATTGTCGTGGCTTCTCTTCTTGAGGAGCACAGGCTCCAGGCATGCGAGCTTCAGTAGTTGTGGCACGTGGGCTCAGTAGTTGTGGCTTGCGGGCTCTAGAGCTCAGGCTCCGTAGTTGTGGTGCATGGGCTTAGTTGCTCCGCAGCGTGTGGGATCTTCCCAGGCCAGGGCTCGAAACCGTGTCCCTTGCATTGGCAGGCAGATTCTTAACCACTGCGCCACCAGGGAAGCCCCAAAAAATTTATTTTTATTTTACTTTTTTATTTTTGGCTGAGACCCGCGGCTTGCAGGATCTTAGTTCCCCAATCAGGGATTGAAACCGGGCCACTGCAGTGAAAGCGCAGAGTCCTAACCACTGGACCGCCAAGGAATTCCCTAAAAATTTAAAATTATGTATTAAAATAATACAGAAGTGTAAAAATGGTAGCCTCTTTTCCCTTCCCCTGAATTCATTTTCTGTAAGTCACCTGAATGAGAGTTTAGAGTGAGTTCCTCTGGATTTTTTTCTATGTAGCCTATTAGAAAAAGCACTTCGTTTTGTTTTGTGTGTGTTTTGTTTTCCAAACAAGGAATCCTTTTCACAAATTAGTCTCTAAAACTGTTGTTTTTTTCTTAGCAATATGTTGCTAAATTCTTTCCATGTCAACCGTCTGAACTTTCTCCATTCCTTTAAAGAGAAAACCGTGACTTTCAGCAGCAGCCTCATAGTCCCAGGTTCCACCCTGGTGGTTTAGCCCTGGGGTTGCGATTCGCAAACATGCTGTGGCTGCGCTCCCCGCCCGCCCGGCCGCTCTGAGCACTCAGTGGAGTCGAGGCGCCCACTGTTGGCGAGAAACATCGCGCACTCTGCCCCCCACGCCACTACCACGGGTGAAGAGGGAAGATGGACTAGATCCAGAACAGACCCGCGCAGGACGATGACTAGCCAGATGGATTAATGCGCACTGGTACCCAGGGACGCGAAGACAAGAACTAACGACCAGCAGAGAATGAATATCCGCGGCGTCCTCCGCCAGGGAGCAGCCGAGCGCCAAGTCTGCGGTACTGCGCCTGCGCCTCGCGCGCTGCTGCGTCCACTCTACGCATGCGTGGCGCGGCTCAGCGTCCACTGGCGCCAGAAGATGGCGGCTTCCGCGGTTTGCCGGGCGGCTGGCGCCGGGACGCGAGTGCTGGTGCGCAGCTGCCGCTCGGTGAGGTGTCAGCGAGAGCGCAGAGCTATGGGGAACGGGTCTTTGGAACGCAGACCGGGAGCGGGCTGTTAGCGGCGGCGGGTCGAGAATGGGGAGGTCGCGGGGTCAGGGCCGTGGGAAGGTCACGGCCGAGGGCACGCATGGGAGTCTCGCGGCTGGCCTGGGGGCGGGGACGGGGATCCCACTGCAGGCCTGAGAGCTAAGGAGCGATCCTCCAATCTAGTTCTCAGTCCTGGCCTTCCCTTTCCAGCAGCCGGCCCTGCTGAGGTCGCCTGTCTTGCGGGGCATCGCCACCTACGCCCAGGCCCTGCAGAGCGTGCCGGAGACGCAGGTCAGCCAGCTGGACAACGGGCTGCGAGTGGCCTCGGAGCAGTCCTCCCAGCCTACCTGCACGGTGAGTGGGTCCGCTGTCGGGATTGCACCTCCATATTGGGCATGGTCTCTTTTCCCAAGTCGTGGTGTGACCTTGGGCTCAAGTGCTCTGTGGTTTGGATCAGACTCCACTCAGCCACCTCAGGATTGACCCTCCTACCCCAATCCCTACCCTAGCCACGCCTTGACTTCTTGGGGGGAATCCTCACCTTAACCAACATTTACTTAGCGTGTGATGCTTGCCAATCAGGAGGCCAAGTCTTCTGTCAGCTTTTTCTTCAGCAGCCCATATGAGAGAAGTGATCCTTCAGTGAGGAAAATGGGGTTCAGAGACATTAGGTGACTGCCAGCCTCACGGCCCCAAATCATAATCCCTTGCCTAGACTGGAAATGTATTGCAGAAGAAATCAACTAGAAAATTCCAGTTAAATAGATAATTTTCCTCAAAATTCACTCAAAGATAGAAATCTTGGCCTTATGATAAACAGAGAAGAGTCTCAAGAAGCGAACCGTCTCCTCCCCACCCCAAACTTCAAGTGGTTTTATTGGTAAATTCTTTCAGTTTTCCAGGAACAAATAATGTCCTGTGATATAAGTTGTTACTGAACACAGCAAAAGGTGATGGGCAATTTCCTTATTACATGGCACCTGTATAAGCCGAACCACGGCCTGTTGAAGCTTGGTAGAGAATGCTGTATTTCGTGGACACTAAGATGCTCTAGATTGTAAGGAACATCACTGTGCTCTAGTGGCAGGAAAAGAATGCTGCCAATTATAATCAAAGGATGCCATGGATTGTAAAACGTATCTTTCGAAGATGTTAGATGTGTAATAGATGTTCACGTAAAGAATTTATGACACATAGTACGTATATCAACATCTCTTAGGAAAGTAGATGTGACATTTTAAGTCAGCTGTGAAACAAATAGTAAATTAAAAGATTAGGTCTATGTCACCATGGGGGTGAGTAGTGTGGTTTGTGTTTCACAGCACACCAGGAGGCTATTAAGAAAATTTTAAGATTCTCTCGTTGGGTGCCAAGGAGACACTTTGCAGTGTTAGGTGTCCAGCTCTGTTTAAAACTTTTTTTTAAAGTGTGAATGAAGGCTACTTATGATGATAAAATGTTCAGTGTTTAAGCCAATAGTCTCTTCTTTAATGGCGAAAGGACACAATCACCAGAACAAAGGCAGGGTATAATTTTTAGGAAGGAGAAAAGAAGTTGTTTTCAAATGATTAGTTGCTTGCCTAGAAGAAACAAAAAATCAACTGAAAAGTGAGGTTGAATTTAAGAATTTCCTGTGGTGATGGGACAGGTGAACATGCCTGGTTTGAAGCTTCCCTGCGAGTCTCGATAACCAGTCAGGAAATAGAGCAGGGAGGAGAGGTGATGCAGTGTGACTAGTCATTCAGCTGGTGCCCTGTACCTCTAAGCACAGGGGTCCTGCTGAGAAGCTCTTCCCCAGCGTGGGACTGTGAGCCCCTGTCTGGGGCTTGTGCTGGGTCATGCAGGGTGGGGTGTAAGGGGGGGCTGAGGTGGTTTGTGTGTTACCTTTGTTTGTGGTTTCTTGTCCAGGTGGGGGTGTGGATTGATGCTGGCAGCCGTTATGAGACTGAGAAGAACAACGGGGCAGGCTACTTTGTGGAGCATCTGGCTTTCAAGGTGAGGCTCCTAAAGTCCTGCATCTGCCCTAGGCTTAGGGCTTCCTGCTGTCCCTCCTGAGGATGCAGGTCAGAAAAGTCAGCCTCCTCAATTATGGGTTTTAGCAGGGTAGCGGGGGAAAGAGATCTCTGGATGACTTTTCTGGGAGGAGTCATGTGGACTTGGCCTCTTCTGAGTGAGCGCCTATCTGGTGAACCCCTGCACAAGGCCCCCAGAGCCAGAAAAACCCCAGGGAGCCATAGGAGCCCTGCTCTTCACCAGAGGCCAGGCCTCTGTTGTGTGCATGCATGGATGTAGAATTGTGGATGTACACGTGCATTGTAACAAACCCACAGATTTAGTTTTTGTAAAATGCTGTGCATCTCTTGTTTGTAGAAGTGAGTAGGAGCTTTCTTGAGGATGGGAACAGCTCCTAAGCCACCTCGTGTTCGCATGGAGTAGAGACTGAGTTCTTAAATGAATGAAAAAAATGGAGAAGATACGGGATAGGTGGTGTTGTGGAGCAGGAATGGGCAGCTAGCCAGGTCCATCATCACAGTTGTGTGTGTCAGTCTCAACACATTGATACGTGTGTGTATCATTGGACAGCAGCACTGCCATACACGTGCACGCATACATACACACACACTGGACTAAGGTTGAGTCCTACAGAGGCCATAGCACACACACAGAGTCATATAAATGGTATGAGGGAGAGTGGGTAGTGGTAGCATCACCTGAGCACAGGTGTGAGCTTACCTGACCATGACTGTCAATAAGAGGAGAGGGAGTGCTGGTAAGGTCAGGCTGGTATGGGAGCTCTCAGTCAAATGCTATACCCCCTCTTGGTATGGGAGCTCTGGATTTCAGGTAACACTTGCTTTGGCCATGCCCTTCTTTCCTGGCCCCTGGATGTCTTCATTCTCTTGGTCCACGATGCTGTGATGTTGATTGGCTTAAGGCTTGCTAAGCACTTGGTGAGCACAGCCTCTGGGCCGTGTAACCCCAGAGTCTTTGCTGAGGGAGATACCTGTGGACCAGTGGTCCTGCTGGGACTTTAGCCTATGAGGATGGGGGTCCTGGGCTCCCATGGGGCTCCTGATTTGTCCTGTTGGTGTGTGGTTCCAGGGAACAAAGAATCGGCCTGGCAGTGCCTTGGAGAAGGAGGTGGAGAGCATGGGGGCCCATCTTAATGCCTACAGCACCCGGGAGCACACAGCTTACTACATCAAGGCACTGTCTAAGGACCTGCCAAAAGGTACGCTGGAGGATGGGACCGGGACACCGGTAGGACTCCAGGAGTGCAGAGGACAGGCACTCAGGAGCCCCTGGCCTGGCTGAAGAATGGGGTTACCCTTAGAGTATGGCCTTGCAACAAAGCAACCAGTGGTGTCAGGCCTGGGGTTTTATCCTGTTACTGGTCTCCAAACCTGTCCTTCTTGCATCCAGCTGTGGAGCTCCTGGCCGACATTGTGCAGAACTGCAGCCTAGAAGACTCCCAGGTTGAGAAGGAGCGTGATGTGATCCTGCAGGAGCTGCAGGAGAACGATGCATCTATGCGGGACGTGGTCTTTGACTACCTGCATGCCACGGCATTCCAGGGCACACCTCTAGCCCAGGCCGTGGAGGGGTCCAGTGAGAATGTCAGGTGAGCGTTGGCTGGTCTGGGGTGGAATTCGTCCCCTCATTCTGGCATGGCCAGGCCATGTCCACATGAGTTTGTCTTTAGTTGATCTACTGTCTGTGCTGTTTATTTTCCTAATTCACACAAGTGGAGACATTTTCTATGTTGCCACATGGTCCCTGTGATTCTTTTTTAACACTTGTGTGGTTTTCACTTGAATTTCGGGCTTTGCTGTAGGGTACGTTTCCATGTATGTCCTGCCAGCCTGAGGGAGGGTGCTCTGGGTATTCCTCCACATGGCTTCTTGTCCTCTGGTGGGATGAGCTCTGCTGCTGCCCCTCAAGAGCCCCCACTGTCAGTTCACACCCTCCTCAGAGGGGACTACAAGGCTGTCCTGAGGTGGGATGTGAGGGGGGCCCAATGAGGGCTGCCCTCTGGGCCCCAGAGTGGTGGGTGGCAGAAATGGGGCAAGGACCAATTGGTGTGTGGGGTCCTGCTCTCCAGAGAAGCCATGTCTCCTGGTCTGTCTCCTCAGCCCCGTTTTGTGTGACCCAGATCATTCTGGTTGGGGAGCGGTGTTGACCAGTTGGCTGTATGTCTTGCAGGAAGCTGTCTCGGGCAGACCTGACTGAGTACCTCAGTCGGCATTACAAGGCCTCTCGAATGGTTTTAGCAGCAGCTGGAGGTGAGCGATGGGCTCGTTGAAGCCCTGTGGTAATAGGGGGGTGGACTGTGGCCTTGGTTACCAGGGCCAAGTCTCCCAGTTCTGACCATAGGGATCTTCCACTCCTGGGGACACTGTTCCCACCCTGTCCTTGAGGGGAGTGACCGCTCTTCCATGCTCTTTGAGGTGGGGTCGGATTCTCCTCTGCCACCACCACTGAAACTGGCCATCCAGGGATGCTACACCCCTCTTTAGTACAGGCCTCAGTTGGGCTGTTGGCCCCTCCAGGCCTCAGGGTTTTCTCAACCCCACCTGGTCGTAGGAGACCCAGGTTGTAGGCTGGTGGGAGATTCAAGCCCTCAGGCTTGTTTCTCTTGGCCTTGTCAGTGGGCAAACCAGACATTGCATGACAGATGGGAAGTGCGTTGAAAGGAAGGCATAGAGTGGTAGGGGGACTTTAATGGGGGACTCAGAGTTAGAGGGTAGGGAGGTGCTTTTGAAGCATGTGTCGTTTGAACAGAGGCTTAAAGAGAGGTGGGACTTAATTCGGTCGGGAGTGGGAGGTCTGTGCGGAGGGGAAGAGCAGTGTCACGGGCTGGTGTGTGTTTTGAGGCTCGCTCTGCTGCCGTGTAGGGGCCAGAGCGGAAGTGGGCAGGCGCAGGGAGTGCTTGTGGCAGGTGCCTGGTGGGGGACGGTAGGAGCTGGGAGAGAAGTGCGGGGACTCAGGGTGGCTTTGTAGGTAGACACCTGACAGAGGAGGGGACGTGGAGGGGAGGGGACGGGAGCAGGCCCAGGGTGCTTTCCCAGCTTAGGTCGTGACAGCTGACTGGGCAAGAAAGATTGATAGAAAGAACATGATTGGTGGCCCTGGGGCCAGTGAACCTCGGGACCAAGAGCAGTCTGAGCTACTGACACATCAGACTTTCTTGAGTCCAACAGGATCTGAGCTCAGGGAAGGAAAGAATAAGAGGCAGAGGCACCTAGCAGGCTGTACCTGGGGGAGGCTGCTTACTACCACAGCGCCCACTGGTCAAGGCACTATGGCAGCAAAGGCCTCCTCTTGCAGAGGTGAGGTCCAGCAGGGGTCCTGAGGCGTGAGTTTGTAACGTTACTGGTAAACGTCCCCAGCTCTCAGGGGACCCCGGAGCTAGTCACAGCCCTGCATAGCACCTCTTTGTGCCCTCTCACCTGCCAGCCCCCACAGGATCTGCTTGAGGAAGGGCCAGAGGGAGAAGGCAGGGCAGGTGGCCTTATGCCCAGGGAGCACCAGTCTTGTCCTTGGTGCTGGTGGGAATGTGTCACATGGGAATCCTTTTTTTTTTTTTTTTTTAAATAGATTGATTTATTTATTTTTGGCTGCGTTGGGTCTTCGTTGCTGCCCGCGGGCTTTCTCTAGTTGCAGCCAGCGGGGGCTGCTCTTCGTTGCCGGGCGCGGGCTTCTCATCACGGTGGCCTCTCTTGTTGCGGAGCACAGGCTCTAGGCACGCGGGCTTCAATAGTTGTGGTGCGTGGACTCAGTAGTTGTGGCTCGTGGGCTCTAGAGCTCAGGCTGAGTAGTTGTGGCACACGGGCTTAGTTGCTCTGGGGCATGTGGGATCTTCCAGGTGCAGGGCTCGAACCCGTGTCCCCTGCATTGGCAGGCAGATTCTTAACCACTGCGCCACCAGGGAAGCCCAGGGGAACCCATTTTGAAGCTCAGCATGCTGCTGCTTCCCTGTGGCTGAGGTGATGGAAGCTGTTTGACCCTGAGGTGCCTGCCCCGCCCATGAGATAGAGTGTGTCTGTGAAGGGTCCTCTTCCCTCACCTTGTCCTGATGTCACGTCTTCCTTTTGGTGTTTCCCATCAAGGCAGGACATGGGGTCCTCTGCTTGTGTGTGATCTCCCCTACCCTGTGCCTTGGGCCCTGGCTGGCCAGTAACTCTGCCGTCTGTCTCGGCAGGGGTGGAGCACCGGCAGCTGCTAGACCTCGCCCAGAAGCACTTCTGCAGCCTCTCTGGGACATACGCTGAAGACGCTGTGCCCACTCTCACTCCCTGCCGCTTCACTGGCAGCGAGGTGGGCTGCTTGGTGGGCGGGGGTAGTGCCCTCAGCTGGGACCTCTTGGGGGCACCCTCGTGTGCATGGCTATCTTCATGACTCCGGAGATGCCTCGAGTTGGGCAGGTGTCCTGTGGCTGCTGCCTCACAGGCACACGTGTTCACACTTGGATGCACACTCTCCACCCACACTTGGCACCTTTGCTGGTCGCCTGGGAAGTCTGGCTGTCCCTCAGCTTTGCCATGTACTGTTTCAGATCCGCCACCGTGATGATGCCCTGCCTTTGGCCCATGTGGCCATTGCAGTGGAGGGGCCTGGCTGGGCCAACCCGGACAATGTGGCCCTCCAGGTGGCCAATGCCATCATTGGCCACTATGACTGCACTTACGGTGGTGGCACGGTGAGTCCCAGGGGTGGGCATGGGATGGGACCTTGTCTTCAGGGAAGAGAGGGAGCTGGGCTGTGGGCGCTTGTACTGTGGGGTTTGGGGTGTGGACCGCAGACAGGAGGGTGGGTGCTGACCACCCTCATCCCTGGTAGCACCTGTCCAGCCCACTGGCTGCAGTTGCTGCAACCAAGAAGCTGTGCCAGAGTTTCCAGACCTTCAACATCTGCTACGCAGAGACGGGGTTACTGGGCGCACACTTTGTCTGCGACCACATGAGCATCGACGACATGATGTTCTTCCTACAGGGCCAGTGGTGAGTGGCGGCCTAGTGCTGCCAGGGAGGTGGGGAGGGAATAGGGCCCTTTGAGCAGGACCGTGGGAGGCTCAGAGACAGCACCGTCTCTCAGGATGAATCCCACCCCACCCCTGCTCTAGGATGCGCCTTTGCACCAGTGCCACAGAGAGCGAGGTGGTCCGGGGCAAAAACATTCTCAGAAATGCTCTGGTGTCTCATCTGGATGGTGAGTCCTGCAGCCCTGTGGCAAGGGGTAGAGTGCATACTGGCAGTGACAGTCCCAGTGTGGCCACCGTTCCTAACCAAGATTGGAAATGAAAACTTTGGAGGTCACACCATACCCCACCACTACCCCTCTCAGAGGGGCCTGGGGTTTTAGGTACAGGTGTGGGTAGGCTAGATCAACAGCCCATGGATACAGTGACAGGTGGTTGTACAAGTGAGGGTTGTGGTCTAGGTCAGACCAGGGTCCAGGTCAGCCCAGAACGCTGGAGGTTCTGTGTGTACCATGAAGCACTTCGGCAACCTCTCTGGGACATATGCCGAGGACGCTGCGCCCACTCTCACTCCCTGCCGTTTCACTGGCAGCGAGGTGGGCTGCTTGGTGGGCGGGGGTAGTGCTCTCAGCCGGGGCCTCTTGGGGGCACCCTCGCATGCATGGCTTGGACCCACGTGGATTGGACCATGTGGACCTGTAAACTTCCCCCAACCCTTGCAGGCACCACTCCTGTGTGTGAGGACATTGGACGTAGTCTTCTGACGTATGGCCGCCGCATCCCCCTGGCTGAGTGGGAAAGCCGGATTGCGGTAACAGGGGCCCCTGGGAGAGGTTCTGGAGTCTTGGCCTGGCAGACTCCCAGAGAGTGTGGAGAGTTGAGGCAGTGCAGACTGCTCCTATAGGCAGCCCTGGTGTCCTAGGCAGCGTCACCTGCCTCGGTGGTGTAATTGGAGGGCAGGGCAGAGGCACTGATGGCTGTAGGGATGGGTGGGGCCCGTGGAAATCTACAGCAGGGAGAGCCCTGCTGCATTTCCCCTTTTGGTTGAGGGGCAGCTCCGTGGTACGTGTGGAAGATCTTGGGCGGCTGGATAATGTTGACTGGCAGAGGTGGTCCCCAGGTGCCTGTCACTCAGTGTGCCCTCTGCTTCATCCTGCAGGAGGTGGATGCCAGTATCGTGCGTGAGGTCTGCTCCAAGTACTTCTATGACCAGTGTCCAGCAGTGGCTGGATTGGGTGAGTGGCCTGGAAAGTCTGCTCTTTGTCCTTCTCCTCAGGCCGTTGTCTTGGCCTCCCCTCTGCCTCTGCTCCCCCATCCCCCAGCTTTCCCGGGGAGCAGCACGTTGAGGCCCCTAAGAGGCTCTGCTCAATAGCCTGGCTGCCAGGGAGTTCCTGCTCAGAAAACCTGTCCTAGCAGCTCCCTGACTCCCTGCCAAGGTGCCTCCATCAGTACCCCACACCTGCCGGGTAACGGACACCTCCGTGTGTGGGGTGGAGCTCCAAAGGCCAGAGCATGAAGGGACAGGCTCAGCACCCCCTGGAGGAATGTTCTCTTCCCTCTTTCCACTCCAAGCCTGTCTTGTGCTGCTCTGGGCAGCTCTGGATGGGGTGCGGCGCAGGGCCAGGTGTCCCTGTACAGGCCAGGTACCTCACCCTGATGCCCCACCTTATCCCCACAGGCCCCATTGAACAGCTTCCAGATTATAACCGGATCCGTAGCGGCATGTTCTGGCTGCGCTTCTAGGCAGGAAGCCTGTGCAGGCAAGAGGGCGGGGCCAGGGTCTGTGGTCCCCCCAGCCACAAGCATACCACCTCAGTCCTTCAAACCTGTGCTGCAGATAACCACCAACCAATAAAGTCCTGTGTTGAGAACTGCCTCGTCCCTCTCTTGGCATTGGCATGGAGTCCACTGGGCATTGGATTGGGGAGCAGGGACTTCCTCCCGGTTCTGCATCTCCTAGATCCTTCTGCCTTCCCACATGCTGATGTGTCCTTAGCCAGGGGCAAGCGTGGGGCTGCAGCACAGAGGCCGGAAGCCTTTGATGCCTGCAGGGAGCTGAGGCCAGCTGTTTCCACTTAGCTGCATGGGCGATGACCAGTCTGTCCCAAGAGTGAGGTGTGGGAGGCCATGGGAACTGCAGCCCCAGACTTGCCCTGGTAGAGGTCCCAGCCTGGGAACTCAGGGGACTCAGGTGGGAAGCCCCTTGCTGTGGGTCCCGTGCAGTCACCCTCCGCTGGACTCTGGTCCCCCAGACGGACCAGGAGAGGCCAAGGAATGTCCCTGAGGAAGCCTCCTTCATATGTTTACTCTGGATTCTGGGAGGAGGATAGCCTGGGGCATAGTGTTCCCATTTGGTTTCTAACTGTTGCCTGGACAGGCAAGGCAAGAATCCTTTGCCTTGATTTGCCGCTGACTCAGGCTCCAAGAATATCCCTGAGCTCAGTGGGGCCTGAGCCCCCTCCCTAGACTCGGTCTGTCCCAGGCAAGTCCTGAGCTGCTGGCCCGGCAGTCCCCTCCCCACCTCCCTGAGGACCTGGTGGAGCTCTCAACTGTCTAGTCCCCCTGCCACCTTTGGGCTCTGGTCCCCAAGGCAGGTGGGCAGGTAGGCCCCTCTTCCTGTGCCCCCCAACCCTTCCACAGTCAGGTTCCCTGGGATCCCAGTGGGGGAATGGAAGTGTGGGGCCCAATTTTGCTGTGAGGGAGGTGCTGCTGGCACTTGTGGACAGGGCTCTGGGACAAGGTTTCTTGAGAGATGACTATTCAGAAGTGCCCCAGCATCCCAGCCTTGCAGTGGCCAAAACAGCCCTCAGTTCGCTACCACCCCACCCCAGTGCTTTTCCCTTCAGCCCTGTTTGTTGCCACAAGTTGTCAATTAGGAAATAACTGTCAAGTGCTTTCTAGAACCCAAGGCTGGGGGACTCAGGTCATCCTACTTTGTGAACAGCTGGAGAGAAGCTGCTGGACAGTGTAGAACCCTGACAGGCCCTCCCCTGGATGGTTATAGACACAGCATATCCAGGCTGGGGAACAGCAGGTGCCAAGCGTGTTGTCCCAAGTTTGAGCTCCTGGAGGATGGGGCTTGATTTCTCTGCTAAGCCCAGGCCTGACTCTCAAAGGCTACAGGTATGCTGGACACAGAGTGCTCGAGCGGGTGATCTGGTCCTAACGGACCTTGCATGCCTAGCCAGGGAATTTGATCTTTACTTTGGAGGCATGTTGGGGGAGGTGTATTGGAAGTTAATGGGAAGAGAAGTGACTTGGTCAGCTGAGAGTTAGCCTGGGGACTCAGGGTGGGTTTCTATGTGGTCCCGGTGAGCAGCGCTGTGGCAGAGCAGATACCACAGCAATAGTAAGAGCTGGAGTGGGCTTTGGGGGACACAAGCAGGACAGCATCCCCAGCAGGGCTGGGGTACCACAGGGGAGGGGCAGGTCGGAGGAGGATGACCTGCCCAGCTTTGGCCACGGTTCTGAGAAATTTGGAGGTGTTCAAGACAGTGGGATGTGTGGGGCTGGAATCCCCAAAAGAGGCCCCAGTTGGAGACATGGTGCCATCCAGCAGAGGTGGTGACCGAAGCCAGAGGAGGAAATGTCCAGGGGAGTGTGGGAGGGAGAAAGAAAACTCTAGGGCCCCAGTGTGTTTATGGAGGGAGCTGGTTTCTGGGGTTGGGCCCTAGGCTGTGCCTGCCAGGAGGCCACACCCCTGCTCATGAGCCTCCCCCGAGCGCCAGACCTGTGCTCATCCTCAACCTTGCTTCTGCCTCCAACAGCCTCTCCTAGCATGCTTTGAGTGACCCCCCTCACAGCAGGCAGCCATTTCTTTTGGGGGACCCCTCATGGTTCTGATGAGGTTTGCCTGAACACCCTCTCAGCTGAGCCTCTGGTCTCCCCTAAAGGCTAGACCCAAATGTGTATGTATGTCTACACTGTATGTGCCAGCTCTGCCCTGCTCTCACCCACCCTTGCTGTACAAGAAGAGGTGAGGGTCTTGCGGGCAGGGGCTGCCTCTGTAATGAGAGCACGACTGGTTCTCTGCAGCCCTCACCTGTAGGACAGATTTCAAAGGGTTGGGGGGTCCTGGGACATGGCTGAAGAGACCTTGACCTAGGGAAAAGGTTCTGGGCCCTATGGGTCACAGTGCTGTACCTCATGATAATTTGGGGCTGTCCCTGTAGCTCAAGCCTTCTGGACAATAGGAAAACAGGCAGTGTGGATGGTCCTCACTGCCCCCAGCTCTGGCCATATCAGAGACCTCAGGCCCTAGAGGAGGTCAAGGCAGACAAGTTCAACAGAAGTGCTGTCCCCCTTCTGTCCCCCATTAGCCTGTGGAGCCCCAGGAGAGGCTGGCGGGCCAGGCACGTTGGAAGGGGCCCTATGGCAGTGGTGAGTGTAGAAGTATTCTCCAGGCTTAAAAAAGTAACAGGGGACCTGCTCTTGGGAGTATCTCTCTGCCTCGGTATCAACCCCTATAATGAACACATACGTATATTACAAAGAGTGTCCCTGGCCTGCAGGTGTGTTGAGGGGACTGTCCATAATCACAGAAGCCAGCTGAGGGAGACGGGCGGGAACTCAGCCTGGTTAAGGGAAGAGGAGTGAGGAAAGGGTAGTTATGAAGGTGGACACCACAGGTGGACATTGAGGGCAGTGAGGAAGGGAGGGAGGAGCCCAGGGTGACCTCTGGGCCTGGCAGAGATGATGGGTGGAAGGGGGTCTTCAAGAAGAGTAAGTTGGGGACTTCCCTGGTGGCGCAGTGGTTAAGAATCCGCCTGCTGATGCAGGGGATACGGGTTCGAGCCCTGGTCCGGGAAGATCCCACATGCCACGGAGCAACTAAGCCCGTGTGCCACGACCACTGAGCCTGCGCTCTAGAGCCCGCGAGCCACAACTACTGAGCCCGTGTGCCACAACTACTGAAGCCGCGCACCTAGAGCCCGAGCTCTGCAACAAGAGAAGCCACCGCAATGCGAAGCCTACACACTGCAGCGAAGAGTAGCCCCCGCTCACCGCAACTAAAGAAAAGCCCGCGTGCAGCAACGAAGACCCAATGCAGAAGAGTAGGTTGGAGGAGGGGACTCTGAGGGGCCAAAATGAGAATGTGTGGGTAGGGGGGCCTGGCTGGAGCAGGACAGGCGCACCAGTGGGGGCACAGGCGGTGGGGGGGGTGGATTCCTGAGAGATGAGCTGTCACTGTGGGTGGTCCACCCTCCACACATGGATAACCCCTCCCTGCAGGCACAGCTGGATGGCAAATGCCTGGGGCTGGTTCAGGGCACAGTAGGGGGTCCAGGACACCGGAATGGACAAGTATGCATAAGTACAATACAGATTTTCTCCTCCTGGCTTCCCCTTCCAAAGTGGGGGTAGGCATTACTTGGATGCAGCCCAGTGGTGCCTTGCTTTCCCTGGCATGAGCCTAGAACCCCTCATTTGCTGGGGGCTGCTCTGCCCGTTGAGGGGATTGGGGTGGGACACAGGAGACCCAACAGACAGAGGGATGGCTGAATCACAGGAGAGGCCAGTGGAACTCATGGCCTGAGGGCTTGTCTGGGTAGCCCTGTCGTGGGTGGGGGTGGGGTGGGGGAAGGGGGGTGGTGAGTCATCTCCAGCTGCATCTTCTACCCCACCAACATCCTGCTGCGTCTTTCATCCCCAGGAACCTGTCTGAAGTCTGGTCTCCAGCAATCACTTCTAGTCTGTTTGACCTAAAGCAGCCAAGATCTCTGACCCTAGATGGGGTTGGAGAGGGATCCCTCAACATCTACCTGTAGAGAACCTCCTGGGGAAATCTCAGAAGCCACGGGAGGTGGGGGTCTTTACACTTAAGTGGAGTCAGATCATCTGTCCAGGGGAGGGTTGGCAGGGGCGGCGACTTCTGGGACGATGGGTGGGGGCGGGCCGCCTGGGTCCCCGCCTGCTGCTCCGCCCCCGGGATCAGGGACTTTTCTCTGCCGTGGCGGCGGGACTGCGGCAGCAGCTGGCGACCGGAGCCGGCGGACCGGCAGGCAAGACCGGGACTGGGGGTGGGAGAGCGCTGGGCTCGGACCCGCCAAGGCCGAGGGACAGAGGCGGGGTCCTGGCTGACCGTTTCCCTCACCCAGGATGAGGCTGCGGCTCCTGGTGGCTGCGCTCTGCGCGGGGATCCTGGCAGGGGCGCCCCGAGTGTGGGCCCAGCACAGGGAGAGAGGTGGGTACGGCAGGGAAGGACCCCATCCAGGGCACTGCACCCTGCCACCCGCGGCTCCACTCGACCTTCATCCTGGATCCCGCTTCCCACCCTTCTCGACTCCTCATGCATTTCTCCTAACTCTCCCTGGACTCCCCAAACCCTCCGCGACCCACACTGCGTCTCCCAAACTGCATCCAGTTGTGCGTGGGTCCCCTACCCTATGTCACTCCGCGCTGGTCCCCGGACGCCAACCTCAGTCCCAGATCCACACCCGCTCCGGCGACTCTCCCTCCCCACTAGTCCTCCGCAGGAGAGTCCGCTCCAGGTCCCACCTCTGCTGCCTCCACCGCTCCCAGGCCCAAGCCAGCCTGGGCCGGTTTGCACAATGGATGAGGCCAACTCCCCCTCCCCAGCCCCAGGGGACCACAGTGAGGGGAGGGGGTGGGTGGGCCCCAAGAAGAAATCGTGATCGCTCTTCCCCGCCCCAGTGAGCTGCACGCGCCTTTACGCCGCTGACATCGTGTTCCTACTCGACGGCTCCTCGTCCATTGGCCGAAGCAACTTCCGCGAAGTGAGGGGTTTCCTTGAGGGGCTGGTGCTGCCCTTCTCCGGGGCAGCCAGTGCACAGGGTGTGCGCTTCGCTGCCGTGCAGTACAGCGATGACCCACGGTGAGTGGCTCCCCACAGCTGGACCCACCAGGACCCCACCCCCAGAAAGAAGCAGAGAGCCCCCAAACCCCTAGGTCAGGCTTTAGGGAACCCAGAGGATCCCCCCTCCCACCAGCCAGGACATCTTCTTAAGATAGAAGCAGGGATCTCCTAGGTACAGCCCTGACATCTGAGACCCCTCCTGAATAGTGCCCTGCCAAAGACAGGAGCTGTGTTTTCTGATCTAGAGATGGAGAGGCCTAGAAGGGGACCCAGTGGCTTGAGATGCCCTGTGCCTGCTGGACTCTCCATGTTCTGGCCTCCTGATGCCTTCAGCCTCTCTCAGCAGAGGGCCTCCCTGTCTGGCCAGTGTCCACCTCCTTATAACTGGGCCCTTCCTCCTACCATTATTTAATTAACCAGACATCCTGGTACCTGAGCCTGGGAGCCCCAAGGGGTCCAGGCCTGCCCAGGCCCAGCCACAGGCACGACACAGACAGGTACCTAAGGAGTTTGTTAGCTTGGGAGCTTCAGAGATGGAAGGTAGGAATCACAGAACCAAGTGGACCCTCAAGGGGGCCTGATACAACCCTCATTCTAGAGGCCTCTTAGAGGCCAGGACCAGAAGAAGTCCTTGCTCCTAGCCTGCTGCCACCCCCCTCCCCACAGGACAGAATTTGGCCTGGATGCGCTTGGCTCAGGAGGTGACGTGATCCGTGCCATCCGAGAGCTCAGCTACAAGGGAGGCAACACGCGCACAGGAGCTGCAATTCTCCACGTGGCTGACCGTGTCTTTCTGCCCCAGCTGGCCCGACCTGGTGTTCCCAAGGTGATCTCTCACCCTACCATGCCTTCCAAGGTGACCCCAAGTAAGTGTCTGAGGCAGTCCTGACTTGACCCTGCACCTGCCCCAGGTCTGCATCCTCATCACAGATGGGAAGTCCCAGGACCTGGTGGACACAGCTGCCCAGAGGCTGAAGGGGCAGGGAGTCAAGCTGTTTGCTGTGGGTGAGTTACCAAGCTGGGGTGACAGGTCAGCTGGGGCAGGGATGAGTCAGAGGGCATGTGGGCAGCTGAGCCCTGATTGGGCATCACCTCAGGGATCAAGAATGCCGACCCTGAGGAGCTGAAGCGAATTGCCTCGCAGCCGACCAGCGATTTCTTCTTCGTCAACGACTTCAACATCTTGAGGACGCTCCTGCCTCTTGTTTCCCGGAGGGTGTGCACAACTGCAGGTGGCGTGCCTGTGGCCCTGCCCTGTGAGTTCCTGCCCACCCTGTGTGCCCTGACCTGGACCCTGACCCGAACCCCAACCTGGGAGTGCTGATTCCATCCCATGTGCTCCTGGCCCTTGAGCCCAGTGCTGTACCATAAGTGCTGACCCCTGATCCTCTTGCCTGGTTGCCTGACTGCCCCTTTCCCAGCCGATGACTCAACCTCTGGTCCACGAGACCTGGTGCTGTCTGAGCCAGGCAGTCAATCCTTGAGAGTACAGTGGACAGCGGCCAGTGGCCCTGTGACTGGCTACAAGGTCCAGTACACCCCCCTGACGGGGCTGGGACAGCCACTGTCGAGTGAGCGGCGGGAGGTAAGGATGTCAGCAGTGGTAGGTGGAGGGCTGGGGACTTAGCTGGCCAAGATGAAGTGACCTCTGACCCTGGGCAGGTGAGCGTCCCAGCGGGTGAGACCAGCGTGAGGCTGCAGGGTCTCCGGCCACTGACTGAGTACCAAGTGACTGTGGTTGCCCTCTACGCCAACAGCATCGGGGAGGCCGTGAGCGGGACAGCTCGGACGAGTGAGCAGTTCTGCTAACCTCTGACCCCGCTCACCTAACCACCCATCCCAGTAACCCCTCCCCACTCTGGACTCACTAATCCCTGGTGGGACCTTCCCCTAGCTGCTCTGGAGGCACCGGAGCTGACCATCCAGAACACCACAGCCCACAGCCTCCTGGTGGCCTGGCGGAGTGTGCCAAGCGCCACTGGCTACCGCGTGACATGGCGGGTCTTCAGTGGTGAGTGAGAGGTGTGGGCTGAAGGAAGTCCCTGCACCTCAGACAGGACTGTAGGGTCCTGAGTCTGCAAGACCCACTGACCCCTCTGTGCCCCCCGTGCAGGTGGGGCCACACAGCAGCAGGAGCTGGGCCCTGGGCAGGGGTCAGTGTTGCTGCGTGACCTGGAGCCTGGCACAGACTATGAGGTGACCGTGAGCGCCCTGCTTGGCCGGAGCGTGGGGCCTGCCACCTCCCTGACTGCCCGCACCGGTGAGAGGGCTGGGTGCTTTCTTCAGGCTGGGTGGGCAGGCCGGCAGGGCACAGAGGCCACTGACCTCCCATGTGCCCTGGGCAGACACTTCTGTTGAGCAGACCCTGCGTCCCATCATCCTGGGCCCCACATCCATCCTTCTTTCCTGGAACTTGGTGCCTGAGGCCCGTGGCTACCGGCTGGAGTGGCGGCGTGAGAGTGGTCCGTGCGGGAGGGCGGGGTGGGCAGGCTGGGTCCGGACCTGGCCTCAGCTGGCCTGACCCTGTCATCTTGCAGGTTTGGAGGTGCCACAGAAGGTGGTGCTGCCCTCTGACGTGACCCGCTACCAGTTGGATGGGCTGCAGCCAGGCACTGAGTATCGCCTCACACTCTACACGCTGCTAGAGGGCCGCGAGGTGGCCACGCCTGCAACTGTGGTCCCCCCTGGTGAGGGCTCTGTGGGCCCGGCCAAGTGAGAGGGGAAGGTACAGGGGCTCCAGGCTGCCTCTCAGGCTGTGCTGTCCAACAGGGCCAGAGCTGCCCGTGGGCCCTGTGACAGACCTACAGGCCACCGAGCTGCCTGGGCAGCGGGTGCGAGTGTCCTGGAGCCCAGTTCCCAGCGCCACCGAGTATCGGATCACCGTGCGCAGCATCCAGGGTGAGGGGGACACAGCCAGACCCGTACACACACTAAAGTTCCAGCCTTTCCAACCATTCCAGCCTTTCCAGCCTTTCTCCACTCCGGGGTCTCTACAGCCTCCTCCTCTCTCCTTGTCCATCCACCTCCCAAGATGGCACTGAACCAGACCCTGTCACAGGGTCTGTCTGCTCCCTGCCCTGCCCCTGCCTGTCTTTTCACCTGGATCTGTCTCCACTCCCTGCCCCACCTCCCTGGCCATGGCTTTCACCCTTCTCCACAACCACAAGCTCAACCCCCGCCCTTCTATAACCTTAGCTGTGACCACTGTCCTCCCATGTCCCCATCCAATACTGACTCCACCTCACTGTCTGTCGATGACCTGTCAACTCATGTCACTGTCCGCTGACTTCTGACATCGTACATCTTATGTCCTTGTCCACTGACTTCTGTCATTATGTGTCCCCATTTATCACTGGCCCATTATCCTGTGTCGCTATCCATCACTGACTCCTTTTATCCCTTGTCCTGATCTCTCACACCTTTCCGTCCCATGTCCCATCCCTCACTGACCCTTTTCTTTTTTTTTTTTAACATCTTTATTGGGGTTTAATTGCTTTACAATGGTGTGTTAGTTTCTGCTTTATAACAAAGTGAATCAGCTATACATATACATATATCCCCATATCTCCTCCCTCTTGTGTCTCCCTCCCATCCTCCCTATCCCACCCCACTAGGTGGTCACAAAGCACCGAGCTGATCTCCCTGTGCTATACAGCTGCTTCCCACTAGCTATCTATTTTACGTTTGGTAGTGTATATATGTCCATGCCACCCTCTCACTTGGTCCCAGCTTACCCTTCCCCCTCCCCGTGTCCTTAAGTCCATTCTCTACGTCTGAGTCTGTATTCCTGTCCTGCCCCCACTGACCCTTTTCATCTTTTATCTCTGTCCATCACTGAGCACCTTCATCCCACATTCCCATCTCTCACTGACCCCTGCCTGCCTATCCTACCTTCTCCCATAGGGGTCGAGCGGAGCCTGGTGCTTCCCAGGAGTCAGACAGCTTTTGACTTGGATGACGTCCGGGCTGGGCTGAGCTACACAGTGCGGGTGTCAGCTCGAGTAGGCACCCGAGAGGGTGATGCCAGCGTCCTCACTGTCCGCCGGGGTGAGCACTGCAGGAGGGCTGTGGGGGACAGCTGCCTGACTCACTCTGGTCCTGGTTTTGATCCCTGACCTCTATCTTTAATCCCCAGAGCCAGAAACCCCACTTGCCATCCCAGGGCTGCGGATAGTGGCGTCAGACGCAACGCGAGTGAGGGTGGCCTGGGGACCTGTGCCTGGAGCCAGTGGATTTCGGGTTAGCTGGAGGACAGACAATGGTCAGTGTGGGATGTGCGGGAGGGTTGCTGAGGGGAACAATCAGGGTATGGGGGACCAAGGGGCAGGCAGGAGCCATGCCAACATTTCTCTCTGACGTTAGGTCTGGGGTCCAGCCAGACATTGCCCTCAGAGTCTACTGCCACAGATATCATGGGGCTGAGACCTGGAACCTCCTACCAGGTGGCTGTGTCGGCATTGCGAGGGAGAGAGGAGGGCCCACCTGCGATCACCGTGGCTCGAACTGGTCAGGGCCTGACCCAGCGCCTTGGCTCTCTCTCTCCAGTGGCCCTTCAGACCCCCATGCCTTCCCTTTCAGACCCTTGCTTCTCCACAGAACTCCAGTCTCCCCCTTTAGATCCCCACTGCCTCCCTCAGAGGCCCTGCTTCCCCCTTCAGTCTCCCTTGCCTCCTTTTAAGCCCCTGCCTTCTTCAGATTCCTCTGCCTGTCCCCTAACACCCCGCTCTTCTTGCCCTCAGATTTCCACCACCTCATCTCTCAGACCCCATTGCCTTTTCTGCCGGACTTGACCATCCTCTTAGACTTACACTTTTCTTCTTTGTCAGACCCCCTCACTGCCTCCTAGTGCCTCCGTTGGAACCCTATTACCTTCTCTGTCAGACCCTCTGGTCTCCCAGATTTCTGTCACCTGCCACCTCAGATTTCTACTATCCCCTCTGTCAGAACCCCCACTCCTTCCCCATCTGACCCATTCACTGCATCCACTATCAAATCCTTGCCTCCCTTTAGATTCCCATTGCCTTCCTCTATTAGATGTCCCCCCCCCAACCCTCCCCCACCAGACCCTCCACTGGCTCTTCCATCAGACTCCCCAATGCCTCTCCCCACCAGACCCACTGGGCCCAATGAAGACAGTCCGTGTGACTCAAGTCAGCAGCTCATCTGTCACCATCACCTGGAACAGGGTTCCTGGTGCCACAGGATACAGGGTCTCCTGGCACTCAGGCCACGGTGGGCACCAGGGGTTTGGGAAGGGACCAGAGGTTTTGGAGGTTGTCGGGGGCAGGTCTGGGTGGAATGGGAGAAGGGGTTTCTTCGGGGTCCAGGCGGGACATTGGGGGGCAGCGTCTGGCTAGTCCTAGAGCTACCTTCATTCTCACTCCTAGGCCCAGAGAAATCCCAGTTGGTTTCTGGGGAGGCCACAGTGGCTGAGCTGGATGGGCTGGAGCCAGATACCGAGTACACAGTGCATGTGTGGGCCCGTGTGGCTGGTGTGGATGGGACCCCTGCCTCTGTGGTTGTAAGGACTGGTAAGTGGACCCTGGCCATCTGCCAACCACATCTCATTGGCTACCCTGTCCTGCTGCGTATTCCTGACTGCTCCAGCTGCCCGCTCCATCACAGCTCTTCTCATGACTTCTCTCCCCACACTGACGTACCCCACATTGACTAGGAGTCCACCCACAGTGACCTCCTGGCTGCTCCACACTGCCCGCTCTGAGGCACTGATCTTCTCCCACTCAGGAGTTGCCTACACTGACCCGTCCACAGTAACCTCCTACTGACCTTCAGATAGACCTCCCTGCATTGAGCATGCCTGTTCTGCCACCCTGTTCTCTGCCAGCCATCCAGTGGCCCCTGATCCTTTTCCCTGCGTCTTCCTCCAGACCCTCAGCCTGTGGGCAGTGTCTCGAAGCTGCAGATCCTCAATGCTTCCAGTGACGTTCTGCGGGTCACCTGGGTGGGGGTCACTGGAGCCACAGCTTACAGACTGGCCTGGGGCCGGAGCGAGGGTATGGTTCCCTGACCCTGCCCTTGCCCTTCCTGGCTGGGATTGGCCCCTTTGGTCAGCCACCCCTATCCCTGACCGTTGCCCTATGCTCACCTGGCCAGGTGGCCCCACGAGACAGGAGATGCTCCCAGCAAACACGGACTCCGCTGAGATACGGGGCCTCGAAGGCGGAGTCAGCTACTCAGTGAGAGTGACTGCACTTGTGGGGGACCGTGAGGGCGCACCTGTCTCCATTGTCGTCACCACGCGTAGGCAGAGCTCGGGCTGGCGCGAGCCTTGGATTGGTGCCCTGGACGGTTTGGGGGCGGGGTTTGTGCTCGGGAATGGAAAAGGGGCCAGGGATTGGTAGTGAACCTGTGGGGGCGGGGTCTTCGGTGGGGCGGAGGGATGTAGCCTGGGATAGGCAGTGGGGCCGGTTGGGGGCTGTGCGTGTTCCAGGGTTGGTCTGGGATTGGCACAGAGATCAGTGGGGGGAGCGGAGCCTTCCTGATTCTTGTGCTTTCTCTCTAGCGCCTGAGGAGGCTCCACCAGCCCTGGAGACACTTCGCGTAGTGCAGCGAGGGGAGCACTCGCTGAGGCTGCGCTGGCAGCCGGTGCCCGGGGCACGAGGCTTCCGTCTGCGTTGGCGACCTGATGGTGAGAGGTGCCCCCGGTAGGGAGGTTAGGGACCAATGGGGTGGGGCTGGGGGTGGGGTCGGCGAAATCAATGAGAGTGGGCAGGGTCTGTCAGTGGGGGTCTGCGGGATCGCTGAAGGTACCTGGTATCAGTCACCTAGGTGCGTGGGATCAATGAGGGTCAGTCGGGCAGGGTCAGCGAGAATGAGGAGATCAGTCAGGAGGGTGGTCCCCATCAGCAGGGTCAGTCAGTGAGACTGGCAGCGTCATTGTCAGTAAGGTACGAGGGGGTCAGTGAGGTGGGTGTGTCCATTAATGCCGGTCTGTAGTATCCTCCTACATGCCCCTGCCCCCCTCTCATGCCTGCCCCAGGTGGCCAGGAACAGTCCCGGGTCCTGGGGCCGGAACTCAGCAGCTACGAACTGGACGGGCTGGAGCCAGCGACCCACTACCGTATATGGCTGAGTGTCTTGGGGACAGCTGGAGAAGGGCCCCCCTCAGAAGTAACTGCATACACTGGTGTGCTCTTACCCCTACCGAAGACCCACCCTGATTTCCTGTACCCCATGACCCTGAGTGACTCCTCCTGTAGCCCCCCTACCATTCCTGACCCGGGATGATCCCAGCATGACCTCCGGTGACACTTCCTTCACTAAGATGAATCTGCCCCAGGATCTCCTTAGATCTCTCTCCTCTGGGTTCTCGGGACACATACTCGGATCCCTAGTCTTTGATTCCTCCTTCAGAGTCACCTCGTGTCCCAAGCACTGAACTGCGTGTTGTAGACACCTCAGTCGACTCAGTGACTCTGGCCTGGACCCCGGTGTCTGGGGTATCCAGCTACATCCTATCCTGGCAGCCACTCAGAGGCCCTGGCCAAGGTGACGGGGAGGCCAGTGTTAGGGTGGGCTGGCAGTGGGGGCTCCATGGAGGGCCTCCTGTTCAACTGAGCTCTGTCCTCTGCAGAATTGCCTGGGGCCTCACAGACACTTCCGGGGCTCTCAAGCTCCCAGCGGGTGACAGGGCTAGAGCCTGGCATCTCCTACATATTCTCCCTGACACCTGTCCGGGAGGGTGTACAGGGTCCTGAGGCCTCTGTCACACAGACCCCAGGTATGGTGGGCCCAGTGGGAGGAGCCCAAGAGAGTAGCTAGGTGGGCCGACTGCTTCAGTAACTCAGCCCCCTTCCTGCAGTGTGTCCCCACGGCCTGATGGACGTGGTGTTCCTGCTGCATACCACTCGAGACAATGCTCATCGCGCAGAGGCTGTGAAGCGAGCCCTGGAGCGTCTGGTGTCTGCACTTGGGCCTCTTGGGCCACAGGCCGTCCAGGTTTGGCCCCAGAGGCAGCCAGACTCCTACCTGTCCCTGCCCACCCCTGGTCCCACACCATTTCCCTGTCCCACTACTGGTCCAGGCTTTCTCCCCGCCCTTCCCCAGGCTCCAGATCGCCTCACTTGCTGGTTGGCTCCGTATCCTACCATCACTACTGACCCCCTAATAGTTCAGGTTTAGTTACACACCTTGGGCTCTGTGTCTTCCACCAGGCTCTGTGTCCCCTGTCCCTGCTGTGTCATCCTCCCCAGGCTCTGTGGTCTCCCCACCCTAGGTTGGCCTCCTGTCCTACAGTCACCGGCCCTCCCCACTGTTCTCGCTGAACAGCTCCCATGACCTCGGTGTCATCCGGCAGAAGATCCGCAACATCCCCTACACGGACCCAAGTGGGAACAACCTGGGTAAGGACTACAGTGGACATGGATTCTTGGGGCTTTCCCATTGGGAGCTTGGTGCCCCTGAGTTCTGACATGACCTCTCTCCCAGGCACAGCTGTGGTTACAGCTCACAGATACCTGTTGGCACCAGATGCCCCTGGACGACGCCGGCACGTGCCGGGGGTGATGGTTCTACTGGTGGATGAGCCCTTGAGAGGTGACATCTTCAGCTCTATCCGTGAGGCCCAGGCTGCTGGTGAGGAGCAGGGCTGGTGGGAATGGGGCCTGGGAATAGGGTTGGCCCCAGCAGGGTCGTCATGCAGGCTGCTGGACCCCTCCTTAGGGCTCAAAGTGATGATGCTGGGCCTGGCAGGAGCTGACCCAGAACAGCTGCGTCGCTTGGTGCCGGGCATGGACTCTGCCCAGACCTTCTTCACCGTGGATGATGGTCCAAGCTTGGACCAGGCAGTCAGTAGTCTGGCAACAGCCCTGTGTCAGACGGCTTTGACCACCCAGGTTTGGAAGGGGCCTCTGGGGGACTAGGTGGTGAAAAAGAGCGGGTCTGGGGGCTCTTGGTAGAACTGCTGACCTCAAGGAGACCCTGTGTCCACAGCTACAGCCAGAGCCTTGCTTGGTGCATTGTCCAAAGGTAAGTGTCCAGGGTTGAGAGTGTGGGTGAGGGCCACTCTTGGAACTTGCCACTCTGACCGTCGCCCAACACATCTTTCCCCAGGGCCAGAAGGGGGAACCCGGAGAGATGGTGAGTGGCTCTGGTGGGGGGTAGAGAATGGGTTGGGGGGCTCAGTGGGTCAGGGGGAGGTCAGCAGCACAGGGCTCACCGATCATCCTTCCTAGGGGCTGAAAGGACAAGCCGGGTCTCCTGGCCCCCCCGGCCTCCCGGTGAGTGCCTCCCCACACCTGTCCTCTGTCCCCTGACCGGCGTACTGCCTCCTCACCTGCTCTCTCCTCTCAGGGCAGGATGGGTGTTCCTGGCCCCCAGGGACCTCCTGGAAGTACCATTGCAAAGGGTGAGAGGGTGAGTGTAGAGACCATTGAGGTTCCCCTAAGACAATCCTCGAAGCTTCCTCAGGGTTTTTACAAGAGGGAATGAAAAAACAGAGTTAGAAACACAGAGTATTACTAGAAGCCTAAGTGGACATTATCAACCATAGCAGAGACTTTGGGGAAGGATCTGAATTAGGGGGGACCAGTGGGGTTTTGAGATCCCCTGGAGAGCCCGGGTGGAAGTTCCAAGTCCAAGAGGCAGGGAAGGCCCTGGCCTCATCACTGCCCTTGTGCCTGGGGTTCGGCTCCATTCAGCTCAGCGGGGCAGCTTCCCTGCCCCACTGCTGTACCCCCAACAACGCTCAGGGGCCTGTGGGGTGAGAGCTTCAGGTGAAGGATAGTCAGTCGGGGCTCCTCCAGCGAACCAGGGACACTGAGGGAGGGTCCCTTCCTGCCCTAACCTCTTTGCCTCCTTAGGGCTTCCCTGGGGCAGATGGGCCTCCAGGCAGCCCTGGCCGCCCTGGGACTCCTGGAACCCCTGGCCCGAAGGTGAGCAAGCCTTGCCCTCGCAGTTCACATGGTGGGATGCTTTGCTTGAGCGGGTGGGGTGGTCTGACTGGTCTGACTCTGGCCTCCATTTACAGGGCTCCCCAGGGTGGCCCAGTCCTCGTGGAGAACCAGTAAGTTGCTCTGCCTCCCAGTGTCTTCCCAGAGCCCTTTCTGCAGGGTGGGGAGCTGGGGTGGTGGAGCGGGGTTGGCTTGTAGGGGCCCACCCTGAAATGCGCTGAGACCAAGCATCACCCTTTGCTCTGTTTTTTCCTCAGGGAGAGCGAGGGCCTCGAGGCCCAAAGGGGGAGCCGGTAGGTGAAGGAGGGAGGGGAGGGAACCAAGCCGGGATGTCCCAGGGAGGAACAGGGTTGCCCCAGGACAGACACTGTGTGGGGCCTAAGGCATGATGAGGAATAGCTGGGGACCTCTAGGGGCTTCTCCTACCTCAAGGCTCCCATACCCTGAATCCTTCCTGCTGTTCTCTGTCCTGCAGGGAGAGCCTGGACGAGTCATTGGAGGCGAGGGCCCAGGGCTTCCTGGGCAGAAAGGGGACCCTGGACCTCCAGTAAGTTCTAGAATATGGTTGGGGGGGGGAGTGATGTGTGATGGGGGAACCAATGGGGTGGGTCTATGGGGTTGTACTTTATATTTTGTCTCTTCCATCAGGGTCCCCCTGGATCTCGTGGCCCATTGGGAGACCCAGGACCCCGTGGTCCCCCAGGATTTTCTGGAACAGCTGTGAAGGTGAGGGCATGACCGCCATATGGTCTCATCACCTCCATGTGATCCAGTGACCTGGTGACCTCATTCGAGCCCACACAACCCCTACTGGTCACTCTGAGCTCATGTGACCTCTTGATCACCCCCACCCATGACTCCTCAGTTCCTCCATGAACTTTGTAATCCAGTTTGACCCCAAGACTCTCATTCCTCCTGGTATCTTGGGGTGTGGAGGTGTAGTCCAGGGTCATGTGTCATGATCTCTCTTCCAGGGTGAGAAAGGTGATCGTGGGGAGCGGGTAAGTGAGGGGCAAGTTATGCTGGGGGTGGCTTGGAGTCTGATTCCCCCCGGCCATCCCCTGACCTGTTGTTCTTTCCCAGGGCCCCCCTGGACCAGGTGACGGCAGCGTTGCTTTAGGGGAGCCTGGGCTGCCGGTGAGGGAGCCTTGAGGCTCTGCTGGGGACCCTGTGGGCCATGCTCTGGGGTGTGGATAGAGGAGCTGGGGGCTCTGCTGGGGCAGTGGGTGGGTGCTGGACCTCAGTTTGGGGCTCACATTTTTACTCATTTCCTCCTAGGGTCTTCCTGGAAGCCGTGGACCCCAAGGCTCAGTTGGCCCCCCTGGAGAAAAAGGAGAAAAGGTGGGAGACCTGACCTCTTGGTGTCCCAGTTCTGGGGTGAGGCCTCTGGGTGCTGGGAGCAGGGTCTTCTACCCACCTGTTTCTCCTTCAGGGTGACTGTGAAGATGGAGCCCCAGGCCTCCCAGGACAACCTGGGACCCCGGGTGAGCCGGTAAGTGTGGAGGCCAGGGATTCTGAGCGTGGTGGGCATAGCTCCAGCCCCCACCCTCAGCCATCAACCCTCTACTCCATCCTTATTCCCAAACCCAAATCTCTGAACCCCTTTCAGGGCCTACGGGGACTTCCTGGAGACACTGGCCCCAAAGTAAGTGCCATTTTGTGAGGGGTCAGGTATGAGAGGTGACACACTGGGACCCCTATAGGATTAGGGGAGGCAGGAGGATCAAGAGATAAGGGTTCTCCCCAGGTCAGAGGCTGTGGTTTCAGAGACAGATGATTGGAGTTTGAGACACTCTGTCTGGGGTTCGACAGTAAAGGCCCCTCTCCTATCTCTCTCCCCTCAGGGTGACCGAGGACTAACAGGGGCCATGGGTGAGACTGGAGAAAAGGTAAGTGCAGCCTGGGGGGCTCTCAGGGCCCCGGAGGATCTGGGGCCAGACTCAGCTCTGACCCATTCTGCTCCATCAGGGCGAACGTGGATCCCCTGGCCCGGCAGGACCACAGGTGAGCCCACTGACCCCACTGCCGGTGCCAGCAGACCTTGGCTCTGTACCCCTCCTGGTTCTGACTTCTTGCCCTTGATCTCCACTGCCCCTGGCCCTCCACCCCTCCTCACATGACTCCTCATCTCTGCTGATGCAGACTCTAACCCTCAACCCCAGGGACCCGCTTTTAGCTTTCTGACCCTACTGAACTGACCTTGACTTCCACTGACCTGGTCTCTGTCTTCCTGCCGAGTTTGACCCCTGCTGACCTAAATCCTGATCTTCTGTGACCCCCATCCTGAACCTCTAGCCCTTATCTGCCATAATCCCTCTGCCCCCACCCACCTGGGTCAGCATTTCTGCTCCTCTTCCCCAGGGTCCACCAGGAGTTGCTGGACGTCCTGGACTTGAGGGTCCTGAAGTATGTATGTGACTGTGGGATCAGGAGTAGGGCTTTCATGTGTTCCTCCCCATCCTGGGCTCATGCTTTCTCCATGTGCAGGGGCCACCAGGACCCACTGGCCGCCGAGGAGAGAAGGTGGGTCATGGGCTGGGAGTCAAGTGCCCCCGATACCAGGGATTGTGGCAGGTGGGATACTGGGGCCTTGAGTTCCTAGGTGGGTCCCTGACCCATCCCTGTCCCTATCCTTTCTCTACAGGGGGAGCCTGGTCGCCCTGGGGACCCCGCAGTGGTGAGTGAAGGGAGGGTGTGTTTCCGATCACTGCACAGGCCCTTGAGCAGTGTGACCCGCCTGGAAACCAGCGTTCCAGGCTATGACCCCATAACCTTGGGACCCTGGACTGGCTCAGAGCTCTGTGACTCTAATGCTGTAACATGCCTTCCGACTCCTGGCTGTGATCCTGTGACCCCATGACCACCATACAGGTCGTGAGCCCTGTGTAACCCCTGCCCTGCTCCCAGTGGTGACCCTGTGACCTCTGGGCAGAGACTTCTGATTGTATATAACCCCAACTCCAACCAAGGCTGTAGTAGTGTGATCCCTAGGCAGGGCCAAGCCGTGTCTGTCCTGTTTGTTTTCAGGGACCTGGGGGTGCTGGAGCTAAAGGAGAGAAGGTAAGTCTGGTAAGAGTGAAGGGAAGCTGTTACAGGGTTGAGATCAAGGTCATAGGGCCTGCCTCTGGGTCTTCCTGGAGGCCCGGAAGTCATGACAGTTGTGGCATGGTCGCTGGGTGGTGGGGTTCATGGAGCCTGTGGCTGATGCTGATGGTCTTTGTCACCTCCAGGGAGACGTAGGGCTCTCTGGGCCCAAAGGAGCTACTGGAGTCAAAGGGGAACGGGTAAGTGTGGGGAAGTGTTTAGGGGTTAGGGCAGGTGACGGTTGTGTCCCCTGACCTCTGATCCTTCCTCCCCCAGGGCCCACCTGGCTTGGTTCTTCCTGGGGACCCTGGCCCCAAGGGAGACCCTGGAGTCCGGGTGAGTAAATGTGGGGATGGGGAGTGTGACAGAAGGAGATGAGGTGGTGCCTGGGAGCCCCAACTAAGTCCTACCTCCCTCCCCATGCCCTGCAGGGTCCCATTGGCCTCACTGGCAGAGCAGGACCCCCGGTGAGTGCCTGTGACCTTGGGTAGCATCAAGGTTTCTGGGGTCACCTCCCCTCAAGGGCTGGCTATACGTGCTGCATCACTCTTGCCTCCTCCACAGGGTGACTCAGGGCCTCCCGGAGAGACGGGAGACCCTGGGCGTCCTGGTTCCCCAGGACCCATCGGCCCCCGAGGACGAGATGTAAGAGGACTGGACTGGGGGAGTGCTGGGGGATGGGGAGTAGGGTACTGCTGGCCTCCCTGGGGGTTTGGGGACCAAGGCTGACTCTCATGTCTCACAGGGTGAAGTTGGAGAGAAAGGTGACGAGGGTCCCCCGGTGAGATTCCTTCCCACTGTGGTTTCTGATCCTTTACCCTTGAACTGTGACCCCTGGCGGGCTGGGGCTCTACCAGGTTATCCAGTCCACCCCCCTGCCTCTGGTCCAGTTGGTTCCCAGGCCCTTCTCTGTCGCCACTCCCTGAGTTAGTTTGAGCCTAACTCACCTGTTTGATGTGGTGTTCTCTCCACCACCAGGGTGAACCAGGTTTGCCTGGAAAAGCTGGCGAGCGTGGCCTTCGGGTGAGGCTTTGCGGGGAGAAGTAAGGGGGGTGATGAGAGAACTTATAGGAGGTGGGCATGAAGCTGTGGGAAACTCTGAGGGGAGAAAGGGCGATGGGAGAGTCTGGAGGGAGGCATGTGGTGATGGGAAACTCTGACATGGTTTTCAGGATGATGGAGAACGGGGGCAGTATGGGGGTCATGGGGGAATCTGCAAAATGCTGGGAGGGTCTGTCTCACACCAGCTGCTCTTCTCAGGGGGCACCTGGAACTCGGGGGCCTGTGGGTGAGAAGGGAGACCAGGGAGATCCTGGAGAGGATGGACGAAATGTGAGTCCTGACCTCTGACCCCTGAACTCTAACCTCAGCTTCAATCTCCAACCATCCAACTCCCAGCCTCTGACCCTGCCACCCCGACCCTGCAGTGCTAAACCCTCACAATCCTCATTTCCTTTGACCCCTTCGTCACAACCCCCAAAGGCCACCAGGATCCCCATGAATCCTTAAGGTGTTTCCAAAGCTCCCCCAAACTGCTGCCTCTCCTCACTGACCCTGACCCTCTGACTTTCTGCAGGGAAGCCCTGGACCATCTGGACCCAAGGGTGACCGTGGGGAGCCAGTGAGTAGTGCTGGTGTTCTGGGCTCGGGAGGGACACAGGGTTCTGGTGCTCAGTCTGGTCAGCACCTCCATTAAGGGCCTGGAGGTCAAGGTCGGGAGCCCTGGTGGCCACCTGCAGGCCTGACCTGGCTTCTGGGGTTTGGCACTGGGGTGCAGGGAATCTGGGAGCAGAGCTGAGCTTGAGGCAAACCTGAGCCATACCGTGGGGCCGCAGGGCTCCTGTTGACTACAATTCTTTCCTTTCCTAGGGTCCCCCAGGACCCCCTGGACGGCTGGTAAGGGTTGACTGGGTCTGATTCTCTGTCATCTCCCTCACCTGCCCCTGTTGGCCCCACACCGTGTCCCTTCATCCCTTCCACTGACTCCCACTTCCCCCACTGCCCCCTGATGTCTTCATTGATCCTCACCAACTCCTCTTCCCCTACTTGAACTATTCTTCTCACTGGCCATTCCCCCCACAGGTGGACACTGGACTTGGAGTCAGAGAGAAGGTATCATGTTCCGTGGGTGGAGTGAAGCTGTGAGCATAAGAAAGCATCCCAGCCACCCCCATGACAGGTTCTGCCTCGGGCATGCGTGTGGCCCTAGTGCTATTCCCTCAACACGTTTGTCTCTACCATAGGGAGAGTCTGGGGACCGTGGACAGGAGGGTCCTCGAGGACCCAAGGGTGACCCCGGCCCCCCTGGAGCTTCTGGGGAGAGAGTGAGTGTGGCTTATCCCGTGGGAATGTACGGGCCTGGGAAAGCCTGCTCTGATTTCTTCCTCCCCCTGTCCTCAGGGCATCAGTGGACTTCGGGGGCCCCCCGGCCCACAGGTGAGTGACACACTTTGCCCCATCAGCCTAAGTTCCCATTGTGCCCTCACCTCTCACTGACCTTGTTCCCTTCAGGGGGACCCAGGTGTTCGAGGCCCAGCAGGAGAAAAGGTGAGAGGGCATGGAGGTTTTCCGACTGTGAGCCTGGGCTCCCAGATCCGTCTCATCCTTCGAGGCCTCTTACCACTCTGTTCTCCTCAGGGTGACCGGGGCCTCCCTGGCCTGGATGGCCGCAGTGGACTGGATGGGAAACCAGGAACCCCTGGTCCCCCTGGGCTGCCTGTGAGTCGTGGTGGTCACTGCCTGGTCACGCCCCTTCCCTTGCCCCTTTGTATGGCTCCAGACTCACTGGAGTCTTCTGGGTCTTGATGAACTCTGGGGCCAGATGGGTTATCTGTGTCTTCTCCTAGTACCCTGCCTGGGTGGGGGATGTTACTGCCTGACAGGCCTTGGGTTCACAGGAGCTAGTGGCCCTGTCAGTGGGCAGTGCCCCTGACCCCATGACCACTGCGGACTCCCTGACTTGAGTCTCTCCTCAGGGTGCTATAGGCAAGGCTGGGGACCCAGGGAGAGACGTAAGTATGGGGAGATATTAGGGTGGAGGGCGGCTCAGGGGTCCAGCATGAACTGTCTAGCCCGGTCTTCATAGTCACAGTATCAGCGGGAGTAGGGGGAGTTGGTCCAGCCCTGTCCTTGGGAGGGTCCCAGTCCCTGGCAGGCAGGTTTGAGCAGAGTCCTGCTTTCTGACCTTCTCTGCCTTGGGCGCTACAGTAGGACCCCCAAATCCTGAGGGTTCTTCCCTTGGGAGTTTCAGCAGGGGCCCCCTACCCTGTCGGGTCTCAACCTCGGGACCTCCATGGCTCCTCCCAATTCTGGGGGGACTCTACACTGGAGGAAGTTCTTAGTGGGGTTCTCCAAGTCCATGGATGTGCCCCAAGAGATGTATCAGTGGCCTTCTCAATCTTAGCAAAGACTTTTTCCAGGGACTTCCTGGCCTTCGAGGAGAACAGGGCCCCCCTGGCCCCTCTGGTCCCCTTGGCGCACCGGTGAGCCCCACTTTCATGGTACCCTTTTATTAAAAAAAAAAAAAAAAATTATTTATTTATTTGGTTGCACTGGGTCTTCGTTGCAGCAGGCGGGCTCCTTAGTTGTGGCAGGCATGTGGGATCTAGTTCTCTGACCAGGGATCAAACCCGGGCCCCCTGCATTGGGAGCTCAGAGTCTTATCCACTGTGCCACCAGGGAAGTCCCCTCCTGGTACCCTTTTGCCCCCTTACTGCCCTCACCCCAACCCTGACTTCTGACCAATGATCTGTTCCCACAGGGAAAGCCAGGCGAGGATGGCAAGCCTGGCCTGAATGGGAAAAACGTGAGTGTCCAGGGTAGACACAGTGAAACCTCCAAAAAATGCTAGCACATGGACATGGCCCAGATGTGCCATACACATGGGGCACACACACAGACACATGCTGACATGTGCCAACACCCGAGTACGTAGCCCACACGTACAGATACATCCTGAAGCACATGTCCATGTGCACACACAGGCAGCCTCACAGACACAGTGAGTTAAGTCGACATGCCGACCTGTGCCTGGATGGGCCAACACAAGCTAATATAACCACAGCCACGGGCACAGGCAAAGAGCCTCAGACACAGATGGAGAGGTGCCAACACACAGGTGTGAAGCCCCTATTCAGGGATACTGAAGACATGTTGACACACAAACACTTCCACCCATACACGTGCTATGACTTGGCCCCAGGGCTGCACGTGTACCTCTGTGGAGGTGTGGTGAGACACACATCCAAGGCTCTGACGTGTGATACATGTGGGGACAGACCGACATATGCATTTGTATCCACAGTCACTTGTATACATACGGCCACACATAGTGAGGTAGACACAGGACTTGCAGACAGATACCAAGACACACAGACAATTCTTAATTCTTAATTCTTTTGGGTCTGATGTGAGTCCTCTGCCCGCAGGGAGGACCTGGGGACCCTGGAGAAGATGGGAGGAAGGTGAGTCCCCTCACTTGGAGTCTGCTCTGGCTCAGATTGGGGCCATGTCTGAAGCGCCCTTGTCTTCCTTAGGGAGAGAAGGGAAATTCGGGCGCTCCTGGGAGAGAAGTGAGTGTTGGAGTCTTCTGCAACCTCTGACCCCTGACCCTGACCCTGTGATATGTGGCTCCACTCCTTTCTGGGGTCTCAGGGTCCTGATGCTGGCTGCATCCTCCACAGGGTCATGATGGCCCCAAGGGTGAGCGAGGAGCTCCTGGTAGCCCTGGACTCCAGGGCCCCCCGGGCCTCCCAGGGCAGATCGGCCCTCCTGGCCAGGTAAGTGTCCAGGGTAGTTCCAGGACTTGGGAGCAACAGGGGCCATTATGTTGTCACCCTGGGAGGCCATGATCCTGTGTGACTTCTTTGTATTCTGACATATCTCAGGGTTTCCCTGGTGTTCCGGGAGGTTCGGGCTCCAAGGTGAGTGTGCAGATGCTGGGTGGGAGGTATGGTCAGGGGCTGCCCAGAGTGAGGGCATTTTCCCCACTGCTCATTCTTTTTCTCAGGGTGACCGTGGGGAGACTGGACCCAAAGGGGAACAGGTGAGGCCCCCATCTTTTTCACTTGCCCCGGTAGCCATAGCACCTGCGCATGCGCGCACACGCCCCCAGCCCCAACCCCAAGCTGGGTCCAGCAGCTTGTCTCTTGGTGTCTCCAGGGCCTCCCAGGAGAGCGTGGCCTGAGAGGAGAGCCTGGGAGCACGGCGGTGAGTGAAGCCTGGAACCTGGCCCTTGACTGTTATGTGCACGCCTGTAGCGGCCACCTCTGTCCCCTTCTGCTTGCCGTGAGGCCCCACTGGAGCTGTGCTGTGTGCTCAGCCCCCTGCCCTGTTGGGATTCCTGTAGCCTACACCGAGGGGAACCTGGGCAGCGGGGACATGTCAGGGAGGGGCTTCCAGTGACCTCGAGCCACCTCAACCAAGGGCTAAAGGGTCCTCTGGGCAAGAGGCCTGGGGAAGAGGGTATGGAGGATGTTTTGGGGGGCAGTGTGGGGCCTTCTCCTCTGTGGGCAGCCCCTCACCCAGTTTGTGTCCCCAGAATGTGGAGCGGTTGCTGGAAAATATTGGCATCAAGGTAGGTTGTTTGGGGGCTGGGCATGGGGGCTGGTGGGAACCCCATGGGAAAAGTAATGCCCGCGGGGCCAGGCCAGGGCGTGGGAGGCTGCAGTAATGGCCCTGCTCTTCTGACCCCTCACTGTCACTCAGACGTCTGCCCTGCGGGAGATCGTGGAGAGCTGGGAAGAGAGCTCTGGCAGCTTCCTGCCTGTGCCTGAACGGCGTCGTGGCCCCAAGGGGGACCCAGGAGAGCGGGGCCCCCCAGGCAAGGAGGTGTGTGTTGGCTGCTCCGGGGGGGCATGTCCTGTGGACGGTGTGCTTGACACCAGCATTTACTCTTCTGTTCCTCCAGGGCCCCACTGGCTTTTCTGGAGAACGCGGGCCGAAGGGAGATCGTGGAGACCCTGGCCCTCAGGGGCCACCTGGCCTGGCCCTTGGGGAGAGGGGCCCCCCTGGACCTCCTGGCCTTGCTGGGGAACCTGGAAAGCCTGGTATCCCTGGGCTCCCAGGCCCGGCTGGGAGTGTGGGAGAGGCAGGGAGACCAGGAGAGAGGGTGAGCCTGGCTGGGACGGCCGGGGAGGTGGGCTCAGGAGGAGCTTGACTCCCCACGGGCATAGCCCCCACCTTGCGATTTGCACTTCAGGGAGAACGGGGAGAGAAAGGAGAACGTGGAGAACAGGTGAGCTGGCGGGGGCTTTACCGGACGGGACTGCCTATGGGCTGTGTTGGGGTGGCCACCCATTTCCTTCTTTTCTGCAGGGCAGAGACGGCCCTCCTGGCCTCCCTGGACCCCCTGGCCCCCCTGGCCCCAAGGTGATCACCCCAGCTCTGCCCAAACCTGTGACTGCTGTCACCAAGAGGCCACCATTGGCTTGAGCCCCAGAAATTCCATGTGGTGACTCTGACCCTACAACCCTCTGGCACCCTGTGATCTGGGATGACCCCTCCATGCCTCTGTGACAGACACATCTCTCCACTGTGACCTTGTGCTTGTAGGTGGCCATGGATGAGCCAGGTTCTGGACTCTCTAGAGAACCAGGACCCCCTGGACTCAAGGGTGCTAAGGTCAGTGTGTGGGATCAACCTGGGGGCCACCCTTGCCATGGCGCCGGCGCCTGGCTTGACATGTCATCCCCACAGGGGGAGCCAGGCAGTGACGGCAACCGAGGCCCCAAAGGAGACAGGGTAAGGCCTCCCACCCCACCATGTTTCCCCTCCCCTGCGGGAGGGCATGCCGGGGTGGCATGTCTGTGGGCACCTGGCAGTGATGGGGGCTCAGGGCATGACACTCTGCTTGCAGGGTGAGCCAGGCATCAAGGGAGACTGGGGAGAGCCTGGACAGAGGGGTCAAAATGGCAACCCGGTGAGTCCTTGCCCCACGGGCCGTGTGTGCACAAGTACACGGCTCTCACTTGTGTTGTCCGCGCTGGAGTCTGCTCTGCCTGGGACTGTCTAGGGGGAAGCTGGGATGGGGAACGAGGACAGTGTGGCCTTAAACGTGTTCTCTCTAGGGTCTGCCAGGAGAGCGTGGTGTGGCTGGGCCTGAGGGGAAGCCGGTGAGTGATGGCAGGAACAGCCTGGCCGACATTCTGGGGAACAGCTACCCTTTGCTGTGTGCTGGCTGCCGTATGCACATGTCACCAGTGACCAGTGCCGGGGTGTGGTGACTGGGTGCCCAGGTCTGAGTGCAGATGCATGATGGCTGTGTACGCGTACAGGCCCATGTGTATTGTCCATGTGGGGCAGTCTGTGGGTACGGGGTGATTTATGCCTGGGAGGGGTGGAGGTGCAGAAGTGGGGCCCCCAGGCAAAGGTCTCCAGAGGGCAGGAACAGGCCCAAGTGAGGCCAGACTGAGGCTCAGCAGCCCCCTTCTCTATCCAGGGTCTGCAAGGTCCGAGGGGGGCCCCTGGCCCAATGGTGAGTACCCCAGAATCCTGCTCCCTCCTGTTCCCATCCTACAGTGGGCAACCCCTACAATGGGCAGTACTGCCTCAGTTTCCCTGGGAGGGTGGGATTGGCTCCCACTCATCTGGCTCTTTCTCTCTCCAACAGGGTGGCCATGGAGACCCTGGACCACCCGGTGCCCCGGTGAGTGATGGGGAAGCACTGCCTGGTGGGGGTGGGACAGGCATTGGTCCCCACTGATGACTCAGTTGGATAACTTGTTTGTGTTAGTCCATGAGTCCAGGTGGATGACTCTGACCCCAGTTTCCTGCCCTTGATACTCTTTTCTAGGGTCTTGCTGGCCCTGCGGGACCCCAGGGACCTTCTGGCCTGAAGGTGAGTATAGGCATGTATGGGTGTGTGGCTGGAAGGAGGTGGTGGCTTGGAGCAGCCTGTCTGCACCAGGATAACATCTGCCAACCTCTGGGAATGTCACTGCCCTGTAATGCGACTGAGCACCAAGGTGCCCCGTGCATGTGGGCTTTGCTTGTGGATGGGGGCTGAAGGGCCTCTCGTTCATCTGTGGGGTCATGCAGTCTCTGGGGTTTTGGCAGGGGGAGCCCGGAGAGACAGGACCACCAGGACGGGTGAGTGACCCAGCCCATGGGTTAGTCACAGGGAGCTGGGTGGGGTTGGCACTGCCCTGAACTTTTTCTTCCTCCAGGGCCTGCCTGGACCCACTGGAGCTGTGGGACTTCCTGGCCCCCCTGGCACTTCAGGCCTTGTGGTGAGTGAGGCCCCCGCAGGGATAGCATGGCCCTGCCCTCTGGGTCCCGTGCTCTCCATGTCCCTCTCACATCTGACTTGTTTCCTTCAGGGTCCTCAGGGGGCACCAGGTTTGCCTGGACAAGTGGTGAGTCCTGGGAATCAGGGCTGGACTCCGCGGGTCAGGAGTCAGGGGGCAGGCCCCTGACAGAGCTCTCCCTTCTCAGGGGGAGACGGGGAAGCCGGGAGTGCCAGGTCGTGATGGTGCCAGTGGGAAGGACGGAGACAGAGGAGCCCCTGGCGTGCCGGTGTGTGTTCTGAGGGGAGCTCGCTGTGGGCATGTGATGGGACCTGTGCCAGCCGTGTGCCTGGAGGAAGAGGAGGGCTGGGCAGCAGGGGCAGGGGGTGGAGAGGCACTGAGTTCCACCCGCCGTTCTGCCACAGGGGTCACCAGGTCTGCCTGGCCCTGTCGGACCTAAAGGAGAGCCTGGACCCATGGGCACCCCTGGACAGGTGATCTTTGATCCTGACCCCCACCTTCTGCATCTGCTCCTCTGCCTCACCTCCAAGCCTAGTTTGTCCCTTCCATATGGACGGCGGGGTGGGGATGGGGAGGTGGCAGGAGGCAAGGTAACTCACCAGGAGTTCCCTGCAGGCTGTGGTCGGGCCCCCTGGAGCAAAGGGAGAGAAGGTGAGTGTGTGGGAGGCCCCGGCTTGGGGGGGACAAGGGTTAGGGGCTGAGGAACCCCACTGACCCCTTTCCCTCATCAGGGCGCCCCTGGAGGCCTTGCTGGAGACCTGGTGGGAGAGCCGGTGAGTGTGGAACCTCCACAGCATAGTTCCTCCACCCCCGTGACCCTCACCTTCCATAATATGCCCTACGTGGTCCGGGCCTCATGCTCCCTCTTTGAGTCTCAGCTGTCTGTGCCCTTGACACCCATGTGTCCTCCTGACCCCTGTATCCACAGGGAGCCAAAGGTGACCGAGGACTGCCGGGGTCGCGAGGCGAAAAGGTGAGGTGGGCCTGGCCCCAGGGCCTGTGCATTGGGCAGGGAGGGGTACGGTTGGGTGGCTAGACACCCTCACCACCCTTTCTATGCAGGGTGAAGCCGGCCGTGCTGGGGAGCCTGGAGATCCTGGTGAAGATGTGAGTCTGGGGTCTGGGCGAGTCTGAGTCTGGGTTGAGGAGTGCAGTTGTGGATGTGAGGCACCGTTCCTGGGCCTGGGCACATCTGAACCCGAGCCTGGCTGAACATTCCAGCATTCAGGGTCCTGCTCTGGGAGCATGCGGGGGTCACGCCTCCTGGCTTCCACGTGCCTGTTCCCCCCTGTGTCTGAGCACATGTGCTCCTGTCTGATCTCCCAGGTCTCAGGACACATGGGAGTTCTTGTGGGCCTCTCCTTCGTCATGTATTGGTGCTGCCCCTTTCCCCACCCTGTCTGTGCTCCCGTATCTGAGCTCATGTCTGTGGTCATGTCTAAGCTCCCTGGGATGGGACATGTCTGAGTTCCTGCTCCTGTCTGCACTCCCATGTACCTGCACTCACATCCTCGGTCCCAAATGGCTGTGTTCACCTCTGGGCTCCCCTGGGAATGTTTTGGGGCCATACCTGAGCTCTGGGTTCATGTTCCTACTCTCAAATGCTGTTTACTTTGTTTTTTTTAGGGTCAGAAAGGGGCTCCAGGACTCAAAGGTCACAAGGTATGTGTGCCCTAAAGCATCCCTGCTGGGGGTCATGGTCCTGAGACTCCCTGAGCCTGATCTGACTCTTCTTTCCCTTGAAGGGTGACCCAGGAGTTGGGGTCCAGGGGCCCCCTGGGCCAATTGGTCCTCCAGGTCTAAAGGTAAAACAATGCCCCATCACTAGTAGTGGGGGCAGCAGGTGGGGCGGGGGGCCTGGAGGTGGGAGGAAGAGGGTATTCTGGGGCTTGTCCTGGGAAGGGGTCCTGCTGGAGCCATTCCTCCCTTTGCTATTTTTGTTCCAGGGAGACTTGGGCCCCCCTGGCACCCCTGGTGCTCCTGGTATTGCGGGGTTCCCCGGTCAGACAGGCCCTCGAGGAGAGATGGGTCAGCCGGGCCCCAGTGGTGAGCGGGTAAGGGCGCTAAGGGCTTCATGTGGTGACTTGGTGACTTCAGGACCTCTGAATCTGGTACTGGGTGAGGAGGAGAAGGGGGCCCAACCCTGCCGAGGGGGCTCCTGGTCTTGGGGGGACAGCACGGGAGGAAGGTTCCCAAGTCACCCTTCGCCTCTCTTGCCTCATTTTCACTGTAGGGTCTGGCAGGCCCCCCAGGGAGAGAGGGAGCCCCAGGTCCCTTGGGGCCACCTGGACCCCTTGGGTTAGCGGTGAGTAGAAGTGCCCCAACGCCCCATGTCTCTGATTGCTGTGTGTTGGAGTCTGTCCATGTGGGGACTTAGGCTGGGGACTATGCCACACTGTGTGGCTAGATGTGTGTGTGCCTTTGAGGGGCACAGAAGCCTCACCTCACTCTGCCCACAGGGAGCACCTGGGGCCCCTGGACTCAAAGGAGACAAGGTAGATGGGACAATGCTGCTGGCTCTCTCTTTCACCCCTGCCACCCCCTCCAGCTTCCACTAACCCCTGTCACCCGCTCTAATCTCCACTGACCCCTGTCACCTCCTCCAATCTCCACTGACCCCTGTCACTCCCTCCAACCTCCACCGACCTCCCATAACCCTCTGTCCTCCACCAATTCCCCTCACTGATCCCTGGTGTCCTATTGATCTCCAGGGAGACCCTGGAGCAGGGCCGCCTGGGGCCCGAGGCGAGCGTGGGGAGCCAGGTGTCCGGGTACGTATGTCCTGCTCTGCAGCCATGGCCATTCCAGGGAGCCACCCTGGGACTCCCTTCATCACAGCTCTCGCCTCTGATTTCCAACTTACCGAGTCACTGAATTTATTGTCACCATCCAGGGTGAAGATGGCCGCCCCGGCCTGGAGGGACCCCGAGGACTCGTGGTGGGTCCCCCTGGGGAAAGAGCCAGTGATGTGACTCAGTCCCCTGCCTGTGTCCTCTGGGCCCTTGTGACACTCTGCAGCCCTCTGGTTCTCCTTGGCTACTCTCTGGTCCTTTGTCTCCCCCATTCCCCCGGGCCCCCCAGTCCTCCCCTGCCCCCTGAGCTATCTCCCCAGTAGTCCCCACAAATTCCCTTAGCTCACCATTTTCTTCTCTCATACAGGGTCCCCCAGGCAGCCGGGGGGAGCGTGGGGAGAAGGTAAGGATATGGGGAAGAGGCCCCTGGGGTCAGTGTGGGTGGGGATGGATCTTGCAACTCAGGATTTGGGACTTCTCTATTTGGGTGAGACTCACACTCTTCCACCCAATAGGGTGACACTGGAACCTCAGGGCTAAAGGGTGACAAGGTGAGTGTGCGCATGGGGGAAGGCAGGGGACTGAGGGTGCCCCTGACTCCTCTGACTGCCCCCTGTCCACTCAGGGTGACTCAGCTGTGATTATGGGGCCTCCGGGGCCACGGGGTGCCAAGGGGGACATGGTGAGTGGGTCTGGTCCATGTGCAGATGGGTGTGGGAGGGGCTTCTGTGTGGGCTGGGCCAGGGGATCTGAGAGCTGAAACCCTCAGAGGGTAAGGGACTTTTAGCCCCTGACCCTGATTTCTGACCCTGACCCAGGGTGAACGAGGGCCTCGGGGCATAGATGGTGACAAAGGACCTCGGGGAGACAGTGGGGATGCTGGAGAAAAGGTATGGGGATGAGGTTGGGATATTCTATACAGGGTGAGGAGGGGGGTCCTACAGGCTGGGGGGCTCCATGGAGGGTCTGTGAGGACAGGAGGGGAGGATGGGAGGGGGCTTTCTGGGGGTCAGAGGGGAGGGGGTTCTGTCAGCTGTAGCAACTCTGTGGGGTAGCTGAGAGCTTGGGGGCTCTATGGGAGGGGCTCAAGGGCCTGGATATGAGGTGAGAAGGGGAGTCTGTGGCCTGTGGCTCTATGAGAGTGCCTGTGGGAATGGGAAGGGGGCTCCTTGGCTGTTAGGGGTACTCCAGGTAGGGGTAAGGGTAGGGGCCCAGTGGTAAGAGGAGTGGCAGGAATCTGGGGGTCCTGGGGTGAGAAATGAGCCACCCCACAAGCCACAGTCCCCAGCTCCACCCTGCTGGGGCGTGGGCTGGAAGGGAAGGGGCCGTGGGGAAGTGCGTGGGAGCAGCACTGGCCAGCTCCGCCCCAGTCAGCAGGTTCCAGTCATTCTCCGAGCATGCAGCCTGGTCTGGTCCTGATTGTGTCCCTCTCCTGGTCACTCCCACAGGGCGCCAAGGGACAGCCTGGAGACAAGGGCTCAGCAGGGTTGCTGGGGGTGCGTGGACTCACAGGACCCAAGGCAAGTCCAGCCCCAGGTACAGACCCAGAGCCATGCATCACACACCCCTGTCCCAGGGGTGTCCTCTGAGCATTGGAGGGTTTCCTGCCTCCCTCGCTGTTGGCCCCATATGTGCTCACACGGGATCCTTGTGCAGCCTGGGCCCTAGCTGCAGTCACCGAGTGGCTGCATGTGCAGCAGACAGGCCAGCATAGGGGACAGTCACACTGAAGGGCTGCCCTCCCCCATCTGTGTTTCCCACAGGGTGAGCCTGGTACTGCAGGGATCCCTGGTGAGCCGGTAAGATGCCCCCATGCCCATGTAGTGGCCTTTGACCTTACAGTGAACCAGTACTCTCATGTTGTCCAGGCACCCCCCTACCTTCACAGTAGCCCCCATGATGGTTCCACCCACATAGTGACCCCTGCCCATGGTGACCCTCATCCCCATGGAAAACCCTGCCCTTCCAGTGGCTCTGGCCCCTAATGATGATTCTCACCCCTATGGTGTTCCCTGTCCATTACATCCAAAGTGATTCCCTCTGATCCCTCACTGACCTCCCCTGGCCTCACATTGACCCCTTTCCCCCCAGGGATCCCAAGGAAAAGATGGAGCCCCTGGTGTCCGAGGAGACAAAGGAGATGTTGGCTTCATGGGTCCCCGGGGCCTCAAGGTGGGAAGGGGACTGGTTTTTTTCCCCTAATCAGGAGGACCTGATGTTGGAGGGTGAGGTATCTGGGGTCAGAGGTCAGGTATCTGGGGTCAGATGTGGGGGTATCCGGGGTTGAATGTGAGGTGTTAGGTTAGAGGTTGGAAGGTCAGAGGTTGGAGTATCTAAGGCCAGTTTGGAGAGTAGTTTCAGGGTCAAGGGGTTACAGGGTGAGGTATCTGGAAGTCATTTTTCACTTCTTTTCTCCCGCAGGGCGAACGGGGGGTTAAGGGAGCCTGTGGCCTTGATGGAGAGAAGGGAGATAAGGTACAGGGGTGATGGGGCATATGCGTGGGGATGTGGGGGGTTGTGAGGCCTGGGCCCTAACGCTGATCCCTCCACCTGATCCCTGCAGGGAGAAGCTGGTGCCCTAGGCCGCCCAGGGCTGGCAGGACGCAAAGGAGAGTTGGTGAGAGTGGGGCACCCCCAGAATGAGGAGTGAATGGGTGGACCAGGGCCTGGCTAATGTCTTCTCTTCTCCAGGGGGAGCCAGGTGTTCCAGGCCAGTCAGGGGCCCCTGGGAAGGAGGGCCTGATCGGTCCCAAGGTATGGGGTCTCTCTCAACAGTGGACATTGGGGGTTTAGGATTGGGCAGGGAAGGGCATGGTTGGGTCGTGAAGGTTTTGGGTCAAGGAAGGTTTTGGGTTGTGAAAGGTTGGGACATTGGGGGGTGGAGTGGGGCTGGTCTTAAGGTTTCAGGGTGGGTTGGGGTCACAATGTGCTTTTTTTTTTTTCTTTGGCCGCACCGTGTGGCATGCGGGATCTTAGTTCTCCGACCAGGGATTGAATCCGTGCCCCCTCAGTGGCAGCGCAGAGTCTTTTTTTTTTTTCTTTTAAGATTGAGTTATTATTTATTTATTTTATTTTTATTTCTCTTTGGCTGCGTTGGGTCTTAGTTGCGACACGTGGGATCTTCATTGAGGCATGCGGAATCTTTCGTTGCAGTGTGCATAGAGCAGCCTGCTCTATGTTGCGGCTCACGGGCTTCTCTCTAGCTGCGGCATGCGGGTTTTCTCTTCTCTAGTTGTGGCACGCAGGCTCCAGGGCACGTGGGCTCTGTAGTTGTGGCGCACGGGTTCCAGAGCGCGTGGGCTCTGTAGTTTGTGGCATGCAGTCTCTCTAGTTGAGGCGCGCAAGCTCAGTAGTTGTGGCTCGTGTGCTTAGTTGCCCCGCAGCATGTGGGATCTTAGTTCCCTGACCAGGGATCAAACCCATGTCCCCTGCATCGTAAGGCAGATCCTTTACCACTGGACCACCAGGGAAATTCCGAAGCGTGGAGTCTTAACCACTGGACTGGCAGGGAAGTCCCCACAATGCACATTTAGGATTAAGGGATGGGAGGTGGAGCAGCACATGCCTCAGGGCTGAGGGGTTACGGTGGGCGGAGGTCAGTGGGGAGGTTGGAGTGTCAGTGTAGGGGAAATAGGTGGAGTCAGGGCAAGGGGCATCACAGTGGGGTCAGGGTCATGGGTATCATGGCAGATTGAGGGTCTCCGGCTGGTAGGGCCACAGGTACTTGAGGTTATGGCCATTGGGCCTGGGGGCTTATGGGGGTTGAGCTGAGGTAGGCCAAGGCAGAGGGACTCTCATGCTTCTTTCTGTTCCCAGGGTGACCGCGGTTTTGATGGGCAGCCAGGACCCAAGGGTGACCAGGGCGAGAAAGGGGAGCGAGTAAGTTGAGGCTAAGGTCATGGTGAATTGAGGAGATGGTACTCTCTGGAAGTGGGTCCATCTTTGGAAGCTCTCATCACTGACTCTGACCTATCTCTCCTCAGGGGCCTCCAGGAATTGGGGGCTTCCCAGGTCCCAGGGGCAGTGATGGCTCTAGTGGTCCCCCCGGGCCACCTGGCAGTATTGGTCCCAAAGGCCCTGAAGGACTTCAGGGCCAGAAGGTGAGGGGCCCTGACTGACTCCAGACCCCTGAGCCTCACTGACCCTTCACACCTCATTGACCTCTGGCTCTGCAACCCATTCCCCCAATATCTTTGCCCCAACCTCTGAACTTATGATCCCAATTTGTCCTACTTCTGACCCCCACTGCCTCTGACCCTGCTTACTTGGTCCTGTCTGACAGGGTGAACGAGGTCCCCCTGGAGAGAGTGTGGTGGGGGCCCCTGGGGTCCCTGGAACCCCTGGAGAGAGAGGGGAGCAGGTGAGTGGGGATTCCTGGGCTTGGGGTCAAAGGTTGGGGTGACCTCTGGTGTCTGTGAGATCAGAGGTCACAGCCTGGTCCTATCCATTGCACATAGGGGCGGCCAGGACCTGCGGGGCCCCGCGGTGAGAAGGGAGAAGCTGCACTGACAGTGAGTGTGGGGTATGGGGGTTGTGGGCTCTGCCTCCTGCACCCAACCCCTGACCCCCTGGACCCTGGACCCTGACTCAGCGCTGTCCCTCCATGATCCCTGCGTCATGTACCCTTTGGCCTTCTGTGATCCATTGGTTCTTCATGACCCGTGTGGTCTTGGGCTCCTAGGAGGATGACATTCGGGGCCTTGTGCGTCAGGAGATGAGTCAGCATTGTGGTGAGTGGGGCCCAGCCCACAGTCTCTTGGGTACCACCCCACTCCATCCCCGTACCCCTAGACAGGGGCAGGCAGCATCCCCAGAACTTCCAAGGGGCAAGCAGTCAAGGAGATGGGTGGAGACAGATGGATACGAAAAGCACACAGGTGTTTCAGGACAGACATGCTGACAGGACTTCCCCAAATGGAGACCCGGGCAGAGGTGGAGGGACACGTAGTGTTCCTGGGTGCCCAGGATGGTGGCGTGTGGAGGGGGTGAAGGTGTGAGCAGAGCCAGTTCCTCAGGGCCTGATGTGGAGCCAGGGTTGGGGTGGAGGGCTCTGGTGGCCCTGGGGGGCGTCAGAGAGTGAAGCTCGTCTCCTTCCGCCTCTCTCTGTGGCTGCTTTCCCTCTGTCTCCATGCCTGCCGGCTCCTGACTGGCTGTCTCTCCCTCTCTCTCTTGCCCTTTGTTGGCCTGTTCCCAACTTCGCTCTCGCCCTTTGTCTGCTTCTCCCCTTCCTTTCTTTCTCTTTCTCTCTCTCTCTGCATCTGCTTCCCTTCCTCTCTCTCCTGTCTGCCACTCTCTCCTGCCTGTCACTCTCTCCTGCTGTCCCCCTCTGTATGTCTCTGCCCCCGTGTGCGTCTCTCTCCCTGCCTCTTTCCATCTTTGTCTCCTGCTCTGTTATTGTCTCTCTCCCTGCCCCCTCTCTGACCCCTCCAGCTTGCCAGGGCCAGTTTATCACATCTGGATCACGTGAGTAGTTTTCTGGTATTTTCTGCTCCCGGAACTTTCCTCACCCCAGGCCCTGCTGTGCCCATCACCTGGGTCCTCTAAGCAGGGGCTTGGCTGGGGTGGCCACCATGCTGACCCCAGGGCCCTGTGCCCCTGCTTCTGGCTCTAGGACCCCTCCCTAGTTACGCTGCAGACACCGCTGGCCCCCAGCTCCACGCTATGCCCGTTCTCCGCGTCTCCCATGCAGAGGAGGAAGGTGAGGACGGCTGGAGCCATGGGGCATGTGGGGTGGGATCACAGACACACACGGGGCTGCTCATGTGTGCAGGGCCCACACCACACGTGTAGGGTCCACATGCAGGGAACACTCTTGTGTACACGTGGGAGACCAGTGCTGCCCACCCCATCCAAGGGCCAGGGTTGGGCAGCATGAACCCGGCCCTGCCGGGGCCCTGCTCACAGCACACCCCACCATGCGTGCAGGCCAGGTGCCTCCCGAGGACGATGAGTACGAATACTCTGAGTATTCCGTGGAGGAATACCAGGACCCTGAGGCTCCTTGGGATGGCGATGGTGAGAAAGGGGGCTGGGCCCAGAGGGGTTTGGGGAGGGGCAGACAGAGCCCACCCCTGCTGACCTCTCTGACCTCCATCAGCCCCAGACCCCTGCTCACTTCCACTGGACGAGGGCTCCTGTACTGCCTACACCCTGCGCTGGTATCATCGGGCTGTGGCAGGTGGTATAGAGGCCTGTCACCCCTTTGTCTATGGTGGCTGCGGAGGGAATGCCAACCGTTTTGGGACCCGTGAGGCCTGTGAGCGCCGCTGCCTGCCCCGGGTGGCGCAGAGCCAGGGGACAGGTATGGGCGTACCTCCCATCCCATTAGGGGCCTACCCAGATCATGTCCAGGGTCAGGGTCCTGGGTCAGAAGCCCCCTCAGACTGGGGGACCTGGGACAGACACCCGAGACCAAAGAGCTGAGGAGAGAACCCCAGCTCTACGTGGAGTCCCCAGTATGGCCCCCCTCAGTGCTCCCTCCCTTAAAGACCTGAGGGAGCATCCCTCTCTGCGGGCAGAGCCTCCACACCCTATGCCCCCAGCTTCCCCATTCTCTGTGGCCGATGTGATGGGTAAGGTCAGATGGCTGAACCCAACCTGCCCCACCCAGGTGCTGCCCGGAGCTTAGGCAGATGATGAGCTGAAGTTCAGCATCCCCTGGAGGAGTCGGTGTCTCAGCTGGACCCTGCTGTCCCTCCCCTTGGTGCTAGAGGCCTGCGTGCACGTGAGCGTGCATGAGCATGTCCGTTAATTTCAGTGACTTGTTCCATGGGTCTAGCCTTCCCCCTTGTGGACAAACCTCCACTGTGGCCCCTGCCTCCCCGGCAGATGACTCAGTGTGGGAATGGCTGTGGGCAGTGAGCGGATGTGACTGAATCTGACCGCATCTGACCTGCCCCTTGACCCAAGCCTGTGACGACATGGTGCTGATTCTGGGGGGCATTAAAGCTGCTGTTTAAAGGCCCCTGTTGTGACTGTTTGGGGAGGTGTGGGTGTCAGCGGGGCGGGTTTTCCCTGGGAGGGCAGTACCATCCCGAGTGGGTACAGAGTCCCTCTGTCCAGCCCTGGTCACTGCCCTGTGACCCTCAGTCCCCAACTTGTCCCCAGAAAGAAGACAGGGTAGGGGCTGAGGATATGTCCTCACTGCTCCCCAGGAGGGGATGAATCATAGGTGGGGGGCTGCCTCAAGCCAGGAGACAGGCCCCAGCTCTCAGCCCAGGGGCTGAGGGAGATAAATGGGCCCTGAAGGGGGCAGAGAGGCAGACCACAGCACAGCACTGCCTGGCCCCAGCTTACCCTAGAGGAGGCTGCTACTGGTAGAACTGGGGTCAAGGGGGATGGGCAGGGCCTTTGGGGTTGAATGGATCTGGGATTTGGGTCAGTGGAGGTCTCTGAACCTGAGGTGCCCTGGGACCTCTGGCTGCTTCTCTGCCTCAAGGACCCCCATTCCTGCCTTTCTTTGCCCTGGATCTACTACAAGCTTTCTTGCTCACACCTCAGGCTCCCCTTTGGTCCCTCTGTGTTTCTCTCTCTTTGCATCCTTATTTCCATCGCACTGTCTCTGGGGCAGTTTCTGTCTCTTTTTTCTTCCACTCTCCATTTGCTCCGCCTCCCTCTCATGCATTTCCATCTCTTTCTCCCTCTCCCTCTCTCCTCCCTCCCTCCCTTTCTTCTTCTTGTTCTTGTTCTTCCTCCCTCCCCCCCATCTCTCTCTCTATAAAATATATCCATGTCTAGATGTACCTGTGGCTCTCTGTCTCTGGGTTTCTCCATCACTTTGTCTATCTCTGTCTCTCTCACTCGCTTTCTCACTCTTTCTGTCCCTCTGACCCCTTCTCTGCCTGGCTCTGTCTGTTTTCTCTGTCTCACTCTGGCTCTCTTCTTGTCCCTTCATCTCTGTTTCTGTCTCTCTCTGTCCCTGGCCTGGCTGCTCTCTGTCTCTCTGCTTTCCCCATCTGTCTCTGTCCATGGGCCATAGCTGACCAGGGCCCCTGCCCTGAACCTGTTTTCTCCTCACAGCCTGACCACACGATGACCAGGTGGGCTCTGCTGGTGCTGATGGTCCTGACATTGGGCAGGACTCTGCTTGTCCCAGCAACCCCTATCCCAGGCTTCCGGCTCCTCCCTCAGAACTTTCCCCAGGGCACTCCCTGCCCTGTGACCTCGGAGAGCCCTTTAGCCAGCACCACAGGCCCCTCCACTGTTTGGGGCCACCCTGGCCCTGGGCCCCGCATCACCCTCTTGCTGGATGTCCCCCTTGGCCTCCTGCAGATCTTACTGGAGCAGGCTGCTGCCAATGCCCACGCCTTGGCCCACGTTGGCCGCCGCTGAGCCTGAGGGAGGGGATCACAATGATGGAGCCAGCGTGGATGGGGAGACCTGCAAGGCAGCGGCAGAGCTGGACGGTACTACATCTGGGCACGGTGCTTCAGGACTCCGCCACGTGGGGTCACTGCCCTGTGGTGTCATATCAGAGTGCCTCACAGAGTCACAGTGTGTCTGGACAGCCTGGATGTTGCTGTGTCAGGTTGCCAGGTGGAGTCTTGCCACTCTTAGGAGCCCCACAGGCTTACAGTATGTCTGCACAGCTTGGACACTACCATTGAAGGTCACTACCGCATGGAGTCTTATCATGTCTGGGTCCCACTTGTGTCCAGTCACAGAGCATCTGGACACCATCACATGTGGTCACTGTAATGCCACTTTCAGGCACCTCAACACAAGAGACCATCACTGCATCGGAGACCAGCCCACCTAAGACCAGACCCACAGGTCTGCCCTGTCTTTCCACAGGTCACCACACAGAGAAATGCTGGCGGAGGGTCACATGCATGAGGCAGCACCCACCCCAGATGGATGGGGCCATCAGGGGCATCTCCAGGCACAGTGAGATGGTCGTACGTGGGAGGTCTGTGGCCGTGGCAGCCTTGCCCTGTGTGTGTGTGGGGGTGTGCACGCATGTGTGGCTGCATCTCTGTGTATCTAACAGCTGTGAGTGCGTGTGAGCAAGGTGAGGCCATGTGAGGGGGCTGGGAGGAACAGGAGCTTGTCCCCCAAACCTACATGAAGCACACTCAACACATAGCCAGTCACTGTCTTACCCACACCCCTGCATACCCAGCCTCTGCCCTTGGACGCACATGGCTCAGGGGAGAAGGAGCTCAGGCTGCTGGGGCTCTGGCCCAACTGCCCCTCCTTCATCGAATTGTCCTGAGCAAACCTCCTCACCTTTCCAAGCCTGTTTTCTCCTCTGTAAAGCAGAGTGATGCCACCAAGCTTCTTGTGAGCACGGAGTGATGTAATGTACATGAAGGTTCTGGCACGCAGAGAGCGCTCAATACATCTAGTGACCGGAGAATGGGATAGACAAGAATCACACAGTCGTGTGCACCCAGGCAGTGACACACGAGGGCGGAGTCATAGTTGGCTACGTTGCTCCTCTCCCCACTCCCCCCGCCCCAGCCGCAATTTCACTGACCTGTCCCTTGGTGTGCAGGGCGTATGTTTTGCCTAATCTCACAACCCCGACTCCATTGCTGTGCCGGGGATGGGACTGACCTTCTGGAGAGTGTGGTCAGGCTTGCCTGCAGATGGGGCAGGTATTCTGGGTAGTGTAGACAACTCCAGCTGGAGACGAAGGCTGGAGAAAGAGGTAGCACTGTCGGAAGTGTGGCTGCCCAGGGCTGGGGACACTGACGGAGATCTCACAGTTGTCAGCAGCCCTGGGGGGCGGGCCCAAGGCGGGGCTGGAGAGGCGGGGCCACCCGGCCAGCTGGGCTCTCTCCGGAGCCTGGAGGGCAGGGCTGCCCGACTCCGAGCTGCAGGGGGCAGCAGCCCAGGCCAGTTCGGTTGCCGGATGAGCAGAGGCAAGGAAGGAGGCAGCTCCCTGACGGACCCCGGGTCAGGGAGCAGCAGGCAGGGTAGGCACGGGGCAGGGTGGAGAGGGTGGGGGCATTGGGAAAAGACCTGGGCAAAGTGGAGGTGGTGCTAGAAGGGGTGTGATAGTGTTGGGGGTCTCTCCAGGAATAGGGGTGCTCTTAGGGGCATCAGCCTGTCAGTGGCATGGAGGAGGGGGAACACTGGCGCCTTGCCGGGGAGAAGGAGCTGGGCCAAGGGGGAACTATAAATAGCTTCTTCCTCCAGCCCAGGGGGAGGGACAGTTAGCTGGAGCTTCCCAGGGGGCCTCCTGCTCTGCCCTTTGCTGGCCTCCAACGGGTCATGTTTATCCAGGTCCCCCCTCAGGGGTCATACCAGTTCGGGGAGGTCCAGAGGCTCATTTGGGAAGTTTTTCGCGTGATGTTACTTTAGCCCTTAAACCAGCATTTCTAGGGCAACTACTGTGTGCCTTGTGCCGGTTCTGAGCTGCTCTAAGCACCTACTGTGTGCTCTGTCCCAGTCAGGAACCTCTCTGAGCACCTTACTGTGTGCTCTGGCTGGTCCTGAGTCACTTTGAGCACCTACTGTGTGCCCTGTGCCAGGCTGGAATCAGCAAGTGCAGACCAGGGTTCACGGGCTGCTTGGTTACATGGCTCTCTACCCCCAAGTTGGAACCTCACACCCTGTGTGAGCTCTGGACCCAGGGAGACACAGGATGATCCTTGGCTAGAAATGGCCAGAGGAAGCTGGAACTCCTAGGAACTCCCCAACCTCCCAGTGACAGCAGAGGGGAGAGGAGGAGGGAATAAAGGGGAAGGGAGACAGCAGAGAGCAGCAGGCCTCACTGCAGCTGGCCTGTCTCTGCATCAGCCTGGGTGCAGGTCCTGTTAGTGTGTGTGCACCAGTGGCTGTGTGCACACCATGCTTTCGTGCACTGGTGTGTGGGTCTGTGTGGGAGGTACTGAGGTCCCTGGGCCCATATGCTGCAAAGGGTGGCTGTCGGTTTGGCCAGTCTGGCCAGCAGATACGTGGACTGGGAAGAGTTTGAGCATTGAGGACTGAAGACTGAGGACACCCCACAGCTTGTAGTCTGGGACACTGGGAGGAGGTCCAGTGGTCAGTGCAGAGGGCACCACAGGAGCCAGGCCAGGCAGGTTCACAGCAAGGAAAAGCTGAGCAGGATGTGTTCACACTGACATCTAGCACACCTCCCACCCTTGGGCCAGGAGAGCTGGCTCGCTCTGGGGTGGCCCCAAGGAGGGAAAGCCATGAGGGCCAGTTATTCTATCGGACATCTATTGACGCTGAGGGAGCAGAAAGCCAGGAGAGCATTTCAATGGAGTGAACATGCAAGAGTCCAAGTGTGGAGGTGGGATGTGTGGTTATAGTACAAGGTGTGGGAGGTGAGGTTCTGAAGGGCCGGGAGCTGAGCTGAGTCCATCCTGCACTGTGGGCTGGCGGTTCTGTGACACTGGGCCCTTCTCCCCTTCCTCAGTTTCCTACCTGAGAAATGGGGCCATGGGAAGGGAGTATCCTCAGAGCAGATGTAGACCCTGGCCTTGGGGAGGGGCTCCAGGCTCCTCCTGCTGTTGACATGTGGCCTCGCACTGGATATAGAGACTTGGGAAGGTATGTCTGGGTCAGCCCAGGGTCAGACTGGGGAAGAGTGGGAGGTACAGAGCCACTGCTTTTCCTGGGAAGCCAGACTCAGACTTCTGGAGGTGAGGATGGCTTCCCAGACATGGCCCTGGCCTCCTGCCCTGCCCTGGTTGTCCCCTACCCCCAGCCTTTGACTAACATTCCAAGAGGGTTGGAGAGGAGAATGGCAGGCCTGAGAAGGTGCAGGGTGTCTGTGGATGTTAGATGAGGTGGACTTTGCAATGACTGCTGGGGGTTGGACAGGGTGTGGGTATGTGGTGACAAGGTCTCTGAGGCTAGGGTGGCCCCAGGATGGCCTTGGTAGTGGCCAGGAGACATACACTGTCAGTCTGACTTGTCAGCAGCAGAATGAGTGGCTTTGGAGAAGTAGGAAGTGGGCGGAAGGTCACTAGGGGCATCCTGCTCATCAGGAGCTGCCCATGGGTGTGCCAGCTGCTGGGCATGAGGTGGGGAAGGAGGTGGATGGTGGACACTGAAGAGGGAGGCTGAAGAAGGAGGAAGTGGTCGACTCTGTCTGAGGCAGGGCATTTCCTGGGGAGGCAGCTTGAGCTGCTTCCAGGGAAGGTCTGCGTGGGCTTCTAGCACGTGGACCTCCTTAACCTTCATTTCCTGTGAAGTGGGCAAAACATCTGTATCAGTCATCTTAAGGGTCCTTGCCAGGCTCTGAAGGGCTGGGCTGTGACTTGGAGGACTGACTCAAGGCAGGGGTGTGGCAAGGAGGGCAGAGGGAGGGGTGCTGCCCCTGTGGAACACTGGGTGGAGACTTCTCTCCGTGCCCCAACCCCTGGATCCTGGCTGGGCACACATTAAGCAGAGAGAACTTGGGGACGCAGTGATCCTGCCAGGGGATGTGGTGGAGGACATCGCTAGAGGGCAGTGTGACCCAGGCTCGAGCAGTGTCAGCTAAGGTCGGGGGCAGAAAGTGTACAAAGCTTAAGAGGCTGGGCTGAGGAGAAAGAGAGGAGGTAGGCCACGTGTTCCCGAACTCAGGCTCTCTGCCTTGCCCCTTGCCTCCATTGCATTTTTAGAGACAGGAGGAAGATAAATAACATAATAAATGATAACATTAATGTGCTTTAGAATGGATTTCTCAGACACTGACACTTTTAACGCATACCAGAATCTTGTAAGATCCATGACAGTGTGTATTTCATTTTCCTGATGAAGAGGCAGAGGCTCATTAAAGAAAAAAATGTGTAAACTTATGATTTAAAATTTAATTGGTAAAAATGAAATCCTGGAAGGAGAAGTAAGATACTGTCAGGGTTCAGTGAGTCCCCAGGGAGCTTGGTTACTAGGTACCACTCACGTGCTCCAGGTGGGCTGGGGTCTAGCCCGAGCTCCCCAGCAGCTAAGGCAAAGAGAGAAACACGATTAATTTTGAGATTTGTTCTCTGTCCCTGTCCATGAGATAAAGGAGCTTTTTCAGCGTGGTTGAGCAGGTTGCTCCTGTGGGCAGTGGAGAGTCCCGGGATTCGGAGCAGAAGAGAGGGTCGGGGCACAAGGCCGGTGGGGCGCGGCGGAGTTGACAACCGGGCCAGTGATGAGAGTTGCGCAGGGGCCGCCAGGCTGGTCCTGACCAACCAAGCTCTGCGCGTCACGCAGGCCTACCCCAACGCATGCAAACCCCTCCTCCTGGGGGCCCTGAGGTCACGCAGAGCGGGAAGCGGGACCTCGGGTGTCCTGGGGGCAAGCCTGGCACGCCTAGGGCGAAGCCGTGGCTGAGGTCTATGCAAATCATCAGGGTCGCGTTGGGTGTGCTGGGCTCCGGCATCCAGGGCGGGGCTTGCACCATCCAAGTCTGGAAACTGGGGAGCTGGGCATGCGCGTCCCCCATCCTGGCATGCGGGGCGGGCCCGCTTGGTCCAAAGCGCGCTAGTACGCGAGCTGGGCATGCGTGGTAGGAGGCCAGGCGCTCTTCAGTTGGGGTGGAGCCTACTCGTTCCGGGGCGGGGCCTGCGGGGAGTTGGACGGGCGTCAACGCGGCTACAGGAGGGGCGGGGCTGAGGGGCGGGGCATCGAGTGGCCCGAGGTGGCCCGGCCGCTGGGTTGGAAGCAGCGCAGTCCGACTCCTCCTTGCCCCAGGATGGCGTCCCCACGGGAACTGACCCAGAACCCCCTGAAGAAGATCTGGATGCCGTACAGCAATGGGCGGCCTGCTCTGCACGCCTGCCAGCGCGGTGGTGAGGCGGGGTCCGCGGGGAAGGCGGAGGGCGGTGCATGGGCATGGGTATTGGTCTTACAGGGAAAGGGAGCCGGGAACAGGTGGGGAACAGGGGACAGGTGTGGCAGAGCGGGAGGCGGGGACAGGTGTGTGGCGACGTCTCGGCTCGGCGGGAGCTAGGTCTGGCCGCCATCACCTAGGGGAGGGCGCAGGACCCTTCCCACACCACTCTGTCCCCACCGCCTCAGGTCAGGGGAGGACTTGGAGCCTCGGTCCTGCCGTCTCAGCTGGCCAGAGAGCGTGGGCCGGGTAGTCAGGCCGCGGTCTGAGCTGTGTTGGCCCTAGGAGATTCGCTTGGTCTCTCTGAGCCCAGAACTTTCAAAGGCCCAAGGCGGGGAGGAAGGCCCATCTCTGGGCCTGAAATCGAGTTTTGGGAGGAATTTCAGGGAAGTGCAGATGTGTTCAGGATAGAGACAGTGAGACCACTTTGTTATATGGGCCTGTCTTTGTGTCCATGGGTGTGTAAGCATCCAGGTGGGGTTGTGGGTGAGTGGTAAAACTGGAGGGTGGAAACATCTAGAACATATGCTGAAATTCAAGGAATCGTTAAGAGGCTTACTTTTCCTGTGATCCTAGGTGTTAAACCCACTTCACTGATTTTCTGCTTGTCCTTAAATGAGTCTGCAACTTTTTTATTACCAAGAAAAACAAAGATTTATTTTAGGAGTAACTGAAACGTTGTAATAAATTTGCAAGTTGGCAAGGTCCTCAGAGAACATCTAGTCCAGCTTCTGATACAGATTTGGAAATGGAGGTCAGGAGATTGTGTTACATGCTGTGGTCTCCCTGCACTCCTGACCTCTGCTTGGGCATGATAGGAGAGGAGAGAGCGCTTGGTGCTTGTCTTGCTTTGAGGCTAGCCTGGGGGCCTTGGCTTTGACCAGGATGTGAGTCCTAGGGGAGGAGTGTGTGCATCTCTTAGCACACTGTGGAACCTGGTAGGGGTGGCCGTGGCTTTGACCAGACATTCTGGTGGGTCGTGACTCTGACCGTAATGTAGGTCCTGGTGGGCTGCTGAAACTGTGATCCTGCTTTTAGCCCTGGGGCCATGGCTTTCCAGTCAGTATTCAGTCCTAAGGGACTATGGCTACACCCTAGCCAGTTTTCCTTCCAGACTTCCGGAGGTGTGGAGGGCTAGGCCCCTTTCTCTTTTGCTTCTAGTCAGTCCGTGTTAGGGCTGTATTGTCCTAACTAGGGGGTGGCCTCCGTTGTTACATAAAGGAGAAGGAGTGAGAACGTGGACTTTAGAGGCAGGAGCACTCAAGCTGCGTCGTGGCTCAGCTGGGTGACCTTGGGCAAAGAGCTGACCCTCTAGGTCTCAGGTTCCTTATCTGTGAGACTGAGACAGTCATCATCCTTGCACTATGAAGCTGCCGTGAGCCTCTTTTTTTAAAGTTTTTTTTAATATATATATATATTTATTTTTATTTATTTATTTATTTATTTATTTATTTATTTATTTATTTATTTATGACTGCATTGGGTCTTTGATGCTGCTCGCGGGCTTTCTCTAGTTGCGGCGAGCAGGGTTTACTCTTTGTTGCGGTGCACGGGCTTCTCATTGCGGTGGCTTCTCTTGTTGTGGAGCACAGGCTCTAGGCGTGCGGTCTTCAGTAGTTGCAGCATGCAGGCTCAGTAGTTGTGGCACACGGGCTGAGTTGCTCCACGGCATGTGGGATCTTCCTGGCCCAGGGCTCGAACCCGTGTCCCCTGCATTGGCAGGTGGATTCTTAACCACTGCGCCACCAGGGAAGTCCTGTGAGCCTCTTGATAAGTGCTTGATAAATGGTAGCAGGTAATTTTGTAATTTATCATCACTGTTGTTTCTTTGCTTCTCCATATCTCAAAGTCAGGGATTGAAGCTCCAAGCCAACCCCCTTTCAGGTGGCAAAGGAGTTGAGGCCCAATGGGAGGGGACTTGCCCAAGTCTCACTGCCCCTGGGGCAGGCCTGTGTTTCTCCAAGCTCCAGGTATGCAACTGAAATGTGGCTCTGGCCTGAGCAGAGGGGCTCGTGCCATGACACTGCCTCAGGGTGTTGCAGTGGGTGGGACTGTGAGCTGGCCTGGCACAGGAGGGCTTCCTGGAGGAGGAGGTAGCACCCAAGAGGCTAAAGATGAGACCTGAAAATTGTGTGGGGGTTTGGACACCAGGCTAGGGTCTCCCAGTTCACAGCAAGGAGGGAGTGAGCAGGCAATGAACAAGGAACCAGCACCCCAGGTCCCAAACCCGTATTCATGCAGCATTTTACCCTCTGCATAGTGGGCTTCTAACTAGATTGGAGGACCACAAGGACAGGTGGGAACCTGAAGGTCAGGGTGGGTGGAAGTTGACTTGATCGCAGGGCTTTATAGAGAAGAGGATGAGGGGCCCTAGTCTGTGCTGTGTGGTGGGTTGTTTTTGGGGTCTAGTCCGAGCTCCTCAGGGCAACAGAGGCTGGTTGGCTGAGGGATGTTCCCTGCCTTCTCCTCCCCCACTCTTCATGAGCAATTCTTCCTCCTTTTGATAAAATTCAGGGCTACACAGAGGGCCTGGAAGCTGTTACCTTTCTGGTCATTGACCTGGAGGAGCTCTGGGGGTAGATGGGGTAGGAGATGGAGAGGGGACTCGGGGAACATGGCAGAAAGGACAGTATTTGATAGCTTTTCTTAGCCAAAAGGTGGCAAGACTGCCTGGGTAAGGACACGACTGGTGTGTGCACAGGACAGTAGGAGAGACAACTTTCTGTCCCCTCTGAACAGGACAGTGATTCCAGTTTGCTTTATTTTAAAGAACTCTCCCTTCCCCAGCCCGGCCCAAGGAAGTCGGGGCAGGTGCAGTTCAAGACTCAGTTCTGGAACCCACTCCAGGGACTTGTGGCTGCCCCTGCGGAGGTACCACCAGAAAGTAGTCACCAGCACCAGGCTTGTCTCAGCCTCTCGACTCCTTGGGCTCCTGTGGCCTTGAGCAAATTTACAGATAATTTACAGGAACTAGTGAGAAAAGCTGAGTTGACATGTCTTCAGATTTCCTTCTGCACATGCCCCATGTTCTGAACTGTGTGTTCTGCTGTCCTGTTGCTCAATGTTGAGGTCCTGAGGGCCCAGAGCTGCAGCTCCAACTGCATGCCCCCACTCACCTGGTCCACTCGCCCTTGGTTCAAGTGTGTTCCCTCCGTGTGGGCCTCGGTTTGCAATTTCTCCATTGCTGGGACTTCCCCAGTGTTTTGCTGTTGCAAGCAGGGCTGGTGTGAATACACTTGTACTTTGAATTTTCTTTTGTGTCATTGACTTGGGATCTTATCTTGAGGAACAGAGGTGATAGGTAATTTATTGCTCTCGTTTTGTGCCCAGACCTGATTTGCTGCCCTGCCTGCCCACCATGGCTGTGCATGGGGCGGGGGGATGCTGTCACCAAACGCTGTGGGAGGAGGCCAGGGGCGTCTCTGGGAAGATGGAAACTGTGAAGGGGTGATGCAGAACCTCAGCGCTGGGGTCGTGGGAGAGCCCTTCAGGGAGCAGTGGGAAGGGGTGGCCTCATCAGAGGGAGCAGCCTGGGTGCAGGTTTTCCCGACAGTGAGTAGCTGATGCACTGCGCTGTGGTTGCTTGGGAGCCCTGGCCAACCGGCCAGAAATTGTGCAAACAGCCCAGGACTCAGCAGCACTGGCCTGGCCCTCAGGATGCAGGGCCTTGCCTAACTTGTTTTGCTCTCAGCTTAGCCAATGCTGAGGTTTTTGTTTTAGGTTTTTGGGTTTTTAAAAATAAATTTATTTATTCATTTTTGTCTGCGTTGGGTCTTCGTTGCTGCGTGTAGGCTCTCTCTAGTTGCAGTGAGCGGGGGCTACTCTTCGTTGGGATGTGCAGGCTTCTCGTTGCGGTGGCTTCTCTTGTTGTGGAGCACGGGCTCTAGTCGCACGGGCTTCAGTAGTTGTGGCACGCGGGCTCTATGGCGCAGGCTCAGTAGTTGTGGCGCATGGGCTTAGTTGCTCCACGGCATGTGGGATCTTCCCGGGCCAGGGCTTGAACCCGTGTCTCCTGCGTTGGCAGGCGGATTCTTCACCACTGCGCCACCAGGGAAGTCCCAATGCTGAGGTTTTTCTGCTAGTTTCCTCACTCTTACTCACCGTCAGGCTGTGTCTGTAGGATCCCCTCCTTCTCTCCCCTGGGGCTCACAGAATGGGTCACATTTGCCCATAGGTCATGCACAGGAGCGACAGAGCCCCCACTGGCAAGCAGGGTCTTTTACTTCTCTTCGGGGCCTGCCTGGAGACAGACAGTTGCGTCTGCACCCCAAGTCCCAAGGGCAGTCCTGAGATACATCTGTGCCCTTAGCCAGCTGGGCTGCCAAGTCCAGGCAGAGGGCACAGCTTCCTGAAAGTGTTCCAGCTCTTACATGGGGATATTGCTAGGCGTCGCTGAGGGATTATCATCCCATTTTACAGGTGAGGACACCAAGGCTTAGAGTTGCCAGTAAGTGTCAGAGTCAAGATAGGAACCCAGGCCTGACTGACTCTGACCACCTCTGCACTCCATCTCCAGGGAGGGAGACAGGTGAAGGGTGGGGTCCAGCAGTCTGTCTGAGGAGGGCTACCAGGTGAAAGCACTTGCAGAGCTATGTGGGCAAAGGAGGGGTAGTGACAGGTCCCCACCTCTGTCCATCTGTCTGCTGTGGTTTTACCTGGCCCAGGTCCTGAGGACGATGAAAGGGAAGCTTCCTGAGGCTTCTGAGGTGAGACCACACTGAAAGCGGAGCTGGATCCCATAGTCTGGCAATTCTGCTGCCTTGGTGTCTGTCTTAGTGGGCCATGGATTGGGGGGCTGGGTACAGACTCTTCCCCGCCTCTAGCCTTGGCAGCTTCTCTTTTTGGCACACCGACCTCGTGGCACATGGGATGGCGGTGGCTGGCTGTCAGAGGGACCGCCCTTGTGGCGTTGGCCTGGGTCTCTGGTGTCAGCCCCTTGTGGCCCTCACCCTGGTGGGTTTTGAGGTGCCTCCGTCTCCTTCCCTGCCCACAATGTTTGAGCACCAACTCTGCCAGGCCTCAGGATCCCGAATGGCTCAGACACTGCCGGGATGCTTCCACCCCAAGTGATCAGTTGTGGAGAGCAGACTCATTGGCGAGATGACTGGGTTGAGGGAGAGAGCGCAGCAGGTGGGCTTGCAGGTGCCTTGGAGGAAGGACTCACTGCAGAAGCAGCTTCTGGGCTTTGTGGATGAAGAGAAATTCCCCCTGGGGAGCGGAAGCAGTGGTGCTGTGTGAGCAGGAATGCTGAGTGACGGGTTCCTGGATGACAGGCAGGCATTGAATACCCCACTGGGTTTTGGCTCTGTCCCACCTGCCAGGGGAATTCCCCCGCAGAGTTTGGCCAGGGCCGTGGCAGCTCCAGCTTTATATCTGATGGTGCACATCAGGGTAAATGCTGGCGAGATCCCGCGGCGTCTCCCTGAGCACTGACAGGCCTGGGGAACTGGGCCTGCCAGCGCTGGTTAGAGACCGGGGTCTGGGGGTGCCCAGGGAGCTCTCTGCTGCCAGGAGCCTGGGAAGGCACATCTGATGCCGGACCTGGAGGGAGGGACCCACTGGGAGGGGTCCGGCCTCCTCAGACACTGCTCCTTGCCTTTCAGTTTGCATGACCAACTGCCCAACGCTCATTGTCATGGTGGGGCTGCCTGCCAGGGGCAAGACCTACATCTCTAAGAAGCTGACCCGCTACCTGAACTGGATTGGCGTGCCCACACGGGGTGAGACTCAGCCTTGGCTTTCCAAGGGGGCTTTGGGACTTTGTGGGGGAGCGGGGAGGAGTGAGAAGGCAGGACTGCCACAGGGCCCGGGGGTGGGTCAAGGTCAGGGGCTGGGGAGGGATGCTGTTGTGTGAAAACTGAGCCTCTCCCTTCCCCCAGAATTCAACGTTGGCCAGTATCGCCGGAACATGGTCAAGACATACAAGTCTTTTGAGTTTTTCCTTCCAGACAATGAAGAGGGCCTGAAAATCAGGAAGTGAGTTTGTGTGCATATGTGTGTTTGTTTATGAAGAAGGCCCTGGAGCCCAGTTGCTAGTGATGACCAACCTGTTCTTGAGCCCTGGCCTTGCCCTACCTTGTGGGCTGTAGCAGGGCTGGTTTCTTGACCTCTCAGGATGTGGTGGGGGTGAGGATGTGATGGGTTTGGGTACAAAGGGAGTGGGTATGTGGCCCCTTGGTGGCTCGCCCTGCCCTGCCCTGTGGGATATCTGTGGGAGGGGAGCATGGAGCTTCAGGGAGATGGTGGAGGCTTAGCCAGGGCCAGGCCTTACCCCAGGCCATCCATGGGGATGGGCTCTGATAGGGAGGGGAGCCCGAGGTGAAGCAGAGATACAGGCCTCAGGGGTGCGGCAGAGTGGGAGTGGGACTACCTCCTGACACCTTCTCGAAAAGCCAGAAGGATCAGACCCAGAACTGGGGCGTTTCCTCCCTTGCCCCAGGATAAGTCTCCTACTGATATTTGGAGGATGCTTGTCATGTTCTTGGCATGTGTTGGGTAGGCCTTGGCTTTCCTTTGAAGTTGCCTCAGTGTTGCTGGGTGACGAGATGGAAATTTGCATATGATACCACTCCCCCTCTCTATTCAGACTTGAATTGATTGCTTTCTCCAGAAAAACTGAGCACCAGCTGTGGTCTGAGGAACTATGCTATGCTGTTCTCGGCATGTGTCAACTGAGGGATCAGGAAGCTTCCTGCCCTTGTTCTGGGCCCAGCCATTGTGGGAGGGCTTTGAGCAGAGGTTGGCCCAGCTCTAGTGACCTTCCCAAATCAAGCCCCAGGCCAGAAGCCCCTGGTTATGGCCATGGTTGGCCTGCTCCCTCTCTGGCCACCAGGGGGCAGGAGTTCCCCATCGTGGGGCTTGGCCCTTCTGTGCCTCTGCTGTTGGGTCAATGGGGCTGGGCGGGCTGCTGCACCAAGAAGGGAAGTGGAGTCTGACATTCAGGCCTCTGGGGCCGAACTGTGAATTGTGGGTAAAACTCAAGGGTGGACCCTCTGTGATAACGACCCAGACAGACAAAAGTGAGGGTACTGATACTTGAACCTACTGTGTGCTGCGTGTGTGATGCCCATTGCCGCCCCCCGCCCCCCAATTTAAAGATGAGGAAATTGAGGCTTAGCAGTCTCACACAAGATCCCAAGTAACTTCACAGAGTCCAGACTTAAATCTAACCCCATGTACCACTAAAAACTGTCCTGTCCATCATTCCGGAAGTACTCAATTTGTAGATCAAAGGTTGCATCAAATGCAAATTCTGCAGCAACCTCAAGCTGTGGGCACTCATTAGCTGCTTTGATCTTCCCTACAGTGGGCTGTGGTGCCTCACTCCCCTAGATGCTGAGACTGAGGTCAGGAAGTGGTGGTATTGTCTGGGATCCCTCAGGGTTTGATCTGAAGCCAGGCCTGTCTGAATCCAGAGTGTTTGTGGGGAGAATAAGGAAGCTGGCATTCCCAGAGCTCGCTGGTCATTCTGCTCAGACTGCCCAATGAAGGTAGGAACATTGGGATTAATTCTCATGGCGAAACCCAGACTCAGAATAGGTAAGGAAACTGGTCCAGGGTCACCCAGCTGGAACAAAGGCCCCAGCAGTAGAAGCTGGGGGCAGATTCACGTGTGCCTCTCTGTAGGCACATCCTCTGGCTGTTCCTAGAAACTCTCCCTCGTGTATCCAAAGCCTGGGTCTGGCCCCTGGGCCATGGGGCCATTTCCCATTAACCAGCCCAAAATGTCCCACAGATAATTGGCAAAATAGAAAGATCAGACTTTTTAAAAATGGGAAACCTGGGAAGAGAAGCCTGCATGTCCCAGAGGCCCAGGTACGTACACATTGGTGAGCTTCCTAGAGTTGCACGATGTGGAGGTCTGTCCCTAACATTGGGCACAGTGGAAGATCTAGAAGAGGGCACGTACAGCCATGTGTACATGTGCAGGTGCTCCCTTTTTATGTACACATGGGTATGTGTGTAAATACACACCAGGCACGCTCATATATGTGCACACAGTCACCGCAGGAAGGTGTGTACACATACCGTATGTACACACATGGGTGTTCACACACGTGCGTATCCTCTATGTGCATGTTTGGACACATATAAAAACTTATAATCGTGCACACAGGTGTGCAATACCCCATGTGCATGTGAACACATTCAATCATACCTATGCCTTTTCAGTCACATACTACGCACGGGCTTGGGGACACTGAGGTGTTTTCTCTGACACCAACTGGTGTCCAACAGCTCAATTCATTTCAATTCTGACCCTGTCTACCTGCAGTTAGCATCAGTTCCCACAGGTTAAGGACTCAGTCCCTCAAGACTGACCCCACTTCACACACCAGTCACAAGTCTCGGCGGGGGGCACCCGTATTTCTAACTGGCTATAAATTGGGGGTTCCCACAACCCCCTCTTCAGCAGATTACTGTTCCAGCTCACAGAGCTCAGGAACATACTTGAGTTGTGTTTACTGGTTTATTATAAAGGATACAACTCGGGAGCAGCCAAGTGGAAGAGGTGCACAGGCAAGGAAGGGGGCAGTGCGGGGAACTTCCAGCCATCTCGGGGTCTGGCACCCTCCCAGCACCTCATCTCTTCAACCTGGAAGCTCTTCAACTCTCATCGTTCAATTCATCTTCAGCCCCCACCTCCCTTCCTGGAGGATGGTGGCAGGGCTGAATGTTCCAACCCTTTCATCACTTTCTGGTGATCAGCCCCTTGCTGAGGCTGTCTAGGGGCCCCAGCCTGAGTCACTACATTAACATCAACTCAGGTGTGATTGGAAGGGGCTCCTTGTGAATTACAAAAAAAAAAAAAAAAAAAAAATCACTCCTATCACTTAAGAAATTCCAAGGGTCTTAGGAGCTCTGCCAAGAACCCAGGACAAAGACCAAATGTATTTATCAAACCACACACACCCTCTTGTATGTGCACAGCTGCACTTCCACAGGGGCCCAAGGAATGCTCACAGATGCTCACTCACAGACTTACACATACACATATCCCCCCATGCATGTGCGTGCGTGCCCATCCACACTCACACCCACACGTGTGCAGGCTCCCAGGCTGTTCCCCCAGCATCTCCACCTGGGCCCTGAGATCCCTCCTACTTGGTGCAGCCTCAGCCAGAGCAGCCCACAGAGATCTTAGCCCAGAACATGAGGCTCTAAATGTGGGTGGCAAGAAATGGCCCCAGCCATGCTGAAACTGTAGAAATGTGTCTCGGGGATGTGGGGGGCGCTGAGAAGCTCTGGTTCTTTATGTCTCAGTGCAGAAAGAATTCAGCGAGAGACAAACTGATAGATAAGTGATTTATTAGAATAGGACACTTGTGAGGTTTACAAGTGGGTGGGCAGGAGGGCACCATGCCCAGAACTTAGTGGGCTACAGTTTTATAATCAAATGAAAAGTGAGGAGGGGGAGAAGACCACCTTCTTCCTCATCCTTGAGTAGACATCAAGCTTCCATCATCAGCTCCTCCTCCTCCACATGGGGGTGGGGGGGTTAGTTTTCTTGTCCCTACGTGGTCAAACTGGGACTGCCATGGCGCAATGGAAATGAGCAAAAAGGTGGTAACGTATACTAAAATATGGTAAATCAGCTCAGGTTTCAGTATAATGTCACCCTTTCCTTATGCTTTTGTTTTTAGTGAGCACAAAGGAGCATGTCCTAAGAATCATTAACTTACCACTGGGCAGGATGTGGGTCTCATTCCACCATTGTTTTATTGTCTGGGGGCATGTCTCATGCTTCTGTTGCATGGTTTTGTTGTTAAGCAAGGCCTGCTTGGTTTTGTGGTTAAGCAAACCTGCTTTCCCGAGTGATCATTTTCTTACAGATGTCTCCCATACTTTTTCCTTTACTTCTGATCCCTTAGTGGGATTAACTGATCACCTACTTTGTCCCTTTACTCTGTCCTTATCAATGCCAGATTCCTGGACTCTCAGAATTCAGGTTTTTTGGCAGAAGAAAGCACTTTGGGGTTTTAACTGAAAGGCCTAATAGGGCACAGAAAGGTCACAAGGAGGCATAAGAGCAGCGCTCCTTCCAGTGACCTGGACTCAGCTCTGCCCCCAGTTTCCTCGTGACCCCAGCAGTCTGGTCAGCCTCTGTTTCCATGCTTGGGCACACTGGCCTGGCTTGGCCTGGCACAGTCCTTTGATGCACTAGGGGTTTACACACAAAATCCCAAGATCAAACAAATGGGAGATCTAACTTTTACTCTTACATCAAAAAAGTACAGGTAATAGTGTTTGGGAGGAAAAATTTTCCCTTCTTGCCTTCTAGGTTCTTTGGCTGGTCTGATAATTAAATTGACATGACACAGATTAACAGGACAGAAAAAAAGTTTAATAGCACGTATACCTCCTACATACATGTGAGAGACCTGGGAAGCCCTCTCCTTAAATACCATCTTCAGCTGAAGAGAAAAGAAGATGTTGTGGGTGAGGAGTCAGGGGAATTTACAGGAAAAGCTCAGTAAACGAGGGTAAGGTTGTTATGCAGATTTAAATTTGTGCCTTCAGGGAATTCCCTGGCTGTGGACTTGGAGCTTCCACTGTCTGGGGCCTGGGTTCAATCGCTGGTCGGGGAACTAAGATCCTGCAAGCCGTCTGGCGTGGCCTAAATCAATCAATCGCTCAATCTGTTTCTTCAGCATTGATAATAGTTTCTAGAGATAAGGTCATCTCCCTCCTCCTGGTACGGCGAGGGAGACCCCCTTACAAATGGAGATTTCCCTTATACTTGTAAATGTCTCTCAAAAAAGGGTAACTTCTACTCATGTTTTTAGAGCTTCTCCCCTGTCTGCAGTGTCATAAAAATAATCAGCCTAAAATAATCCTTATGCCAAAGAGACATATTTTGGGGTGGCAAATTCTGCTCCCCTGCATAGATAAAAAGTCAAAGTGATTTATCTATCTTCGGACCTTATAGGAGAAATGGATAAAGTCAGAAAGATCCTTATATGTGGCAATCCATTTTGCAGCAATAAACGGAAAGGCTGAGATGTCTGAGGACAGACAGTGTAGTCAGTGGTCAGTCATGGTGAGGGTTTTGCCCTTCCAGAGCACCTGTGGACCTGGGTGCGAGAGGCAGAGACACGGCACCCTCCTCCAGAAGGGATCATGTAGGGCCTTCTTGGTCCACTGAAAGAAACGAACAGCCTAAAAGCTGAGACTTATGTTTTATTCCGTGAACAAAACTGAGGACTTAAGCCTAGAAGACAGCCTCTCAGATAACTGAGGGACTGCTCTGCAGAGATAAGGTAGGTGCCACGTGTGGGTTCATTCCTTTGATATGCACCTCAGCTCTCTGGGGCCAGTGTCCTGTTCTTTCCCATTCTGAGTCCCCTGAGGGGGCACCTTTGGGGGCAGCTGCAGTGGCTGCTGGCTTGATGGCTGCAACACCCTTTGTTTGCTGATACACCAGGTGGCATTCTTAGTCCACATCTCCCTTCTAGAAAGGAAAATTGAACATTAAGCTTAATGCTGCCTTGGGGGCCAGCACTACTGTCTCTCCTTTCCCACCACCGGCACCCGCCTGCCCTGCCCCCGACACACACACAAGGGAGTGTCTGGTTTTAAAAGTGCTTATTTTGATAGGGGAAATGCATGACACTTAGAAATCATGAATATGGCAAAATGGCAGGCTGGATTTGTTCATGATGAGATGAAGAAGGAAAGTACAGAAAAGTGGTATTTCAAAAAGTATTCCTGTATGGATACCAAGGGGGAAAGGGGATGGTGGGATGAATTGGGAGATTGGGATTGACATATATACACTATTGATACTATGTATAAAATAGGTAACTAATGAGAACCTACTGTATAGCACAGGGAACTCTACTCAGTGCTCTGTGGTGACCTAAGTGAGAAGGAAATCCAAAAAGAGGTGATATATGTATATGTATAGATGATTCACTTTGCTGTACAGTATAAACTAACACAATGTTGTAAAGCAACTACTCCAATTTAAAAAAAGAAAAAAGTATTCCTGATGGCCAGGAACACATAGCCTTCCACCTACAGGAGCAGGGTTACCAAACACTGAAAATCTTCCCAAGGAAAGAGAAACCTTGAAAAGAGAGAAGGGGCCCCAGGGGCTGCCCCCTCTCCTGTCTGGCATAGGATATATCCCTAACCTACTGCCCTGCAGCAACCAGTCAGGTGCTTGGCTGACCTGTGTTTTCTCTTCTGAAGGCAGTGTGCCCTGGCAGCCCTCCGAGACGTTCGGCGGTTCCTTAGTGAGGAGGGGGGGCATGTGGCGGTGAGTATAACACCCTGGTGGTATCTGGGAGTGACATGTGGGAGCCCACATACTTCTACCCCTTTACTTTTCAGGCATCTGGAGGGGAAGGCAGGGTGTATGTGGCCCTAGATACCCCTGGGTACCAGCCCCTGGGAAGAAGTCTGCAGCTGCTGTGCTGGAAGAAGCCAGAGGCCAGATGTGGGCCAGGAATTTCCCTCTGGGCTTGTGGTTGTGTTTGACCCTGCAGGACTTCCCTCTGAATACTCACATTCTTGGCCACTCCACAAGTTAGAGGTGTCATGTTACCTAAGTCTTTAGCAAATGTGATTTCTCCTGGTGTGGAGAGCATCCAGCCCAACATTTGGTGGCTATTCCAGGAATCAGTTGAATGCTGGATAAGGGAATTCCCCCTCTGTGTTGGCCCCTCCAGTCAGATGGACAGGCGGGACGAGGCTGAGCAAGGGTGTCTGCAGGAAAGGGCCCTACCCCAACCCTATGTAGTCAAACACGGGCTATTTTTTCCTTCCTTTTTCCTCTTGAAGGCATGCATCCTGGAGCTCTGTCCCCCAGCCCCATCTAGATCATTTGCCCTCTAGGTCTGTCTGTGGCACAGCTGTCACCCTGGGAATTTCCTTCTCTTCCCTCCTCAGTTGAATGCCCTGCTCCTGGATCCCATGTCTTGCTTTTCCTTGCTTTACTGACTTGTTTTGTTGGAGCACATCCTCTAATAGCTTTCTGGGAAAGGTACTTGGGAAGTAAATTTTGTGAGACCTTGCATGTCTAGGAATGTCTTTTCTTTATCCTCACATTTGATGGATGGGTGGGAAGAACGTTTCCTTTAGAATTTTCATGACATTGCTCCATTGTATTGTGGCTTCTAGAATGGCTGTGGGAAAGTCTGATGTCATTCTGATTTGCTGATCCTCCTTAAAAGTTTTTTTTCCCTAGGGAATTCCCTGGCAGTCCAGTGGTTAGGACTCCATGCTCTTTCTGCTGAGGGCCTAGGTTCAATCCCTGGTCAGGGAACTAAGATCCCACAAGCCGCACGTTGCGGCCAAAAAGAAGTTAAAAAAAAAAAAAAAAGTTTTATTTCCTAGAGGAAACTGGGGGCTTCTCATGCCCCTTCCTCTGGGGAAGCTTTTAGGGTCTTCAAGGTGATGTGCTTTATGGTGGGTCTTCTCCACAATGCTGGGTCCTTGGGGGGGACCCTTTCCATCAGGAAACTCTTCTCCAGCAGCTCAGAGAAATGTCATATATTTTACTTTGTTAAACCACCCCTGCCGCTTTCTCACAACTGAGTCCCCACTCCCCTCCCATCTTCTTCTTTTTTTTTTTTAATGAATTTATTTATTTATTATTTATTTATTTTTGGCTGCGTTGGGTCTTTGTTGCTGCACGCGGGCTTTCTCTAGTTGTGGTGAGCGGGGGCTACTCTTCATTTTGGTGCACATGCTTCTCATTGCGGTGGCTTCTCTTGTTGTGGAGCACGGGCTCTAAGCGCGCAGGCTTCAGTAGTTGTGGCTCGCAGGGTCTAGAGCGCAGGCTCAGTAGTTGTGGCACACGGGCTTAGTTGCTCCGTGGCCTGTGGGATCTTCCCGGACCAGGGATCGAACCCGTGTCCCCTGCATTGGCAGGTGGATTCTTAACCACTGTGCCACCAGGGAAGTCCCTCCCTGTCCTCATTTCTTGAAGTTCCTTTATTCTGTTTGATTTAGTCTTTGTTTTTCATGTTAGAGGTTTTGCTGGAGCATCCAGTGAGCCCTGGTCAAATGCCCTTTGTAAAAAGTTACGCTCTAAAAGCTGCTTGGGTGGGCTGCACCTGAGTGCTGGGCAGGCCCCGGGGGGGGTCACAGACTGCCTGGAGGAGGCAAGGAGGGGGCCTGGGGCTCCACTTGCACCGCCAGCCAGTCTTCCTGTTTCTTCTGCACACTTGTCCCTTTTTTCAGAGATGCCTGTGCCCTGTTCCTGACTACCGTGGTTCTGCACAAGCAGGTGTGCTCTGGTTGGTATAGGCTTGTGTTTGGTCTTCTGTGTTTCTCTGAGCCAGTTACCATGTGTCTATCTTAAAAAACTGTGTTGACATTTCCTATCTCCTCTCCTCTCCTGTTCCCGTTTTACTGGGGTGACAGGATGGAGTGGAAGTAAACATGGGTTTAGTTCTCCAAGTTTAACTAGTTTCACTGGAAGTCTTGTGAGTGAGTGCCTGCTGCCCTGCTTCCAACTTCCTTGGGGTGCTCCCCAAGGAAGGGGAGGACCAGCGCAGCCATTGCAGGTCTGAAGGAGACTGGCCAGGCGGATGGCCGGACGGCAGCTGGTCCTGATGAGAAATCCGGTCCCTGTGCTACAGCTGTCGGGTGGCCCCCCACCTTCTCCAGGGCCAGAGGCTGAGTTAACCCCATTTTGGGCCTAGGTTTTTGATGCAACAAATACCACCCGAGAACGGAGAGCGACCATCTTTAATTTTGGGGAACAGAACGGCTACAAGGTGAGGCCTCCTTGGCTTACCTCCTTGGTTGGGCTGTGGCACGTTCGGGCCCTCTGGGGCCACTTTCTCGGCCTCCTGAGGCCCACCGGCCTCAGGCAGGTGGGCTCCTGAGTGGGTTTGGGATATTGATTTTCTCTCCACCTGGAGTTATCTTTCTGAGGAAGTGGGGGTCTTGGTGGGAGAGTCCTTCATAGGGCGGCACCTGCTCTGGTTCTGTGCTCCTTGACCTGACCCCACCCCCTGAAGAAGGGCCTCTGGGCAGCATGGCGCTCCGCGGAGCCAGGCTCAGGGCCCTAAACGTGTCTCTGGTTCCTTCCCTCCTGCCCACCCTGGTCTTTGCTGCAGACCTTTTTTGTTGAGTCCATCTGTGTGGATCCTGAGGTCATAGCTGCCAACATCGTGGTGAGTGGTGCATCTGACCCTGTGGGAGCAGTAATACAGCCAAGATGGCCTGTGACAGTGAGGTCCATCTCCAGGTTAGGCTGGTGCCTGGGCCGACCTTAACTTGGTCTTCTTGAACATTGTGGGCAGGGGGGAAGGCGGTAGATCTCTGGGTCGGGTGGGGACTGCGATCACAGGATGTCCAGTAATACTCTTAGCGCTGGTGTGGGAGCTGGGACCAGGGAGCCACTGGACGCTTCCGAATGGGACCAGGCCCCCTGGGAGGCCAGTCCTCCTGCCCAGCCTCCCCTCCACCCAGCATCCTCCTTGGTCTCCGACCTGCCTGGCCTCCGGCCCTGATGTGTCCTTGCTCTGTGCCTGACCCCGGCAGCAAGTGAAACTGGGCAGCCCTGACTACGTCAACCACGATAGCGATGAGGCCACGGAAGATTTCATGAGGCGCATCGAGTGCTATGAGAATTCGTATGAGTCGCTGGACGAGGACCTGGACAGGTGAGGCAGGGCAGCGCTGTGTCCTCGGCTGCGGTGGGTGGTAGGTGGGGTCCACTCGGCTGCCTCCTGTGACTCCTCAAGGTGGTGGGGCTGAGGGACCACCTCCGCGGGCAGAGATGGTCTGTCCTTTTTTGTTTCTTTCCTTGGGGTGGAAATCGTGGCCCAGAGGTGACTTGCAGAACCGTAGCTGCTTTATCTGGAGCTCTGTGAGTCACAGTTTTCTGCTATTCCATCAGAAAATCAAGCCCGTTTTCTATGCAGAGGGTCTTCCCACAAGGCTTTTGCAAACAGTACACGGTCTTCTTTCAGTGGGTGGTCTGTGTTTTGAGAAGGGGAAGGGGTGCCCAGACCCTGCCTACGAACAGCTGGCAGTAACCAGTGCTTGCGAGCCCCGCCCGCCGCCCTCTGGAACAGGGATCTGTGGGACTGAGTGCTGGGTGGGGACAGCAGCCAGCCACCGGCAAGCTCTTTCCGTAAAGGCTCAGGTGGTAGATATTTTAGGCTTTGAGGGCATACAGTCTCTGTTGCAGCTACTTAACTCTGCCGTTTAGTACTAAAGGAACATAGATGATACGTAAATAAATGGGCATGACTGTGTTCCCATAAAACTGTATTTACAAAACCAGGCTGAGTTTGACTTGCTGGCCATAGTTTGCCAACTCCTGTATTATAGCAGAAATGGGGGCAGTGGTTAAGTGAATAACACTTAAGGAATTAAGTTAACTTTAATAACTGAATAAAGTATTACACAGTCCTGAGTCAGCTCTACCCACCACCAGAGCCTCCCATCAAGCCTCTTAGATAGCCTCAACCACCAGAGGGCAGACAACAGAAGCAAGAAAAACTATAATCCTGCAGCCTGTGGACCAAAAACCACAGTTACAGAAAGATAGAGAAGATGAAAAGGCAGAGGGCTATGTACCAGATGAAGGAACAAGAAAAAACCCCAGAAAAACAACTAAATGAAGTGGAGATAGGCAACCTTCCAGAAAAAGAATTCAGAATAATGATAGTGAAGATGATCCAGGACCTTGGAATAAGAATGGAGGCAAAGATTGAGAAGATGCAAGAAATGATTAACAAAGACCTAGAAGAATTAAAGAACAAACAAACAGAGATGACCAATACAATAACTGAAATGAAAACTACACTAGAAGGAATCAATAGCAGAATAACTGAGGCAGAAGAACGGATAAGTGACCTGGAAGACAGAATGATGGAATTCACTGCTGCGGAACAGACTAAAGAAAAAAGAATGAAAAGAAATGAAGACAGCCTAAGAGACCTCTGGGACAACATTAAACGCAACAACATTCGCATTATAGGGGTCCCAGAAGGAGAAGAGAGAGAGAAAGGACCAGAGAAAATATTTGAAGAGATTATAGTCGAAAACTTCCCTAACATGGGAAAGGAAATAGCCAGCCAAGTCCAGGAAGCGCAGAGAGTCCCATACAGGATAAACCCAAGGAGAAACACGCCGAGACACATAGTAATCAAAGTGGCAAAAATTAAAGACAAAGAAAAATTATTGAAAGCAGCAAGGGAAAAACGACAAATAACATACAAGGGAACTCCCATAAGGTTAACAGCTGATTTCTCAGCAGAAACTCTGCAAGCCAGAAGGGAGTGGCATGATATACTTAAAGTGATGAAAGGGAAGAACCTACAACCAAGATTACTCTACCCGGCAAGGATCTCATTTAGATTTGATGGAGAAATCAAAAGCTTTACAGACAAGCAAAAGCTAAGAGAATTCAGCACCACCAAACCAGCTCTACAACAAATGCTAAAGGAACTTCTCTAAGTGGGAAACACAAGAGAAGAAAAGGACCTACAAAAACAAACCCAAAACAATTAAGAAAATGGTCATAGGAACATACATATCGATTATTACCTTAAACGTGAATGGATTAAATGCCCCAACCAAAAGACATAGACTGGCTGAATGGATACAAAAACAAGACCCATCTATATGCTGTCTACAAGAGACCCACTTTAGACCTAGGGACACATACAGACTGAAAGTGAGGGGATGGAAAAAGATATTCCATGCAAATGGAAATCAAAAGAAAGCTGGAGTAGCTATACTCATATCAGATAAAATAGACTTTAAAATAAAGAATGTTACAAGAGACAAGGAAGGACACTACATAATGATCCAGGGATCAATCCAAGAAGAAGATATAACAATTATAAATATATATGCACCCAACATAGGAGCACCTCAATACATAAGGCAACTGCTAACAGCTATAAAAGAGGAAATCGACAGTAACACAATAATAGTGGGGGACTTTAACACCTCACTTACACCAATGGACAGATCATCCAAAATGAAAATAAATAAGGAAACAGAAGCTTTAAATGACACAATAGACCAGATAGATTTAATTGATATATATCGGACATTCCATCCAAAAACAGCAGATTACACGTTCTTCTCAAGTGCGCATGGAACATTCTCCAAGATAGATCACATCTTGGGTCACAAATCAAGCCTCAGTAAATTTAAGAAAATTGAAATCATATCAAGCATCTTTTCTGACCACAACGCTATGAGATTAGAAATGAATTACAGGGAAAAAAACGTAAAAAGGACAAATACATGGAGGCTAAACAATACGTTACTAAATAACCAAGAGATCACTGAAGAAATCAAAGAGGAAATCAAAAAATACCTAGAGATAAATGACAATGAAAACACGACGACCCAAAACCTATGGGATGCAGCAAAAGCAGTTCTAAGAGGGAAGTTTATAGCTATACAAGCCTACCTAAAGAAACAAGAAAAAGCTCAAGTAAACAATCTAACCTTACACTTAAAGAAACTAGAGAAAGAAGAACAAACAAAACCCAAAGTTAGCAGAAGGAAAGAAATCATAAAGATCAGAGCAGAAATAAATGAAATAGAAACAAAGAAAACAATAGCAAAGATCAATAAAACTAAAAGTTGGTTCTTTGAGAAGATAAACAAAATTGATAAGCCATTAGCCAGACTCATCAAGAAAAAGAGGGAGAGGACTCAAATCAATAAAATCAGAAATGAAAAAGGAGAAGTTACAACAGACACTGCAGAAATACAAAGCATCCTAAGAGACTACTACAAGCAACTTTATGCCAATAAAATGGACAACCTGGAAGAAACGGACAAATTCTTAGAAAGGTATAACCTTCCAAGACTGAACCAGGAAGAAATAGAAAATATGAACAGACCAATCACAAGTAATGAAATTGAAACTGTGATTAAAAATCTTCCAGCAAACAAAAGTCCAGGACCAGATGGCTTCACAGGTGAATTCTATCAAACATTTAGAGAAGAGCTAACACCCATCCTTCTCAAACTCTTCCAAAAAATTGCAGAGGAAGGAACACTCCCAAACTCATTCTATGAGGCCACCATCACCCTGATACCAAAACCAGACAAAGACACTACAAAAAAAGAAAATTACAGACCAATATCACTGATGAATATAGATGCAAAAATCCTCAACAAAATACTAGCAAACAGAATCCAACAACACATTAAAAGGATCATACACCACGATCAAGTGGGATTTATCCCAGGGATGCAAGGATTCTTCAATATACGCAAATCAATCAATGTGATACACCATATTAACAAATTGAAGAATAAAAACCATATGATCATCTCAATAGATGCAGAAAAAGCTTTTGACAAAATTCAACACCCATTTCTGATAAAAACTCTCCAGAAAGTGGGCATAGAGGGAACCTACCTCAACATAATAAAGGCCATATATGACAAACCCACAGCAAACATCATTCTCAATGGTGAAAAACTGAAAGCATTTCCTCTAAGATCAGGAACGAGACAAGGATGTCCCCTCTCACCACTATTATTCAACATAGTTTTGGAAGTCCTAGCCACGGCAATCAGAGAAGAAAAAGAAATAAAAGGAATACAAATTGGAAAAGAAGAAGTAAAACTGTCACTGTTTGCGGATGACATGATACTATACATAGAGAATCCTAAAACTGCCACCAGAAAACTGCTAGAGCTAATTAATGAATATGGTAAAGTTGCAGGATACAAAATTAATGCACAGAAATCTCTTGAATTCCTATACACTAATGATGAAAAATCTGAAAGAGAAATTATGGAAACACTCCCATTTACCATTGCAACAAAAAGAATAAAATACCTAGGAATAAACCTACCTAGGGAGACAAAAGACCTGTATGCAGAAAACTATAAGACACTGATGAAAGAAATTAAAGATGATACCAACAGATGGAGAGATATACCATGTTCTTGGATTGGAAGAATCAACATTGTGAAAATGAGTATACTACCCAAAGCAATCTACAGATTCAATGCAATCCCTATCAAATTACCAATGGCATTTTTTACGGAGCTAGAACAAATCATCTTAAAATTTGTATGGAGACACAAAAGACCCCGAATAGGCAAAGCAGTCTTGAGGCAAAAAAATGGAGCTGGAGGAATCAGACTCCCTGACTTCAGACTATACTACAAAGCTACAGTAATCAAGGCAATATGGTACTGGCACAAAAACAGAAACACAGATCAATGGAACAAGATAGAAAGCCCGGAGATTAACCCACGCACCTATGGTCAACTAATCTATGACAAAGGAGGCAAAGATATACAATGGAGAAAAGACAGTCTCTTCAATAAGTGGTGCTGGGAAAACTGGACAGCTACATGTAAAAGAATGAAATTAGAATACTCCCTAACACCATACACAAAAATAAACTCAAAATGGATTAGAGACCTAAATATAAGACTGGACACTATAAAACTCTTAGAGGAAAACATAGGAAGAACACTCTTTGACATAAATCACAGCAAGATCTTTTTTGATCCACCTCCTAGAGTAATGGAAATAAAAACAAAAATAAACAAGTGGGACCTAATGAAACTTCAAAGCTTTTGCACAGCAAAGGAAACCATAAACAAGACGAAAAGACAACCCTCAGAATGGGAGAAAATATTTGCAAATGAATCAACGGACAAAGGATTAATCTCCAAAATATATAAACAGCTCATTCAGCTCAATATCAAAGAAACAAACACCCCAATCCAAAAATGGGCAGAAGACCTAAATAGACATTTCTCCAAAGAAGATATACAGATGGCCACGAAGCACATGAAAAGATGCTCAACATCACTAATTATTAGAGAAATGCAAATCAAAACTACAATGAGGTATCACCTCACTCCTGTTAGAATGGGCATCATCAGAAAATCTACAAACAACAAATGCTGGAGAGGGTGTGGTGAAAAGGGAACCCTCTTGCACTGTTGGTGGGAATGTAAATTGATACAGCCACTATGGAGAACAATATGGAGGTTCCTTAAAAAACTAAAAATAGAATTACCATATGACCCAGCAATCCCACTACTGGGCATATACCCAGAGAAAACCGTAATTCAAAAAGACACATGCACCCGAATGTTCATTGCAGCACTATTTACAATAGCCAGGTCATGGAAGCAACCTAAATGCCCATCAACAGACGAATGGATAAAGAAGATGTGGTACATATATACAATGGAATATTACTCAGCCATAAAAAGGAACGAAATTGAGTCATTTGTTGAGACGTGGAGGGATCTAGAGACTGTCATACAGAGTGAAGTAAGTCAGAAAGAGAAAAACAAATATCGTATATTAATGCATGTATGCGGAACCTAGAAAAATGGTACAGATGAGCCAGTTTGCAGGGTAGAAGTTGAGACACAGATGTAGAGAATGGACATATGGACACCAAGGGGGGAAAACTGCGGTGGGGTGGGGATGGTGGTGTGCTGAATTGGGCGATTGGGATTGACATGTATACACTGATGTGTATAAAACTGATGCCTAATAAGAACCTGCAGTATAAAAAAACAAACAAAACAACTAATACTAAACTTTCATTGGGTTATTTGTATGGAAACATGTTAATATAAATGTTTCAGACATTACATGAAATTTCTAAAAATCTTATATTTGTATTTGTATGGAAATATGTATGGAAATATGTTAATATAAATGTCTCAGACATTAAAAAAAAAAAAAAAGTATTACGCAGTCCTTATAAATCATGCTGAAGAGACATGGGAAAGTGTATGTTATGTAGCATTAAGTGAAAAGGGTGGAATATGAACTTGTACTTGGGTTGTTAATAATTACGTATGAATATATAATTACGAACCAAAGAAGTCAAGTGACTGCTGGGGGGATGTTTTCTGGGATGTTTGCGGGATAGTCCCTGGACTGAGTCCCCTCAGTGAGGCTGGCGCTGATCCAGTGCTGCTGCCCCGGCCTCTGTGGTTCTCCTGGTCTCCCTGCAGCATGGCATTGCTCCTTGTGGCTCTGTTCTCCACGCTGCAGGGCTGCACTGGTCCAAAGCAGGGAAAGCGGCAGAGCTGGGCTTATTGGCTGCTGCCACCAGCACCATCCTCCTGTGCTTCTTGTCTCGTCTACCTGCTGCCTGGCGTGGAACATGGCGGCCACTCGGCACACACACATGACCCGGGCTGGGTTCTCGGGGGAGGGTTCGCTGGGGGAAGGAAAGGCCAGGCCCATGGATGGCTGACCAGGAAGACTGGAGGGGAAGCGCGTTTGCCAACTACTCCCAGGTCAATCCTGGAAAAAACTGTCTCTTGTTCACCTTACAGATAGTACGTTGAGAGCTCATAGGTAGGCAAGAGGGGCCCGGGGGACATAGCACAGCGATGAAGGTCCCGATGTGGTAGGACTGACCCCTCGCTTTGAATGTCACCTTTTGGGAGCATGATGAGTGTGGAGCACCTCTCACGGGGTTTGTCTGTATGTCATGCGTGTCGTGTTGCTCCCACCTCACCCCCATCACTCGCGTACCAGCTGGCAGTCCTGTGTGTTGTGGTCTCAAGCCTGGTGGGGTCAGAGATGCAAGGCTCTGAGGCTGGTTCCTGGAGCTGGCAGGGCGTGGCCTCAAGGACCCCAGTCACACTCACAGGCTTCTCTCTACCTTCTCTGGAAAGGGATCTGTCCTACATTAAGATCATGGACGTGGGGCAGAGCTACATCGTGAACCGCGTGGCTGACCACATCCAGAGCCGCATTGTGTATTACCTCATGAACATCCATGTGACGCCCCGCTCCATCTACCTCTGCCGGCACGGGGAAAGCGAGCTCAACCTCAAGGGCCGGATTGGCGGGGACCCAGGACTGTCCGCCCGGGGCAGGGAGGTCAGTGTGTGTGTGTGTGTGTGTGTGTGTGTGTGTGTGTGTGTGTGTGTGTTTATTTCTGTGTGCATGTGCATGTGCTGGTGCTGGACTCCAGCTAACATGCAATCCAGGTGGATGACCTCATTCAGTCTGGAATGTTCCCATTGTATAGGGAAGGTCACCAAGCAGATGCCTGGATCTCTGGCTTGCACGTGAGCTCTCACCAGCTGATTCCCTTTCCCTGGAGAGGCATGCCATTCTGGGAGGGAGCTGAGTTGCTACAGTGCAGCTGATGCTGTGCTACAGTCCAGGGGAGACACTGAAACCTCAGTGGGAAGGTCACACAGCCTAGGGCACATGGTCGGGGGGTGAGCACTGGCAGGGGACCTGATGAGCCACAGCTGGAACTACACTGAGGGTCTCAGAAGAATGCACAAGGACAGCACTTGTGGGTGTGGGTGTCGGTGTCATCGAGAGTTAGTTCGTGTTTTTTGCCAAACCTGTTTTCTCTAAGGCTGGGCCCCGTGGACCCTTTGAGGGCAGCCCAGGACCTGTGCATCTGAATTTGCTTGTGATGTGTTTCAGTTTGCCAGGAGTCTGGCCCAGTTCATCAGGGATCAGAACATCAAGGACCTAAAGGTTTGGACAAGCCAGATGAAGAGGACAATCCAGACGGCTGAGGCCCTGGGTGTGCCTTATGAGCAGTGGAAAGTTCTCAACGAGATTGATGCGGTAATCACCATCTCTTCCCTCCACTGCCCAGCTCTGGGCACAGCTGCGCTCACCCAGGGTGACAGTGTTGAAGGGGGTCAGGGAGAGCTTTTTCTTTAACATTTCATTATTGTTTAGGGTTCTGATGCATCCCTCCCTCCTTCCCTTCTTTTGTATATAACTATCTAGGTATACAAAGTGATGATTTGATGTATGTATGTATTGTGAAATAATTATCACAGTAAGTTTAGTTAACATCCATCACCACATAGTTACACATTTTATTTTTCTTGTGATGAGAACTTTCAAGACATACTCTCTTAGCAATTTTCAAATATATGATACATATTGTTAATTATAATCACCATGCTGTACATTACATCCCCAGGGCTTATTTATCTTATAACTGGAAGTTTATACCTTTTGACCCTCTTCAGCCATTTTGCCTACCAGCTGGCTTGTCATGCTTTTAACTGCCACTTTCTTTTTTTTTTAAATTATTTATTTATTTATTTTTGGCTGTGTTGGGTCTTCGTTTCTGTGCGAGGGCTTTCTCTAGTTGCGGCAAGCGGGGGCCACTCTTCATTGCGGTGCGCGGGCCTCTCACTATCGCGGCCTCTCTTGTTGCGGAGCACAAGCTCCAGACGCGCAGGCTCAGTAGCTGTGGCTCACGGGCCTAGTTGCTCCGCGGCATGTGGGATCTTCCCAGACCAGGGCTCGAACCCGTGTCCCCTGCATTGGCAGGCAGATTCTCAACCACTGCGCCACCAGGGAAGCCCTTAACTGCCACTTTCAAATCAACAAAACCTCAAAGGGAAAAATGATGCCATATACCAGGTTCACCTCTTTGGGCTTCCCTTCACTTCAGGATCTTGGCCCCTCAGGTCTTCTCTGCCTTGTGGCTCTAGGGTGATATCAAACAGATTGATTGATTGATTGATTGATTGATTTCTGTTTGGCTTTTCTAGTAGCTCTCAGTGGAGTGTTAGTCTAAAACAAGCTAGTCTACCATTGCCCGATATGGAAGTCTCGGGATCAGATTTGAATCCTACAAAGATCACCCCAACTGACAGAATTGTTTTGTTGGGATGAGGTGGGGGGACAAGCTGGAGAAGGGAGACTAGTTAGAGGTACTTGCAGTGGCCTGGTGAGGTGGTGACATCTGGAACTTGGGTGGCGGCAGTGAAAGAGGAGTAGATGGACTTGAGGGATGTTTATTCATTTATTTTTCACATATTTATGTGAGGCTACTCTGTGCTAGGAACTGGGCCAGGTGCTGGGGACCAAGATCCTAATGAAAGGATAGAGGCTGATGATGCCCAAGCAGGGGTCTAAAAAGGATCTAGGGTGGCTCCAGATTTCCAGCCACTGGGAAGGGTTCTGGGGCAAGGAAGGTGATGAGCTCACCCTGATGAGGGCAGGAACTAATCTACTTTGTTCACCGCATCGTAGGTGCTCAGTAAATATGTAGTGAATGAAAGGAAGATGTTCCTGGGAGATGTTCAAGAGCAGGTACCCAGGAGCCAATCTGATCTCCAAAGAGAGTTGGGGCTTGGGCATCTCCCCCACAGACATGGTGCTTGAAACTGTGGAATGGATCGGGTGGCTGAGGGAGGCGAAGTAGGACCCAGGACAGAGCCCAGGGGAGCCCTGGCATTTAAGGGGCTGTGGAGGAAGCTATGGACAGGTGTCTGGTGAGGTGGAAGGGAAACCAGGCTGATGGGGTCATGGGAGTCAAGGCAGAGAGGAGGAGGCAGTGGTCAGTGGGGTGAGATACCATAGGGAGGCAGAGTGAGGCCAGGCTCCAAACTGACCATTGGGATGTCATAAGACCAGTGGGATTCTTGGCATGAGCCTACTGGGTTGGTGCCCAATGGGAATGGGTGGGGAAGTGAGTGGGGGGCAAGGGACTCAGAGTCAAGGGAGACTTGGCCGTGTGTAAGCTGATGGTGAGGGTCTGGTAGAAAGGGAGAGAATGAGATGACAGGAGGCCCTGAGTGGTGGCGGAGGCCCAGATTCCAGGGTATCAGGAGAGGAGAGGGGTGCAGGTGGCCATAGAGTACTGTGTCTCAGAACTTCATGGAGGTTTCACTCAAGAGTGAAAGGAAGGAGGAGTTTCCAGTGGGCGTTAGCCAAGGGGAAGAGTTGGCTTGTCTGGAGACCAGGAGTCTTCTGTGGCTCCCTTGTCTGTGTTCTGGGGGCGATCCTTCACCCCTAGCAGATGGATGCAGCTGTGGAAAAGGCAGACACTCATTCAGCTCACGAGCTTGTTCAGTTGTGTCCCTATGGATGAGATGGAAGCAAGTTGGACAGAGGAGGTGAGGAGTAGGGAGGAAGGTGATGAAGCCACATGCCATGGAATCCATCCCCGCTGGAAAAGATTGGGGAAGGGAAAGGGGGCATCCATGGCATTATGAGATGGGAGTGGCCACAGGCACAGCATTCATGTAGGGAGCCAGGCCAAGAAGGCTGACAGTGGGCTGTTAACCAGGGACATCTCCAGAGGGTCCCTTGGCAGCTTGGGCCACCTGGCCTCATGGAGGAAGCCTCTTTGTGAGTAAGATCTTGTCCCCCGTCTGGTTATTGCTGGTCCACAGAAAACCTGTGACCATTCTTTTATTTGCTCTAGTACTTTTTCAGTTGATTATCTTAGCTTTATCTCAGGGAGCTGTCATATCTTCTGAAATAAGGATAATCCAGTTGTTACCTTCCCAGTTTAAGAGCCTTGTGTTTCTGTTGTATATTCTTTTTTTTTTTTAGAAAGTCTATTTATTATTTATTTATTTATTAGTTATTAGTTTTTGACTGCGTTGGGTCCTTGTTGCTGCGCGTGGGCTTTCTCTAGTTGTGGCGAGAGGTGGCTACTCCTCGTTGCGGTATGTGGGCTTCTCATTGCAATGGCTTCTCTTGCTGCGGAGCACGGGCTCTAAGCGTGTGGGCTCAGTAGTTGTGGCACGCAGGCTCTAGAGCACAGGCTCAGTAGTTGTGGTGCACAGGCTTAGTTGCTCCGCGGCATGTGGGATCTTCCCGGACCAGGGCTTGAACCCATGTCCCCTGCGTTGGCAGGCGGATTCTTAACCACTGCACCACCAGGGAAGTCCTAATACCTGCTTTATCACTTGCTATTTATCTCTCTTTCCCTGAGTTATCTTGATAGTTTATCTTATTCAAAATTTATTTGTTCATGAGAATAAGTTATTAGTACGTAACAGTAGAGTATATTCATGTAGTTGTATCTCAGTATCAACTATTACCTCTGTTCCCATCTTTTGATATTGTGGGGTTTTTCTTCTTAATTAGATATGTCAGAGATTGGTCACTCATTGAATTTTTTCCCCAAAGAACCAGATCTCAGATTGTATCAATTCTATTGTTTTTCTATTTCCAAATTCATTTATTTTTTTGCTTTTATGTTATTTTCCTTTTACTTTCTTTCAGTTTTTAAAAAAGCTTCTAGAGTTTATTGACTGAGGCATTTATAGTCATTCTTTCTTCTTCAATAATGAAAGCATTTAAAATGATTTTCTGATGGATTTTATTGTGTTGAAGTCCAAGAATGTGACCTGCAGTTCAGCCTTTTCGAATTTTTTTTTTAATTAATTAATTTATTTTTGGCTGTGTTGGGTCTTCGTTGCTACGCGTGGGCTTTCTCTAGTTGCGGCGAGCGGGGGCTACTCTTCATTGTGGTGCATGGGCTTCTCCTTGTGGTGGCTTCTCGTTGCTGAGCACGGGCTCTGGGCATGCAGGCTTCAGTAATCATGGCATGCGGGCTCAGTAGCTGTGGCCCATGGGCTCTGGAGCACAGGCTCAGTAGTTGTGGCACACAGGCTTAGTTGCTCTGTGGTGTGTGGGGTCTTCCCGGACCAGGGCTTGAACCCGTGTCCCCTGCACTGGCAGGCGGATTCTTAACCACTGTGCCACCAGGGAAGTCCCAGCCTTTTGGAATTTTTAGAGGCTTTGTTTGTTGCCTAGATAGTAAATTTTCATAAACATCTCATGGCCATTTGAAAGCAACTGTTGCCTGTTAGTTAGATACAACATCCAATATATCTCCATTATCCAATTATATGGAGGAATCACAGGGTGTATGTGTCAGTGTGTATGTCTGTGTGTGATAATGAAGCTTTCTAACTTTTAGAGTCTCATATTGAAGTATTTAAGATGAAATGGAGTATGTCTAGCATTTTCTTCAAAGTAATTTCTTTCAAAGCAATTTCTTCAAAATTGGTTGAGGAGAGGGAAGCAAGTATAGGTTTAGTTGAAACAAGATTAGCTGTGTGTTATTAACATATATGGCTAAGAGGTGGGTACATGGGTGCATTATACTGTCGTCTGTACATTTTTTTAAAAAATAAATTTATTTATTTATTTATTTATTTATTTTTGGCTGCATTGGGTCTTCATTGCTGTGCACAGGCTTTCTCTAGTTGCGGCGAGTGGGGGCTACTCTTCCTTGCAGTGCGTGGGCTTCTCATTACGGTGGCTTCTCTTGTTGTGGAGCACAGGCTCTGGGAGCGCAGGCTTCAGTAGTTGTGGCACGTGGGCTCAGTAGTTGTGGCTCATGGGCTCTAGAGTGCAGGCTCAGTAGTTGTGGCGCACGGGCTTAGTTGCTCCACAGCATGTGGGGTCTTCCCTGACCAGGGCTCAAACCTGTGTCCCCTGCATTGGCAGGTGGATTCTCAACCACTGCACCATGAGGGAAGCCCTGTACTTTCCTATATGGTTGAAAATTTTCAAAAGAAAAAGTTTGCGTATCTCATTAATTTCAACTTTAATTATATCATTCAAATTTTCTGTCTTTTTTTTTTCTATTTGATCATGTTGAACGTTAAATATACTCTAATTATAATTTTGTTGATTTTTCTTGCATTTTCAAGAATTTTGCATTATTTTACCTTTTTTTCTTCACATATTTTGATGTTTTATTATAAAGTAAAGTTCATGACTTAGGAATTTGTGGGACATAAAAGGAAACAGATGGCCACTCCAATTAGGTTAATTCAATGAGGATTTATAAAAGGACCCTTTTTCAAAGATAATGGGCAGGATATAGGGACCTCGTAACAACAGGGACCATTGCTTCCCTTGGGCAGAGGAGAGAGAGGATATAGGAACCTGGGGACAGGGAGCAGTGAGGAAAGGGCAGCCTGGTGGGATGGAACCTTGGGTGAGGGCCTAGACCGCTGAAAGCAACTTCTTCAGGAGGGAGTCAGAGTAAACATCTCAGCCTCACTCTCCTCCCTCCCTGTGACCTCCTGCCAGTGTTCCTCATGGCCTAGCCCAACAAGACATTAGTGGCCATGGGAGCCTTGTAGATGCGTGCACAAAGGTCAGCCTCCTGGGGCAGAGAGCAGGTGGAGAAGCAGAAGGATATGGAGGGGCAAATGAGAGGAAACAGCACAGACTTCCTTCTGTTTCAGCATTTAAAAGATGCTGTTCCATTGTTGTCTTCTTCTTCTTCTTCTTCTTCTTTTTTTTTTTTTTTGGCTGCCCTGGGTCTTCACTGCGGCGCGCAGGCTCTTCGTTTCAGCGTGCGGGCTTTTCTCTAGTTTCGGCGTGTGGGCTTCTCTAGTTGTGGCACGCGGGCTCTAGAGGGCACGGTAGTTGTGGTGCGTGGGCTTAGTTGCCCCGTGGCATGTGGGATCTTCGTTCCCCAACAAGGGATCAAACCCTTGTCCCCTGCATTGGAAGGCGGATTCTTAACCACTGGACCACCAATGGACCACCTCTATTGTCTTCTGGGTCACACTGTTTTCTAGCAAGAAGTTTGCTGTCATTCTTATCTTCGTTTTGTATATAATGTATCTTCTTTTACTCTATTTTCTCTTTATTATTGATTTTAAGCAATTGGATTATGGTGTGCTTTGGTATGTTTTACTTTATGTTTATCCTGCTTAGAGTTCATTGAGATTCTTGGATTTCTAGGTTTCTAAATATGAGTTTGAAAAAAAATTTAAGATATCATTTCTTTAAATATATTTTCTGGGGGCTTCCCTGGTGCGCGGTGGTTGAGAGTCTGCCTGCCGGTGCAGGGGACACGGGTTCGGGCCCTGGTCTGGGAGGATCCCACATGCCGCGGAGCGGCTGGGCCCGTGGGCCACGGCTGCTGAGCCTGGACGTCTGGAGCCTGTGCTCCGCAGCAAGGGGGGCCGCGATGGTGGGGGGCCCGCGCACCGTGATGAAGAGTGGCTCCCACTCGCCGCAGCTGGAGAAGGCCCTCGCACAGAGGCGAAGACCCAACACAGCCAAAAATAAACATAATAAATAAATAATAAATAAAAATTAAAATATATATATATATATATTTTCTGCTACCCTGTCTCCTACCCTGGACTCCAACTTCTTGTATGTTAGACCATTTAGTATAGTATATAGAACCTATGGGATAATCCCATAGGTCACTGAGCTTCTGTTCATTGTTTCTCAGTCTTTTGTTCTTTCCAAGTTTCTGTTTGGATAGTTTCTGTTGCTATGTCTTCAAGCTCACTTATCTTTACTGCTGTTTTTGTTAAACTCATCTAGCATCCAGTGAACTTTATATTTCAGGTGTTATGTTTTTAAGCTCTAGGAGTTCAGTTTTGTTCTTTTTTGTGTCTTCTTTTCTTGTGATGCTCTGCAGTCCAGGAAGTGCCTGCAGTAAATTGCTGCAGTCGTAGGCTCCTTGTGTCCCTTCTGAAGGATCACAACCCTGCTCTGCCTGTTGTCTAGTGTCTACAAACAATTGTTGCATACATTTTGTCCAGTTTTTTTGAATTGTTTATGTTGGGCCGAGAGCAAATCTGGTACCAGTTACTCCACTGTGGCTCAGCCTTCATTTTGGATGGTTCCTGTTTCAATATAAAACACTTTTTGCATGGATTTATACTTTGACTAATTTGAATATTATCATCCCTGCTTTTCTTTTTCCAATTTTTTTTTTTTTTGGTGAAATGCACATAACATAAAATTTATCATCTTAACGACCATTTTTACGTGCACAGTTCAGTGGTATTAAATACATTCATAATGTGCAGTCATCACCACCATCCATCTCCAGAACTCTTTTTTTTAATAGTTTTATTTTTGTAACCATGTTAATGTTTATAAATTTGTTTACTTTTTAAATATTTATTTATTTAGTTTGCACTGGGTCTTAGTTGTGGCATGTGGGATCTTTGTTGCGGCATGCAGGATCTTTAGTTGCGGCATGCGCACTCTTAGTTGTGGCATGCGGATCTATTTATTTATTTATTTATTTATTTATTTATTTATTTATTTACTTTATTTTTGGCTGTGTGGGGTCTTAGTTGTGGCACGTGGGATCTTCGTTGCATCATGCATGAGGGATCTAGTTCCCTGACCAGGGATTGAACCTGGGCCCCCTGCATTGGGGGTGCGGAGTCTTACCCACTGGACCACCAGGGAAGTCCCCATCTCCAGAACTCTTTTCGCCTTATAAAATGGAAACTCTATACCCATTAAACAATAACCCCCATTTCTCCTCCCCACCCAGCCTCTGACAACTAGCATTTTACTTTCTGTCTCTTTGATTCTGTCTGTATGATTTTTCTGTCTCTAAGTATGTCACATAAATGGAATCATATAGTATTTGTCCTTTTGTGACTGGTTTATTTCACTTATCATAATGTCCTCAAGGTCCATCCATGTTGTAGCATATGTCAGAATCACATTTTTAAGCTTGAACATGGTTCCATTGTATGTATATACCACATTTTGCTTATCCATTCATTTATCTATGGACATTTGGGTTGCTTCCACCTTTTAGCTATTGTGCATAGGGCTGCTATGAACATGGGTATATAAGTATCTCTTTGAAACACTGCTTTCATTTCTTTTTGGTACATATGTAGAAGTGGAATTGTTGGATCATATGGTAATTCTATCTTTATTTTTTTGAGGAACCACTATACTTTTTTCCATAGCAACTGCACCATTATACTTTCCTACCAACAGTGCACGAGTGTTCTTATTTCTCCACATCTGTGTCAACACTTGTTATTTTTCTATTTTTTTTTTTTTTACAGTAGCCATTCTAATGAGTGTGAGGTGGTATCTCACTTTGGTTTTAATTTGCCATCCTTGCTTTTTGTCCATGTTTTTTTTGTTATGCCTACTCCCTTTTATTTTTAACCTTTTTCTGTCATTTCTTTAGATGAAAGGAACATATCTTTGGTTTATTTTTTGGGCTGAGAGCTTTTTTCATTTAGGAATCTAAACCCATTCATATTTATTATTACAATTGCTATCTTTGTCCTTTTTTTTCCCCAGTACCTTGCAGATTTCTCTTCATCTCATTTTTTTTTTTTTTTTTCTGTATAAACATCATCTTTTCTGTGATTCGGAAGGCAAGCAGTGTTTTTATTCCAGTAGTCATTACTTTAAAGCTTTTCCAAAACATTCTTAAGCAGAATGCTTGTAAATAAAGGAATAACTAAAATATACTTATCAAAATTAGTAACAGGAAAATAATTCTTGACTCTGTTGGGAATTATGAGGATGTGTTATTTCCATTTGTTTCCTTTCTGCCCTTTTTTTTTTTTTTTACTGTAATTGGGCAGAGTATAGCGTCAAGGTTTTTTTTTTTTTATCTGTTGTAGCTCTTCTTTAGAATTGATGAACTCTTTCAAAAGAGTAAGCAATTTCTGTGACCCATTTTATAGCTCATTTAACCCATTTTGTGGACTTTCATCAGCTGTGGCTGGTGGGAGTTACAGGAGGTTTCCAGCCCTGATTTCTTTCTCGTGCAAATAGCAGCTCCCTGACGCAGGTTAGGGGTCTGGTGTCTGCCTTCCAAGGGCACGGATATGGCTGTAGCATTTGGTTTTTCAGAGAAGCCTTAGCAGCCCTGATCTTTTTTTCTTTGAGGTTAATCTGATTATTTTCCTAGATACACTGGATTCCCTTCTTTATCTTTAGTTTGGAAACTATTCTAGTATCTATGATCTGTTAGTCATCTTTCCATGTTTATCTTTGTTCTTTCCTCTGTTCTGGTAAACAGCCTTGGGCTAGTCTTCTATTTTAATGTTGTGATTTTTTTCTTAGCCCAATCCACAATATACTGTCTTATTTTTCCTTTTTTAAAAACAACAGCTTTATCGAGATATGATTCACATGATACAGTTCACCTATTTAAATTGTACAATTCATTCGTTTTTAGTATATTCACAGAGTTATGCAACCATCACCACAATCAATTTTAGAACATTTTTGTTGTTCCAAAAAGCAACCCTGTACCCATACCCCCATTTCCTTCCAGTCCTTCCCCCCAGTCCTAGGCTACCACTAATCTGTTTTCTGTCTCTGTAGATTGGCCTATTCTGGACATTTCATTCCTCCTGTGGTAGAATGTATCAGTATTTTGTTCCTGTATATTGCTGAATAGTATCCCATTGTATGGATATACCACATGTTATTTATCCATTCACCAGTCGATGGGCATTTGGATAGTTTCCATTTTTTGGCTTTAGGAATGATGTTGCTCTGAACGTACAAGTTTTTGTGTGGACATGTTTTCATTTCTCTTGGGTAGATAGCCAGGAGTGGAATTGCTAGGTCATATGTTAACTCTATGTTTTTTTGTTTGTTTTATTTTTTTATTTTGGCTGTGCTGTGTGACCTGTGGGATCTTAGCTCCCTGACCAGGGATTGAACCCAGGCCCTTGGCAGTGAAAGCACAGAGTCCCAACCACTGGGATGCCAGGGAGTCCCCCATGTTAACTCCGTTTAAGCTTGTTAGAAACTGCCAGGCTGTTTTCCAAAGTGGCCGCACCATTTTACATTCCCACCAGCAGTGTATGAGGGTTCTGATTTCTCTGCATCCTCCTTATCACTTGTCATTATCTGCCTTTTTTGTTATAGCTGCCCACACTAGAACACAGTTCAGCCAAGTTCTCTGCTCCTTTACGATAAAGATTGCCTTTTCTCTCTCTCTCTCTTTTTTTTTTGGCCGCGCCACACAGCTTGCGTGATCTTAGTTCCCTGACCAAGGATTGAACCTGGGGCCACGGCAGTGAAAGCACGGAGTCCTAACCACTGGACCTCCAGAGGAATCCCTAAACATTCATATTTCTAGCAACGTTCTGTTCATGATAATATACGTATTCTCTAACGCAATAGAGGCTTTCTCTACTGTCCTTCACTTCCTTCTGAGCCATCACCCTAATCACTTTTTTTTTGGCCACACTGTGGCTTGTGGGATCTTAGTTCCCCAACCAGGGATTGAACCCGGGCCCTCAGCAGTGAAAGCATGGGGTCCTAACCACTGGACTGCCAGGGAATCCCCCTAATCTTTTTTTTTTTAATTTATTTATTTATTTTTGGCTGCGTTGGGTCTTCATTGCTGCGCACAGGCTTTTCTCTAGTTGTGACAAGCGGGGGCTACTCCTCATTGCGGTGTGTGGCCTTCTCATTGCGGTGGCTTCTCTTGTGGCAGAGCATGGGCTCTAGGCACTCATGGGCTTCAGTAGCTGTGGCACACGGGCTTAGTTGCTTTGCGGCATGTGGGATCTTCCCGGACCAGGGCTTGAACCCGTGTCCCCTGCATTGGCAGGCGGATTCTTAACCACTGTGCCACCAGGGAAGTCCCTCCAATATCTTAAGGTAGAAGATTAGATTAGTGATATCAGATCTTTCTTTTTTGATATAGGCATTTATAGGTTTAAATTTTCCTCATCATCTTTCCTTTTTAATAGACAACTTTGCCCCCAAGGCTTTGTCTAGGAAAAAAACCCCGAGGACAAAGGTAGAAACCAGCAGCTTTTTATTTTTTATTTGATTTTATTTTTTATTTTTCAGAATAATTTGTTTATTGTGTGTGTTATGAATTGTAGTGTCACAGTTTGTTCTCCCGACCCCCACTTTATAGTTTCTCACATATTTTTTTTTTGAATTTTATTTTATTTATTTTTTTATACAGCAGGTCCTTATTAGTCATCAATTTTTTTTTTTTTTTTTTTTTTTTAAGTCATCAATTTTATACACATCAGTGTATACATGTCAATCCCAATCGCCCAATTCATCACCCCACCACCACCACCCCACCACCGCTTTCCCCCCTTGGTGTCCATACGTTTGTTCTCTACATCTGTCTCTCAATTTCTGCCCTGCAAACCGGTTCATCTGTACCATTTTCTAGGTTCCACATATATGCGTTAATATATGATATTTGTTTTTCTCTTTCTGACTTACTTCACTCTGTATGACAGTCTCTAGATCCATCCACGTCTCTACAAATGACCCAATTTCGTTCCTTTTTATGGCTGAGTAATATTCCATTGTATATATGTACCACATCTTCTTTATCCATTCATCTGTCGATGGGCATTTCGGTTGCTTCCATGACCTGGCTATTGTAAATAGTCCAGCAGCTTTTTATTACGGGCATTTTATTGCTTCCTCTCTGGGCACCTCCTGTGTGCTGGTTCTTGGCTTGAGCCTTAGAAGGACTGACACCGGTCAGTCCACACATTTTCCTGGGCTCTTTTGTTTTGTTTTAAAATGGCATTTGTATACGATACTCTATGCTGTGCGTGTGTGTGTATCCTGAATGACACAAGGGAAATCTTACTTTATAGCCTGTGCAATAATCCATACTCTGCTGTAGTATTTCCATAGCACAGAAGACAAAAAGACACATTAGAAAAGACACATAGTTAACATTTCTGTGTTTATTTTTATGGCATAAACTGGATGGATGGACGATGGGTGGGTGGAAAAGACGTGTGATAGCTTTCTCCAAATGTGAGGCTGCCCCTGCTTAGTGTTCCCAGGGTGCCTGCTCTTCCCAGCTGGGAGAGGCCCTGTGGCCCAGGAAATGCCCTACCCCTGACACAGGGCTGATCCCTGGGCCTGGTGTGGGCGGTGTGATGAATGTGGTGTCTCCCTAGGGCGTCTGTGAGGAGATGACCTACGAGGAAATTCAGGATCATTATCCACTGGAATTTGCCCTGCGAGACCAGGACAAGTACCGGTACCGGTACCCCAAGGGGGAGGTAGGTGGGATATGGGGGCTTAGTCCCAGCCACCTGCTGCCTGCCTGGGAGGACCGCCTGTGACTGAGGGCCCCGAGGGGCTCTGTAGAGGCTCCGTGGGCAGCAGGAGGGGCCTGGCCTCAGAGGTAGGCAGCCTGGGTGTGTGTGTCACCTCCACCACTTCTCAGGCGTGGCCCAGGCTGCAGGCCCCTCCTTGGGTGGTGAGTGAGCAGTGCTGCCCAGGAATCCCAGCCCTGAGGCCTCCTGGAGCCCTGTTTCCCATCACTCCCCATCTTTACTTTCCCCATCCCTGGAAGTGTCATAGGGTGACCCCATCCTCCCTGCAGCTGCAGACACCACCCCTAGCCCTGAATCCAGACCTAGGGATTCATTTTCCCCTGGTGAGTCGTGGCTACCATAAGTCACCTGCACTGTCACCTCCCCTCAGACTGGCTCTCGCCTCAGCCCAGGCCCCGGGTAGAAACAGTGTCACCTTTGACTCATGTATCTCCCACTTCTAGGACGTGACCTGGGGCAGTGGCCAAATAAAAATACCTCCCACAGACACACAGGTTTGCGTACACACATACATGTACACATGCAGAAACCCCCCGCCCAAATGCCAGGCTCACAGGTGCCTATGCTGTGCTGTCCTCGGGAATAGGACAGCTTCGGGTAGCATTAATATTTCCCCACATCATACTGTGAGGGAGAGCCCAGATTTAGAACCAAACCAGATAACAGTAAAAAGAAACAAAGCAGCTGGCTGCTCAAAGTTGAGAATACAGGGGGGAAATTGGTAGGGAAGTTAGTTGCTGAAAGAAGCAATCTAGGATTTCCCCAGAAATACCAGGGGCTGGCACAAGTTGGTATTACTCCCAATCAAATCATGGGGCAAACTCAGCTCCAAGCTTGAGGCCTTTTCTTTTTCTGAAGGATGGCTCACTGTGTGCAAACAGGGGTGAACCCCCAGGGCTGGGTCTCCCAGTGAAAAGCTCTAGACCTGCCAGTCACCGGGGTTGGTCCAAGGGCTCCCTCACGGCACCCAGGGGAGGTACAGGGCAGGCAGACTGTGAGGGTCCTTCCTGGGAGCTCAGGCATTCTGACAGGTTGCACTCTGGCAAGTTTGGGAGGGTTTTGCTTCCCCTCCCCACAAGCCTTGTTCTGTGTACTCCACGTGCGCTGGGTAGGAAGGGAGCCGTGTCTTCTCCACCTGTCATCAGTTGCCAGCATGTGAATTCCAGCAGCTGAGGGTTCAGCAAAGGGCCCCAGGATGGGCACGGAGGTGGCCCCTTGGACGCAGCCTAAGCCCCAGCCCTGCCCTCTCGGTCCTACTGGGACCTGGCCCTGGGATAGGGGAGGTGATCCCTTTGTCAGACTGCCAGAATGGTGAGGAGTTCAGGAGAAGGTAGCCCACTACCCAGAACGTCTCCATCCCTACCCCTGGAGCTGGGTTGAGGGACGCTTCCTACTTGCCCTTGCAGTCCTATGAGGACCTGGTCCAGCGACTCGAGCCTGTCATCATGGAGCTGGAGCGGCAAGAGAACGTGCTGGTCATCTGCCACCAGGCTGTGATGCGCTGCCTCCTGGCCTACTTCCTTGACAAGGCGGCAGGTGCGGATGCTGCCCCTGGGGAGGTGGGATGTGTGTGTGTGAGAGATTGAAGGGGACTGTCACCTGGGCATCCCTGGTGCCAGCCCTCTCCGTCTGTGTCCACAGAACAGCTGCCCTACCTCAAGTGTCCGCTGCACACGGTCCTGAAGCTGACCCCTGTGGCTTATGGTAAAGAAGCTTCCCGCATGCTGACCTGGTTGCCAGACTGGCTCTCTGCAGGGTTCCGTGATTTTCTGCAAACCCCTCCCTTGAAAATTCATTAGATGCTCATTCCTCCTCCTTCCACCCCACCACCTTTCCCAATTTGCTTTTTAATTTTTTTTGTTTTAATTCCTGCGGCCACAGGAAGCCTCCCCAATGATCCTTCCTTAACCATTACCCACCCACATGAAGGGCTTTTCTACTGGTTTCTCCAAAATCCCCCAGAAAGCCCCACGGCCCCCAGGACCCGGACCTGAAAATATGCGCCTCTGCCTTGGGCTCTGCCGGCAGAGGCCTCACGCAACTTCCTAACCTCCTGGGTCCTGGCTCCTCCCCTTCAACACTGGACGAGGCACTGTCACGTGGTTGTGCCCTCGGGACAATCACTGTAAAGCTCAGTGGCAGCTGAAGTCATCCCAGTGCGTGTTAATCGCCTCGTCCCCCTTTGCACTGAGCGCCTGGCACCGTGGTGATCCCGCCTCGTGTGTGAGACGGGGCTGGGTGTGGGTCTGCTCAGCGTAGTGGCCCCTCACTGAGCTAGGCTTGTTGCTTCTCAGACCGCCCTCAGCCCCCGAGGTGGGCCGCTCATCCTCACCGTGGCTGCGCCTGGTGCCCGGGCTCCTCGGCGAGCCTGCGCCGGCCAGTGGCCCAGAGGCTCGGGCCTGACACGCTGCCTAGTGCTTCCTCACGGGGCCTCCGCGGCTGCCTAAGGTGGGAGGACTGGAGTGAGGCTGAGGCCTCCTCCCAAGAGAAGCTTCTACCCCTGTGGCTCAGCTGCCTTTCAGGAGGGGGAATGGATTTGCATCTTCCCTTTGGCAGGTTGTAAAGTGGAGTCCATATTCCTGAATGTGGCGGCCGTGAACACGCACCGGGACAGGCCTCAGGTAGCAGCCGGGTCACTGCTGGGGTGGTGGGCATGTTCCTGGGGGTCCAGACACAGCAACCCAGGGCCAGGCCCAGCTGGGGCATCTACTGAGTGAGCTTGAGTTCTCTGTCAGGGTGACGCTGTGGCCAGAACAGAGGCTAGAGGCCTACAGGGGTCAGGCGCTTCCATGTCCCACCAGCCCAGGCCTCATGAGCACCTGTCCAACTTGAGCACCTTTAAAAAGTAAAAGTGAAAAATGTCCTGCTTTGTTGCGGAAAGGGCCATGCAGAGGCTGAGGGTGTCTCGGTGCTGCGTAGAGACCTTCCTGCGGAAGGACACGTCTCTGTTCTGTGTTCCCCCAGCGTTAAAGATAGAAGCTCCTTGAAATGTTGCCCAGAAGCACTTCGTGCCCGTGTGGGATCCTTCTGCCATGTTGGTTTCCTCTCCCACTGAGGCCAAGAGCAGGACCGCCCCCTCTGGGCCCCATTCCCAGAGTCTGTTGCACCAGGAAGGCTCCTGGGGCCTTAGTCATGCCTGCTGCCACCCACAATGGGACGTGCTGGGCCTTGGGTCCCTGCCCAGGGTGCAGGCCTTGGGCCCCGCAGGCTGAGGCGTGTGGACGTGTCCTCCTACTTCCTAAGGCTGCTTCCTCTCACCAGAACCAGTCATTGTGTAAACCTCTTCCCTGTTTGCTCTGAGAGTCCGATGCAGGCCCAGTCTGGCACACACAGGTCTCAGGGGAAGATGTCCCAACAGGCCCCTCATGCTGAGGAAAGCCCAGAAGGCGTTGGGCCCCCAGCACTGACAGGGTGATGGTGAAAGAGCCCCCTGGACCCAGCAAGCATCAGGGGCTGGTGCCCCGGTCCACTTGCAGGAGTCAACATGGCCATGGGGTAGTTGGCAGGCACCCTGCCTGTCTCTGGGTAGGCGCTTCTGAGAGGCAAACTTCTGTTGGCCACAGGTTCTGGGATGGTTCCTTTTAAGGTGGGCAGGATCTCCAGGTCCTGGCCCATCCTTGGGGACAGGTTGTGGTGAGAAAGGGGCCCTTGGGAAGCCTGCCCCCGGTGAGAATTGCACCTGCCCCTACAATTCCAGTGGCCAGCCCTGTGAACTCAGGAGTGTGGCCAAAGGGGCCATGTTTCCCTCCCTGCAGATCTGGGCTGTGGCCCAGGTCATTGGTGACCTGCTCCGTTGGGCCACCAAGATCAGGGATCACATAGGATCACGTAGTCTTACAGAGTTGAGGGAAGTCTCTGACCCCCATCCCTTAGGCCTGAGATGCCCTGAACTCAGCCGGCTGTGGACAGAACTGGGCTCTGCAGCTGAGGCAGGGGAGGGGGGCTGTTCAGGAGATGCAGGGGGCCCTGTGCCCCAGCTCTCAGGGGACAGACCAGGCTGTAGAACAGGAGATGTCCGCAGGCTGCTGGGGCCATATCTGACACCTGTCCACCGACACACCGACATAGCCTGGAGGAGGGCACCCTCAGGAGCTGGTCCCCTTCCCAGCCAGCTGTTTCTCCCCACCTGACCCAGACCTGCGGCAGGAGGCGGGGATGGCCTCACTCTGGGTAATGCCTGACCTGCCTGCAAGGAGCAAGCAGGAACTGGAGGTGTCCTTCATCCCCCACCTTTATTCTGGTGTTTGTCACCCACCACGTGTCAAGAGGCTCTTGACCCCGGCTCTTAGGAAAGGTCGGGGTCTAAGTCCTGTGGCCGGGGCTCCTCGGGGTGAGAATGTGAGTCCAGCGGCCATAGCGATGAGCAAAGCAGATAGTGGTGACTGTCTGTCCTTGGCAGAGGGTCAGTGTTCTGTGTGTTTAATTTTGTGCAGAATGTAGACATCTCTCGGCCTCCGGAGGAAGCCCTTGTCACGGTCCCTGCTCACCAGTGACCGTGTGTCGTCCACTGCAACCCGCGGGCAGGTGTTGATCTCTGTGGACGAGGTCATTCCAGGCCCTCTGCTCTGTGTGACAGTCACCACACAGGAACACCCTCAAAGCCATGCATGGCTGGTGGCACCCAGAATCCCTGCCCCAGCCCACCTGTTTCCTTGTTGACAGCGACAGGGTTGTATGCGGTGCCCAACCTGCTGCTAAAAAACCACTTGGCCTGACTGCGTCTGCACCGGGCTGGTGAGAGGTTTCCCAGCCCCTGATCCTTCTGTTCTCTCTCACCGGCCGGGTGGGCTTTGTGAAGTGTGAAACCCAAAAATGTGAAACGGAAAGCACTTGCTGTGATGTTTCCACCCACTGAGGCCGAGCTGCCTGGGTAGACCTGGGGACCCCTGCCAGGGCTCTGCTGCCCTCTCTTTGGCCACTTCCTGAGCCAGAGGTAAGGTGTTCATGAGCTGCTGCTGCCTCAGTAAGCGGGAAAGAGCCCTCCCCATCCTGCCTCGCCAGGAACTGAAGAGCTTCCGCCAAGGCAGCCACCTCCACTGGCCAGACCCTTGGGTCCGTGCGTCTGCATTTGTGGACGCTCAGGAAAGCAGTGTGTTCACTTCAGCACATGGGAATGCACAGAAACATGCAGGCATCGGGGTGTTTGCAATTACCCGTTCCCAATTATGCCTACACTGGAATACTCGTGGGAGCTGGTAGCCAAGGCCACCCCTCTCCAACTGCTCTCATGGTGCAACACGTAAAGAAAGATGTGAAGACGGGACAGTTGTATGAGTCGCCCTTCCCAGTGCTCGAGGGAGAGGCTGCCCTCTCATCTTCCTCTCCCAGCCATGCCACTGGGCTACCTTGCCCACTGCTGCCTGTGTCCACACAAGAGTGTACACTGGTGGCAGGGACCTGCATTTGCTGTGAAGGATTCGGAAAAGCTTTCATGGTCCTGCAAAGCCCGTCCTGGCGTTTGTTGACCTCTACCCGCGGGACTAAGCACAGGAAAGCCCAGAGCTGGAGGCAGCCCCCGGCCAGGGCAGGATTTTCCCAGCTTCTGATTCTTGTACACAGGAGCCTGATGAAAATGACCTCGGGAAGCCTGCCACCTGTCACGCCCCTGAGTTCTTTTGGGCCCAGGGAGTTGGGCTGGGCCGCGGGTTCCGGCTCCCATTTTGTAGCTGGGAGAACAGGCTGGCCAGCAAGTTGTGAGGCTGGGTGAGGAAGTGTGTGGATTTGTAGTTGGATGCGCTGCTGTCCACAGGTGGTGGTCCTTGGTGAAGTCAGGCCCCAGGATCCTGTGTCCCTGGCCCAGGCTGATGGTCTCTCGGCCTCGAGTGCCACAGCAGCTATGGACAGACATGGGTGGAGAGATGTCCAGGACAGAGCCGTGGCAGGGCCCTCCTTCTGGACTTATCTCCTGTCAGAACCCCAGGCCCCTTAGACCCAGGGCCAGAGGACCACACCACTGCCTTTGGGATGTGGGGACTGCAGCCTTTGCTTCCATGTCCGCCAGAGTATTGGTGACTTTTGGTCATGCTCAGTTGTTGGCCATAGCAGGTCCCTTTGGTCAGCGGCATGTACATCTAGATGTCACCACCTCTCCAAGACCTCAGGCTGGCTGAGGTGAGACCAGCGAGGCCCTTTCTCTCTGTCCAGAGGGCAGCCAGGAGCTACTGGAGACGTGTCACAAGGACTGGGATGGGGCAGAGGGAAGTCTGGGATCCCAGCAGGGCTCACCCTGGGCCGGCTCTGCATGGGCAGCCGTCCACCTGGCTGGCTGCCCGGTTGTAGCCAGGACGGTTGATGTGCTCCTGTTGCAGACATGTTTCCTGCTCGCCCTGGAATGGATGTTGTTGAATCTCAGCCACACATCACACTGTGTCCAACATTCTTTGCAATAAATACTTCTTAAAAAAAGAACAATCTAAGGTTGTGTCGTGTGGCCAGCTCGCCACTGGTGAAGTTCTTTCCAGCGGCTCTGCAAACCCCTGTGCTGTGCTCCCTCCCAACAGGTCTGTATGGGATCCTTGGTCCACCTCCCACCCCCATGACTACCCATCCCTGGAGCGGAAACCGTCTTGCCCTGGAGTGAGCCCTGGGCAGGGCCCGGGTTTTCTCTGGGCTGACCTAGGTTGCTGGGCCCTCACCACTGAGACAGAAACAGACGTAGGGTCCCTGGAAATGTGGGTCCCAAATACTGGCATCCCTGGAGAGGGGAACCAGAGGCTGGGTCGAGGATGGAGGGCCTGCACAAGGCTGTGGGTGGAGCGTGCTGGCTGATTCTCTGGTGTTCTTTGTCACTTCTGGCGTGGGGAAGATGATGACAAGGGGCACCCTTTCCTATGCCTCAGAATTTTTTTTTTCCTTTTGCATTTAAAAAAAAATTTTATTGAAGTATAGTTGTTGTTTTTTTTAATAAATTTATTTATTTATTTTTAATTTTGGCTGCGTTGGGTCTTTGTTGCTACGTGCAGGCTTTCTCTAGTTGTGGCGAGCGGGGGCTACTCTTCCTTGCGGTGCGTGGGCTTCTCATTGCCGTGGCTTCTCTTGGTGCGGAGCACAGGCTCTAGGCACGCGGGCTTCAGTAGTTGTGGCATGTGGGCTCAGTAGTTGTGGCTTGCGGGCTCTAGAGCACAGGCTCAGTAGTTGTGGTGCACGGGCTTAGTTGCTCTGTGGCATGTGGGATCTTTCCGGACCAGGGCTCGAACCCATGTCCTATTGGAGTATAGTTGATTTACAATGTTGGGTTAGTTTCAGGTGTACAGCATAGTGATTCAGTTATACGTATACATGTATTCATTCTTTTTCAGATTCTTTTCCCATATAGGTGATCACAGAATATTGAGTAGAGTTCCCTGTGCTATACAGTAGGTCCTTGTCATCTATTTTATATATAGTAGTATGTATATGTAAATCCCAAGCTTCTAATTTATCCCTCCTCCTCCCCATGCCTCAGAATCTTGTTGGACTTTCTACACCTTCTGCCCTGGGGCTGGGGTGTTGCAGGGGTCTTCCTCCGTGGACATAACAATGCTGGGCATTTGCCTTTCCTAGTGTGTCAGGGCAGAGGGCGGCTGTGTCACAGTGGATGACAGGAACCCCTGGGCTTCATCCCCAGGCTCAGAGGGATATCAGCTATGACTGTCTTCCAGGTAGGTGAGGTTGGGGGACCGCTGAATGGTCCCCACCCTGTCTCCGGGCACAGAGTTCCTGGAGTGGATACCTGACCTCCGTAGAGGCTTCCTTGCACTTTCTGAAGGTTTTGAAGATTTTAACAGCAAAGCAACAACAGAAGGAATGAAATATAACACTATCAGAATTTTTCTTCAGGTTCACTGTTCTACCACAACCTAGAAAGAGCGATTATATATGGTTAGGTTGAAGAATTTTGTAGCATTTTGGGTTGCTGGGAAACAGTGGCCATCAGGTAGGATCAGAGGATATTTGGATAGAATGAAATATTGTTACAAAAACATAGGTTTCAGCAACATTTGAATTATATTTATACTATGATTGTATATTATATATTAATAAAATATAATTATCACCTGTAAAGGCGAGTTGCCATGTTTGGTTTAGACCAATCATTATTCATCCCCTGGGACTGGACACATTGTTGTTTAAACAAAAACTGTTCTATTAAAAGTGGAAAATGGGGTAGACCAGAAGTGGTATCTGCCAAACTCTGGCTAATGGCTACAGGTCTCTTTAGGAAGGGTTGTGGGGAAAGTACCAGCATGAAGCTGGGCTGTCTTCACAGGGCCCACCTTAAAGGGCACCCACCCCACTTCCTTCAAGGGCCCCTGGGTTTGTGAACTGATCTTATCTGGAAAATTGGTGAGAGATCCTATCCTCTGCAGTCAGGTCTCTGGTGGTCAGCCCTCTAGTTCTTTTGTCATACACATCCAGTAGGGCTCTACTGACCTCCCTACCAGTTTTTGTCCTAGGGGCCTGGTGATCCTGCCAAAGATCCTGGTATCTGCATTGAAATCAAGGAGGCATTTCAACTATAGTGTCTCCAACCAGAATCTCTGACCCATGGACAGCCGTGACTATGGTACTTATGAGTCAAATTGTGTCCCCCAAATTAATACAGTGAAGACCTAACCCCCGATACCTCATAATGTGACCTTATGTGGAAATAGGGTGGTTGCAGGTGTCATAAATTAAGATGAAGTCATACTGGAGTAGGGTGCGCCCCTAATCCAAAATTCCCCAGCAACTTCAGAGACAGCATGGATCCTGCTGACATCCTGGCTTCAAACTTCCAGCCTCCAGAACTATGAGACAGTAAGTTTCTGTTGTTTGAGCCACTCAGGGTGTGGTACTTTGTTACAGCAGCCCTGGCAAATGGAAACTTCTCAGCGATGAACTTCCTAGGGCCTTGGTGAAGGGAGTATCTTCTGGGTCGTCTCCAGGGACTCAGGGAAAAGGTGAGTTGTCCCTGATAAATTCAGTCCAACACTTACTTTGAATGAATGAGTGAATCTTCCTGAGGCCTTGGGTTCTTTCCTCTACGTTACACCAGGGAGCATTTGGCATCTCAATTGCATTTAGTGAGACCCTGTTTTCATTTCAACCAACCAAATAGACAGGCAGAACAACCCGCAGTAGCTTAAGACTGCACATTGAATCCAAAGTTCCTGGCAAGCTCACCTGCATTGATAAAGTCCACCCTATCTAAGCTGATGTTCTTATCTCCATGGTCTAGGGCCTCGGTCTTTCCCTGCCCCCCCCCACCCCCCACCCCTGCATAGTGTGTATATTTTAGCTAATGTAAAATACCAAAGTCTTAAATTCTTTTGATACATAAGCCATCCCCTCTGGGTCTGACTTTGTAATAAGGTCTCCAGACATGCTGGTATCCATCTCTAGTTTAAGGAGTTGGGGAGGAGGGGCATGAGAAGAGTTGACTCCCCTTGCAAAGTAACTCCCTCATGAGGTCTCAGGGGAGGACACCTTGCTTCAGTGGGCAAGGGAGGTGGAGAAGGGCTGGAGGTTGGTTGCAGTCTGATTCCTCTTATTCTTTCATATGCATCTTCATTTCACTTAATTCATTAACTTAATGCATTAAGCGCCTACCATGTGCTAAGCAGTAGGAATATAGCAGTAAGCACAGGGGCAAACTCCCTCCCTCACAGAGCTGACATTCTAGTGGTGGAAGACACAGTAAAGAGGTAAGTAGTGTATTAGAGGGTGCTGGGACAGAGCCGAGGGCATGGTTCAGGGTTGTATGAAGTCCTCACTGAGGAGGCGACCAATGTCCTGGATGTAGTAAATACATTTTCCGCTTACAGGGGTTTTATCAGTAACCCCATCGTAAGTCGTGGAAGATCTGTACCACACCACCGGTGATGGCTGTACTAGCTCTGTCTCCTCAGCCTGCTGGGGTTGCCAAAGGCTTTCCTTTCATCCTGGCTGGATTTCCACGGCCTTTAGCTCCAGCCAGGCAAACGTCTACTCCGGATGCACCCCCATTTCCCTGGTCACCTGCTGACAACTTTGTCAGTTGGAGGAAACTGACTCTGCCCAACATAATCAGAAATGGAATTTATGAAAATGAACTTGTGTGGCTCCCAGAACCACCAAGGGTACAGGAGGACAAGACGAAGAGGCCATGCCCAGGGCACAGTTCTGCTTTGGCAGACACTGCATGCTGCTACCTGGCTGCCGTGACCCCCACCACTGCAGAGGCTCTGGTCACCAGCCCACTAGGCACACTCCAGGGAAGGTACGTCTGACTCGAGGGAAGGTACATCTGATTCCAAGGAGGGTACATCTGGTTGGCTGGGCCTCGGGCAAAGGAAGCTGGGAAGTGGATGTCTGGCATTTCTGCCTTCTGAAATGGAGGAAGGGAGCCCAGGTGCTGGTGAAGAGGAATGGCAGGAGAGCTGTGTTCTACTTAGCTCTCACACTCCTGGCCCTGTGGGTCAGTCCTAGGCTGATGCCACCCACACCCGGCCACCCACACCGTGGGACACTGGGCTTTCTGAGCATCATTGGGTATTGCTTTGGCCCCATGCAGAGTTCCCACATACAGCTTGACTGCCACATAAAAGTCCCAGCAGAAAATAGTCTTTTTAAAAAATATTTATTTATTTATTTGGTTGCACTGGGTCTTAGTTGTGGCAGGTGGGCTCCTTAGTTGCGGCTTGCTGGCTCCTTAGTTGCGGCATGCATGTGGGATCTAGTTCCCTGACCAAGGATCGAACCTGGGACCCCTGCACTGGGAGTGCAGAGTCTTATCCACTGAGCCACCAGGGAAGTCCCAGAAAATAGTCATTATTAACACTGTGCGTATTTGAGGAGAGTCCAATAAAAGGGCCGTTTACGGAGCTGTGGGTGAATTCGGTTGGCAGCACCTGGGGCTAGCATTGGGAGCACTTTCCTTCCCTAGGCCTTGTGGACTGAAGAAAAATGCACAACCTAAAAGTTGTGTGGGACCTTACTGAGGACTAAAGCCCAGAAGACAGCCTCTCAGAAAGCTCTGAGGAATTGCTCTGAAGAGATAAGGGAGGAGCCAGGATCTACAGGAGTTTTTTTGTGGGAAGAACAAAAACAAAAATATGTAGTTGAACATCAAGATTACTAATCACAAAGAACAGACATCTCAAGTTAATGTTTTTCTATGTATGGGAACATGCAAGGACCTGGGTTCATTGAAATTATTCCTTTGATATGCATCTTAACTATCTAGGGTCAGTATCCAAAGCACAGAACGCTTCCTGTTTTTCTCCATCCTGAATTCCTCTCAGGTGCACCATCCGTGGGTTGCTGCAGTGGCTAATGGCTTGATTCTTGTAGAACTGGGATAGTGGGCAACATTCTTTGGTTACAGGAAAGTCAGGCAACATTCCCTGTCCACAACCCACAGGGTCAAGGCCCAGGAGGGGAAGGGTTAGTGGAACCTGGTGGGAGCCAACACCCGACCTCCACTCCTGTTCAGTTTCTACTGTAATCTGTCTACCAGAGGGATCTCTTAAATCAGTCACTCCCTGGGGCTCTCAAGATAAAAATCTCAATTTCTCAGCATTATGGCCCTGAATGGAGGGACACACGAGCTGTGGCTGTGAGGGTGGAGCGGGTGGTGTTGGCGGTGGGGTGTGGTGTGTCTGAAGGCCCACAGGAGCTTTGGGGAAGGAGTAGGGAAGGAACAGCACCATTCATGCACTCTCCTCCCACCCTCTGATGGATCTCCTGCAACTTAACTGCCTTCTGTTGCCTAAGCCTGACGACTGACTACGAGAAGAGAGAAAGAGAAAGAGGGAACCCCAGGACAGGGTGGGATAGGGGGTGGATGTGGAGGGAAAAGTAGAAGACGGGCCTGGACAGGCATCTACTATGGGCATCAGCACTGAGGTTGATGTGGTTGGTAGGGAGGTAGATGCACAGACAGCTATAGTCCAGCATGATGCGTGCTAGGGCGGTGGGAGTGGTGTTGGGTAGAACCCACAGAGGGGACTGGGGAGGCTGAGGCAGCCCATCCCCCAGGGGGAGCGGTTTCCGGGCTGGTGCTCAGGGGAAAGTGGTCAATGGGCTAGAGGAGATCCTTTATTTCCTTTTCCAGTTGTTATCCAACACCTGCCGTGTGCATGGCCCTGTGTTGGATACAGAAAACATAGTCCCAGCCCCACTTAGCCCGCAAAGTAGCAGAAGACACCCACATAACCCAAGGTTTGGTGCTGGGCTGGGGGGTCACAAGGGCTGTGGGAACACTGAGGGGAGCCCTAACCCAGACTTGGCATCTTGAGAGGCTTCCTGGAGGAGGAGGTGTTTAAGTTGGGAGCCAGAGAAGGTGGTGGAATGCACGTGGTGGGTGCTGAGAGCAAGGAAGCACAAGGAGCCCCATTCAGTGCTGTGGGACTGAAATCAGGATTTTGTCTTAAGAGATACAGGGAACCATTGCAGGGTTTAGAGTGAGGGTGTGTGACTGACTTGTAGTTTAGGGAGATCCACACAGGAAGCATTGAGGGGAGCAGGTGAGTTCAGAGCTGGGTCAGTGGTGGGCAAAAGAATGTTCTGGAGGTGAAAGTGGCAGAGCGTGGAGAGAGTTGGGCAGCATGCCTGGGTGACCAGGCAGAGATGGGGACAGAGGTTTGGGGACAATGAGTTTCCCGTGGAAGCCGAGGAGGTCTTTGGAGATGGAGTTCTGGGAGTCCTCAGGGCAAGGATGGTGGTGGATGGGCACAGGAGGCCAAAAGGGCTGGGAGGGCAGGGCAGGGTCCACTGTGCCTTGGGATGCTGGTGGGTGGTGAGCATATGAGCAGTGGGGAGGGCCAGAGGAGAGGTGTGGGTGGGAGGTAAGGAAGGTGACAAACAGATGGTCCAGGACATCAGCAGGCAGTGTGAGGGAGAAATACAGAGGGAGAGGGTGAGGACATAGGGGAGGGCCTGAGGTGCCACCAGCCTGGGACAGGACGACAAGAGGCACAGAGGGCTGTGCCCTGAGATAAAGTGTGAGCCTTTCAGGTAGGCCAGATGGGGAAGGGGCAGAATTTAAGGTAGGGTCTGCCTCAAGCAGGAGGGGAGGGCACCTACTGGAATGAAAGGGGGTGGGGCGGGGCCTGATAAGAAAGGTTGTCTGAGGGGGCGGAGCCAAGCACAAAGGTCCCCAGCTGCCGGCCCCTCACCTGTGGCCTGGCATTGTTTTGCTGAGCTAGTCCAGCTGGTCTGGGTCCTTACATGGACATGGGACTCCTCAGTCTTGTTGAGACCCCGAAGTTTGGCACAGGGAGCTTGGTTTCTGTCCGGGAGAAGCAGATTTCCTCGGGCAACCTGTGGAAGTGACAGTTTCCAGCTTCATAGGCCTTGTTCACAGGGACCCCTGCCCGTTCCCGCTCCCCCTCACCCCCCCGGAACACACACATGGGCACATGCATGCTGGATGCGTGGCTGTGACTTCCAAGCCGCTGGGTGTTCCTGGCCTCACCCCCTCCTGCCCATGCACAGCTCTGGGTGGGTCCTGGAGCCGCCACTATGCTCAACCATGAAGGTTTAACACGGGTGTCTTTGAGGTGTGGGAAGATGAGGGGGCATGAGGGAACCCAATAGTGAAAAGGTCAGGGAGGACTAGGCCAGGAGAGAAGCCCCTAGATGGGGATGAGAGGCCAAAGGCAGGCGATGGGAGGTGAGAAAGGACAACTCTTAGCTGTAATGGCCTATATGGGAAAATAATCTAAAAAAAAGTGGATATATGTATAACTGAATCACTATGCTGTACACCTGAAACTAACACAACATTGTAAATCAACTCTACTCCAATACAAATTTATTTATTTATTTATTTATTTATTTATTTATTTATTTATTTATTTTGGCCACGTGGCATGCGGCATCCTAGTTCCCTGACCAGGGATTGAACCCGTACCCCCTGTGGTGGAAGCATGGAGTCTTAACCATTGGACAGCCAGGGAAGTCCCCCAGTAAAAATTAGAAAAAAAAAAAGGACAACTCTTAGGAGTTTGACTGGGGGCAGGGACTGAGTTATGAAGAGAAACCAAGTCTGTGGGAGGCGCAAGGCGGGGCACCCATGGTGTGAAACAGGCCTCAGAAGGTGGCTGGCGAGGTGGACATGGAGGGGAGTGTGTGGTGGCCACTGTGCGTGGGGAAGGGGGACCTGGGCGGTGCTCAGCTTCAGACTGTGGAGCTGAGGGGGCAGAGGCAGCCGGTTGGGATGAGGCTGGGCTGTGTCAGGGAGGGCCCCTCATCCTGCCTGGGGGCAGTCACCCCTCTGCCCCCACAGTGTGCCCAGCACAGCATGCTGAGTCTTGAGTCCCTCTGACCAGTGGTGAGGGGGACCATGGAGGAACCAGGCCCAGAGGAGGACCCTAGCCTCCTAGGTCTGGGGAACTGCACTGAGGGCATCCCGAGTTGTCTCCTCGGGCCTCACGCCTTGTTACGTGAAGCCCCCGCGCTCAGGTGAGAAACGTGGTGGCACGCCGGATGTACACACTGGCTCAGGGGCCTGGTTAGTGTGATACTTCATGTTTTCTGCCTTGAGTGTAATGAGTTTAACTGTGGCAGGTGCAGAGTGGGCAGCAGGTCAGAAACCCTGGGCAAAAAAAGAATGCTTGCCATAGACTGGATGTTTGTGTCCCCTCAGATTCACATGTTTAACTGCTGACTCCCAAGGTGATGGTATTTGGAGGTGGTGCCTTTGGGAAGTGACTAGACCATGAGGGTGGAGCCCTCATGAATGGGATTGGTGCACTCATAAAAGAGGCCCCAGTGAGCTCCTTTGCCTCTTCTGCCACCTGAGAACACAGGGAAAAGAAGTCATCTGTGAACTAGGTAGGAAGTAGGCTCTAAATGGACACAGATGAGCTGATACCCTGATTTTGGAATTCCCAATCTACAGAACTGTGAGAAATAAATGTTTGTCATTTATAACTGAATCTATGATGTTTTGTTATAGCCGCCCCAAGGGACTAAGACAGTAGTCCAGCTCCCTATCCCTGACTCTGCGGGGACTCGTTACTGAGAACCAAACTTGGGTCTGCTGACTTGAGTGCAGTAAAGCCAATCTACTGACACTAGGCTGTGGTGAAGGAAAGTGCAGCGTTTATTGCAGGGTGCCAAGCAAGGAGTCCAGGGCAGCTAGTGCTCAAAACACCCCCAGTGGGACTTCCCTGGTGGTCCAGTGGTTAAGAATCCACCCTCCAATGCAGGGGACATGGGTTCAATCCCTGATTGGGGAACTAAGATCCCACATGCCACAGAGCAATTAAGCCCATGCGCCACAACTACTGAGCCCACACCACAACTAGAGAGAAGCCTGTGTGCCACAACTAAGACACAATGCAGCCAAAAATAAATAAATAAATAATTTAAAAAAAAAAACTGTTTTAAAAAAACACCCCAACTCCCCATGGGTTTCGACAAAGTGTTTTTAAAGGCCAGGTGAAGGAGGGGAGTCACAGGGTATGTGATCAGCATGTGCACAATTCTCTGATTGGTTGATGGTGAAGTAACAGGGCCATGTCACAGGTGTTAACATTATCAATCCTGGGGCTAGGTGCTCATGATCATCAAGTAGTTAATTTCTTCCATTTGGTGGTAGTTTTAGCATCTATAAAACAACTCAGGAAATGTGCATCAGATACTTCTGATTAGGTACTTCTGAGAGGAGCTACAGCAGAGGATATGGGGGAGGGGGTCTATCCGGGCAAGTCCCCATAGGGTCCTGCTCCATTATGCCCTGACCCACAGTGAGGGGGCAGTGGAGGCCTGTTAGCCGTGGCCGCTTCTCAGGGTGCCTTGTGAGAGCCCTGCTCTGGCAGCAGACAAGGATGGCCCAATTCTGCTGGCCCAATCCTGAGGCAGGTGATGGTATAATGTGTGTCTGGGAACCGCCAGTTCCTTTCCCTCAGACCGGGCCATGGGAGCCAGGCTTGCCCTGAGGCAGGGGTGAGCCTGCCTGGACTCAGGGTAGAGTAACCACGGGGGTAGGGGTGTCACAGCAGGAGGCAGGGTGATAGCGTGTCCTCAGAGATGGGGTCCCCGGAAGCCTCCGAACTAGGCTTTCAGAAGGGAACCAGCGTCTGTTAGGGTCTTACTGTGTGTGGAGGTCTGCTCTGGGCCCTGTCCCCGAGCCACCCCACTTGGTCCTCAGGTACCTCCTGGGGAGCGAGGATGCCCGGGGCAAGTGAGGAACCCCAGGAGCGGGGAGGGGCTGTGTCCGCCCTGCCAGCAGGACCCAACAGGCACTCAAGTGCTAGGCAGCAGATCCCCTCGGAGACCCCCTCCGGGCCCCAGGGTGGGGACTGGGGTTGGGGGTGGACAGGACCCCGAGAGCCGAAGGCAGCTTCGGTGGTCGCCTGGGTCTGAGAGCCGGTCCCGAGGGGCCCACACCGGACCGTGCCTAGCCCCGAGGCTGGGAGGGGCGTCCACTTCCCCTCCCTCCCTCGCCCTCCTCCTCCCCTCCTCTCCCTCCCGGGCGGGGTTCCCGGAACGGCCGGGCGGGGCCGGGCGGGGCCGGGCCGGGCAGGGCCGGGGCGGGTTAGGGCGGGGCGAGGCGAGGAAGCGGGTGGCCGAGCGGGTCGCTGAGGCTGTGGCCGCGCTACGACCGTCAGTCCGTCCGCCCGTCTGCCCACCCGCCCAGCCATGGCCGCGCCGGCCCCAGCGCCTCGGATCCTGCTGCTGTTGCTGTTGCTGCTACCAGCGCCTCCGGGTGGTGAGTCTTGGCGGGTGGGGGAGTTTATCCCGGGCAGGCATGGGGGGTGGCCACGTCCGCGCCGTCCCTGGTAGGAGCCCGGACAGCGCCGTCCCCGCAGTGACCCCAAACGAGCCCTAATAATTCCGAGGCAGTTAGCGGACCCCACGACTGGTCTCTCCTCCACTCCAGCCTCCCTCCCGTCTGCACTGACACTGCCCAGACCCCAGGCAGCTGCCATCATTGTTCTGTCGTAGAATGGGGAAGGGGGAGGTGTCTGTCCTCTAGTGTTCCAAGGGGGTGGGTAGGATTCCCTACCTGGCCTTAGCGGGGCATGGTGGCAGCAGGGAGGCCTGGCCCCTCCATCAGAGGCCTTCCCTCAGCTTCTGTTTATTGGCTGGGAGCCTCCACACTCTGCCTCCATGGCCCTGGTATTCCTGGAGACTGCTGAAGCTGGCCCCCAGGGTTGGAGGAGACACACTAACTGTGTGTGTTGATTGTAGACGGATGAATCACAGATGGCGGAAGCCAGGCTGGGGGCCTTTCATGGGTAGGGATTGGAAGAGCGTACTGCCCCCACCCGCCTCCATAGGAAGCCAAAAATGCTTCTGGGGTGGGTGGTTTCCTCCAAGGGAAGGACTTTATTTCCTTGGGACTGGGACGAATCTGGAGGACCTGGGAAAGTGAGAAGGTAGAGCCCTGTTCTCTGGTCCAGTGAGGTCTGGACAGCCTGGTTCAGAGCGTCTGGGCATCAGAAGAACATTTGTGTCATGGGCTTTTGGCTCAAACAGACTCACCTGTGTGTGTCTTCAGGCCCAGCTTAGACGCTTGGGCTGGGCTGTGGCTGTAAAGGCTGTAATGGCCCTGCTGGAGGTAGGTTGCCTGAGCCTCCCAGTAGCATGGGCTATGCTGAGTGTACCTGCTGGCAGGTGGACAGCTGGCTACGTTGGGCCTGTTGGTGGTCCCATCCTCTGCCCTGCAGCTTTGCCCAGAGCAGGGTTCTGCCTGGAGCTGCCAGGAATAAAGCATCTCCCCCACCAACCACCCCATTCCTAGTTGTCCCTTCTCAAGAAGGTCAGTCAGTGCCTCTGTCTTTGGACCTTGCTCTGCCAATGGCCCCAGGGTGCATGGTACTGTGGGGGAGGAAAAATTTTCCCTTCTTGCCATCTAGGTTCTTTGACTGGTCTAATAATTAAATTGATGTAAGACAGATTAACAGGAGAAAAACAAAAGTTTAACAACATGCATACCTCCTGTATACATGAGAGAGACACAGGAAAACTGAGTAACTCCCCCAAACGGTGGAAGCCCTCACCTTAAATACCATCTTGAACTAAAGGCAAAAGAGGCTACTGGGGGTCAGTTATGGGAAGTTACCAGGAAAAGCCCAGTAAACAAGGGTAAGGTTGTTATGCAGATTTAAATCTATGCCTTCAGCATTGATTCTAGAGATAAGGTCATCCCCCTCTTCCTAGTACAGGGAGGGAGATACCCTTACAAATGGAGATTTCCTTTATACTTACAAATGTCTATTACAAAAGGGTAACTTCTTAGTTTTCAGAGCTTCTCCTATGTCTGCAGTTTCTTAAAAATAATCTGCTTAAAATAATCCTTAGGCCAAAGAGGAATATTTATTTATTTATTTATTTGGATGTGGACCAATTTTAAAGTCTTTATTGAATTTGTTACAATATTGCTTCTGTCTTATGTTTTGTTTTTTTGGCCACGAGGCCTGTAGGATCTTAGCTCCCCGATCACGGATCGAACCCACACCCCCTGCATTGGAAGGCGAAGTCTTAACAGTGGACTGCCAGGGAAGTCCCCAAAGAGGAATATTTAGGGGTGACAAATTTTCCCTTTCAGTATACCAACCAGGCTGGGTCTTTAGAGTCCCAGTGCTGTGCCAGGACTTTCTACCTCAGGGTTTATCAGGACTATCCCCAGCCTACCATAGTCATCTGGGCCTTGCTGGACTGGGTGTTCCATCTGGGGTCTGTCCAGGCAGAATCCAGGACCATTCTGTCCTGCTGGTGGGCACTAGATCTGTGCTAATGTAGCCAAAAGATGCGTGGGAACATTTGGCTGTAACATCTTCCTGGAAGTCTGCAAACTTTGTGGTCATTTTCCACACTTGTCAGCCAGGTATACTTAGATCCCACCTCTGGCTAAGAGCCTTGTGATGGTTCTGGGGCTCCACATGGTGCCATTGCCTCAGAGCCCTGGCCTCTAAGGGCACAAACATTTCCTAGGTGCCTACTGCAGGCCCAGCCCAGGGCTAAGTACCGCATGGACACTTCTGTGGTGGGAGTGACTGTGGCCAATGGTGAATTGGTCAGGAGGCAGCCTGCTGTAAAGCTATAATCTGTGAGGGGCAGCCCCTGAAGTCGTAGTGTCCAGCAGGGGCTGAGGCTGCTGCAGCTGAGCTGTAGGGACGGGGAGTGAGGATTAAGAATGGGTCAGTCTGGGCTCCCCTGGTGGCGCAGTGGTTAAGAGCCTACCTGCCAATGCAGGGGACACGGGCTTGAGCCCTGGTCCGGGGAGATCCCACATGCCGCGGAGCAGCTAAGCCCGTGCGCCACAACTACTGAGCCTGCGGTGTAGAGCCTGCGATCCACAACTACTGAAGCCCGTGCTCCTAGAGCCTGTGCTCCACAACAAGAGAAGGCACCACAGTAAGCCCACACATCACAACGAAGAGTAGCCCCCACTCACCGAAACTAGAGAAAACCTGTGCACAGCAACAAAGACCCAATGCAACCAAAAATAAAAAATAGTAAATAAAATAAATTAATAAAAAAAATATTAAAAAAAAAAAAGAATGGGTCAGTCCACTTCGAGCTTCCAGTGCAGGGGGGAGCTAAGATGCCACATGCCGTGCAGTGTGGGCAAAAAAAAAAAAAAAAAAAAAAAAGAACGGGTCAGTCCAGTGCCTGGTCCCCAGCAGCTGGGACTGCTGGGCTTGGGTGGCTTCTGTAGGAGGGGGCCTGGAGTAAGGCCTTGATGGGTAGGTAGATTTGAAGGTGGAGGATGGGAAACAGGTAGAATACAGGCAGAGTATGGGGTGAACTTCAAGGTCCTTTGTAGTCTGGACCCTGCTTTGTGGACTCTGGGCTTGATCCCATGGCCTGAGAGTGGGGAGTGGCCCAGTCAGACTCACACGTAGAAAGTTCACTGTCCCATCTGGAGGGCAAGTGGGCTGGTTGGAGAGGGAGGGAGCCCAGGTTGGCACCTCTGCTGTGGCCCAGGGGAGAGGGCAAGGCTGGTTGGGGCAGTGGCCAGAGGTGGCCAATAAGTGGGATGGCTCAGAGATGGCCTTGCTGGGGAAGGGGCTGTATTGGCTGGGACAGGGCTGAGGCCTGGCCCCATGGCCACAGATGAACGGTGTGTTTCTCTGTTCCAGCCCACAGTGAGGTGTGTATGGTTTCCCCTGGACACAACCTCTTCCCCAAGTTCTGTCCTGATTTCTGCTGTGGCACCTGTTATGACCAGTACTGCTGCTCTGATGTGCTGAAGAAATTTGTGTGGAATGGAGAAGAGTGTGGTGTTCCGGAGGCCAGGTGGGTGCATCGGAGGTCACAAGGTAGGCGGCCTGAGCCTGCCCCTCTTTCCTCTCAGCCCTCTCGAGATGGTGGCAGATCACTGAGGGTGGGGGATTGGGGAGTCCTTGTTCTGGGCTGGACTCCCCAGACCCTCCTCAGGTAGTCCCTTGTTCCTCTCTCCCGCCATCTCGAGGGCTGAGCAGGTTTCTCAGGGGTTGGTGGCCTCAGCGGGCCCTGTGGCTCACCCCTGGGTGTGTACTTGTACCAACGTGTCCTCAGGGTGGACACCTTGGCGTGAGTGTACCCCGCAGTGTGTGTGTGCACCTGGTGGGGGGTTGTATGTGATTTGTGCAGGTATCATCTTGTGGACCCTGGAGGGCATAGTGCATGGGCGTGTAGCCCACTGTGGGCCATGCCTGTGTCCTCTTGCCATGGCCCGTGGATTTACACTGCATCTTGGGTTTAAAGTGTTTCATAGGCTGGAACCAAGGTTCTAGGACCCTGTGTGTGTCTCCCTTTGCCACATTGTGTGTTTCGTTTGTGTTTGGCCACAGGTATAGAGGGTTGAGGTAGTCATACTGCTCAGCTCATGGCAGGTGACCATCATTGGTCTGGGCAAGAACAACCCTCCACCATCTTACACCATCTTATTTTAGTCTCCCATGACCATTCCATTCCCCTCTTATTCTGTAGGCAACCAGTCAGTCTGTTGTATTCTTTCGATTATTTGTGTTGCAAAGTTTATATTCTGTGGGCACAGTGAACCCTCTTACTTTTTACTTATTTATTTATTTTTGGCTTTGTTTCTGTGCGAGGGCTTTCTCCAGTTGCGGCGAGCCGGGGCCACTCTTCATCGCGGTGCGTGGTCCTCTCACTATCGCGGCCTCTCTTGTTGCGGAGCACAGGCTCCAGACGCGCAGGCTCAGTAATTGTGGCTCACGGGCCTAGTTGCTCCGTGGCATGTGGGATCTTCCCAGACCAGGGCTCGAACCCGTGTCCCCTGCATTGGCAGGCAGACTCTCAACCACTGCGCCACCAGGGAAGCCCAACCCTCTTACTTTTTGCAGTCAGTGCAGTGTTTGTAAGACCTATCCACATTGCTGTGTGTACATCTGGCCTGTGCCCATTACTGCCATGTCATTCTTTGTGGTGTGAGTCCAAAACTTGCTATCATAGATAACTGCGGTGGGCATCCTCATATACTTCCTCCTTTACAGAGCCATGTGAGAATTTCTTGCCAAGTACAGTGGAGCAAATTGCCAGGTCAGAGAGGTGCATGTAGTTACTGACTAAGGAGTTGCAAAATTCTCTGGGGAATGGCGACACCAGGCTGCATACCTGTTGGATCATATTCTACTGTTTTACTGCTACCCTTTTGCTGTCTTTACATTTTATAAGTGTCTTCTTTCTTTCTTTTTTTTAAAAAATTTATTCTGGTAGCTTTAAAAAACAGGAGGATTTATTCCATTTAAGTTTAATGTAATTGTTGGTATTTCTGGGATTATATTCAATATTTGCTCTCTTGTTTTGTGCTTTATATTTGTCTCGTTCTATATTTCTTTCTTTTTCACTTACTGTATTGGTTTGTTTTCATTCCATTTTTTTCTTCTAGTGTTTACTTCTTTTTCTTTTATTTATTTATTTATTGGCTGCATTGGGTCTTTGTTGCTGCGTGCGAGCTTTCTTTAGTCGCGGCGAGTGGGCACTGCTCTTCGTTGAGGTGCCTGGGCTTCTCATTGTGGTGGCTTCTCTTGTTGTGGAGCATGGGCTCTAGGCGCGTGGGCTTCAGTAGTTGTGGCATGTGGGCTCAGTAGTTGTGGCTTGTGGGCTCTAGACCGCAGGCTCAGTAGTTGTGGCCCACGGGCTTAGTTGCTCTGCGGCATGTGGGATCTTCCCGGACCAGGGCTTGAACCCGTGTCCCCTGCATTGGCAGGCAGATTCTTAACCACTGCGCCACCAGGAAAGTCCCATGTTTACTTCTTTTTCAATCTGTATACTTTTATTTTTTCTTGTCTCATCACACTGGCCAGAACCTCCAGTACAATGATGAATAGAAATGGTGAGAACAGACATCCCTGTCTTGTTCTCAATTTTAGGGAGAAAGCATTCGCTATTAGGTATGATGTTAGCTGTAGCTTTTTCATAGGTGCCCTTTATTGGGTTGAGGAAGTTCCCTTCTGTTCCTAGTTTGCTTGGAGTTTTAATCATGAAGGGATCTTGAATTTTGTCAAATATTTTTCCTGCATCTTTAGAGATAATTAGATGATTTTTCTATTTTTATTCTGTTAATATGGTAAATTATATTGATTTCATTCTTAAAGAATATTTTATCTGAGCAGGACTTAAGTTGATGGTTATTTTCTCTGACTCCCATTATCTCTGTTGAGACATCAGCTCAATAGTCAGTTGTCCATCATTTAAAAGAAATCTTTTTTTTTCCTTATGACAGCTTTTTAAGATTTTTCTTTTCTTGTCTTTGGTGTTCTTCAGTTACACTATGATATATCTAGGTATAGATTTTTTTAAATTTATGATGTTATGTTTGAGCTTCTTAAATCTGTGGTTTAGTGTCTTTCATCAGTTCTAGAAAATACTCTGTTATTCTTTAAGTATTGCCCTTTCTCCTTCTCCTTTCCTTCTGGGACTCCATTTATACGTGCTGCATGTTCTCCTCCAGTGTCCACATCTCCTAGTCTCTCTTCCATATTTTCATCTCTGTGCTGCATTCTGGATAATGTCTTCTAACCTTTCAGTTCATTCAATTCTTCAAGTGTCTAATATGCTGTTAAACTCATTCCTTGAGATTGTTTTTTATTCTGTTATGTTGTAACATATAATTCACATACAGAAAACTGCATTAAATAAATGTACAACTCAGTGATTTATCACAAAGCAAATATCTGCATAACCACTATACAGGTCAAGACATCAGAAGTCCTGTTGAACTTACTCCCAATCACTGTCTCTCCTCTCATCGCACTAAGATAGTGATAATTCTAACTTTTATATAGCCTTGCTTTTCTTTAGAGCTGTAATACCCAAACATGCATCCCTAAGTTCTATAGTTTAGCTTTTTTATTGGGGTTGGGGGCAGTATATATCATACATACATAAAAGTACACAAATATAATGTGTACAGTTCAGTGAATTACTGCAGGGTAAACATATCCACACCCACGTAACCACCACCTATCCAGGGCAAGAATTAGCACATCATGGCATCCCAGAAGCCCCCTCATGTTACTTACCAATCAGTATTCCCTCTGTTATCCCAAAAAGTAACCATTAAACTGCTATACCTGTTAAACACACACACACACACACACACAGACATACACATGACATCATACATCTATTTCCTATCTGGTTTCTTTCTCTCAACATGTGAGTTCATCCATGTTGTGTTGTCTGCTCATTTCCATTGGTGTATGTTAAGTTTTATACCACAGTTGATCCATTTTAATGTTGATGGACATTTGGATTGTTTCTTCCCTCCCTCCCTCCCTTCCTTCCTTCCTTCCTTCCTTCCTTCCTTCCTTCCTTCCTTTCTTTTGCTGTAACAAATAATGCTGCTTTGAGCATCCTTGTACATATCTTTTGGTGCACATGTATATGGATTTCTTTTAAGTATGCATAGTAGTAGTAGTGCATGTAAGTAGAGATCAAATTTCATTTTTTAATATGGGTATTCAGTTGACCCAGCACCACTTATTGAGAAAACTATCCTTTTTTTCTATCACTCTACAGTGCCAAGTTTGTTACAGATTGAGTGTCCACATATGCGTGGCTGTCTCTAGGCTCTGTATTATGTTACATTGGTCTATTTGTCTGTCCCTGGGCTAAAGCAGACTCAATTACTGTGTCTTTATAATAAGCTTTGATATTCTTCAATATTGTCTAAGTGATTTTTAAAATAATTAATTAATTAATTAATTAATTTTTGGCTGTGTTGGGTCTTCGTTGCTGCGCTCGGGCTTTCTCTAGTTGCGGCGAGCCAGGGCTACTCTTCATTGCGGTGTGCGGGCTTCTCATTGCGGTGGCTTCTCTTGTTGCAGAGCACAGGCTCTAGGCGTACAAGCTTCAGTAGTTGTGGCTCGTGGACTCTAAAGCTCAGGCTCAGTAGTTGTGGTGCCCAGGCTTAGTTGCTCTGCAGCATGTGGGATCTTCCCAGACCAGGGCTCGAACCCGTGTCCCCTGCATTGGCAGGTGGATTCTTAACCACTGCGCCACCAAGGAAGCCCTGGCAGGTAGATTCTTAATCACTGCGTCACCAGAGAAGTCCTACATTCTTTCTTAAAGGATATTTTTCCTCGTTATAGATTTCTAGGTTGGCAGTTATTAACTTTCAGCACTTTGAAGTTATCAAAGCTCAACACTTTTTCTTTAAAGATCAATTTATTTATTTGTTTTTTATAAATTTATTTATTTATTTTTGGCGGCGTTGGGTCTTCGTTGCTGTGCACGGGCTTTCTCTAGTTGTGGCGAGCGGGGGCTAGTCTTTGTTGCGGTCTGTGGGCTTCTCATTACGGTGGCTTTTCTTGTTGTGGAGCATGAGCTCTAGGCGTGCAGGCTCAGTAGTTGTGGCTCGTGAGCTCTAGAGCGCAGGCTCAGTAGTTGTGGCACACAGGCTTAGTTGCTCTGTGGCATGTGGAATCTTCCCAGACCAGGGCTCAAACCTGTGTCCCCTGCATTGGCAGGCGGATTCTTAACCACTGCACCACCAGGGAAGTCCCAAAGTTCAGCGCTTTGAAGCTTTCATTCCATTGTCTTCTTTTTTTTTTTAATGTTTATTTATTTATTTGGCTGCGTCGGATCTTCATTGTGGCGTGTGGGATCTTCTGGTTGTGGCATATGGGATGTAGTTCCCTGACCAGGGATCAAACCTGGGCACCCTGCATTGGGAAGGCAGAGTCTTAGCCACTGGACCGCAAGGGAAGTTCCCTCATTCCATTAACTCCTGATGTCTGTTGTTTCTGTTGAGAAATCAGCTGATGGCTTTATTATTGCTCCTTTGCAAGCAACATATCTTTTCTCTGACTAATTTTTAAGTTTTTCCTCTTTGTATTTGGTTTTCAGCAGTTTTACTATGATGTGCCTAAGTGTGGTTTTCTTTGAATTTTTGCTGCTTGGGGTTCACAGTACTTCTGGAATTGTTGGCTTGTTTTTTTTGTTTTTGTTTTTGCTAGGAGAAAAACAAACAATTTAATAGCATGCATATCTCCTGCATTTATGGGAGATATCCAGGAAAACTGAGTAACTCCAGCCATCATCTTTTTAAATATTGCTTCTGCTCCATTCTCACACTTCTCCCTCTAGGACTCTAATTACACATATGTAAGACATTTGTACACTGTATTCCATATTTCACCTACTCCTCTTTTGTATTTACATTTACCATCTTTTTGTGTCTCCAGGCTTTAGTGTACGTATATTTGTTTGGGCCTATCCTCCAGTTGATTAATTATATCTTGCACTATGTCTAATAAATTATTATCTTTTTGTGTAATTTTTTAGTTCTAGAATTTTTATTTGTTTCTTTTTTATATTTCAAGTTCTCCTAAACTGCTTGATTTTTTTTTCCTTTCATCTCCTTGAACAAAGTATGTTTTGTTTTGTTTTGTGGTTTTTTTTTTTTTTTAATTTAAATTTTATTTTTATTTTTGGCTGCGTTGGGTCTTCGTTGCTGCGTGCGGGCTTTCTCTAGTTGCGGCGAGCAGGGGCTACTATTTGTTGCAGTGTGCAGGCTTCTCATTGCAGTGGCTTCTCTTGTTGCGGAGCACGGGCTTTAGGCACGCGGGCTTCAGTAGTTGTGGCACATGGGTTTCAGTAGTTGTGGCTCGTGAGCTCTAGAGCGCAGCCTCAGTAGTTGTGGCACACGGGCGTAGTTGCTCCGTGGCATGTGGGATCTTCTCGGACCAGGGCTCGAAACCTTGTCCCCTGTGTTGGCAGGCGGATTCTTAGCCACTGCGCCACCAGGGAAGCCCTGTTTTGTTTTTTAATATTCATTTACTTATTTGGTTGCACCAGGTCCTAGTTGTGGCAGGTGGGCTACTTAGTTGCAGCTCACCGGCTCCTTAGTTGCAGCAGGTGGGCTCCTTAGTTGTGGCAGGTGGACTTCTTAGTTGCGGCACATGGGCTCCTTAGTTGTGGCATGTGAACTCTTAGTTGTAGCATGCATGTGGGATCTAGTTCCCTGATGAGGGATTGAACCTGGGCCCCCTGCATTGGGAGCACGGAGTCTTATCCACTGTGCCACCAGGGAAGTCCCAAAGTATTTTTTTTTTAATTTAATTTAATTTTATTTTTATAAAGCAGGTTCTTATTAGTTATCTTAAAGTATGTTTTGTTTTAATGTCAGGGTGTGATAACTTCAATATTTGAAGCCCCTGTGGATATTTCTATTGTCAGTTGTTTCTGTTGTTTTCTAGTCATGTTGTCTAGTGTCCTAGTGTTCCTGAAAATCTTCAGTTGTGTGCCAAACATTGCGTTTGCAAAATTGATTGTAGACATTTGGACCTTAGGACTTCCTCCAGGGAGGATTGATATTGCTTTTGCCAGGGACTTGAGCACTCTAAGGTCACCTTGGCCTAATTGCAGAGCTGAGCTGAGAAACTCTTGCTGAGTTTCTCCTTGCTTTTCAGGACCCAGCCCAAGTAAGTGGGAATCATCAGGGCTTGCCCACCTGCTGGCCTCTGGATATAATTTCTACCACCTGAGGCTTTCAGAAATGCTGCTCTCAGCTGCCCCTCTGAAATAGGCTAATGCCCCCAGGAGAAAAGGGGCTTCAGATGCCAGGCCCACCTCCATGGAGGTCTCTTCCCAGCCACACACTCCCCCCGCCCTCCCTGCATCCCAGCTTGGTGTGCTTTACTCTTGTTATTGCTTGCCAAAGCACGCACACTGAATTTTTTTAATAAATTTATTTATTTTATTTATATATTTTTGGCTGTATTGGGTCTCCGTTGCTGCGCGCGGGCTTTTTCTAGTTGTGGCGAGAGGGGGCTACTCTTCGTTGCGGTGCGCAGGCTTCTCATTGCGGTGGCTTCTCTCGTGGAGCACGGGCTCTAGGCACACGAGCTTCAGTAGTTGTGGCACGCGGGCTTAGTAGTTGTGGCTCGTGGGCTCTAGAGCGCAGTCTCAGGAGTTGTCGCGCACGGGCTTAGTTGCTCCGTGGCATGTGGGATCTTCCCAGACCAGGGCTTGAACCCGTGTCCCCTGCATTGGCAGGCGGATTCTTAACCACTGCGCCACCAGGGAAGCCCTGAATTTTTAAAAAATATTTTCTTCTCAGCTTTACTTGTCCTTCAAATTTAGTATGGTATAGTTGTTCCTAATGCTCTTGCATTTTTTTTTGTTTTGTTTGTTTGTTTCTTGAATTTTATTTTGTTAATTTTTTGAGAATTTATTTTGAGAATTTTCAAATATATACAAAAGCAGAGAGAATAATAAATCCATATATCCATCACCTGCTCCCATAGTTATCAATACTCTGACATTAGTGTTCCATATACCTCCCACTACTTTTGTTTTCTGGATTATTTTAAAACCCATCCCAGGCATAAAAATTTCTCCTTAAATGTTAGTTGTTATCTGCACAAGTGAGTCCTTTAAAAAGAAATATAATCATATATCAGGAACACACTTGGCACATTAACAGCAGTTCATTAATAGCTTTCTGTACTAGAACAGTCAGCTCTACCCACCACCAGAGCCTCCCATCAAGCCTCTTAGATAGCCTCAACCACCAGAGGGCAGACAGCAGAAGCAAGAAAAACTACAATCCTGCAGCCTGTGGACCAAAAACCACAGTTACAGAAAGATAGACAAGATGAAAAGGCAGAGGGCTATGTACCAGATGAAGGAACAAGAAAAAACCCGAGAAAAACAACTCAAATGAAGTGGAGATAGGCAACCTTCCAGAAAAAGAATTCAGAATAATGATAGTGAAGATGATCCAGGACCTCGGAATAAGAATGGAGGCAAAGATTGAGAAGATGCAAGAAATGATTAACAAAGACCTAGAAGAATTAAAGAACAAACAAACAGAGATGACCAATACAATAACGGAAATGAAAACTACACTAGAAGGAATCAATAGCAGAATAACTGAGGCAGAAGAACGGATAAGTGACGTGGAAGACAGAATGGTGGAATTCACTGCTGCGGAACAGACTAAAGAAAAAAGAATGAAAAGAAATGAAGACAGCCTAAGAGACCTCTGGGACAACATTAAACGCAACAACATTCGCATTATAGGGGTCCCAGAAGGAGAAGAGAGAGAGAAAGGACCAGAGAAAATATTTGAAGAGATTATAGTCGAAAACTTCCCTAACATGGGAAAGGAAATAGCCACCCAAGTCCAGGAAGCGCAGAGAGTCCCATACAGGATAAACCCACGGAGAAACACGCCGAGACATATAGTAATCAAATTGGCAAAAATTAAAGACAAAGAAAAATTATTGAAAGCAGCAAGGGAAAAATGACAAATAACATACAAGGGAACTCCCATAAGGTTAACAGCTGATTTCTCAGCAGAAACTCTGCAAGCCAGAAGGGACTGGCATGATATACTTAAAGTGATGAAAGGGAAGAACCTACAACCAAGATTACTCTACCCGGCAAGGATCTCATTTAGATTTGATGGAAAAATCAAAAGCTTTACAGACAAGCAAAAGCTAAGAGAATTCAGCACCACCAAACCAGCTCTACAACAAATGCTAAAGGAACTTCTCTAAGTGGGAAACACAAGAGAAGAAAAGGACCTACAAAAACAAACCCAAAACAATCAAGAAAATGGTCATAGGAACATACATATCGATAATTACCTTAAACGTGAATGGATTAAATGCCCCAACCAAAAGACATAGACTGGCTGAATGGATACAAAAACAAGACCCATATATATGCTGTCTACAAGAGACCCACTTTAGACCTAGGGACACATACAGACTGAAAGTGAGGGGATGGAAAAAGATATTCCATGCAAATGGAAATCAAAAGAAAGCTGGAGTAGCTATACTCATATCAGATAAAATAGACTTTAAGGAAAGGGAAGAGATAAAGACATGTATTGAGGATCATGTTATGTAAAGAAATGGATTTGTATTTACTTTTCTGTATGCTTAAAAATTATTCGAATACTTTTTACAATGAGCCTGTATTTATATATTACTTTTGTACTTTAAAAAATAAATTTAAAAATTAGAAAAAAAAATAGCTTTCTGTACTAGTCTGTCTTCAGTTGCCTCCACTCGTTTCAAAAATGCCTTTTCACAGGTGGTTTGTTCAATTCAAACAGTTATTGTTATTTTGGGGAGGGGGGCCGCACCATGAGGCTTGTGGGATCTTAGTTCCCTGACCAGGGATTGGACCCAGGCCTCAGCAGTGAGAGCGCCAAGTCCTAATCACTGGACCACCAGGGAATTCCCAGACAGTTATTATTTTTAAAATCTCTGTTGTGTCTATAGTTTACCCCTTTTCATTCTGTATTTTTATCTTTTTGCGTCTTTTCTCCTTTTCTTGATTAGTCTTGCCAGAGGTCCACCAGCTTTGGTTCTGTTAATCTTCTCTATTATTTTCCACGGCTGCTATTCTCTTTTATTTTTGCACTTATCTTTATTAATTCTTTCCTTATTTGGGGGGTTTGTTCTATTACGTTTTCCCCATCTTCTTCAGTTTACTTCCATCTCAGTATTAAAGCTGTAATTTCCCTCTAAGAACTCTTTAGCTGTGTTTCACAAATTTTGACCAATGGTATTTTTATTATCATTCAGTTTTACAGATTTCTTAATTTCCTCTATGATTTCTTATTTAAGCCACAGTTCTTTTGTTGTTGTTGTTGCTGTAATATGTTAGTTTCCCAAGGTATGAGGGGTTTTTCTTTTAGGATTTTTTTTCTTTAACTTTGTGGCATGTGTCTTTTGTTACTGATTTATAACTTCATCCCATTGTGGTTGAAGATACTTTGTATGATAGCTGTCTTTTCAAATCTCTTGAGACTGGTGTTGTGGCCTCACATGTGGTCTGTCCTAGAGAACGTCCCATGTGCACTTTAGAAGGACGTGTGGCTTTGTAGCCTGAGATCTTGGTGTGTGTGATACCCGTCCTCCAGAGGCCCCCAGGGTTACCTGTCTGGCCCAGTATGGGGTTGGCTTTCGTGCATGTTCTGTGTGTGTGCTAAGGTAGTGTTTGTTCGTTCTTGGTGTGCTGGGTGGGGCGCAGGCATGTTAATTGTGAGGTTTCCTCTTTGCAGCGTCCCCACCAATGTGGAGCCACCGGAACAGCTGGGCTCGACACTGAAGTTCCGCTCTAGCCTGGACAGCGACCCCATGTCCGGGTAAATAAAAGCTGCAGGCTGGGTACATCTTCCTGGAAGAGGTGACAAGGGGGCTCAGGAGGGCTGTGGGGACTGGGATGGCACAGAGTCTTTGGGCTAGGGCCCCAGAGAAGCTGTCACCATATCTGACCTCCAGGACCTTTGATCCTTGTGTTGGGTGTCTTCATCATTGTGCCAGGGATGGGGGAGACTGTGGTTGGGGGTTCATGATGGAAAGGCCAGGTGTGGGCGTTCATATTGACCTAGGTGATGGTGTGGGCACAGGTGACCTATGGGTGTAGGTGATGGGGAGGGGGTGACAGTGATGGGGACGATAGTGGCAAAGGCGATAGTGATGCGGCAGTGGTGGCAGGGATGAGATGATGGGGGCTACAATGCTGAGTGTGTGGTGATGGTACAGTGGTGATGCTGGGTGCAGTGGTGGTGGGGAGAGGCCCTGACAATAACCACGACCCACAAACCCTGACACAGAGACGGTGCATCATCAGTTATCCCGGCATCTTTACCCCATAATAATCACCCCATCACTCTGCACCCCGAACCACCATTGCCCACATCACTGTCACCACTGCCACCATTACCCCAACACCAGTACCTACCACCAGCATACCTATCACATCTGGCTCCCTGGTCCGGGATAGGGTGATGGTAGATGATGGTGGGTGTGTGGTAATGGGGGAGTAGTGCATGTTGATGGTGTAGAGGCTGATGGTAATGGGGGCTATGGTGGGGCTATGTAATGGAGTGACAGGCAGGTGTATGATGGTAGGAGGTGATGGTGGTGATGGGGGACAGTGGCAGGGAGATGTGATAGGGATGCTGGTGGTGGGTATTGGTGTTGGGGTAATGGTGGCAGTGGTGAAAGCGATGGGGGCAATGGTGGTACAGGGTGCATAGTGATGGGGTGATTATTGTGTGGTAAAGATGCTAGAATAACTGATGATGCACAGTCTGTGTGAGGGTTTGTGGGTCATGGTTATTGTCAGGGCCTTCCCTTCAGGGGGCCGGGGAATACCCCAATCGCCCAAACTCAGTCCTCTTGGCCAGGTTCCTGCCCTGTCTTGTGGCCACCGTGACGGGTGTTGTGATGCACATTTCGCGTGGATGGAACGGGCGTGCAGCTGCTTGTGTGTTTTCCTGGCGGAGTCTGTTCCACGTGCCGTCTGCCCCCTACCTCGGTGGGTCTAGAAGCCCCTCTGAGAAGGTCCACCTAGGCCTGGTTGCCCCTTTGGAGGAAGAGACTTCGGGCTCTGGGCCTGTGTAGTGGGGTCCAGGTTCTTGTCCTGTCCCATCTTGCCCTGTGGGCCTGGGTGAGTGTGGGCCTCTCTGGCTGCAGAGGAATTGGGGCAGGGCTCCTGTGAGTGGGGGAGGGGAAGAGGCACTGCTTTGCTCCTAGGCGCCTGTGGCTGGGCCTCCTCCCTCTGTCCTGCCCGCTGATCCTGTTCCCTGTGTTGGTCAGAGACTGAGACCTGAAGCGCCACTCCCTCTACATGCAGGGAGCACCCCGTTGCTGAGGCCCGAGGCTGTGGGCTTTCAGTTGGCCCCACAGGGGGTCTGATGTCCAGCCAGTGTGGGCCTCGTCCTGGGCAGGCACCATGGAGGGCTCTGGGCAGTGCTGGGGTCTGAATGGTGTTTTAGGATGAAGACCACTCTGGCTGCTCCCCGGAGGATGTCAGCAGCGGGCGGGGAGCCTGGACCATGGCTTCCTGGTCCAGGTGGTGTAGGCCAGAGAGAGGCTGGGCTGGCGGGGTGAGGTGAGGTGAGGCTGCCTGCTAGGAGGGTGGCCAGGGAAGGGGCCGCGGTGTGGTGTCCTGCTCTCTGCCCTGCATGGGGGGATACAGGACAGAGGAGGAGTGGGTTTCGGGTGAAGGGCTCGGATTTGGGTGGGATTGAGTGTGTTGAGGGTCAGCGACATTTGGGGATCAGCTGCAGGAGGGGCTGGAGAGGGTTCAGAGGGGGGAAGGAAAGTGGAAGGTGGCCTGGCTTGTGAGTGAGTATTGAGCACTGTGTGAGAAATGTGGGTTCCACACCGCAGAACAAGGTCCCCCAGGAGGCAGAGGAGAAGTGGCTTCCCGGGGCCAGCTCAGGAGCATCTCCCCTCCCCTCCTGCAGGTGCGGAGGTGCGAGTGCCCTGCTGCCTCCCCACCAGGCCATCTTGCCCATCTGCTGGGAGTGCAGATGCTGCTCAGCCCCCTTGGGCCCCCACCCCATCCTGCCCCATCTCTCCTCTGCTTCTGAGCAGAGCCCCAGTGTGGCGCACAGCACCTGCCTTACAAAGGTTTAGGGCTCCAGGAGCAGGTGCTGGGAGGGTGGAGGGATGGGGTCATCAGTGACACATCTCCTGTGGATGCCCCCAGGTGGCTGCCCCTCTGGGCCCCAAGGAGACATCCTCTCGGGTGAGCATTCGTGTGATGCCCCCTTGGCCAAGGGCACTGTTGTTTGTCCATTGGAGCATTGGTTCCTTGGTGGGGTCCAGCCCTGGTTGGAAGCTCGGGGGACGCTCGACAGGGGAAGGACCCTATGTGCTGAGGGGGCCTGTGCCAGCTCTGCCCCCCTCCCCACCTCCGACCCCTCCCCCTTCATTCTTGGACTTCACCCCCATACCTCTGCTCTTCCTCTGGGTGACTCCTTGGGTCCTCCAAGAACGAGCCACCAGGTCAGAGCACAGCGATGCGAGACCACATCTGCCTGTCATGGCCTGGGCTCCATGCTCCCCATGGTGTGGCCATGTTACCTGTGGGTCTTACACCCACTCCCCACTTTGGCAGGTGACTCCTGTCCTGCCCTGTTGATGGTCAGTGGCTGGTTCCCTCCCCAGAGCTTCCTTGGTTCCCTGTCATAGTTCTTTTGCGTCCTGATTTCATTGTCCCTTCCTAGCTCCTTTCACTCACAGGATGATCAGGCAGGAATGGTGTGTTTTGAAGCACCCAAGTGGTGGAACCACTGGCTCCAGGCTCGTCACTGCTGACCCTCTGCGCTGACTCTGCTGTGATGGTGCAGGGGGAGGGCAGGGAGGTCCACTAGGTGAGGTGTGGACATCGCCAACCTGTGTCAGTTCTCAGCCCTCACTGCGCTCTTTCCGCAGCTCACACTCACTGTGTCACGGCTGCGTGCTGCCTGGCCAGCGTCGCAGTGAGAGTGCTGGTGTCCCAGTTCCAGAGACGGCCCTCTCAGTGTCTGGACGTTGGAAGTCTTTGGCCTCCTAGGAACCGTCCCATTCAGCCCCGCTGCAAGCTCCTTGCCTGGGCTCTTGTTCCCCTGGCCTTCTGTCCCTTTCTGCCTAGGCCAACTCTGCCTTCTGAACTTGGCCTTTGGGCTCCTTGATCTGGGAGGTAGCCTCAGCCTTGGGAAGCCCCATTCCTTCCTCACAGAGGTGTGGTTCCATTAGTGTCGTGGCCTGTTGTGGCCACAGGCCCCTGCCCCACTCTGCAACCACCCCTCAAATATTGCTGTTCCTCAGGGCAATGTGCCTTGCTGTCCTACTAGGTGCTGCCCATGGGGTCCCTGAGTGAATTTATTCATTTGTTAAATACTTGTTGAGCACCTCCTGTATGGCCAGGCACTGGAGATACAGTGATGGTCCAGAGCTGGTGCAGTCTGTGCATCCATGAATCCACAGGCTGGAGATAAGATGCACATTAATCAAACGCTCACACAAAGGAATGTGTGTTTATAAACTGAGGTAGACAAGAATTTGATTTGTAAGAGCACTTATCGAGGAGCCTGACCTCATCTGCATGGTCAGGGAAGGTGTCCCTGAGGAAGTGATGTTTTGAGTTGAGGTCTGAAAAGTGACCAAGAATTAATTGTGTAGGGGTGGGAGGAAGAGAAGAGCAGACTGGGCAGTTGGGCGGGAGGAAATGCGTGTGCAAAGGCCCTGAGGTAGGACACAGCATGGTGCTTTCAAAAGCTGAAAAGGAGGGTGATGTGGCTGGAGCACACAGGAGGGAGGGTGGGAGTCCCAGGCCACACAGGTTTTATCTTATTTAGACTTTTAATTAAGATTAACATTTGCCTTATTGTAAGTGTTACTATCTGATGAGACAAATCCTAGATTTTTTTCCTTTTATTATCAACTATTATATATGTATATATATATATATATATACACAGAGAGAGAGAGAAAAGTACAGATACACACACACATCACACAAAGTTTAACAAGTAAATTATAAAGCAAATTCCTGTGTGACCCCAGGAGCTACAGGAGCCATACTAGGCTTTCGAGCAGGAGTGACAAGATAAGACCTGACAGGGTGGCCAAGGGGACTTGGGGAGGCATCTGCATCTTCCTGGTGAGGCAGGTTCAGGTTCAGGCAGGTTTGTGGCTTGGAGCATGTGCTGGTGGGAGAGGAGGAGCTGAGGAGACGGGCCGGCGGGCCCCCGGGTCTGCTGGTAGGCTTAGATGGCTGAAGGAGCCCATCGAGGGGACCGCTGGAACAGGGCTGGCCCGCTGAGCTGGGCGGAGCAGGAGCGTGGTTTGGGGACCCTAGGCGGGGCATGTCTCGGACCCCGTGGTAGTGCTATCCTGGACAGTGGGGTGGAGAAGCTGGGCCTGGGCAGGCAGGGCTGGGGAGGCAGCTCCGGGAAGACAGCCGAGCACTTCCCTCCCCACTCCTGGCCCCAATTTGGAGTGCAGCTGGGAGCAGCTGGGGCGCCCGCCAGCCAGCTGCACTGTGTCTTTAAGAGGCCTCGCATCTCTCCTTCCTGCCTCTGACGTCAGGGGTAGGGGAGGGCCGAGGAGATTTGCTTTACTTTTCCTGGAAAGGGGAGGAGATTGAAACCGAGTGGCCTCATGATGGAAGGGGGAAGTCCGGGGGTGCAGGAGGCCCCTGAGTGAAGGTGGAGGCTAACATGGGGTGAGCTTGGGCGCCATACTGTGTGTCAGAGACAGAGACAGAAGAGAGAGAAAGAGAGATTAGAGATCGGTGGTGGTGGTCCTACAGTTGAGTGCTATTGATTGCGTGTGAATGTGGTGTGCGTGTCTACATCCCTGGGTCAGTGGAGGGTCTGGGAGGAGTTTGTGGGTGAGGAGCAGTGACAGGCTCCTCTGGTTAGGCAGGAAGGGTACCTGATGGTCCTGTCTTGGGGCCTTGTTCTGGGCCTCACAGTGGCCAACGGCTCCTATTTTACGAACACAGTCAGGTATTTTGAGTCTGGAGTGTGAAGGGTCTGTCCTTAGTCTGTCCCAAAGCTGTGCGCCGGGCCTTGCTGTGCTCGTGCTGCCCATCTGGGCTGTGAGATGGAAGACCCTCCACCCAAGGCGGGGCAAAGGGGGGTGCCCAGCCTTCCCCCAGGCCTCAGGGGAGGCGAATGCCTAAAGCTCACCAAGCCCCTTCCATGTTTTGATGTGCTTGGTGCAGTTGCCTTTTACTGGAACACTGCTTGGCCTCGGGGAACAGGGGAGGACAGCTTGGGGCTGTGGCTGTGCCCTTGAAGGTCGGCTTTGGTGAACTTCCCACCCACGGCCTGTGTTCTCAGGGGGCGGGCTCTCCACTTGGTCCTGGTCCTTGCTGAGGGGCCTGCGTGGGCAGGGAGGCGGCCTCTTCCAGAAGGCAGGGCCCCTCCAGCCCCGCCCGGCTCTTAGTTTACCCACCTGCCCTTCTGGTCAGAGCGAGGGTGTATGTGGACACCTGACACAGTGCTTGGCACCCAGCAAGCTCACCGTCACTCCGGGGGCCAGCAGCCCTACCCTGGGCTCGCTGCGTGCCTCTCTTCACTGTCCTGGCCACACCAGCCTCCCCTTTCCTGGAACTTCTCCCTGTTTTCATTACCTGTGCTTCCTGAGTCATTTTCCCTTCAACACCTGCCTCCTCTAATGATCTGTGGGCTCCCAGAGGCCATGAGTTGGTCTGTCTCGCCCACCTCTGTGTTTTTGGTTCAAGCCACACAGTGCCTGGCTTGTGGCGTGTACTCGATGGACATCTGCCGCTGGCTCGGTGGGGGTAGACAAGATGTGTGTATGGGGGAGGCACCTGAAGAACTCTCTCCCATGCTCCTGAGGGTGTGGCCAGGGGGCCCCCCCTGGGCGAGGGGCCTCACATGGACTCTCAGTCAACCCCATTTTACACTTGAGGAAACACCTGAGGCTGAAACAGTTTCAAGCTACATACCCCAGAGGTTGCTCTATCTGTGTTGCCCAGAGTCTCCTCCGGCAAGAGGGGTGCACCTTGGGAATGGGTGTGGTGGGTACTGCTGGTCCTGGGTAGGGGAGAGAGGCCCTGGGCCTTGACTGGCTTTTTGGCAGGTTTGGAACGACTGTGGCCGTCGGACTGACCATCTTTGTGCTCTCCGTTGTCACCATCATCATCTGCTTCACCTGCTCCTGCTGCTATTTGTACAAGATGTGCCGCCGACCACGTCGTAAGCACCCCCACCCCACCTGCCCCACTGTGACCCCTTGTGTGAGGGTGCCGACCGCGGGTGGTGGGCGTGGTTTACCAGGGGCCTGATGGAGCTGAGCTGGAGGGAGGGGTGGCAGGCCTGGGGGTCCTAACTGGGACTCTCTTTTCAGCGGTCGTGACTACCACCACGGCCACCACAGTAGTGCACACCCCTTACTCGCAAGCTCCAAGTGTGCCGCCCAGCTACCCCGGACCAACGTACCAGGGCTACCACTCCATGCCCCCCCAGCCAGGGATGCCAGCAGCGCCCTACCCCACGCAGTACCCACCACCCTACCTGGCCCAGCCCATGGGCCCCCCCGCCTACCATGAGACAGTGGCTGGTGAGTACCCCTACCGACTCCAACTGTGCCTGACCCCCTGCAGCCGTGCCCACGGCCAACCAGTGTCCTCTCTGTTTTCAGGAGGTGCAGCCATGCCCTATCCTGCCAGCCAGCCTCCTTACAATCCAGCCTACATGGACCCCCCGAAGGCAGCCCCCTGAGCACAACCTTGCATCTCTGGCTGCCACTTGATCTGTCATGTGTGTGTGAATGGGTATGCAGGCACGGTCCTTTTCTCCCCGTGTGTGGTGTGTGTGTCCTGTTTGTACATGAGGCTTCTTGTGATGCCAATGAGGGGTTGGGAACGATCCTTGCCAGAGTTGCTGGGACCACACTTTGTTGCCTTCCTCACTCGAAATTATGCTTCCTGAAATCTCAAGCAAAATTCAAAGAACAGTTCTTTTCCAGACCACCCCAGGGAGAGCAAGTGGGGATTGTAACACTAGGATAGTACAGACTTTTGCAGGCAGGATGCACTCGTGTTCCAGTTTCTGCAGAATGGCTAGCCATTGCTCAAGGCCCTGGCTTGTCCCCAGGCTTGTCTTTGAAGAACCCGAGCCATGATGCAGGCAGGTGGGTGAGGCTTGGGAACTGGCTACAGGTGGGTCTCGACCCTTTCCCAAAGCTCCCTGAGCCTGTGCCATGCCCAGTGGAGGGTGGGCAGCCTCCTGATATCAAAACACCTCAGGCAGAGCCCCACCCTCCCTGAGAGCTGTCTGCCTGGGCTGTGTTCTTGCATCCTTCCTGGGACCACCTGGAGGGCCACGTTTACCCTCGGTTCTGGCTGCCCTGGTTGGCTCTGGCCGCCACCTTAAGTGGGCAGGGTGGCCTCTGTCCACCTACACACTCAGGTGTCCTCCCTGCAGTGTTTTTGTTCTACTTTTAGCTAAGTATTTTGCCTGTTTTCTGTTTCAAAATGTGTGTAATAGTTGCTGTGAGGCTGAAACCCCTGGGTCCTGGAGGAAAATTGCCCCAGAGAGCAGAGAACTCTGATGTCTGATAGTCCTTGCTTCCCCAGCGCCAGCCTCACAGGCTTTCCAGCTCCTGTACCCCAGGCCACAGTTTGTCTTGGCAGTGGGGGCGCCTGGGCCAAGGTGTCGTCTGGACCAAAGGTGGAGGGGACCCTTGGTGGCTGCTCTGGCCCAGACACATACCTCGGTGTTCCCTATTCCTCCGTTAATGTCTCACCACATAGTAGCTTTGTACCTGTTGTACCTGTTGATGTGTTTTGGAGAGTCTAGGGTCTGCACCCTTGTTTATAATAAATCCAACTATTTGGAGCTGCTGTCTCCTTTCTTGGCTGCTGGGATTGGGTTTTAGGCTAGGTATCATTTCCATCCAGTATTTGAAGTTCCTTGTTTTCCCTACTTTTATTGGGCTCAGACGTCTGACCATCCTGCTAGGGAGGGTGACGGACAAAGACTGCCACTTCCTGTGCCCCCGGCCCCAGGTGTCTCAGTGTGGGCAGAAGTGCGGGAGGCTCTCAGGCTGCCACGGAGGGTAGAGGTGAGTGATCACTCGGTGCTGTGGAGGGTCTTTATTAGTCAGAATTTCTTTCTTGGCCTACTGCCCGGGTATGGCCAAGGACAGCCTATACAGCGTGGCTACTGCCAAGGTCAGGAAGGCCAGCAGGCCCAGTGGGGCCAGCAGTCCCTCCCTGGGTGGGGCTCCAGGGCTCTTCACTGGGGAAAGGGGCTTAGGGTTCCTGTTTCCACCACGGTTGGGGCTGGTGTCCCTGGCGCTGGCCAGGGGTACAGTGGCCGTAGCAGCAGATGGCCTTGGGCTGGTTCCAGTTGAGGCTGTGACCACGTACATCGGCTTGACGGTGCTGAAGGGCCTGGCATGAGCATCTACCCACCGCAGCAGGGCCTGTGGCCTCCACTGACAGATGCTGAGCAGGGCTAGGACGTCACCCTCGGCTGTGTGTGAGTCTGGTGGGGCCTGCCCGTACAGGCGCATGTAGATGCTGCCCAGGCTGTAGCTCTTCCTTGGGCCGTGCTCTGAGGGGCTGCCAGCTTGCTCCAGGACCTTCAGGGCAGCAATGCTATCCACACAGAAGGCGCCGTCCAGAGCGCTGGCAAGGCCCAGCACAGCCAGCTCTGCCTGGAGCAGGGGGAAGTCGTAGCGGTCACCGTTGTGTGCCACGAGGCACCAGGGCTGTGGCTGGCGCTGCAGGAAGGCTCGGAGCATGTTGGCCAGGTTGGCATCGAAGCATTGACGCCCGTGTGCAGCCAGCACAGCTGTGCTCAGGCCTGTGATCTCACTGGCTGCAGGGCTACAGGCCTTCCCCGGAGCCACGCACAGGGAGAGCTTGTCCAGCACCCGGGGTGGTGGGGGCACTGTTGAAGGAGGCCCCTGAGGGGTGGGAAGTCTCTCCAGGGCCCATCTGTGGATGGCCAGCAGGCATAGCTCTGTGACCTTGGGCTGGGAGAAGGGCAGGCCAGTGGCCTCCAGGTCCAAGAAGATGAGGGTCTGCACAGGACCCGGGGGCAAGGCCTGCGAGCCCATGGTGGGTATCTGCCGCTGAGCCTGGGGAGGAGCATGGGGTGGGGGGTGGGTGTGAGTGCCCAGTGATAAGGGGTAAGGCAAGTGGGGTGGGCAGGAGCACCCCTCTGGCCTTCCCTGCATGGGCAGGCACTGTTGCTGAGCTCCAGGACCCATTTTCAGGGCAGGAAGCCAGAGAGGGTGGGGTGGCTTTCTTAGTGGGACCCGCACACTGTTTTCTGTTCAGGGGAAGGCCTGGCTCCTCCCTCTAGTGCCCACTTAGGCCGGTGGGGGTTGGTGGGGCAGGTACCCATGGCTCTCCCACCCTACCCCCTTCCCTCGGGGGTCCTCACTTACCGAGTAGCAGGCAGGCAGCAATGACTCAGGGTGCACGCTCTCCAGCTGGTTCTTGCTGCTGGCAGCAGTGGCGGGAAGTGAAACTCAGCCTGAGCCCGCCCAGCGGCTGGTGTGAGTAAGGCCCGCCCCGCTTGTCAGCCTGCCTGGGCTGTCCCTCCTGCCAACACCCGTCCTCCCCAGGCACCCACAGTGCTATCCCCAAAGGCCTTCTCAGACCTCTCGCTGTGGGCCTGCTGGCTGGCACAACGCACCAGGGCCCTCACGCCCTCACACCGGGAGGACAGGGCTATGGGGCAGGCTAGCTCCAGGACTCGAGCCTGCTGGGAACCCCTGCCGTGGCCATTTTGCACCCACCCCTTGGCCCCATTTTCCCAGGCCTCCCTGGTTTAGGCCTGGGCTGAGGGCCACCTTCTTCCCTGCCACACAATGGTTTCTTCCCATGGCCTCTGGCAAAGTGATGACTCAGGACAATTCCACAGGCAGGGCAGGGCAAGGCAGGGCTCCTTCCTCAAAGCAGATTCATTACCATGGGGCTGCCGGCCAGGAACAGGAAGAAGGATCTCAGCCTTCCCTGGGTACCCCTCCTGCTCTGTCCCTCCCACTTAGCCGACACAGATCAGACTCAGGAAACATAAGGCTGGCCTGTTCTCTAACAGCCTGTCACTGCTTTTAATCAGGGGATGAGGTAAGGAAAGTAGTGGTGCTGGTGCCACCATGTGGCTCGATGCTCACAGGCCTCAGCCACAGTCCATCTCGGGGTCGTCCACATCGGCCTCCGCGGCACAGAGATCATCCAGGGCTGCCTCTGAGCCAAAAACAAGAGGGTTCTGGGGTGAAGGCCTGCCTGAAGGTGCTGGGACTGGGGGAGGTCCCACCTCTCCTCCCCACCAGGCCCACAGGAACTAAGCAGTCCCTTCCACGCCCAGGCCTTGCTCCCTCAGCTACTGCAAGCAAAATAATACAAAGGCAATTCAGACAGGGATGTTTCTGGAAAAACCATGGCTCTGCCAGGCCGACTCAGTAGATATGAGCAAAAGGCAGGCTGATATGCTGAGAGAAGAACCCGAGCGGGAAGAAAAGAATGGCCCCAGTGCCGGCAAAGGCTGTGTGGATGGAGCGCTGCTGACCTAAGGCCAGGTAGTCTGATTTGTCCACGAACTTCAGGGCAAACTCCACATGTGGGCTGGGGCAGGGAGGGGCCCTGCTGCAGGCTCACCTTCACAGCCTGTCACGTCAGGAAGCCCTCGAATCAGCATGCTGACCCCTGGCATCACCTGGTCGTACTGATGCAGGACCTCCACGCAGTGCACAGTGAAAAGCTTGTCCTTTTGGGACAGACTGTGCAGCAGCAGCACTGTATCCCGCAGACACCGCACCGTCCGCTTCTGCTGGTCAGTCCTCGGGGGCCCCCCTGCCCTCCGCACTGTCAGCCACTGTCTGTGCAGCATCACCGTGAGTGCTCTGACCACCTGGGGGAGGGCGCAGGCTGAGGTCAGGTCAGGTGGTCCCTGCACCCTGACAACCTGCTTAGCTGGGCAGCATCTTTCCTAGCCACCCGGGTGAGGAAGGTTCTGAGCAGTGGCACCAGGGTCTAGCCCTGGTGAAGGAGCATGGGATGCTTTCACAGGGCCCTGTCATCCGCCAACAGAGCTGCCCGCTGTCGGCCCCTGCCTGCCCCCGGCACTCACCTCCACGTTGCACTGGCAGCTGGAACCAGTGACTGGGGAGGAGGGGCTCTGCACAGCAAGCTTAGCCAGGAGCCACACAGCCTAGAACAAGAACAGACTGTCCCATCCATGGCACAATGAGGCCCTGGTCACAGCAAGGGCTTTCTCGGGCTTCTACAAGAGCTCCAGTTGCCTCAGCAACTGCTTGTCTGCACTAATGGGATCCAAGAGGTGGCAGTGTTTTGGGACCTTCCCAGGAGACACTCAGGACCAACACCTGTGTCTCACCACTGACCCACCTGCCTCCGTGCCCACCTCCAGCCACCAGGCAACCTTGCCAAGTCCCAGGATACCCTGGGCTCCGACTGTACTGTATCTGTGGAGTATGGAGCCCCCCCAAATGAGTTTACCTTGCTAGTGGCTCAACACGTTACCAAAATGAATTAAAGCTTCCTTTAATTCCCAGAGGAAGGAGGAGAGTGGCTCTTACGTGGGGTGGAGTGGGGTGGGGTGGTGAGCAGCACAAAAGGGGCTCTGGTGTCTTTACCTCTTGTTCCAGCTGAAGCCACTGTGTCTCCGAGGCGGCTTTGTCAGGCCTCGATGTGATGTACATGTACAGCAGCAGCAGGAGGCAGCCTTCTGGAAAGGACACCCCACCTCTCACTCAGGATCCGCCTTCTCACCCAGTGCCTGAGGTACAAGCTGCAGAAGCCCTCAGGAGGCCCCGGACCTGCCCCTGCCACCACCCTTCCCTCCAAGCTGCAGGAGTAGTCCAGACGCGCGCCCCCGGCCTGCTTTACCCCGGTGGGAGCAGAGCTGAGGTGCAAGCTTCTCATGGTCCACCAGGAGGGACAGGAGCTCAATAGTCAGCAGCACACTAGGCAGGGGTGTCTCTGGGCGCAGGCACTGTGGCAGCACCCGGAACGCACACTGGAACCTGAAACACAGGACCCCAGAGAGACGTGACACCTCCAACCCAATCCCATAACTCACCCTCACCTTTCACGGTAGGCAACAGGAAATTGAAGAGGCCAGTAAAAAGGAGACTCGATTCAGACAGACTTGGGTTCAAATGCCACCCTACTTGCTGATACTTGTTTCAGGTGAACGAGTGGGTACTACCCTTCACTGTGGGACTGCTGTGGCTTAGAGATGACAGGCCCTTACCTGGCACAGTGCCGCCCAGCAAATACGAGGTGCCCCCCTGGAGCTCGGGTGCCGGCCTCCACACTGCTCTTGGGCTCCTTCCTGCCTCTGCTCCCAAACAGGGAGGCAGGTTCAACTTGAGTGTGAGAGAAATGTCCTGTGCCCACCGCCAGAGGACTGGCCAGGCGTCAGCAGTGACAATGTGGACTTGGCTATGGTTGGATCTTACGAGACCACTCGCTGGGCAAGGAAGACTTAATTTTCCCCACTTGTCGGGAAACACCAGCTCCTCTGCCACCACGTATGAGAAGGTACGCGCTCAGGGTGTGCATGGTGAGGGGCTTGGGCACTCTCCCCCTGGTCTTGTGGGCAAAGGGATGGCGCATTCATTACCAAGGAACCGAGTCCCAAGACAAGCACTGCTTTTTGCTCAACCCACACAGCCTTGTGGGTGGGGGGAGGGGCAGTTCTGCGGGTATGTCCCTTTTCATGCACACGGCACCGAGGGTTAAGAATATTCCTTGTACACCATTAGGAAGCAAGGTCTATTTGGGGCGAACTCATTTTAGAGCAAATTCTGTATGAGAGACAAGCTGAATGTTTCTAGTCACCAGGGAGTGTGGAACTTTGTGGGAAACTGGAGTTTAACCGGTTAATACCTAATTTCATTATTAGGCCAGAAGTGGCCCCCTGAAACTAAAAAAATCCATCTTTATATACAACACAGTGGTTTCCAAATTATTTTTGATAGCATCGGAGCCTTCTTTTTAAATGAAATTTTTTTTTTTTGGCACAGCCCCTAAATGCACAATAAATAAGTCATGCTGCCCTGGCTGAGCTGGGGATGAGAACTTTTTGTTCAAAAGCGCCTGCCATGCCAGTACCTGGGGAGCTACGCTGGACCTACCCCTAAAACAGATGCAGTGGGAAGACAAGAGTCTGAGGGGGTGATGCGCCCTCAAGCCTGGGTGGGCAGTGGTGCCCTTCATAGGAGACCACAGCCTGCCTGGCTGCTCGTGTTGTATCACATACTGCTATGGAGCCTTGGTAGCACCTGTCCCTGCCTTTTACTTCAAGGGGAACAAGAAGCTGTGTGGTAATGGGGTTCAGCCCGCAAGCATGAAGGAATTCAGAGAAGCACTGCGTGGGAGGTGGCATCAGACAGTGATCAAGAACAATGATTCAGGAGCCTAACTGGCTGATCTAGCACACTCCCTCTGGGGTTTCAGACAAGTTTCCCTACCCCAACATGGGGTTTATTCATTTAACAAACACTGAGTGCTCACAGTGAGCCAGGCTCTGTGCTGGGCGTGAAGACACAGGGCTCTGAGGGTGCCACCCAAGCTAGTGAACAGAAGGCATCTGTGTCTGGCCTGCAGTAAGCACCCATTAAATGGCTGTTTTTTGATGTTATTGTGGACAAGCTCAACAGGAATAGAATGATGATACATCTACCAAGAGAACTGCTAAAAATGTGGTTCCTGGAATTCACTCATTTAAATAATAAGAAACAGGGATGCAAAGATTTTTCAATATCCACATATCAATCAATGTGATACACCACATTAACAAACTGAAGAATAAAAACCATGTGATCTTCTCAATAGACGCAGAAAAAGCTTTTGACAAAGTTCAACATCCATTTATGAGAAAAACTCCAGAACGTAGGCATACAGGGAACATACCTCAACATAATGAAGGCCATATATGAAAAACCCACAGCTAACATCATACTCATTGGTAGGGACTTTCCTTGTGGTCCAGTGGTAAAGAATCCGCCTTCCAAAGCAGGGGATGCAGGTTCGATCCCTGGTCGGGGAACTAAGATCCCACGTGCCTCAGGGCAACTAAGCTCCTGCGCCTCAGCTAGAGAGCCCACATGCTGCAAACTACAGAGCCCACACACTCTGGAGCCTGTGCACCACACTACAGAGTCCACAAGCTCTGGACCCTGCACGCACAACTAGAGAAGAGAAAACCCACATGCCACAACTAGAGAGAAGCCCGCATGCCACAATGAAGAGAACATGCGTTGCAACTAAAGATCTCGCATGCCTCAACGAAGATCCCACATACCACAACTAAGACCCAACGCAGCCCAAATAAATAAATAAATAAAATTAAAAAAAATCATACTCATTGGTGAAAAGCTGAAAGCATTTCCTTGAAGATCAGGAAGAAGACAAGGATGACCACTCTCACCACTTTTATTCAACATAGTTTTGGAAGTTCTAACCACAGCAATCAGAAGAAAAAGAAATAAAAAGGAATCCAAATTGGCAAGGAAGAAATAAAAATGTCATTGTCTGCAGATGACATTATACTACTATACATAAATCCTACAGATGCCACCAGAAAACTACTAGAGCTCATCAATGAATTTGGTAAAGTTGCAGGATACAAAAGTAATATACAGAAATCTGTTGCATTTCTATACACTAGCAATGAGCTATCAGAAAGAGAAATTAAGGAAACGATCCCATTTACCATCGCATCAAAAAGAATAAAACACCTAAGAACAAACCTACCGAAGGAGGTAAAAGGCCTGTACGCCAAAAACTATAGGACACTGATGAAAGAAATTGAAGACGACATAAATGGAAAGATATACACTGTTCTTGGATTGGAAGAATCAATACTGTCAAAATGGCTATATTACCCAAGGCAATCTACAGATTCAGTGCAATTGTTATGAAGTTATCAATGGCATTTTTCACAGAACCTAGAATAAAATTTTAAATTTATATGGAAACATGAAAGACCCTGAAACAGCCAAAATAATCTTGAAAAAGAAGAAAAGAGCTGGAGGAATCATACTCCCTAACTTCAGACTATACTACAAAGCTACAGTAGTCAAAACAGTATGGTAGGGCTTCCCTGGTGGCGCAGTGGTTGAGAATCTGCCTGCTAATGCAGGGGACATGGGTTCAAGCCCTGGTCTGGGAAGATCCCACATGCCGCTGAGCAGCTAGGCCCGTGAGCCACAATTACCGAGCCTGCACATCTGGAGCTTGTGCTCCGCAACAAGAGAGGCCGCGATAGTGAGAGGCCCGCGCACCGCGATGAAGAGTGGCCCCCACTTGCCGCAACTAGAGAAAGCCCTCGCACAGAGACGAAGACCCAACACAGCCATAAATAAATAAATAAAATTAAAATCTCAAGCTAAAAAAAACCAGTATGGTACTGGTGCAAAAACAGACACATAAATCAATGGAACAGAATAGAGAGTCCAGAAATAAACCTACATACCTAAGGTCATTTAAGCTGTAACAAAGGAGGCAAGACTATACAGTGGAGAAAAGACAGTCTCTTCAATAAGTGCTGCTGGGAAAACTGGACAGCTACTTGTAAGACAATGAAATTAGAACATTCTCTAACATCATATACAGAAATAAACTCAAAATGGATTAAAGACCTAAAGGGAAGACCAGATACTATCAAACTCCTAGAGGAAAACATAGGCAGAACACTCTTTGACATAAATAGCAGCAATTTTTTTTTTTTGGATCCATCTCCTAGAGCAAAGGAAACAAAAGCAAAAATAAACAAATGGGACCTAATTAAATTTAAAACCTTTTGCACAACAAAGGAAACCATCGACAAAATGAAAACACAACCTGTTGAATGGGAGAAGATAACTGCAAATGATATGACCGATAAGGGGTTAATATCCAACATATACAAACAGCTCATACAACTCAACATCAAACAAACAACCCAATCAAAAAATGGGCAGAACTGAAAAGACATTTTTCCAAAGAGGACATCCAGATGGCCAATAGGCACATGAAAAGATGCTCAATATCACTCATCATCAGGGAAATGCAAATCAAAACCACAATGAGATATCACCTCACACCAGTCAGAATGGCTATCATCAAAAAGAACGGAAATAACAAATGTGAAGAAAAGGGAACCATCTTACACTGTTGGCGGAATGTAAATTGGTGCAGCCACTGTGGAAAACAGTACAGGGGTTTCTCAAAAAATTAAAAGTAGAAGTACCATGTGACCCAGCAATTCCACTCCTGGGTATATATCTGAAAAAAACCGAAAACACTACTTTGAAAAGAAACATGCACCCCAATGTTCATAGCAGCATCACCTACAATTGCCCAGTTATGGAAGCAACCTAAGTGTCCATTAACAGATGAATGGATAAAGAAGATGTGGTACACGTGTACACGTGTACACACACACACACACACACACACACACACACACACAATGGAATACTACTCAGCCATAAAAAAGACAAAATTTTGCCATTTGCAGCAATATGGATGGTCTTGGAGGGCATTATGCTAAGTGAAATACGTCAGACAGGAAAATACTGTATGATATCGTATGTGGAATCTAAAAAATACAGCAAACTAGTGAACAAAACAAAAAAGAAACAGGCTCACAGACACAGAAAACAAACTAGTGGTTACCAGTGGGGAGAGGGAAGGGAGGAAGGGCAATATAGGGGTAGGGGATTAAAAAAAAGCATTGTTATGGGATTATACGAAATCATGTGTGAAACTTTTGAAAATTGTAAAGCACTATGGAATTAAAAAAAATAAAAGGAAAGAGAAGACTCAAAAAAAATAAATAAATAAATAAAAGAAGCAATCAGCCACCATGAGCTGGGTCCCCTGCCAGTCACCTGGGTGATGGTAACGCGCGTACCTTGATGCTCACACTACTCTGCAGTACACTGTGTCTAGCTCTGAGCACCACCTTTAGGATGCACCAGACAAGCCAGAATATATTCATATGGAAACCAGGATCCAGAACTGCTTTTAGCAAACAGGTATTCTGAGTTCAGAGACAAAAAGGCTTAAGATACATCCAACAGAGGAATTGGCCTCTTGGTGGAATGCTGAGGGGGAGATGGGATTACAGGACGAGGGGACTGGCTGGGTGGTGTTTACCTTCCCAGTGTTGAGGGTCTGGAATCCCAAGCTAGGAATTTATGACAACAGTGTTCTGCAACAAACCTTCAAAGAAGAGCAAGTAACCTGTGGCTCATGCCAGTGGTGGACACCATGATGATGGGCAGATGCCCAGCAAGGTCAGCTTGTAGCTGCAGACCCTCCGCACACCCTCTGCTTCTTCAGGGAATCCCACCAAACTAAACTTCAATGGGGCTGTGAAATCTGGTCTTCACCTGATCCATGTCCCAGGTTCAAAGGCCTCTTGGCTCAGCCTTTGTCTGTTTCGGGGGCAGGACACTCTTCCATAGTGACTAGCAGCCTTCTTTTATCACATGTGTCTTTTGCTTACCTACTATCCAGAGGCAGAACTAAGCCAAATAAACCACTTCCTTGGTTCTTCTAACTGCTGGCCCCACTTCCCATTACTTCAGAACTCTAGCTAAGAACCTAAACCAAGGCTTAGAGCTGAGCAGTATGGATGAGTCAAGATGGGAACAAGTAGAGGGGCCACAGGACAGACCTCAAGAGGCCGGGTAAGACCCACAAGGAATCATGACTCCCATGCTGCGTTATACCTGGGCAGGAAATCAAAGGAAGCATTTTCAGCTAATTTCACCAAAACCTTAAGGCACTGGCTGAGGATACTGGCTTTAAGGTGACCTGTTGCTGCAGAAGAGAAAGCCAAAAGTTGAAGAAGCATCTTCAATAGTGGATGCTGGCCTTGGTCACCGGCAAGCCCCGCTGGGGCTGAGGTCACATCCCCAGGACCATGTCCGTCAACCAGGCTCTGGTCTCCTTCCCTAGGAGCAGAATCCACGCCTGCTCCTGATAGTAACAGGCAAATGACTGCTCCGCTGTGGCACACCAGGTGCTGAAGAACGCTTAGTGAAGCCACAGAGAAGCCTTCCAGGTTGCAAAGTGAGTCCTCAGGGCTGGCCTCTACCCCAGAGCTCACGCAGGAGGGATGTGTTGGTGAGTCCGCAGGCGCTCCGCTTCTCTTGGTTGCTGCCAAATCCTGCAGAGCCTGGCAGTGTAAGCCGATAAAGAACTGTACCAGGGGGAGGAGGTGCACAGCTCCAGGAAGCTGGCAGAGTGGGAAGGCCCTTCCGCCTCCCTCTGCTGGGTCTCTGTCACAGGAGCCCTCATTCCTGGCCACCAGATTCAGTCCAGTAAGTGCCAGGTTCTGTGCTTCTCTCAGGGCCAAGAGGGGAAATGACCCATCACAAGAACCTGTGGTCCTCAGGCTTGAAATCCCAGTCAAGGTACTAGCAACAGACACAAAAGAAAACAAGTGTGAGAGGGAGATAAGGTCAAGGGACCCAAACAACCTGCCTGCTAAATTCTCTAGTTTTCCTGCCCAGAGCAGACCTCCTAGGCCGGTCAGGACCAGATAGGGACTTGCTTCCTGGAAACTTCTTCCAAACAAGCTTTTTAGGAGTCTTATGCTTACCTGCCAAGCCCAGGTAGCTGGAACAGGGTGCCGGTAGGAGCCTCAGAACAACTGCTCAGGAGGTGGCACAGACCTAGGGATGACCCTGGGATCAAAGGCTGCTTCAGGAGAAGGTTTATCAAAATGGAGCCTGCAGAAGACAAGGTGACTGTAGAAGGTTCTGACATGAGAGTGCTTTTCTATGATGCCAACTATCCTCTAAACTGCCACTAAGTTCCCTTGAGACGCCCGTGGGTACTGAAGGCTCGGAGGCATACTTGCTCTTGGTCCCTTCTATTTTATAGTCTTCTGCTTAAGTCACAGACTCCTACTCCCCTGGACCCTCTAAAGCACTGCCTGGGGTGCTGATTGAGCCCAGGACAGTTCCCTAGGCAATTCCACTGCAGCATCACAGAGGATGATCGGACCCAGGCAGGCCTCCTGCAGAAGGAGCAGGCATTCTGGTACCTTGAGTGTTTGATCTCTGCATCCAGCTGTCAACAGGACTTTTCTGGGACTGTTCTTGCTTTATCGGGTCATCTCCCAGACTGTGGGTCTTATTCTCTGAATAACAGATAATATGTTAATCAAAACTGGAACACAAAAGCACAAGTGTATCAGAAACTCTTAAATGTAATGAGTTTAAAACATACATTGTTCTACTTCTTCAACTTTGGATCAAAATAAGAGCCAAAGCAACTCAAGAACCTTCACATCTTTGCCTTCCTCATATAAAACAGGAACTTGCATAAGGAAAGGAAAGGAAAAGAAAATTAAATTGTTTGCCCCACTTCAAAATCAGGCAATAACATAAAAGCATTTTATATGATTCTTATTATGTGCCAGACACTGTTCTAAGAGCTTTATACATGCTAGCTCTCTTGTTCCTCACAGCAACCCAACCAGGAGGTGTTATCACTGGCTCTGTTTTACAAATGGGAAAACTGAGGCACAGAGGTTAAGGGACTTGCTCAAATCATACAAGCCAGTAAGCAATGTGACTGGGACTCTCGGCCAGGCTAGCGGGCTCCACCGCGGGCTCATAACACTACCCAATAACCGCTCCTGAAGTTGCTAAATGTCAAAAATGTGAGTAGCTGTAGTTCTCAGGGGTGGCGTGATGCTAATGACTTGAAAGGGTTGATGGTAGAAGAAAGGCAATGTATCTGAATTGTAAGATAAACTGGCATAGCACAGTCTCAGAGTGAAAACCTACTAATGCTAGACTGTCTCTCTAGAAAGCAGTAGCATTCCCTCAGTCTGGACTCAGCTGGGCGATGAAAGGAGCACATGTTCCTGCATACTAGCTGTGTTTCTGGCATGGCAAAGGATGCTGACTGGAGGTTTTAAAATATGCCTGCAAATTCTTTGACACACTTCTCCTCAAGGGGTGCAGCCTAGTTTTCTTCCCCTTGAACATGGCCCAGACTCAATGACTCACTTCTAACAAACAGAATGTGGCAGAAGTGATGCTATGTGACTTTTAAGGCTAGGCCATAAAAAGGATAGCTTCCACCTATCGCTCTGGGTTTGCTAGCTCTAGAGAAAGCCATCTACCAGGTTATGAGATCAGCCAAGTAGCCCTGTGGAAAGACCCACATGTGGAAAGGAATTCCACTGCCAGACATGTGAGTGAGCCACCTTGAAATAGATCCTCCAGCCCCCTACAAGCCTTCAGTGCCCGCAGAGACAAACCATCCCCACTGTGCTGTCAGAACTGCTGACCCACAGAAACGAGGAGAAAATAAATACTCAAATGTTTCAAGGCTCAAGTCTGAGTAGTCTGATATAGAGCAACAGATGATGGATTGACTGACTTACCCTCTTTGCCCATCAGGGACTTATATCCTGGATCGGTCTGGCAGGGGTGGGGAAGGGACATGTTAGCACTAAAAGACTCCTTTGTAGGGAAAGATGGTTTTCCAAGTTGTGGAGAACATGCTTCTGGCTTTATAACCACAGAAGGGCTTTTCCTAGGACTGGAAAAAGTTAACTATGAAAGCAAAGTAATGATTCTGCTAACACCATGTAAAATACCTGGTTATAAAACTTCTAACAAACTTTAAACTTTTCCTGTCTAGGTGATTTACCAAAAGTTTTATCTATTACACGTTTGTTATTCTTTGTCAGGACAGCAATGCAAAATTCAAGGCATTTTGATTCAAATTGTTGAAAAAAAAAATCTTTCATTTGCTTCCACCTTCTTCCAATCACCCAAAAGTATTGGCCATAATTCCATTACTATTTCCAATTCCACCAAAACATCTTTTCAGTTTGCAACCTCTTTTTTTTTTTATTGAAATATAGTTGCTATACAATGTTATATAAGTTATAAGCATATACTGTAGTGATTCATAATTTTTAAAGGTTATACTCCATTTATAGTTATTATAAAATATTGGCTATGTTCCCTTTGTTGTACAATATATCCTTGTAGTTTATTTTATACTTAATAGTTTATACCTCTTACTCCCCTATCCCTCTATATTGCCTCTTTCCCATTTCCTCTCCCCCCTGGTAACCACTAGTTTGGAACAACCTCTTTTATAATAGTCAGGGACTGAATGAAAAGATTTTCAGGAGAAAGAGGGTCTAGTAAAAGGTGTATTTTGTCTTGCAACTTGGAAACTGAGCCAGTGCCTTGGTGCCAGGGTCTTTATGTTAGAGAAGCAGTCTTAACCCTCTGATTGGATCAGATAATGCTGAGGCCCTCCTGTTAGTGTGAAGAGGTGAGGATGGACTCCCTCTGCTCTCCTGTCTTACCTGGGCTACTCAAGGCAAGAAGTGTTCTATTTCACACCCTGCCCATAGTAAGCAAAGGCAGCAGAATGTTGAATGCCAGGAAAAGACGACCTGACCCACACTGTTCAAATTTCAAGGCTGATCCTGACAGTGTGCCAGACTTCTCTGGCAGGCAGGGGATGGGACGGACCATTAACAAGCTGATCACATCTGCAGCAAAGGTGGGGACTGCTGGACAGCAAATGAGAAAAAATATTCCAAGCAGTTGGGACTGAAATACAGTTGGGGAAAATCATTTATTTGAAACAAATTACATAAAAATGAAGACTGGTCCACTCCAAAAGTTTGGAGAGCATCTTTCCAGCCTCTTTCCATCCTGAGGAGTTGTATTGTGTTTATAAAGTCTACAGGGAGGAAGCACTTCTAGAGTGCGGGGCCTTTATGCTATGATGCCCCAAACCATTCTAGTCTCATCCAAACCATCTTTGAGGCCTTCAGGAAAGAGCATCTATGCCCCAGTGGCAGAGTCTAAACGACCTTTGTTCAGGACTAGCCTGACATTGTTATTCAGACTTTTTACTAAATGATACAAAACTGTATTCTCCCTCTAGCACCATCATTACCTGACATGGGAAATGGAGGGAGCGGCTAGTTTATTAGCTCGTTCACTGCTTTGAAGCTTTGTCCTCAATTCATTCATCTCTGCATCTTTAAACTGGAGTTCAGACTGCAATGACTGCAGCTGGAAGGCAAAAGAAGCATACTTATAGAGGCCTCATCACATATACAGAAACAGCTCTGGGCTTCAAAATCTCAAGCTAGTAAAGGAAAAACAAGCAATGAGAGATAGTATAAAAGTCTGCTGTGACATAAATGTCCTGAAATAGCAAGCTTTAACCTTCTTCCTGAAAGATGGCATGGTATTCTAGAAAGATATTTTGACCTGAACTATAGCTGGGTAGTTTGTGAGGGTTCAAACACTATTTACTCAGCCTCTCTGAACTCCAGCTTATCTGTAACATAAATACCTGTCTTCTGGTTGGGGGGATTAAGTAAGAATGGTGAATGTAAAATGCCCAGCACAGAGCTTGACAAGGTACCATATCTCATGGTAACATGTAGACCTTTTAGTGAATATAGTGGTGCACAATCCAAGTCTTCCTGAAGGTCTGGGCTGAGTATTTAGAAGAGTTTTACCAAAACCTTGTACAGTGTGGGGAGACCTGCTGTTCTGGCCAATGGTAACTGCTACCATTCCCGAGGCACAGCACCAGACACAAGGGCAGGACCATTTAAGTCTCACGACAGCCCTTCTGGTTATTTTCTGGAACAGATAAGGGAAATGAGTCATAGAGCATAAGTCATCACCCTGAGGTCACTGCTTGAATGTGATAAAGCCTAGATTCAAACTCTGGTTTGTCTGATTGCAAACCCCTTGCTCTTCATCATGTATATGGAAAGGCAACTACTGCTGTTAGTCTTGGGCACAGGTCAGTGCTTCTTTAAAGATTGCCAAGTTTGCTGAATGAAGTAATGGCAGAATAAGGCCCATGTCCTTGAGTTTGAAGCCTTGGGAAGTGAAGGAAAGTGGTATATACTGGACACCCACTGTTTTTCTTCCCAGAACAGTATCTCCCTCTCTCAAGAAACATCATTTTCCTACCTTTGAATATGTGATTTGAATGGGAGCTATTATCTCTTTGGTTACAGTGACTAGTTCAGAGGCAGGCACCTGACTCAGGTTAGACCAATTAGAGCCTTCCCCAGAATTTTAAAACTTGGAGATAAGGAACCCTAAGTCTTCAGTCTGCTCTGGAGCTATGAAATATGAGCCCAGGAGCCCCTGGAGAACACATCCTCTACCATAAGGATGGAGCCTATCAATAGTACAGAGAATAAAGATGAGTCATGGCAAATCTTGAGTCTTTTGAGGCCCCAGCACACCTGTTTTCCCAGACTTAGTTATGGAAGCCAATACATTTTCTTTTGGCCTAAGCTAGGTCAACTGAGTTTCTGATCTGCCAAAAAACAAAAAAAACCCAACAAAAAACCCACTAATTTTAGCTGTTTCTGCAAAGTGTGAGCTAGTAACTTAGACTACCACAGCAAAGCAGAGTTTCATCTAAGTCCTTTTCCAAACCTCAGAGCCTGGAGAAAAGTACATGCAATTAGTTGGTAGCGAAAGTATTTAAGACAAACAACTGTTGAAATCTTCCTGGAAGATTTATAGGCAACTTTAGTCATTGCTTCTAAAGGAACTCATTGAGCAGGCAAAGCTGATGTCCGTACAAGCAAAACAAATGCTCTGGGTCACCTTTTTGGAGAATTCTTTTTCTTTGTCACTGAGTGCTTGAGTTTTCTCTTGCTCAAGAAGGAAATGTGATCTTCTCTGTTCCTCTAGAATGGATTCTGTCTGATGCAGTGAGTCCCGTAAAATTTTAATTTCTCCATTTTTAATGAGCGCTTCTTCTTCCATTGCCTTCATCTGTAAATCCCAAATTGATGTTGTGAAAAGTTTGTAAGGGAAAATTTTATATGTACTTGTTTCAACATGTAGCTGGGGAGATGAAGAAACACATTTAAAACATGTCCAACAGACCAATGAGTGCTCAAAATATATCTGTACCAACCAGACATCACCATGATCTGCTAGGCCCATTCCTGGGACAGTGGATATTCAGCAAGATAGCTTAAGGACACACTTGTCACTTCTGCATGCAGATTCTATAGGCTCTAAGAGGTATTAAACAATCTGGGTCACACACTTCACAGAACTAAAATTCTACATTATGTTCTTGTTTTTTCTAGGGACCTACAGATAGTCATATGAAGAATGTTTGCTTTTTTGCAAAACTGCTAATGAAAATAGCAACCATTATGATGCTGTGTTTCTTATATAAGACATAGGCTATAAATTTATCTCAGTGCTATAACAGAAAGTTTGTATCTTTTTGTATATGGTTTACAGTGTTTCCTTTCTTGCCCTGGTTGTTAGGAATCTCAGGATTTAGTTTCAACCAAAATTTTCTGGCTTTCTTTCCCCCAATTCATGGGGATGAATCTGGACTCTTGTTTTAAAACCTTTATATATTTTATTGTATAACGCTTTATAACACATGCATAAGTGAATGAATTAACTACAAAAGCCACAAGTTAAATCACTTACCTTTTCTTTAAGCTCTTTGTACTGTGCCTGAAGTAACTCTAATTCGAAATTATCTTTAACTGGAACACTTTCTCTGTTTTTCCTTGCAGGATTTTTTGACATCCCATCTAATCTGGGGACCTTACGAACATCTGTAGAAAACAGTTCCCATATACTTTTTAGGACCCAACATTTTCCCACTTTCGCCAGACAATGCTGAAAACAATCACTTTTGAAAGCAAATTAGAGAAAGATCTAGTAAGTACTATAGGTATTTTCCAACGTAAGAACATGAATCAATCCTCAGGAAATAACAGATCCTGCCACCCTCTCCCCATTCTGCACCCAGTTTTAAGAGTCTCATCTAAAGGATGAAAGGTGCTGTGGGAATCTCACTGGTCAGAACTCAGTGATCTATTATTCAATGATATTTACTGAGCACCTACAATATGCCAGGCACAATTTAGCCTCTAAAGAAAGGTACAATGGTGAGCAAAATGGATACAGTCCTTTCACTCATGGAGTTTACATGGCACTCAAAAACACAAGAATAAATGTAAAATTTCAACTGTTATAAGAGCTGCAGAGAAGAGCAAATATAGGAAAGCCTATAATAGGGGATTTGATCCAACGGGATGAATAGAAGGCTTCCCCAGGTAAGTGATGACTGAATGGAGAGCTGAAGAACAAGCAGGAACTAACCAGATGAGTGGCGATGGGGAATGGATGGAAAGAACGCTCAGTGTGTAAGAAACAGCAATGAGCAGTTTCTGTATGATAAGGAAGCAGGGAGAATTCAAGGAATGAAGGAAGGTTAGTGTGGCTAGAACCCACAGAAGGAGAGGGAAAGGGACAGGCCATGCTGGGCCCTGCTGGCAATGTTAAGGATTTTGATCTTTATTCTAGAAGTAGTGTGAAGTCATTAAAGGCTTTCAGTAGGGATGTTCACGTGTATCTGTGTGTGACACAGAGATTCTAGTTTTGAAAAGGTCACTCTGGCTGTGGTGTAAAGTCTGACTTGAGTCATAACTGGAAATGTGGGAACAATTTAGCAGACTATTGTCCGGGGAGGGGTGATGGTAACACAGATCAGGGAGATGGCAGAGATGATGCAGAGAGGATGGATTCCAGAGATAGATGAAGAAGGTAAAGTTACAGGATTTGGAAAGGAATCAGATGCATGGTCAAGGAAAGGGAGCTGTTGCCTGCCTTGTGCTACATGATGGAGAGTGGTGCTAGTCATTGCCATGCAAAACATTTGGTCATCAAATGTTCTGAGTGTTTTCTGAATGCTTTGCCGGGCACCATGCTGGAGATGCTGGTGGATGACTGGGTTTCCAGGAAATGATTGTGTGGAATGTAAGATGCATGTAAGACATCCAAGTAGAGATTTCTCTTCCTGGGAGCCCCACAAGACTTCACTAGAATGAATGTAAGCTCCATGAAGGAGGGGGCTTTTGTCTTTTGTTTATTGCTAAGTGTCTGCAGCTCCTAAAGTTTGGGCACCTAGTACGATTTATTGGTTGTATAAAAGAATGAGTCTCTTATCTCTTGCCTCTGCCAGGCCCCTCTTATGCTCATGCGGCCCAAGGGAAAAGGTGGTCTTCATTAGATCTAAAGCCTCCCAAACCTGTCATAAGGATGGGTCCCCATGTGTAGGTAGTGATGATTCTGATGGTGGTGGTAGTCGTGTTGCAAGGATCTCTGCTAAGAACTAAGAACTTTAGTGGTCCAAAGTATAGAAACTAAAGTAAAATGTTAACCTAGCTTTCGGTATTCCAAATCGGCTGTTTGACACTCCTGATACATTTCTCTCCCAAATCAAAGGACCTTTTGGGACACGCCGCTGCTTAAATCACACTGTTCCTATATTTTTAAAAGGTGAAGTGGCAGTGTGAGTGCAAGACACCGGAACAGCGGTCGTGGGGTTCCTAAGCCACAGTCATCTAGTGGGTCTAGCGAGGTCTGCACCACCCTCGGGGAAAAGGCGCACTCACTGGACACGTCCGGAGCCGCGTTCGGGCACTGGCTCAGGGCCTGTGACGCGAGGGTGTCGAGCTCCTCCAGGTCGTCGGCGGTGAAATCCCCGTGCGCGCCGAATGGGTCTTCTGGGTCTAGGGGGGCGGTCGCGAGGAAGCCCCGGGCCCGCTTGCTCGGAGGGTGCTGGGTGCTGGGCGGCGGGCCACGACTGGGTGCCGGGGGCCCGCTCCGCCTCCTGCTGCCTGGCGCGGGGATTCCAGCCATGCTTGCCGCCGGCCGTATACAAAGGCACCGAGTCCGGCCTGTAGCCTCGAGGCCGGAGGGCTGGACCAACCGCTCGCGCGCCGCAGCTCGCCTCAGCCGCTGGGGCCACGCCCCCGCGCCAATGGGCCAATCACCTGCCAGTCGGTGGGCGCGGAGGGATGACGCAATCAGACCGCGCCGCTGTGCTCCACTGGGTGCATACCGAGTTCGGTCGCTCCCCGCCCTTCTGGGCACCATCCCGCCTGGCGCTTTCGTACCGACGGCTGGGACCCCAGTAGGTGGGTGGTCTAAGAGGAGAGAACCGAGTTACCTGGGCTAACTCACCAGCCCCACTGCGCAGGTGGCTTTGCGCCCGCTCTCTGGCATCACTTAGGGTACACAGCTGTGCTTGGAGGAGTTCGCCCTGATTTTCACACGTGCACATGTGAATCGAGGCAGGGAGCTTTCACGGGTTTGGTCTTTGTGAGCTCGCTGTTCTCCAGCCAGACCCACTTCTCATATACCCCAAGGCTCTCTTGGGGAGGAGTCTGGGAGAGTGGGACTGGGCGAGGAGTTATGAATAGAGCTGTTGTGAGCACACATCTTTGAAAACAGTAAATGTTTTGAATGTGTACCTTTGAGGTAGGTCTGGAGAAAGAAAGGTCTGAGAAGGGGTGATCCTGAGAATGGTGTGCCTGTGTTGGAGGGGGTGGGAACTAACTGCTCAGGCTGTTAATATTCATTCATTTCTCTGAGAGCTCTTGAGTGTTTTTGTCCCAAGCGACGGTCATAGGTTAGAAATGAATGAAACTCAGGAAGTTACGGAAGGCCCCCTGGAAGCAGCACCTGGGCTGTCCTACAGGTTGAGTGGAAGTTATCAAGAGTTACCAAGGAGGGTTTCCCTGGTGGCGCAGTGGTTAAGAACCCACCTGCCAATGCAGGGGACATGGGTTCGAGCCCTGGTCCGGGAAGATCCCACATGCCGCGGAGCAACTAAGCCCGTGTGCTGCAACTGAGCCTGCGCTCTATAGAGCCCACAAGCCACAACTACTGAGCCTGCATGCCACAACTACTGAAGCTCATGCACCTAGAGCCTGTGCTCCACAAGAGAAGCCACCGCAATGAGAAGCCCGTGCACTGCAACGACGAGTAGCCCCCTCTTGCTGCAACTAGAGAAAGCCCGCGCGCAGCAACAGACCCGATGCAACCAAAAATAAATAAATAATTAAAAAAAAAAATGAGTTACCAAGGAGGATGGCACCAAGACTACTCAGACAAGAACACAACACTGAAATGGACGCCACACAAGTGCCAGGTAGGAATTATCGATGGCAGAGAGAGAAGGTAAGGCTTTAGAGAGGAGCAAGGATTCAAGCTGGACTTGAGTGGCTGACAGGATTTTACTGGGCAGCAGTCATGTGCAGGACAGTTAGCAGGAACAGGGTGTTGGAGAGTAACTGGGGCAAGACTTTTCATACTTGAATGCTCAGTGCCAAACTTGGCCTGTGAGTGTCCTATGAATGTTTGTGAAGGCAGTAAATGAAAGGGAGATGGTTGTCAGGGCCTAGAAGGTCTTGAATACCTGGCTTTAGTTTTTTGAGGTAATTGGTAGGTTCCCTCAGACAGCTGCCCAAATGTTGAATGCTTGTCTTAATTGCTCCAAGACTCTGGTCCCCTAAAGAGACAGGATTATACTTCTATTTGTTAATGCTGATTAGGTTCCACCAAATAAAAGAGCAGTAGCTTAATCTCAAGGGTGGTGTGCTGGCACTGGCTCTCTGAAAGGTTATTCTCAGTAGCACAGGGATGGGTGCGAGCTGGCAAGGTCCAACAGGGAATCCCTGAAGTCCAAAGAAGATGCTGCTGGCTGTGCAACTTTCCGGGAGAGAAGCAAAGTGGGCTGTTTTTCTTTTTCTACTAATATCAAGTACATTAGAATGATAATACAGGCTTCACTCTATCAAAACCTTTTCCAGTTTTGACTCAGCAAAATCTCAGACTGGTTCTAGAGCCCTTATTGAAAACACATTCTCAGAGAAAGCGAAGTGTTATTAGCATTATTCCCATAGTTGTATCAAGGGCCTAGAGAGGAAATCTAGACTTGTGCCTCTAAATTGTTTCAATACGTATGCATTTAGCACACATTATGGTCTCTGTCCTCCAGGAATTTACTCTTCCTGGAGTCAAAAGTGGTAGATAATCCACAAATGTCAGGAGAGAAAAAGGCAACAGGGTTAAGAGACACTGGGACGGCCACTATAGTCAGGAAAGAGCTCACTACTGTGACATTTCAGTACTCTAAAGGAAGGGAGTTTCCAGTTGGTGATAACAGTGAGGCAGGAGCTTGATTGGAATGTAGGCCACTGTGGCTCACAATTGATCAGGAGGATGAATGCTAGATACCAGAGGATAGGGAGTGGCATCCAGATCCCTTAGTGCCTCACTGGTCATTGTAGGGACTTGTGTTTTTTTTGCACTAAGAAGGCACTGAAGAATTCTCAGCCACGGAGAGACAAAATGTAACTTTATGGTTTAGAGATCACTCTGGGTCCTGAATAAGGATTAGACTGTAGGGAAGCAAGGGTAGGGGCAGGAAGACAAATTTGGATGTGACTACAATAATTTAGGTGAGGGATTTTAGGGTCAGAATGAAGGTCTGGTGGTATAAGAGTAAATATGAAGGGTTCAGATTTAATTTTGCTGATGGGTTGAATGTAGAGTATAAGAGATGGGAACCTAGCAAGGACCTTTCTGAAGCCCTAGTGGAAATGCAGACCTGGGGGCTTCAGAGTAAGCTTAGTTCTTACAGACTTTTAGGAATCTCTCCTTTTTCCAGTCTTTTTTCCCTTCATAACACGTATCATATGTATTTGTCCTGCTCCCCTCCAACAATAGAGAAGTTCCTTGACAAGAGGAATTGTTCACTGGTGCATGCCCGGCTTGCACAAGCAAGACTCCTTACATGAACAGATGAACAACCCCATTAAAACAAATACTAATGTGGATGTCATAACAGAAAGATAGATTTTCTTCCCAAAGTACAAATTCTTCCACTAATCTCATGTAATATATTCTGTTGGGTATACAACCACACAGAAAACAACAGCCATTTCAAATGAGTTGGTTTAATTCCAGGTGGTACAGAATTCAGGACAGAACAAGAACTTAAGAACACACTTTGGCAGGATTCTGGGCTGCGTTTATGCGGATCTCATAGCTAAGGTCGAAACGGCTGAGAAGAACTAAAGACGAGCCACTGTGTGATTTATTTATTTTTTTACAAAAGTTTATTCTTAAATGTACAATAGGTTCCAAGACAACACTTCATTCTAGCTATAGGTGGCAACAGATGTTATGGCAGGGAATCCAGATGTTTAATCCAGATGTTTAAACAGGAATGGAACTAAGGATCATCATTGCCTCAGGCACAAGGGACAGCTTACTTTTTGCCAGATTTCTTAATTCCACCTGTGGCTGCAAAAGGAAAAAAAAAAGTCTCATCCAGGGAAAAAGACAGCTCCATGGTTGAAGCCCCAGGGGCCTGATAAGGATCCTAATAAGGCCCAGCTCTATGTACTGGGCATTTTTTTGGACACAAGCATGCACAGGGCTTCCCCAGTATTATCTATTCTGGGCAAAAGTAGAATGAGAATAAGGCAGGGCACGAGTAATGGCTGTGCACTGGTCTGGATCTCAAGTGTGTTGTGTATTTCAGACGGGCTCACTTAATCCTCATCCCCTATCAACCCATTTTACAGATAACAAAGTCTCAGTGTTAGGTGTTGTTCAAAGTTATAAACTGGTATGCGACAAAGCCAGGATTCCAACCTGGGTAGCCTGACTTCCAAGTCCATACTCTTGCCACGTCACACCACATCAACTTCTATATTATGATCCTGGGATCTGATTTACTCACTACCTTTATTTTACCCAATTTACAAATGACTGTATTTGGCACACAGTAGGTAATTTAACAAACAGTTATAGAATTAAGTATGCCTAATATAGAAATGAAAGTCCTAAAGAGCTATGACAAAATAAACCTCAAAAAAAAAGTAGATGATGCTCAATAAGAAACAAGTAGTACAGGATTTCACTAAGGGTTGGCCTTCTCCCCATACATAATCACAGATTAAGGGAAGGTGCAAGATACCTCACATCATTCCAAAAAGGAATCTCAATATCTAGAATCTCAGCGCTGTGTGGGTACACAAAAATGACTCAAACCCACTAGAACAGAGGTCTTGGGAAACCCTGAATGACACTCCCACCATTCCAGCCTTCATTGTCCCTAGGGTGGCTCAGTGATCCAATAGGGTATAGATAACTGTTGAGAAAATAATCCTATTTTGATGAATGTAAACAGGATTTAAGAAGCACAAAGTACAATGACTGACGGGTTTAAAAAAAACTTTTGATATGTAATCAATTCCTCTTACACAAAGGCAAAAAAAAGGCAGAATCGTAGAGAATTAAGTTAAAAAACATATAGCACAATAATATGCCAACAGACTTGGACTTTATCCATTAGACTAGGCGCATCCAGCGTGAAAAGACTCAAGATGCAAAAGTATTTTGCTAGTTTTAACAATACGATTAGTAAATTAAGAAATGTTACAAACAACAAAGAAGCAGTGAAATACGAATTTGGAGCAAGAAGCTGTAGAGGATATCTGCAAACTCAACTGTACGAACGTGTGTCTGAGATATATAAATTTCTTTATTTCCATTTCTGCCACTTCCCTAAGCAAGAGAAGCCCATACTGGGTCTGGCTCCCGCCCCCTCTCCCGCTGCTGCGAAACCAAGCCTGGCTAGGGCCGTCCACTGCAGCGGACACCAGCAACAGAGACCTCGCAACTCACCAACGAGGCAGGACACGGACATGCTCGGGCCCGTATCCAGACTGATGCTCAGGCGTTTGTGCGGCTTGAGCTCTACCCCGCCCTCACTCACCCAGGGGGCCTTTCCCCGCAGCCTTCGCTTTTAGCTCCTCGAGTTTCTTTTGCTCCTCCTTCTGTTTCTGCTTGAATGCCTTATCTTCCTACGGAGAGGGAGAGCGGGTTCACTCCCGGCGGATTTCTCAGACCCTCCGCGCCCGCCCACGCCTCTGGGCCAGCCCTCACCTCGTCCATCTCCTTGGCTTGCTTCTTGGGCTGCTTCAGGGGCTTCTTCTTGCCACCTGCGTGCGACACGAGCACGCTCAGCCTGGCCCCCGCCGGGTCCCGTCCCTCTCCGCCCCGCCCCACCCCACCCCATCGTCCCCGCACACTTACCTTCGCGGCCCGACATGGCGCCTGCCGCCCCTTCCCCAGACCCTGCCACCGGATGCGGAGCTTCCCGTCCCACCCCCTGAGCCTATACCTCCATGCGGGCCCGCAGATTGGCTCCTGGTTCGGAAGTTGCGCTCCCGCTGCCGGAAGCGGTCCGGAGGCGGGCACTGAAGGGTCAGGGATCAACTGAGTGACGGGCGCACCTTTGGGGTTGCGGCTCCGGCGCAAAGCCCACCAGGTATTGGGGAGGTGGGGTGTCCTGCCCGGGGAGGATCCAGAAGGCGCGAACGGTTTTTAACCGCAAGCGCTAAGCCTGGGACCGTGCACGGGGAAAGGACTGCAGGTAGAGGGAAGGGTTTGTGCAAAGGCCTTGAAGCTCGGCGCATTCCTTACAGTGTGGCTGGTGGGAGATGCGAGGGAGGCAGCAGAAATGGGCGGGGGCTAGACCACCTGGTTCTAGAGCTTTGGAGGCCACCGGAAGGAGCTGGGGTTTTATAATATAGCCCGGGGTGCGATATTTTGCAAATCCTGTTTATTCATCCAGTACATTTTTGTTGAGTGTGTACTATATGTATGTACTTTAGGCACTGAGGATGCAGCAGTGAACAAAACAGTGCTGGCCCTGGCAGAGCTGCCGTTCTGGTGGGTGAGACAGACTATCAGTAAATAAGTGAAATGCATACCACGGGTCATGTGATATGTTCCTGGGGAAAAATAAAGCAGAGAAAGTGGTTAAGGAGTCCTGGGGTGGGAGTGGACAGCTATGACATTTGAGTAGGACTTGAAAAAGAGAAGGGAGCAAGCAGTACAGATAACAGGTGGTGTGAAGCCCCTGAGGTGGGAATAGCCTAGCATGTTCTAGCAACATAAAAGAAGCTGGGGGCTTCCCTGGTGGCGCAGTGGTTGAGAATCTGCCTGCCAGTGCAGGGGACACGGGTTCGGGCCCTGGTCTGAGAGGATCCCACATGCCGCGGAGCAACTGGGCCCGTGAGCCACAACTACTGAGCCTGCGCGTCTGGAGCCTGTGCTCCGCAACAAGAGAGGCTGTGACAGTGAGAGGCCCGCGCACAGCGATGAAGAGTGGCCCCCGCTGGCCGCAACTAGAGAAAGCCCTCGCACAGAAACGAGGACCCAACACAGCCAAAAATAAATTAAAAAAAAAAAAGCTGGGAATTATATGGGAATTATGTGAAGTGAAAGATATGTTAGCTAACCTTGTTATGGTAAACATTTAGCAGTATATACATTTGTCAAATCATCACATTGTACACCTTAAACTTTTACAATGTTGTGTGTCAATTTTATCTCAAAAAAACCAGGGGAAAAAGGTCCATGTGACTGGAGCAGAGTGAGGAAAAGGAGAGAAGGTGAGAGGAGAGAAGAATGAGAGCCAGGAGGTGGATACCCTGTAGGTCATGGAAAGGATTTTGGCTTTTACCTTGAGAGAAATGGGGAACCGTTGCAGGCTTTGAGCAGAGAGAGACATGGTCTGACCGTGTTTTGAAAGCACCACTGCCTGCTCTATTGACAGTAGGGGCTAGAGTAGAAGCAGGGAGACCTGTCAGAGGCTCTTAGGATAATCCAGACAAAAGATGTCGGTCGTTGGGACCAGGTGATAGCAGTGGCAGGGGCAAGAGGAAGAGGGATTCTGGATTTAGTTTTAGAGGTGGAGGTGGCATTTGTTAATGGATTGGATGTGAGGAGGCAGAGAAAGCAGAGTCAGGGATGATATGAGAGTTTGGACCTGATTGGTTTCCATCAACCAAGATGGAGAAGGCTGTGGGAAAGGCAAGTTTGGGAGAGGAAGATAAGATCCCCATCAGCCTTCCAAGCAGAGACATGGAGTGAGCAGTTCGATAAATGAGCCTGGAATTCAGAGGAGAGGTGTGGGCTGGAGAGGTCTGATTATAGTTTGTTTGGTTTTTATTTATTTATTTATTTTTGGCCACGCCACGTGGCTTGCAGGATCTTAGTTCCCTTACCAGGGATTGAACCCGGCCCTGGCAGTGAAAGCACCAAGTCTTAACCACTGGACTGCCAGAGGATTCTGTCTGTTTGTTTTTTAGTAATAGCTTTATTGAGATATAATTTACATACCACATAATTCATCTACTTAATGTGTACCATTCAGTGGTTTTAGTATATTTACAGTGTTGTGCAACTATCCCTACAATCAAGTTTAGAACTTTTTTGTAGATGATTTTTCAAGCCACAGGACTGGATAAGAGAGGAGCCTGAGGACAGGGCCCTGGGGCACTGTGTGGAGGGGTTGTGGAAGGGAGTGGGGACTGGAAGGCAAGAGGGGAAGGTGGTTCAAGAAGGAGGGAGCTATCACGAGGCTCAGGCTGCTGACAAGGCAAGCGAGATGAGGACGGAACTGATCATTGGGTTTAGCCACGTGGACATGACCTGGACAGGAGCAGTTCAAGTGGCCTGGTGGGTGTGAAGGCCAGATCAGAGGGGGGCTGAATGAGAATGGGAGAAGAGGAACTGGAGACAGCTAGTGCAGGCACTTTGCCAAGGAGTAAAGAGGAGCAGAGAAGTGGGGCAGTTGCTGGAGGGAGTGTCAAATCAATTAGTGTCTGAGGAGGGGAGAGGATATGGGACCTGGGGCGCAGCTTGGCCTTTCCTAGAGCAGGAATTATTCATCCTGAGGAACAAGAGAAGGTGGGGATGAGACAGACACTGGCAGGTGGGAAGGTGTGGTAGGAGTTTATGGAAGTTCTCTTCCAATTTTAAAATATTTTCTTGGTGAAAAATGAAGCAAACCATCAGCTATACGAGTGAGGATGAGGTACTGGTGATGGAGGTTTGAGGAAAGGGCAGTTGGTAGGAGATAGTCATCTGGATGGAGTAGGAGAATGGATGTGGAGGGGCAGCGTCCTGAACTGGGCGCAGGGCCTCTGCTCATTTGGCCCTCTGTCCACCTGTCCAGCCTCTCCACCCACTCTCCTCTCTGCTGCACAGGTCACCCTTCAGATTTTAGACAACTTCAAGCACTGTTCCACTTTGTCTCTGTGCCAGGAACATCTTCCCTTTGCTGGTTGATGGGCCTGTGAGATATCTAAGTGGGGAGGAGCCAGGAGACAGGCTGGGGTGGGCGGCTGAGAGGAGGGACTAGAGTGGGGGAACAACTTGGGATTCATTGGTGTGTCCCCTCAGGAAGCCAAGTCCCTGCTGTCTCCAAGCTTATGTTCTAGTGAGGGACGAGGCAATACATGAAGAAGGCAATATATGTGTCTGATGGAGAAAAAGAAAGCAGGTAAGGTGGCCAAGGAGGGAGTGGTCAGGAAAGGCCTTATCAAGAGGTGATATGTGAACAAAGACGTAAGTGTGAGGTAACTGGACTTGTGGAGGAAGAGCGGTCCAGGCAGAGGACATGGCAGGGCACAGACCCTGTGGCAGGATTGTGCTTAGCGTGGTGAGGATGCTGGAGTGGAGTATGTACAGGGATGGAGAGAAGGAAGGGGATGAGGGCTGAGAGGACCGGTGCTTGTTGGCCAATGGCAGGACTGGTGTGCATGCCACGTGACTGGGGAGCTGTCAGGGGGTTTTGCACCGAGGGATGTGATCTGACTTACGAGATAACAGAGCCTCTGTTTGCCACGTGAAGAACGGCTGTGAGGGGCAGGGGAGGAAGCCATGACTGCGTAGGAGGCTGTAGCTGTCTTCTCTGCCAGGGATGAGTGACCTTCCTGGGGTCCAAGATTGGGCTGCTGATAGAGGAGGAGCCAGGAAAGGAGGCTGAGAAGGTCGGAGGAATCTGAGGGGGGAGGTGATTTCAAAATGAGAGGGTGTTGAAAGCTGCAGAGGTATTGGAGAAGAAATCTGAGTAGCACCTGCTGGATCTGACAAGGTGGAAGTTTTGCAGGGCTTCAGGAGAGCAACCTTGGTGGTTGAGCGGGATCAAGAGAGAAGAGGGCTGAAGAAGTAGTGATGGACAAGGGGGACACCTTTCTGCTGAGCATTGCTGAGGAGGGTGGGTGCTCTGCTTTGATGAGGGGTACACCTGCAGGATTGTTGTGAGGCCACAACTTGTGTGCAGTGGTCACTGGCCTCGAGGCCTAGGAGGCTGGCCCAACTGCTGGGCCATGGGTGGCGTGTGCTCCCTTGGGCCTTAGGCAAGGGGCACAGGGGTTCGGGTGCAGCACCAGCTTGGAACCACTGTCACAGAGATGTCCCCTTCTGTGGCACTCAGCTCAGGCTTTTGCCAGGAGGCATGCCCCTACCCAAGCAACTTTGTTTTCAAGAGGGTCTGAGCTTCTCCAAGCATGGCACCGTGGGGAGGAGGCTGGGATGCTCATCGCCTTACATCAGGGACGGTCCTTTCTTTGTAACTGGAGCTCTTCTAGCCTGTCTTCCTGTCCCCCGCTCCCTTTGCTTACCTCTCTCTCTGGCCTGGTCTTTTGGCTACCAGGTGTCACTCTGACAGCCAGAGTCAATACTTGGGGGCAGGGGTGGTTTGGCCAGACCAGGGTGCTCTGGCCCAGGTTTGCCCCGGGAGCATGGGTCACCTGGCCCTCTCTTCGGGGTCCTCAGAATTCACTGCTGCTCCTGGGCTCAGGCCAGGCCTGACTGGATAATGGGAGACTCCCTGTGCTGTTCAGGTAACAGAGAAGTAGGACTGTTGGGGCCCAAACATCAAAGCAAGGTTGAAAAGGGAAAGATGAAAGAAACTTAACCTGTAGGGCAGTTACTGAGGTTGGAAAGAAGGAAGAAAGCTTATGGAAAGTGAGAAATGTGAGACTGGGAGTTGGTCACCTGGAATGTCTGGGCTTGAAGGGCAGAAGGAAAGTTGGTGTGAACCTAAAAAAGCTGTCCTCTATGAAGAAATCTGGGTTGTTTTGTTTTGCTTTGTTTTCCCCCGGAATTGTCTTTTCAGAGGAGAGCTGAGGAGAGAGTTTTCTGCCTTGGGACATGAACGACCTGTGTCCTAGAACAGAAGCGAAACTGCTTCCCCAGGGTTGAGGCAGCCCTCAGGGAGTCTGGGAAGCTGGTTTTGATAGTCATTTATAGAAATCTTTCCCCCAAATCCCCTCAGTCAGTTCCAGTTTCCCTAGGAGTCTTTGTGAATCTTTGTGGGGGCTCTGTTAGCATGGACACAACGCAGGTTTAAGAATTTTCTTTGAGATTATCAGAAAACTGGACACCAGGATTCTCATGCAGATCACAACAGAGACCTGGGGTTGTGGGAAGGTGGGTGGAATGGGAGGATCTGGTTCATGTGGCATCACGGAGAGAGGTGGAAGGCCTGAGCTCCTAAATATGCTCTTCCCTGACATGCTCCCTTGTCTGGGGGCACCTGGTGAAGCCTGACCCTGGTGGCTGCCATCTCTGGGCCCAAAAGAGTGCTGCGCAGTTTGGACTTTCTAATGGAAACTGTTCAGTTCAGAACTGTCCCTAGGACTTGAGATCTGACTTAAGCCCAGCCTTTCTTGGCTGTGAGCTGATCTCTCTGGCATCCCCCCACAGATCTCCCGATGACAGGGTGCAGCCCTGTGTTGGCCATGCGGCACGTCGTGGGTGTGTCTCCCGTACTGGTGCGGAGAGGCCTCCTTGGAAGGGACCTCATTACGACCAGGACTCTCTGCAGCCCAGGCCCCAGCCAGCCCAGCGAGAAAAGACCTGAGGAGGTGGCCCTTGGGCTGTACCACCGCCTCACAGCGCTGGGAGGAGCCCTGGGGCACAGCATTCAGCAACGAGCGTCCTCCATGGCCAAGACTTGGTGGGACAGATATGAAGAGTTTGTTGGACTCAGTGAGGTTCGAGAGGCCCAGGGAAACGTGACTGAGGTGAGGAGGGTAGCCGGGGTGGTTGGCCCTGCCCTCTGACCTGGGCAGTGTGGCCTGGAGGCTCCTGACAAGTAAATTACCAGCCACAGATGCTGGGAGGCCACGTCCAGATTTGCCTTTTCTTGAACACATACCACTAGGAGAAGGATCTGACTCGTTTCTCACATGACAGCCTGGGTTTGATACTACCGGGTTGAAGGGCCCTCCTCTCTCCCATGAAAACAAGTTGTTGTGTATGCTATGTACCAGTGAGTCCCGGGCCATTAACATCCTTTCTGTTAGGACAGCAAACACTTCCTTCATTGACTGCTTGGGGGTTGGTGGTGAGAGTTACCTGGAGGGTTGCTGCATTACAGTGTCCTCAAAGCCCCATGTGTGATTGAAGCATCTCTCGTGAAAGTAGAAGCACTGGGAAACATCAGACTGTGAGGTGGGAAGAGCTGCCTGTGGTTGTCAAGTCCCTTGTGGCAGTGGAAATGCGTTCCGCCATCTCTGTTCCCACTCCCACCTGGGCACAGACCAGTGTAGTGGGGTGGGAAGAACCTGGGGCTTAGCCGGAGGTTTTGAGGCACAGTGCTGTCTCTCCCCTTGGAGGCCATCACTTTGGCTGAGCTGGGGTTTCTCCGTCTCTTGAATGGAGGCCAGGGCAATGCCTGTCATGGCGTTTGGCGTTGTTGGGAGGTGTAGCTAAGGTAACACACATGAAACCGATTAAGAACGTAAGGGCCTTGCTGTGGTCTGTCAGACTAGAGTCAGCTGGGTTTGGTGGACACAGATTATATGCATCTTTAGCTATTTTCAGGTTTCTCAGGGGCATGTTATTTCCACTTGAACGGACAAATCCGGTGATTCTGATGGGCGGGGCCCGGGGCTACACTTTGAGGACCACTGGGTGAGCCAGGATTATGTGTCTGAGGGACTCTCTTTCCACCCTTTGTACTAACACCCCACTGACCTCTTCTCAGCCCAGTCTGGTTGGGAATGGAGCTGAGTCTGTGCGGGCATGGAGAGAAGGGGCAAATGACCTCTGTTGTTCTCTCTGCAGGCAGAGAAAGTGTTCATGGTGGCTCGAGGGCTTGTCCGGGAGGCTCGGGAGGACTTGGAAGGTCAGCAGGCCAAGCTGAAGGAGGTGAGGGACCGCTTGGACCGCATCTCCAGAGACGATAACCAGTACCTGGAACTGGCTACTCTGGAGCACAGGATGTTGCAGGTGGGCACCTTCCTCATCTGGAGAGGGACCCTAGCCTGGCAGGCCATGGAGGGGCGAGGTGGGAGCCCTGACTAGTTAGGGGGTCAGACACCTGGTAAGGAGGTAAACCAGAAGCCCCTGTGGAGGGACTGGGCCCCAGGCTTCCAGAGCTTCTCCACGCACTTCGTCCTGGAGTACTGGAATCAGTGATCCAGGACAGTATAATCTGGACCCCAGATTACTGAGGAGGGAGCACCATGCAGGAGTCTGGCCCACAGAGCGCCGGACACTTCCCTTCTGTTAGACACATTCTGTAGACACCACTGCATGTCCGGCCAGACCCAAGACTGCTTGGGGAGGATAGTGCCACTCACCTTGACCACACCCAGTTCCTTTGCTCCTCCCTCCTGACCAGGCTTATGCTACCTTTAATCATTCAGCGTGTTTATGGAACATGTAATCTGTGCCAGGCGTGAAGCTGAGCCCCAAGGACATGGTAGTGGGACATCTGCTGGTGGCTGCTGGGCCAGGTTGCTGCTATATGACAGCTTTGCTTCTGCAGGAGGAGAAGAGGCTTCGTATGACCTATCTGCGTGCCGAAGACTCCGAGCGAGAGAAGTTCTCCCTCTTCTCTGCAGCTGTGCGGGAAAGTCATGAGAAGGAGCGCACTCGGGCTGAGAGGACCAAGAACTGGTCCCTCATTGGGTCAGTCCTGGGGGCCTTGATTGGTGTGGCTGGCTCCACCTACGTGAACCGTGTGCGGCTACAGGAGCTGAAGGTCTTGCTTCTGGAGGCTCAGAAGGGGCCTGTGAGCCTCCAGGAAGCCATCCGAGAACAGGCGTCCAGCTACTCCCTCCAGCAGAGGGACCTCCATGACCTCATGGCAGACCTGAGGGGCCTGGTGCAAGCTGGGCCTGGGCAGAGCTCTTTGTCCCAGGCAGGTACTTCCCCCACCCGAGACAGAGACACAGATGTCCTTTCAGCTGCCTTGAAAGAGCAGCTCAGCCATTCCAGGCAGGTCCATTCATGTCTAGAGGGTTTACGAGAGCAGCTTGATGGCCTGGAAGAGACTTTGAGCCAAGTGGCTGGGGTGCTTCAGCTTGCAAAGGCTGCAGCGCACCCAGGCCTGGTGGAGCCGGCAGATGAGGCCCTGTCTGGGTCCTTGCTGGAACAGGGGAGCATGATCTTGGGGCTGTCGGACATGGAGCAGAGGCTAGAAGCCCAGGTCAACAGGAACACCATCTATGGCACACTGGTCACCTGCGTGACATTTGTGGCCATCCTGCCTGTGCTGTATATGCTGTTCAGGGCCAGCTAGCCCCTGGACCCACCTCCAGAGGGAGGAGGTATGGATGTAGATTTAATTAGAGAATGAAGCAATGAAGTGAGCCTTCAGGGGTGCACTCAACCTCAGCCTGAGTCTGTGTGGCTCACCAGCAGACATACTTTGCTTTTTAGGCAACACTCATTTACATTAACTATTGAAAATTTGTGCTAATGTCCAATTAAAATGTCTTTAATTTTGTCCTATTTAAAGTAATTTGTTAGACTGAGTTTTGTCCATTGAAAATTGAGATTTGGGACTCGAGGGTTGGGCCTGGAAGTAGGGTAATCGCCCCCTTTTAGTTCCTCTCTCATCTCTTGGTCTTGCCCCCAGTTCAGGACCATTTTGGATATACTTACCGCTTGAGGCCTGGATTTTCATTTTGGATTTCCTGGCCTGTCCTCCACTTGCCCAGCCCTCCTGTGTCACGTGGCCCATGATTTCCAGTGAGTAAAACCTAGCCTGCTTCCCACCCATTGGTGACCATGGTTACTGCCCCTCTTCTGGATCACTTTCTCTGTGCCATGTTGGGGAAAACTTCCTGTTTCTAACACTGGAGGAATGATCAGAGGAGAGCAGGGAAGAGAGATTGGGGGAATGGTTGGTAAATATTGCTGGGGACATAGTTACAGGGATTGGCTGCCAGTCTGGTTCCCTGGTGCAGAGAATGCTTTGGGCAGCACCACTCGGGCTGGTGTCGTCCCACACACAGCCTAGGGATGACCTCTACAGCCTTGGGCAGAGCTCAGCCCACCAGCAGTGTGAATGGTGAGGCAGTGATGGGGAGGGACCTCCCAGAGGTGGGAGGTGCAGTTGGGGGGGCATGGAGGTGGACTGCCCTGAGAACCCTTTACCTCTTCCTTTTCAGTGGAGAACAGCAACCTTTGACTTCCTGGGTAAATGGCCATGGGTGGCCTTGTGTGTCCTTGACTAAACAGGAGCAGTGGGGAGGCACTCGGCTTGCACTGTGGGTCTGGAGAACCCACCCTCCTTTCAGGGTGCACTGAGGTTGTGTGCAGGGTCTGCAGATAGGGTCTTCTGTGGGCTGGGCAGAGCTGACTCACAGCAGAGGCCTGTGGAGCCAGAAGTGCTTCCATGAGATGCCCTCCCTCTTGGGAGCCTGTGCTCAAGCCTGGGCAGTGGGCATGGCCCAAGTAGCCCCATGGGTGATGTGAACCTCTGAGCCCCTGGTCCCTTGATCATTTGGTCACTCTATCCACGGCATTGTTTTCTTTTTGTAATGGATTCCCCAGGAGGGTGTGGGATGAAATGACCTCTGCACTTGGGATGTTCACCCTCCTGATGGGTAGGAGGTGACTTGTCTGTGTATAGGTGAGGGGTGTTGTGGGGTTTGGAAGTCCTAGGTCCCCCTCTGCGGTGAGGTCGGTCCTAAAGGGTGTGCACTTGAGTGAATGGGTCTGGGGAGGGGAGGATTCCAGGCACATGGAGGGGGCCCCCCACAAGCTGCACAGCCAGGAGAGGCAAGGTGGGTGAGGGCCTTGAGGCACATCAGCTTGGCTGAGGTGGTGATGGGTGTTGGGGAGTTGTGGAGCATAAAGTTAGAGAATGAAGTGGAGGACCCAGAGGGCCACTCTGATGTCCAGAGGCCAGGGACGAGGGAACCAGGGAAGGGGTGCCATCCTGGTGTGGACAAGGTGCTGAGTCCTGGACCCAGGTGTTGGAAGAGAGGGTGGAGGGAAGGGAGCGAGCCGAGGAGTTGGGGAGGGAGAATTTGGAAGGCAGAGTCGGGTATATGAGAATGATGAGACTCTTGATGGGTGGCAGGTGGGAAGAGGGTGCCTGTGATTTAGCTCTTCTGACAGCAGCCAGTGTGGATGACCTGAACCTTCTGATTGAGGCTCCCCCAAGCCTGTGGAGGCTCTGGGGGCTTCCAGAGTGATCTCTGTGTGACAAATTTTGCCTCCCAAGAGGCTGTCCCAATGGCCATGAGCCAAAGCGCTCCAGAAGTCCTAATAGGATGGGCTAGGTCCTGGCTCCTGAGTTTTTGCAGTGGGCAGGGCAGGGTGTGAAAGGCCCAGCAGAGGGCACACCTGGGCCTCAGGAGAGAACCCAAGTGTTCCTCCCTTGGAAGGCCCAAGTATTTGCAGGTGAGGGAGTCCTGACTTGCCCAAGGCTTCTCAGCTTGGGGCGGGCCCAGGTACGGGTCTGGAAGGAAATGTGCCCTTGCTTGTGCACTGTTGCAGCGGTGTGCCCTCCTTTAACAGCCGGGCTAGGTGTGGTATCACCTCCACTTGGCGGTCAGCAAATAGGCGTGTGTGTTTGGGGGGCAGGGGTCAGGTTACTTGGCTTAGTGATGGCGCAAACCCAGGCCCAACCCCAAAGCCTGCGCTCTTCCCGCACAGCCAGAGGTGGGGGCCGGAAGGAGAGGTCGGCTGTTTGGGAGTCCTGGGAGTAGGGCCGGTAGGCAGACCTGGTGCGGTGGGGAGAAACAAGGCGCCTAGGAGTTCAAGTTGGAGGAGGACGACCACAGGAGCCAGGTATTGGACAGGTAAGAGGGAGCTCGCGGCGCCGCACAGCGGGGGTGGTGGTTGGCGAACAGGCGGGGCAGGTGAGGGGCGTGGGTCCCACCCGGCGCTGGCAGGCAGGTAGACAGGCAGAGGCCGGGGCGCAGTACCACCACACCTGGGGTGCAGAGCGCGACCCCCGGTCCGGCACCTCCCATCCCGGAGGGCTCCCAATTCCGGTTCCAGCGCGGCGCGCAGGTGAGGCCCGGCGGGACTGGGCGGGGTGGGGCAGCCGGTCCTTGGGGCTCCCGCTCCTCACCCTCCTCCCGCCGCCGTCCGCGTTGCCCTGGCTACCGCCGTGGTGCAGCCCGCCGCCGCCGCCGCCCCCCCGACCCCTCGAAGGAGGGGTGTAGTCCCCCGCCCTCGGCAAGTGCAGAGCCGGGCGGGCTGGAATGCGGGGTCCCGGGCGGCTCGGGGCCGCGCGCCTGGCTCTCCCGGCTGCTTCCGGCCTGGCCTGGGCGGCGGGCGGGGGGAGGGCGGCCCGGCGGGCGAGGGGGGGGAAGGAGCGAAGCCGGGCCCGGCCGACGCGGCTTTGTCTTCTTTGTTCCCAGCGGTGGCAGCGCCGCGGCGGGAGGGGCGGGCAGCGGCCGCAGTTTTCCGCCCCTCGGTCTCCGGGTAACAGCTGCGGCTCCGCCAGACCCACCTCCGGGGGTGGGGCGCGGGGGGGGCGCGGGGGAGGCCGCCGCCGCGCGCGCAGATCTCGAGTCCGGAGCGGCCGGCACCCGCTTCGGCGTGCTAGTCCTGCGGGGCCTGGCCGGGTGGTGAGTGCGGGGCCCGGGGCCGGGGCGGTGGGACCGGGGCGAGGCGGCGCATCCCCGGGATGGAAGGGCCTGGAGCTTCGTTGCCGCCGGGCCCGGGCAGCCCGTGTGAGTGGTGGGCGGCTTCGGTCCTGAGAGTTGGGACCATACTTCTCCGCGCGAAGGGAAACTCTGGCAGCTCCGCCTGTAACGCGATTGGGAGACAGAGGAGGTGGAGCTGCTCCTCCGCGCCCCCTCCTCGCCGCCGCCGCCGCCGCCGCCGCCGCCGCCTCAGCCCGGGACCGGCCGGCCTCTTCCCCGCCCTCCCAGGACCACTGGTGGGGTCCTTGCCCTGGTCGGGGAGGAGAGAGGAGGGTCGGGGAAGAGTCGATGAGGAGGTCGAGGCTTCCCTTACGTAGTAACAGCCCTTCTAGGCTGCGCTCGGCGCGACTGACAAAAGGCAGCCTGTAATCCCCCTGCCACGCACCCCCAGAGGGGAAGCCCCAGCCCCCCACCCCCCGTAAACGGACGGTGGGTGATTGATGAGCACTCCCTGAGTCCTCACCGGTAAATGGTGGACCCTCACCCCCACCCCACCTCAACACAAACAACAGGGTAAGCACTGTGCCCTCCTGCGCTGTCAATTAGTAACTTCTCTTGGGTGGACCCTGGGAGCAGAGCGAGGGCAGAAAGGAAAGGCCGGTTTCCCACTAATCCCCGCGACTCGGTAAATGAGGGCTGGGATATGAACCCTCTCCCAGTTTGAAGGGCAGAGTTTATAAGCCCTCTTGGTTGGTGAGGACAGCCCCAGGAGGGCGGGGAGAGGTGCTTGCTCTTTGCAGACAGAAGTTAGGCAGCCTTGGGCCCTGCTGAAGCGGTCCAGAGAAAGGTGGGCCCAGAAGAGCTAGGCTTTGGCTGTGACTCTGGCTGGGGCTTGAGATCTGGGGAATGGGCAAGAGATCCTAGCTGTGTAAGTTGGGGACCTGAGGCCCAGCTCCAAACCAGCCTTTTCAGTCTGCTCTGGCCTGGTCATTAATAAAAGTGGGGCTGACACTGTGTCGTCCTTCAAGAAGCCAAGTGGCTTGGAGGGGGTTGTGGGCTCCATATCTCCCCTGCTGGCTGGGTTTTCTTGGCTGTGAAATGAGGGTTCTTTCAATATGTAAGGAGCACCTGCTCTGTGCTAACGTCTGTCCTGGTTACTGGGGCCTCTGAATCAAAAGTCACATTCCCTGCCTTTAAGGAGCTTCAAGAGTGGGAGCGTGGAACAAGGAGAAGAGTGGCCTTGGTTGGTGCCACTAATGCCAGGCACACACCATATCACGTTAAATGGTCAGAGCAGTCCCGCCTCCCATTCTCCAGATGGGAAACCTGAAGCTTAGAGAGCCCAAGGCAGAGCTGCAATATACACCAGGGTGGTGGCTGGGGATGTCCACTGACCATGTGCAGTGGGCTCCTCAGGAGCCTGGTGGGACAGGGAAGGCTTCCCTGGGAAGCCTTAGTGAACAGGCGGGGCAGGTGAGGGGCGTGGGTTGGGCACGATGGTTGGGCACCAGATGGTTGGGCACCAGAGTTAATGGGATAGAGAGGGAGTGGGCATGGAGGAGTGTGAAACAGCCTGCAGTTCAGGCTGGCAGGAACGAAGAGCATGTGCGGGGGAGCACTGGCATGGATCGCACAGGAGAGCGTGTGGACTGGAGGGTCTGACCTTTATACTCTGGGCCCTGGGGTGCCCCAAAGACTCTGGAAGGAGGGATGTACTCCGATTCTGCTTGGAGTTCCCCTGAGGTGGGAGGGGGTAAGCTGGAGGGGCCGGGAGCTGCTCTATGGCCGGTGGCAGAGGTTAAGTGAAATATGTGCCCTTCTTTTTTTTTTAACACTTTTATTATTTATTTATTTATTTTTTGGCTGTGTTGGGTCTTCGTTTCTGTGCGAGGGCTTTCTCTAGTTGTGGCAAGCGGGGGCCACTCTTCATCGCAGTGCGCGGGCCTCTCACTATCGCGGCCTCTCTTGTTGCGGAGCACAGGCTCCAGTCGCACAGGCTCAGTAGTTGTGGCTCACGGGCCTAGTTGCTCCGCGGCATGTGGGATCTTCCCAGACCAGGGCTTGAACCCGTGTGCCCTGCATTGGCAGGCAGATTCTCAACCACTGCGCCACCAGGGAAGCCCTGCCCTTCTTCTTTTTGTCCTCCTCCTACCCATGGTATGTGGGGAAGGGCGAGGGTTGCTCTGCCCTGTGGCAGTGATTGAAGAAGCCTGACACTTTTCCCAGTGTGGGTCAGCCTCCAGTATCCTATGTGGCCTTGCCAGGAGCTGTTCTGATCCTGCCCATCTGCTTCCTGTGGGCCACTTGACCCAGCTGTGGTTTTACATTTAGGGATTGTCTTGGTTGCTGCCCCTTGAGGGCTGGAGAACTTTGGCTTGAAGTAGGCGCTGAGCAAATGTTTGTAAGCGAATGATGGGTCAGACCCTCTGCCAAGGCGCATCCCTAGGCGGGAGGTGGTAGGAGGGACTGAGCAGTGGCTGAGCATGGGAGATGGGCTCTGCGCATCCTCAGGCAGACCCTGTCTTCCCAGAGGAAGAAACTTTCTCCTCCCATCCCTTGGGAACAAGGTGGGGGGCTCCTGGGAAGCCTGGCCTTGCCACAGTCCTGGGCTTCTCGCCGGGTTCACGACTCTCCCTGCCGCCCCCCTCCTCCTACCCCCTCGGTGTCAAACAGAGGCTGCCTTGTTCCTGCTCCCATAGAGCTGCCCTGTTCTCTGCACACTAAAAATGGAAACCCCCAAGCTATTTTGGGAGCACTGCCCAGCCGGGCCGTGGCCACAGTACTCTGCTTCCACCGGGCTGCTGGACCCTCCTCCAAGCCTTACGCCCAGCCCTGCTCACTCTGGGCCAGCCTCAGGAGCACCCTGCCGGGAGACTTGGCTGGAAGGAGCCAACCTGGACCCTGGGAAGCTCTGGGAACAGAGTGAACAGGCAGACTGGCAGCTGGGTGGTGGGAGGGGCTGGGCCATGCCGCCTGGGCACAGGCAAGTAGGGGAAGTGTCTCAGCTTGGGATGCATGGCCTGTCCCCTGTGCTTTACCAATCTTGGTGCTCCTGGCTGGAGACCATCCAGGTCTGGGAAAGGTGGTGTCATGGTTTCCTGGTCTCACTTGGCTTCAGGTGGAGCCTGCAAGGAGGGGTCTGTGAGGAGAGCAGGCACTCAAGGCCTGCGAGGGTCCTGGGGATGTGGGGCACATCTAGTATGGTGACTTCCTTTAGGACAACCCCCCCTGCCCCCCACCCTCCAGCCCTGCTCTGCTCTGACCTGCAGGAGAGGAGATAGCAAGAGATGGCCTGGCTTCTGCAGCCCTCTAGGACTTAGGGCTCAAACCAGGGAAGTGTGCGTGAGTCTGTGTGTGTGGGGTCTGAAAGTGGGTGGTGGTGTGTATGTCTTGGGTGGGTGGGTGCGTGTGATGTGCCTGTGTGGAGTGCATGTTTCTTTGTGTCAAGAGTTGGTCTCTGTGGACGTGTCTTTGTGCAGGTGTCTAAGTGCAGGTGGGTAGCGTGTCTGTGTGGGATGTTTGCCTGTGTTTCTGGGTATGTGTCTCCGTGCGGTATGCACAGGCTGTATGTGCATGCATCTGTGTGTGTGCTCGCACCCATGTGTTTGTGTGTGGGTGTGTGCATGCAGGGTGGGTGGTATGTATGCTTCTTGGTGTGTGCGAGCATGTGTCTGCTTATGTGCTGGTGGTGGTTTTGGGCTAGGCTAGCCCCGGGCCTGTGTGGAGGGTATGTACCGGGGTACCCTGATGGGGCAGAGTTTGGGCAGAGGGTGAGGATGGGAGAGTGCCGAGAACGGGCTGCAGGGGAGACAGGACTAAAGTGGGGACCTGACTGGGCCCTGCCAGCCGCGCAGCTCCTTCCTAGCTGCCCTTTCCCAGGCCCTGAGGGTGCTTGGTTCTGCTGCCCTCCCCCTCCCTGTGGGCTCTGAGGAGGCGTCCCTGTGGAATGTGTTTGGTGGCCGAGGGCCAGGCTGGGCCCAGCTCCACCAGCAGACTGGGCAGCCGGGAGAGGTACCTTTGTGCTGCCTCCATGGTGGGGAGCCCACATGCCTGCATCCGAGCCCCCAGCTTCATGCTCTGCTTTCTCCCTGGCTAGGTGACTCTCACACGGGGCATGCTGTTGTCTCCTGATCCAGCTGGCCTTGCCAGGTGAGCCTGACCTCACACCTAGGTGTCTGGGAGCAGTGTGACTCCCACCTCTGCTGAGGGCTCTCCAAGGTGGGGTCTAGCTAGCCTTTTAGGCCCTATACCTGGCAGCCTTTTTTTAAAAAAAATTATTTATTTATTTATTTTGGCTGTGTTTGGTCTTTGTTGCTGCACGCGGGCTTTCTCTAGTTGCAATGAGCGGGGGCTACTCTTCGCTGCGGTGCGCGGGCTTCTCATTGCGGTGGCTTCTCTTGTTGCGGAGCACGGGCTCTAGGCGCACAGGCTTCAGTAGTTCGGCACATGGGCTCAGTAGTTGTGGCTCACGGGCTCTAGAGCGCAGGCTCAGTAGTTGTGGCGCACGGGCTTAGTTGCTCCGCGGCATGTGGGATCTTCCCGGACCAGGGCTTGAACCCGCGTCCCCTGCATTGGCAGGCGGATTCTTAACCACTGCGCCACCAGGGAAGCCCTCCCTGGCAGCCTTAACCCCCCTCATCTCTCTGGCCCGTTGGTTCTGTGGTTATTACCCTTCTGGATTCCTACCCTGAAAGGCCCTTCATCCAATTCTTACCCTACTCTAACATGCAGGTGGCCCATGAGGCCTTGCCCTCCCTTTTTCTGCCCAGGAAACTGGCATCCATGCAGAGGGTGCCTTTCTCTCTTTGGGGTTCTGGGTCCCTTCTTCCCATCCCATGCTCTCCTGCCCCTTCCAGGCCCTAGTCCCTGGGAATGGGATGTTTCCCATGTCTCTGCCCCTTTAGCCTCTTACCCTTGGGCCCTGTTATGACATAGGGCAGGGCAGGGCAGGATGAGGGGTGTGGGGTGCAGGTCTCGTGAGAGAGTAGTGCTTACAGAGAATGGGCAGTGTTGAAGTGTCTCCTGACCCCTTGCTAGTGTGTGGTCCTGGGGTCATCCTAACCACAGTGCCGTCTAAGCCTGGTCTTCCCTGCTCCCCCCTCCCTGAGTTAGGAGGGGCGTCTTGGCAGTGTCACAGTCCTACTCCTCACCAGTGGTCCCACGGTGCTCAGGTGGCCACATGAGCCCCGCTCAACCTCTCTCCCTACCAGGTGACCATGCCTGCCCTCGGCCCAGCTCTTCTCCAGGCACTCTGGGCCGGGTGGGTCCTCACCCTCCAGCCCCCACCACCGACTGCTTTCACTCCCAATGGTACACATCTGCAGCACCTGGCGCGGGATCCCACCTCAGGCACCCTCTACCTAGGGGCCACCAACTTCCTGTTCCAGCTGAGCCCTCAACTGCAGCTGGAGGCCACTGTGTCCACTGGCCCTGTGCTAGACAGCAGGGACTGTCTGCCACCTGTGATGCCTGATGAGTGCCCTCAGGCCCAGCCCACCAACAACCCGAACCAGCTGCTCCTGGTGAGCCCTGGGGCCCTGGTGGTGTGTGGCAGTGTGCACCAGGGGGTCTGTGAGCAGCGGCGCCTGGGGCAGCTCGGGCAGCTGTTGCTGCGGCCAGAGCGACCTGGGGACACCCAGTATGTGGCCGCCAACGACCCTGCCGTCACCACGGTGGGACTGGTGGCCCAGGGCTTGGCTGGGGAGCCCCTCCTCTTTGTGGGGCGGGGCTACACCAGCAGGGGCGTGGGGGGTGGCATCCCTCCCATCACTACCCGCGCCTTAAGGCCGCTGGACCCCCAGGCCGCCTTCTCTTACGAGGAGACGGCCAAGCTAGCTGTGGGCCGCCTCTCCGAGTACAGCCACCACTTTGTGAGCGCCTTTGCACGCGGGGCCAGTGCCTACTTCCTGTTTCTCCGGCGGGACCTGCAGGCTCAGTCTCGAGCTTTCCGTGCCTATGTGTCCCGTGTGTGCCTCCGGGACCAGCACTACTACTCCTACGTGGAGTTGCCTCTGGCCTGTCAGGGGGGCCGCTACGGGCTGATCCAGGCTGCGGCTGTGGCCATGTCCGCGGAGGTGGCCCGGGGGGAGGTGCTGTTTGCAGCCTTCTCCTCGGCCGCTCCCCCCACTGTGGGCCGGCCCCCGTCGGCAGCTGCCGGGGCATCTGGAGCCTCTGCCCTCTGTGCCTTCCCCCTGGATGAGGTGGATCGCCTTGCTAATCGCACACGCGATGCCTGCTACACTCGGGAGGGCCGCGCTGAGGATGGGGCCGAGGTGGCCTACATTGAGTATGATGTCAATTCCGACTGTGCTCAGCTGCCCGTGGTGAGTCCTGGCACCGCCCAGCCCTTCCCTGTCTCTGAGGCCACTGGCCAGGCATTTACTGATCAGGTCAATGGATGTTAAGTGATTCCTTTGTGTCTGGGCGATGGAAGGGTACCTTACGGTAAGAGTGGCATTCAGGGGGACAGAGAGCCAGCTGTGCAGGGGAGGGTTTGGACCAGGTGCTGAAGGGATGGCATTTGTGTAGGTGGACTGAGAGGGCATTTGAGGTTCTAGGGAATGGGGCAGGGACCCAGAATGTAGGGGGGATGGAATCTATTGTTTTAGGTTCTTGAGCGAGAGAGGCAGGTGAGGTTGAGACTTGTTTGGCTCTAGTCTCAGGATGGATGAAAAGGGTAGAAGCCACATATAGGGGGACTGAGTCAGTGAGAGGTGGGAGGGGACCCAGGTTAGTAGACCTGGAGAGGAGGATGCAAGCTGGAGAGGCTTTGGAAAAGTGGTCCAGGAGAAGGCTGAGGGCATGAACTGGAGGAAGCAGCTCCCAGGCCAGGGATGGGAGAAAGTGGGGCCCCAGACATGTGGGGATCAAAAGATGGGGACAGAGCCGCTGCAGACTGTGGAGGTAAGCCACTGGGGCAAGGCTAAGGATGCAGCTGTGGGAGAGCCAAGAGCTGGCAGAGACGCTGGGAGAAGGGGTGGGGTTGTCCAGGGAGGAGGGACCAGGGGACATTATCCAGGCAGGGCCTTATTTGTGCTTCTTGCTGCCTGCAGGACACCCTGGATGCTTACCCTTGTGGCTCAGACCACACGCCCAGCCCCATGGCCAGCCGTGTCCCCCTGGAAGCCACGCCAGTTCTGGAGTGGCCAGGGGTTCAGCTAACAGCCGTGGCAATCACTGTGGAAGATGGACACACCATTGCTTTCCTGGGTGACAGTCAAGGGCAGCTGCATAAGGTGAGTCCACAGGAGGTACTGGGCCCTGCCCCAGGATCTGGAGGCGACAGGCTGCTGGGGACCCAGGCTGGGCAGAGCTACTCCTGAGACCCCTGGGGCTGCAATGTGAGATATGTGATGTGCCCCTGGCCCTGGCTGGGAGAGATGACCTGTGCTCCTCCTTCTGGGGCTGGGTGGTGTGACCTGTACTCTCTAGGAGGAAATTCTACCTGTAAATTATTTTATTGGGGTGAGAGGGGAGGGCCTTGGGCCTCAGACCCTGTGGTCTCTGATCTCAGGTCTACTTGGGCCCAGGGAGTGATGGCCACCCGTACTCCACACGGATCATCCAGCAGGGGTCTGCGGTGAGCAGAGACCTCATCTTTGATGGGGCCTTCGAGCACCTGTATGTCATGACCCAGAGCACGGTGAGTGCCACGCGCCAGCCAGGGAGGGCATGACTGCTGGGAGGGGCCTCGGGGGAGCTGGGGGCCTGTATGTGGGGAGCCACTGGTGCTTGGATTGTTGACCTCAAGTCCTCTTCGCTGCTGTAGCTTCTCAAGGTTCCTGTGGCCTCCTGTGCTCAGCACCTGGACTGTGCATCTTGCCTGGCTCACAGGGACCCATACTGTGGGTGGTGTGTGCTCCTCGGCAGGTCAGCGCTCCCCCGACCCTGGCCCCTTCCCCAGCCCCACCCCAACCCCAGCCTCATGCCCTCAATTCTCCTGCCCTGTCCAGGGTTCCTGGTCCTTGGCCCTTGACTCTCAACCCTTGACCCCTGGATGCCCCAACGCCCTACCCTCACCCCTATTCTCCACCCTGACTTGCCAGGCATGTCGTGGCCGACTTGAGGATCCTGCCCAGGTCCCTAGGATTGTAGGTGTCCCTGCCCCATGAACTGCCAGTGGCCCCGTGAGGGTCACAGGTGGACACTGGTCATTCTTGCCCAGGTGCAGTCGCCGTTCCGAGTGCTCTCGGGGCCGGGGCTTAGAGCGGTGGCTGTGGAGCTTCCAGCCTGAGGTGGGCTGTCTGCGAGTGGCAGCCTTGAGTCCTGCTAACATCAGCCGTGAGGAGAGGAGGGAGGTGAAGACCAGAGCAGGCGGAACCCTGGCTGGGGGGAGCTCTGGTGATGGGTCGAAACCTTGTATTTTAAATACCACATGGCCTTGCCCAAGTCGCTTCTCTGGGGGCTCTGCTTTCTCCGTTACTAACCCAGGCTGGAGGATATTTGTGATCACTGGGGGTTGGTGGCCGCTGGTGCCTGCCCACACTGGGAGCCTGTAAACGGAGCCCTGATCTGTTGCCCAGTGGCTCCAACAGCGTGTCCTGGCCTCTCTTCGCAGGTTTTCTTGTCGGTACCTGATCTGCCACCCCTGTGGCCAGGGGAGTCTTATTCCTGCCACTTTGGGGAATACCAGAGTCCTGCCCTGCTGACCAGTTCTGGTGTGATGTGCCCCTCCCCAGACCCTAGTGAGGCTCCAGAGCTGCCGAGAAAAGCCGGTGGGTGAGGGAAGGAGCCAGCCCGGGGCCTGGGAGCCCCACTCTCCTCCCATCTTGCTCCAAGGGGTGTGATCAGGATGAGGCGTGAATCCAGGCAAAGGGTCCTGAAGCGATGCCTTTCTCTGAGGCCCCCCTCTGGTCCCCAGTCCCTAAAGTCCCTGTTTTCTACCCTGTGGTCTGTGTTCCCGACCCTGGGTACCCCTTCCTGGTCGGAGTGCTAAACCCACCCTGTGTGGTCTCGGACGTCAGCTCGGGGTCTGAGTGCCCCTCCCTGCTCCTCAGCCCAGCCCGCTCCTCCCTCTGCAGACCACGTCTCCGTGAGCCTGGAGCTCAGGTTTGGCGCCGTCGTGATTGCCGAGGCTTCCCTCTCCTTCTATGACTGCATGGCCGTCACCTTGCTCCGCCCATCTGCACAGTGAGTTCCTCACCCCGACCCCCAGCCCCTGGGCTGCCCCGTGGCGATCCCCACCCCATGGCTGTGCTCTGTGCAGGTGCCAGGCCTGCGTGAGAAGCCTCTGGGGGTGTAACTGGTGTGTTTGGCAGCACCTGTGCACACACAAGGCCTCGTGTGATGCTGGGCCCATGGTGGTCAGCCGACAGGTGAGCCCAACTCCTGGCCGGGCCCCAGGGGGGTTCGGGCTCCCCATTGTGAGGGTTTCTCTCATGGCCCGGGGTCTGTGTGTCTGCCTGTCCCGGGTGCTCTGTCGTGAGCACCTGAGCTGCTGTGTGTGACGGACTCACTGGAGGACGGCTGTCAACGTCCCACCTGTTTCGGGAGAGGACGTTTGTAGCTGAGAGGAGGGGAGGTCTGGCCTCGTGCCCCACCTTGGCACAGATGCCATAGACGCCCCTAGAGCGCGCCCTCCCCTTCCCCTCTGGAGAATTAACGGGCTGTTTTTGTTTCTCTTTTCCTTGGTCTCCTTTCCTCTTAACACACCCTTTGCCTGCCTGCCGCCTGCTCCCGCACCTGCCTGCTGAGCGGCCCTTCCTGTCTTTCTCTGCCTCCCCCTTCAGAGCCCGCCCCTCTCCCGAGCCCCTCCTGCAAGAGACGCACCCACCTCCTTCCCACCCACAGCCCCCAGGGCCACGGTCACCCCGGTTCCTTACGCCCTTCCCGTGGACACTCCTTCCACAGCCACAGCCTTGGATGTTCCCCCCGGGGCCAGGCCTTCCCTGCTCAGCCCCCGGGAGCCGTGGGCAGGTCCCGGCCCCACACCTGTCTCGGCTTCCACGGGCTCACCTCTCCATGAGGCCCCTCCTCCTCCCAGCCCCCGCCAGAGGCCTGGAACCGCTCTCCCTGCCCCCACGGCCTTCGGACCCATAGCCACCGCCGAGGACCTCTTGGCCTCACACCCATCGCCCTCAGACGCAGCAGCACTGCCCCCCGCCCTTGCAGAGCCTGGCCCTGAGGCTCTCCCCTCTGCGGTACCCCTGGACCAGCCCCCCGGCACGGCTCCCGCCACCACTTTCCCAGGGGCCGCTGGCTCCACGAAGCCCGCTCTGGACTGGCTCATGAGAGAAGGCGGCGAGCTGCCCGAGGCGGACGAGTGGACGGGGGGTGACACGCCCGCCTTCTCCACTTCCACCCTCCTCTCAGGTGATGGAGACTCTGCTGAGCACGAGGGCCCTCCCGCCCCCCTCATCCTCCTGTCCAGCCTTGACTACCAGTACGACACCCCTGGGCTCTGGGAGCTGGTGAGACCCGGCCCAGGAAGGAGGCCTCAGGGGAGGGGATCGGGACAGACGCAGCCTCTTGGCCACCTCGCGATTCTGCAGGGGAAGGATGGAGGGGAGGGGGGTGTCCGCTGCCTCACGCTGGCCTGGCCCCGGGGTTCTGCCTGGGAAAGGGCTGAGGCGGCAGGTGGGCTCCATAGACTGCCCGGCGCTTGGTGCCTGCAGGAGGCGACCTCGGGGCCAGGCTCCTGCCCTTGTGTGGAGAGCGTGCAGGGCTCCAGCCTGATGCCGGTCCACGTGCCGCGAGAAGTGCGACTGCTGGGCAGGAACCTGCACCTCTTCCAGGTGAGTGTGTCCTCTTTGCAGCTGTTGCTGTGGTCTCCTTGGCTGTTGGCAAACTATGCGCGAGTCCCGGGGAGCAGGAAAGGGCACGGCCTCAGCTCTCAATCCCAACCCGGGGACTGTGCTGGGGCCCTGCGGGGCTCACCAGACCTGGCTCCTGAAGCTGCCCCCGTAGCCGTGTCCTCTGTCCCCAGGACAGCCCAGGAGACCATGAGTGTGTGATGGAGCTGGAGGGCCACGAGGTGGTGGTTGAGGCCCGGGTCGAATGTGAGCTGCCTCCAGATACCCGGTGCCACGTCACCTGCCAGCAGCACCAGGTACAGATCCCGAGTCCTGGGTGGGCAAGGGCGTGCTGGCCACAGGCTGGCTACCAAGCTTAGCTGGCTGCACCACACTCATCCCAGTCCGTTCTCTGACTGAGTGACCCCGAGGGAGTCCTAGTACCCCGGCTCTGACCTCTGACCTTGTGCCCCATGGGGTCCTGTATCCCAGCTCTGACCTCTGGCTTTGTGTTCCCATGAGTCATTTTGGTCCTTCCTTTGACCACCCTCTCCCCAGGCCTGACGCCTCCCCTAACCCCGGGCTCTGACCCCACTCCCATTTCTCCAGCTCAGCTATGAGGCTCTGCAGCCAGAGCTCCGCGTGGGGCTGTTTCTGCGTCGGGCTGGCCATCTGCGTGTGGACAGTGTGGATGGGCTGCACGGTGAGTGACCTGGGGCTGCTGGGACTGGCTGGTGGCAACAGGGCTCTTCCAGGCCTGCCTCTCACGTTTGACTCTCCACCCCCAGTGGTGCTTTATGACTGTTCCGTGGGACACGAGGACTGCAGCCGCTGCCAAGCTGCCATGCCCCAGTACGGCTGTGTGTGGTGCAAGGGGGAGCAGCCACGCTGCGTGGCCCGGGAGGCCTGTGGCGAGGCTGAGGCTGTGGTCACCCAGTGCCCGGCACCCCTCATCCACTCGGTGTGTTGAAATGCTGGTGCATCCCTTCAAGGGGTTTGAGGTGCTGTGGGTTCAGGGGGCCGAAAGGTGGGAGGCTGGGGCTGTCTCTCCAGGCTGCCAAAGGTCAACAGGTGAATGGAGGTGAGCCGTCCTTGTCCTGGAACAGGTGGAGCCACTGACTGGGCCTGTAGACGGAGGCACCCGTGTCACCATCAGGGGCTCCAACCTGGGCCAACATGTGCAGGACGTGCAGGACACGGTCAGGGTGGCTGGAGTGCCCTGTGCTGTGGACGCTCAGGAGTACGAGGTGTCCAGCAGGTGAGTGGGCTGGACTAACAGGAGCAGGGGGCACCCCGCGGGCTTCACGGCTGGCTTTCCTGCTTAGGGCCATCCACCCACTACTCGTCTGCCCTCCCCTCTCCCCCTTTCCTTGGTTCTGATCACAGTGTCTCAGGGCTGGGGTTACTATCAAGGCCTTGGCTTTGTGCACAGACCTGCAGGTTTCTGGCCTGGGTCTAGTCACTGCTCAGAGCTGACAGGCGGCTCTGCTTCCTGGCACTGCCTAGGTGTGCTCACCCGCTTTCCAAGTGACCACGGGCATAGTTGCGGTTGCAAGCTCCTTGGATCCCAGACAGCTGTGCTCTGGGGCTGACCTTCCCACCTGCTGACCCTTCTTCCCCAAGCACTGCCCTGGGCAGGCTCCTCACGGGGATAGACTTGTGACACACCTGCTGAGCGTCAGGCCCCTCTGTCTAGTCCCTGGGACCCCTCCCACCTTCCCAGGGCTTGTGGCTTACAAGGCTGGCAGTTGCAGGGTCCCAAATGTGCACACACACAACACAGCGAAGGAGACATCCACAAGCAGCAGGTCTCCAACCCGCCGAATGTCAGGGTTACCTGGAGAGTTGGTCCAAAACCCCCCAGAGCAGATCCTTAGACCACCTCCCTCCACTTCCTGCAGAGGTCTGGATCTGTAGGCCCGTGTTGGGGCCCCACAGTCTTAATGTCTTTCTTTTAAAAAATGAATGTATGTATGTATGTATGTATGTATGTATGTATGTATGTATGTATGTATTTATTTATTTATTTATTTATGGCTGTGTTGGGTCTTCGTTGCTGTGCGCGGGCTTTCTCTAGTTGCGGCGAGCGGGGGCTACTCTTCATTTTGGTGCGTGTACTTCTCATTGAGGTGGCTTCTCTTGTTGCGGAGCTCGGGCTCTAGGCGCGCGGGCTTCAGTAGTTGTGGCATGCGGGCTCAGTAGTTGTGGCTCACGGGCTCTAGAGTGCAGGCTCAGCACAGGCTTAGTTGCTCTGCGGCATGTGGGATCTTCCCGGACCAGGGCTTGAACCCATGTTCCCTGCATTGGCAGGCAGATTCTTAACCACTGTGCCACCAGGCAAGTACCCCACAGTCTTATTTTCAACAAGACTCTGCTAGAGCATGTTGTTTCCCCCCCTGAATGTATTATGACTGAGAACTTTAGGTGACTGTTAATGATTCTAGAACCATGAGACTAAAGTACTTTCTGAACTGATTTATAAAGTGATTAAAATACATTCCAGCTGAAGCCTCTCCCGGGTAGTTCACACTTCGCTTGTTCTGTTTTCTGGGGGCGTTTGCAGTGACCGTGACAATGTCACAGAGTCGAACCACTGCAGGCTTCACATTCTGGAGGTTAATTTGCCCCAAGCTTCTGTTTCCTGGCTGAGAACCAGCATTTCTTAGATTGCTCACTTTCCCTTCACGTCTATCCCCAGACCTGACTAGAGGCTTTCAGGAACATTTTTTCATGAGGAAATCAAGTTTCCACCACCTTGTAACTGGTGCTGTGCCCACGGTGATGGTGGCCGGTTAGGCCCACTCATTAGCTCAGCAACCCACCCCTGCCACCAGCCTTACCAGGGCTTGTGCCCCTCAGAGAGAGAAATTCTCCTTGTCAGGGGGCTCTGGGGTTGGACTTGAATGATTGAACTACAGATATTAATTCTCAGAGGCCAAAGCCTCCTGGTGAGTCGTTAAGGAATTCCTTCCAAAGCAAGAGGATCTCTGTCAATCTTGGGAGCCAGGGAGAACACCTGATGTAGTGGGGCAGGGAGGGGGCGGCCGGGTCAGTTTGAGGGGTGCTCAGTGTGGCCCAGCACCCCAGCTTGCCCTGTGCCCACAGCCTTGTGTGTATCACTGGGGCCAGCGGGGAGGAGGTGGCAGGCGCTGTGACGGTGGAGGTGCCAGGAAGAGGACACGGCGTCTCAGAGCATGACTTTGCCTACCAGGTGCCTGACTATCGAGTCCCCACCAGCTACCCATGGGCCACCCCCTTAGGTGGCTCCTCCCAGCCCATTGGTTCGCCTCCCTGGGGCTCCCCACCCCAGGGCCTCCTTGTCTGCTCCCCCTGCCTCCCTGTTCCTGGCCTGATGCCTGTCTGTTTCTCCCTGTCCCCTTCCCACAGGACCCAAAGGTGCATTCCGTCTTCCCGGCCCGAGGCCCCAGAGCCGGGGGCACCAGCCTCACCCTGCACGGCTCCAAGCTTCTGACCGGGCGGCTGGAGGACATCCGAGTGGTAGTTGGAGACCAGCCTTGTCACCTGTGAGGGCCGCTTCCTCATTCTGCAAATATCCTTGAGCTCCGGGGAGAAGATGGAGGGGTGGGATACTAGGGAGAGCAGAAACAGGGGAGAGGGCCAAGTCTGCTCCATCAGAAAGTGGCCAGCCCCTCTCGAAGCTGGGGCTTTCGTGGGAGTGCAGCCTCCAGGGTCACTTGTGGAGACTGCAATCAGCACTGAAGGGAAGTGAGCTGCGGCCCGAGTGGGTCCCGTGTCCTGGAATCACCCCTTCCCCCTTCCTATGCCCCTCCAGCCCAGTCGGGCCTGCCTGCCACTTCTCCCTCCCTTCTCAGGCTGCTGGAGCAGCAGGCGGAGCAGCTGCGGTGTGAGACCAGCCCACACGCCACGCCTGCCACGCTCCCCGTGGCTGTGTGGTTTGGGGCTGCTGAGCGGAGGCTTCATCACAGCCAGTTCGAGTACACAGCGGACCCCAATGTCACCTCTGCTGGCCCCGCCAAGAGCTTCCTCAGGTGCTGGGCCGAGGGCGTGGCTGCAGGGCACGCGGTCGGGAGGTCTTTGCAGCTCCAGTACGTGGGGGTTTGTAGGGCTCTATGTGGGGGGCTTCGACTCCCATGCTGCTGGTGGGGAGAGGGGCTATGGGGCTTTGGGTTGGAGCTGACCTAACATCAGGGACTGGGCTGTGCTTTAAAGCCTTGTTCCCATAAGCCATAAGTGGCTCATGGGCTGTGTTTTCAGTGGAGGACGTGAGATATGGGTCCGTGGCCAGAATTTGGACGTGGTACAGACACCAAGAATCCGAGTGACTGTGGCCATGAGAGCGCCAGGGCCAGGCCAGGGGCTTGGGCGGAGGCACCGCGTGATCCCGGAGACGGCGTGCTCCCCCGGAGCCTCCTGTGGTGGCCTTCACGTAGGACCCCCATGGGCATCCCCTGCCTGCACTGGGCTAGCCATCGCCCACCTTGCCCCTCATCCCCCCCACCCCCTAGACAGCCGTGGGTGGCGGGTACCAGTGGAGGCTATGTCCCCATCTTTTCTGGACCCCCCCTTGTGCACCCTCAGCGGACCCTCCCTGTCCTCCCTCCCTCTGCCCTAGTTTGAGGAGCCTTGCCATGTGAACTCCTCCCAGCTCATCACGTGCCGCACGCCGGCCCTCCCAGGCCTGCCTGAGGACCCCTGGGTCCGTGTGGAATTCATCCTTGACAACTTGGTCTTTGACTTTGCAACACTGAACCCCACACCCTTCTCCTATGAGGCCGACCCCACTCTGCAGCCCCTCAACCCTGAGGACCCCACCGCACCCTTCCGGCACAAGCCTGGGAGTGTGCTCTCTGTGGAGGTACTGCTCCTAGAGGGACCTGGCAGGGTCCCAAGACCCTTCACTTTGCTGGATGGTACTGCTCTGTGTGGTAGAGGGGGCATGACAGCAAAGCAAGGGCCAGTGGATGGACATGGCGAGTGCCGAGGGGGCTGGTGGCGGGGTGCCTAGCCTGACACACCTGGCCGGGGCTTAGGTCCTGTGGTCTGGGTCCTGACACACTCCATGGCAGGTGTCTGAATAACGATATGTAAATAGTTTGGCACACGCAGTGGCGGCGAGGTACACAATAGGCGCCTGGGCTGATGCCCATTTGGCAGCCTGTCTCATGTGGACACATACTTGGCGTGTGTTCTGACACACGCAGTAGCAGGGGCTCTGCTTTGTTAGGTCACTGGGTAGGATTTGGGGACAGCTTTATAGTCTCCAGATTTTTAGCTCTGGAGAAGTTAGACTCAAGGAAGGAGGATAGGGAGGGGCAGAAAAGGGTCAGGGGGCAGCTTGGGAAACATCCATGGGGCTGTCACCCCGTGTGCAGGAAAAGAGGTGCTGAGGCACCATCAGCCCCTGTTCCTGGGGGTGGGTCTCAGGATCATCCGTCCCACATTTGGGGAGATAGGATCTGAGTGACCATCAGCTCCTCCCCTTAAGGAAGAGTTCTGAATGATCGATCAGTGACCCCATGTTCCAGGGGGAGAATCTGGACCTTGCGATGTCCAAGGAGGAGGTGGTGGCCATGATAGGGGACGGCCCCTGCATGGTGAAGACGCTGACCCGGCACCACCTGTACTGCGAGCCCCCCGTGGAGCAGCCCCTACCCTGGCACCATGCCCTCGGGGAGGTGCCTGATGCTTTGCCTGAGTTCACGGTCAGTGGGCAGGCCCTGGGCCGGGGCAGGCATCGGGTGTGCGCTGATCTCTTGCTCACAGGTGGCTCCCTGTGCAGGTGCAGATGGGGAACCTACGCTTCTCCCTGGGCCATGTGCAGTACGATGGCGAGAGCCCTGTGGCTTTTCCCATGGCAGCCCAGGTGGGCTTGGGGGTGGGCACCTCTCTTCTGGCTCTGGGTGTCATCATCATTGTCCTCATGTACAGGTGGGTGCAGCCAGGTGTGGCTGGGTTGGGCAGGTAGCAGGGTGTGGCTGGATTGGGAAGGGGCAGACTAGACCAGGGATAGGCAAACACTTCCTATAAAGGGCAGGAGAGTAACTATTTCAGGCTTTGTGCGCCAGGCGGTCTTGGTGGCAGTGACTCAGCTCTGCTATTATAGCCCTTCGGCAGCCACGGACAACATATAAACACATGAGCATGGCTGTGTTCCAACAAATCTTTATTTACAAAAACAGGCCAGGGGCCAGATTTGGCCGTTATAGTTTGCTGATCCCTGGGCTAGGCTGGGCTAGACAAGTTGTGGGTGGGTGTGACCTGCGTGGGATGGGACAGGCTTAATTATTCTGATTAGGCCCTCGCTTGGCTGGGCATGGCGGGGTTAGACTGTGCTGGCCTGGGCAGGCCTGGGCCCGGTGGGACCTAGCAAGGGCTCGGGCCTCCTCTGGCCATCCCTGCCCTGACCTTGGCGCTGAGCAGGAGGAAGAGCAAGCAGGCTCTGAGGGACTATAAGAAGGTGCAGATCCAGCTGGAGAATCTGGAGAGCAGCGTGCGGGACCGCTGCAAGAAGGAGTTCACAGGTGAGGCTGCGAAGACCCCACGCTCCAGGACTCTGCGCAAGCCTGCTCCCATCACCTTGGGATCTGCACCCAAACCTGGCTTCTTCTGCTCAACAGACCTTATGACCGAGATGACCGATCTTACCAGTGACCTTCTGGGCAGTGGCATCCCCTTCCTCGACTACAAGGTGTATGCCGAGAGGGTCTTCTTCCCTGGGCACCAGGAGTCGCCCTTGCACCGGGACCTGGGCGTGCCTGAGAGCAGGCGACCCACTGTGGAACAAGGGCTGGGGCAGCTCTCCAACCTGCTTAACAGCAAGCTCTTCCTCATCAAGGTGCCGGCCCTGCCCCCTATCTGGGCCCTCCAGGGGTGGGGAGGGGGCCCCCCTACCCTCCAGCCCCATCCTTTCTCAGTCCCTCCGTTTCTGAATCTGCCCTCCCCCCCCACCCGTCCCCTCTCCCTGGCGCCAGTTCATCCACACCCTGGAGAGCCAGCGCACCTTCTCAGCTCGGGACCGCGCCTATGTGGCATCTCTGCTCACCGTGGCACTGCATGGGAAGCTTGAGTACTTCACTGACATCCTGCGCACCCTGCTCAGTGACCTGGTGGCCCAGTACGTGGCCAAGAACCCCAAACTGATGCTGCGCAGGTCTGTATGCCCGTCAGACACCACGGGGGCCAGGCAGCCGTGGACAGCTGGAGCCAAGACCTGAGTCAGGCCCTCTGGGGCCTGGGGTCTGAAGAATAGAAAGCCCTGGGTCCCCACCTGCTGACTCTGCCCCCTCTTTCCTGTCATCCCAGGACAGAGACCGTGGTGGAGAAGCTGCTCACCAACTGGATGTCCATCTGCCTCTACACTTTCGTGAGGGTGAGTGAGGCAGAGGTGGGTGGGGCTCCCCTCCAGGGAGAGTCAGGACTCCGAACCACGCAGCTTCTTGCCCCAGCACAGCTTGGGCACCCCTGCCCAGCATGTCCTCAGTCACCTTAAGCCTTCTGCAGCCTGCATCCTGTCCCCTTCCCCAGCACCTCCGTCCCATGCTTGTCCCCTGCCCCGGGCGTCCTAACTGCCCACCACTCCCCCAGGACTCGGTAGGGGAGCCTCTGTACATGCTTTTCCGTGGAATTAAGCATCAAGTGGACAAGGGGCCAGTAGACAGCGTGACTGGCAAAGCCAAATACACCCTGAATGACAACCGCCTGCTCCGAGAGGACGTGGAGTACCGTCCCCTGGTGAGGGGGGGGAGAGAGAGGGAGAGAGGGAGAGAGGGAGAGAGGGAGAGAGGGGGAGAGAGAGAGAACCTGCTGGTGAGTCAGTCTCCCATGAAGGTGAGGAGGGTGACCACGTATGATTGTGTGGGTGTCTGCATCTGGTTTGAGCCAGCCTAACCTCCGGCTGGCTGCAGGATAGGGGCTTGAGGGCCAGACCTTGAAGACAGGGCCTCAGAGGTTCCCCAGGTTTGGGGTGGGCTCAGGGTGGCCACAGCCAGAGCCTAGGGAGCAGCCCACCCTGCCCGGGGCCCGTCCGGGTCCTTGCTGTGTCAGGGCCTGAGTGTCTGCCTGATCATGGTCTCAGCATCCTGCCAGGGGCATGGTTGTGCCCACCAAGCTGGGAGTCGCCCTGGCAGACCTGCCCATTGTTTCCCTCTGGGGAACTTTTCCCTTCGTGGCCCACGTGGAGTTCCTTTGGGAAAATCCCACTCAGGCTCCGCCGGGCCTGCTCCTCTGGCTAGTGGAGACCCCACTTCTTATGCGGGCTTCCTCAGGTGCCTCAGCCTAACTGTCTGCGCCAGGAGCCTGAGGATCAGAGTTCAGAGGGACTTGTGCTCTCCCATTTTTTCTGCCATTCACCCAGCAGACACTAGTGCACTGTGCCAGGTGCTGGGGCCACAGAGTGGAGGGAGCTGCTGTTCCTGGGGAGGCAGGCGGGTGAAGAGACAAGAAGGAGTGATTATTTGGTGCTTGGAGGTCAGAGGCAGTGGCTTCCTTATGGGTTGTCCCTGGCCCTGGCCTTGCATCTTGGTCATCCCACATGTGGCATGAGCCCTGAATGCTCCCATGTATCGTGCATAGACCTTGAATGCACTACTGGCCGTGGGGCCTGGAGCGGGAGAAGCCCAGGGCGTGCCCGTGAAGGTCCTGGACTGTGACACCATCTCCCAGGCCAAGGAAAAGATGTTGGACCAGCTTTATAAAGGAGTGCCTCTTGCCCAGCGGCCAGACCCCCGCACCCTGGACGTCGGTGAGGGCAGAGGGGAAGGGTGGTCTGGGGACCCCCAGGGCTAGGCTGGCCCTAGACCAGCTCTGCAGGGTCAGCTTATCACCCAGGGGAAGTGGGCTCTGGAACACCTCTACAGGGACGACCTGTCACCTGGTGAGGGGCCCCTGTTTCTGGACTTCAGAGAAGTTGGGTGAGGTTGCCCCTGATGGAGGGGCCAGTGTCCCTGTAGAAAAGGGGACAGGTTCCACTGCAGGGAGGGTATTCTGAAAGCCCTGGACCAAGCCCACCTTGTCCTTGCAGAATGGCGGTCTGGGGTGGCCGGGCATCTCATTCTTTCCGACGAGGACGTGACTTCTGAGGTCCAGGGTCTGTGGAGGCGCCTGAACACCCTGCAGCATTACAAGGTGGGAGGGGTGGGAGTTGGGGGAGGGCTGTGGTGGGGTGGGCTGGTGGAGGGGTCACCAACTGTGGTCAACAGGTCCCAGACGGAGCAACTGTGGCCCTCGTCCCCTGCCTCACCAAGCATGTCCTCCGGGAAAGCCAGGATTATGTCCCTGGAGAGAGTGAGTACTTACCCTCCCCCCCTGCCCTGCCCCTGCCATCGCAGTCCTCTACCCTTGCTTTGCCCAGTCTCCAGTAATGGGGGAAGGTTCTCTGGACCGCAGGGTGGGCTTGTGTCTACTTCCCTTCCACCCAGAGAAGCCCTTAACCAGGTGCCCCCACTGCTAGGTTTTGGCAGGACCCCGGGGGTCTAGGGCAGGGGGCACCTGATGAGGGGTAACAAGCTGTAAGGTCTTGGTACAGGGACCCCAATGCTGGAGGATGTGGATGAGGGGGGCATCCGGCCCTGGCACCTGGTGAAGCCAAGCGAGGAGCCGGAGCCGCCCAGGCCTCGGAGGGGCAGCCTCCGGGGCGGGGAGCGGGAGCGAGCCAAGGCCATCCCTGAGATCTACCTGACCCGCCTGCTGTCCATGAAGGTGGGGCTGGGGGCAGGGACGAGACAGGTAGTGGGATTTGGGGGTGTGGGGGGCTTGCACAGGCCTGGTGTCACAAGGCGTCTGAGGCTGGGCTGGGCTGAGGTCCCCTTGCTGACTGCATCTCGTGCTTCCCCTCCTCCGCAGGGCACCCTGCAGAAGTTTGTGGATGACCTGTTCCAGGTGATTCTCAGCACCAGCCGTCCCGTGCCGCTCGCTGTGAAGTACTTCTTTGACCTGCTGGACGAGCAGGCCCAGCAGCATGGCATCTCGGACCAGGACACTGTCCATATATGGAAGACCAACAGGTGGGGGTGGGGCGGGCGGGCTTAGCATGTGCGGGGTCTTCTCTCCTGTCTCCCCAGCACACTCACTGGCCACACCTGCCCCGCCCGCAGCTTGCCGCTGAGGTTCTGGATCAATATAATAAAAAACCCGCAGTTTGTGTTCGACGTGCAGACATCTGACAACATGGATGCGGTGTTCCTGGTCATTGCACAGACCTTCATGGATGCCTGCACCCTGGCTGACCACAAGCTGGGCCGGGTGAGCTGGCTGGGGTGGACCGGGAGGGCATGGGTGGGGTGGGGCGGTGTGGCCGGGATGGAGAGTGCTGTGCGTGCACAGACTCCAGGCCTTCTTGAGGATGTCAAGGACGAGGATGTGGGAGGCCTTTGACCCCAGGCCCGGGGCCAGGCTTTGTCCCTGGGCTCCCTAGGAGGTGGCTGTGCCTCAGCCTTCAGGGATGAGCAAGGGCAAGGGGGCACGTGTGCTGATTCACAGGGTTAAGTGGAGCAAAGAGTGCTGGCGGTGCGGCAGGAGGCCAGGGCCACTTGGCTAGGGCTCACCCCGAGGGCGATGGGGGTGGTCAGACCTGAGAGTTAGCTGGAGCCTCCTGGCAATCGTGCAGTGGATGGACTGGAGCCTGGAGTCCAGAGAGGAAGCTGTGTTGTCCCTGGGACGAGTGGTGGCCAGGTTCAAGCTGGGACTAGAGGGTAGAGGGCAGGCAGAAGCTGTGGGTTGGATATGGGGGTGAGGAAGAAGGAGGGGTTCCTTACGCACCCTGGGCCTCTGGCGGTGGTGAGCTGAGACTTGGAGGAGGTGAGCCCATGGATTCTACAATCGCAGAGCAGCTCCAGGCTGCCTCGGAGATTTGATTCCCAAGGGCAGTGGAAGTGTCTGCCAGCCCGTGCAGTACAGGGAGGAGAGTCCAGGGTAGGGCCAGGCGAGGAGGGATGTGCTGACAGGGGAGCTGGGAAGCATGGAGGAGAGGTGGTCAGGGTTGCCTGGTGGCACAGAGAGGGGGAGGTATGTTGTCACAGTGGTCAGGACCCAGAGAGTCCCGTGACAGATATGGGGTCACCACCATGACTGCTCAGGCACCCAGCAGGCAGGGCTGTCGTGGCTCTGCATGAGAACGGACTCTGCTTAGCCTCGACCCCTGGGCCTGGGACCTCTTGAGAGATCTAGCTCTAGATCTCCATGGGGAAACAAGATGGAAAGTTCCACTCTGTAGTGCTGTCTTTTGGAAGCCATTTTTGCTCTGCCTGCTCTCATTACTCTGCCTGTGTGATGAGCTGAGAACCACAAAGCCACACCAGGACACAGGGGTCACCTCCAGGGTGTGTGCTGTATGGTAGCTGGGTTCTTCTGCCTGATCTTCACACTGCTTCCCCTTCCCAGCAGCACTGCAAATGCTTCCTAGGTAGCTCAGGAATAGTGCAAACCAGGATGCCAAGGGCCACCCATGGAGAGTTGCTGAAAAGCAGGCATCCTGCCTCAGGCCCAGCGCTCACGCCCTTGCTCACAGGGGGCAGTGCAGTCTTGCCTCACCCTCCCAGCAGCTGTAGGATGAGGCAGCAGGTCCAGAGAATGGAAGTGTGCTGCCCACAGCCACTGGGACAGAGCTGGGATTGGAGCCCAGTTCGGTGGTAGAGGATGTGTCTGGCTGTGTTAGAGTGTGGGCCCTGGTCTGAGAAACCTGCTTCAAATCCCAGCTCAGCCACACAGGAGTGAGGTGGTCTGGGGCAATTTAATTAAATATCGGGGTTAGTTTCCTGATTTTTAAAATGATTACATGGGGAATGAACAGCACTTGGAGAAGCAGTATTAGGGCTCCACACGGCACTGCACCCTTCCCACCCTGCATGCCAGTTCCCTGCCAGGTCCGGGTGGAGGCACGTGGAGCTGAGAGATGACCTTGGAGTGAGATGGTGGGAAGCTCAAGGTGATGACAGCAGAGATGGGACATTGGGGGAGGGGTGACAGAAGGAATGAGGTGGGGTGGCCAACCATCCGGGTTGTCTGGGACTGAGGAGGTTTCCTGCAATTCGGGACTTAGTTTTAAAACTGAAACAGTGCTGGGAAAATTGGGACAGCTGGTCACCCTAACAGAAGCTCTCATCCTTCTTTTCCTTTCACTGTTCACCTGCTGGCACCCAGGACTCTCCCATCAACAAACTTCTGTATGCTCGGGATATTCCCCGGTACAAACGGATGGTGGAAAGGTACGAGGGGAAGGGACTGCATCTGGGGGATAATGGGTGGACAGATTGGTGGGTGTTTACAGCTGAGGCCCAGGGGTGGGCCTGGTGGGGTGAGGAGGGGTTTGCTTCCCCAGCGGCTGCCGGACCCATGATCTCTGGCAGGTACTACGCAGACATCAGACAGACCATCCCCGCCAGTGATCAAGAGATGAACTCCATCCTGGCCGAGCTGTCCCGGGTATGGCCCTCCTGCTTCTTGGGTTGGGCACAGGCCTTCTGCCACAAGGGTCCTGCCCCCTTCACACTGCTCCTTTGCAGGGAAGCCCTGGGGGCCTCAGCACAGTGTTCCCGCTGCCTCTCTCAAAGACCAGGGCTCCCAGTGTCTCATGAGAGAGCAGCAGGGGCCTTGTCCTAGCAGCTGCCACCTAACCTGACTCAGCCAGGTGTTTAGATGTCTGCAGCCCCTCGGGGCCTGTGGACCATAGTTCCAAGGCAGCGAGGTGGCGGGGATTCAGCCCCAGGACTGCCTGGGTCAGCCTGTCCACGTCTTCCTACTGCTCTGCTTTCCTTGGCACTATAGACATGCCCCCACCTACTCCTAAAACAGCCTCCAAACAGTCCAGTCCAGGGAATTTATAAACAATGTAAATCTGAAACCATGATGATGATGACCACAACCACAATAACAATAGCAGCTACAGTTTTGGGGTGTTGCCGTGTGTGGGGTGCTTTGATTACTTCTCATTTGATTCCCATGAAAGCTCTACAGGTTAGGTGATATCAACTCCATTGTCCTGAAGAGGAGGTTGAGGCTCAGAGATGTCCCCATGGAGGGGCCTGGGTGTGACCTCAGGAAAGACTTGAATGAGGTCAGAGCAGAACTATGCTGGGTCACAGCCTGTGAGCAGCACCTATTCTGCTTGGCTCTGCGATTGCCTGGGACGCCAGAGGGTCCCAGCTGGAGCCTGGACGGGGAGAGACACTGAGCCCCAGTGGAGACCCCAGGCCATGGTGAAACTACAGATCCAGGGTCTCTCCACCAAGGAGGCCCTTTGGTCCTATCCTGTCCCCAGCTTAGCACGTCTAGCCTGGCATCCCCTGTCTGTGGAGGGGCTCTGCTTCCCAGTGCAGGGCCCTGTTCCTTCCTCTACCTCCCAGCGCCCTCTTCCCCACTCCCCTTGCCTGGGGTCCTGGGCCTCCTCTGGTGGCTGGCAGCACCCCCTATCTCTGTAACCTCTTGTCTCTCCTCCCTAGAACTACTCTGGAGACCTGGGGGTGCGAGTGGCCCTGCACGAACTCTACAAGTATATCAACAAATACTATGACCAGGTGGGCAGAACCTGGGCATGGTCAGGATGATGTGAGAGGGTGACTAGCTCTGTGACGCAAGTGTGGGGCCTTCGGGTCTCCCCCAGGCACAGGGTGGTGGTGGGGGGCTGGGCCCTGGGCTCGGGAAGTGTTTGTTCTTCAGGTGTGCTTCCTGGTAGTGGCCCGGCTCTTACCTGCTGCCGCCCTCCCCATCCGGGCTCCTCAGCCGGGCTCCTGGGCATGGTGGTGGTGATGGATGGCTGGGGATCTACCAGGGCCTGGAGATGGTGTGCAGGATGTGCTGGGAGGGACACACAGCGGCCACCTGTGCCCCGACCCTGCGCTCGCTCGGAGCCCCACCTGAGACCACGTGTGGCAGTGTGCTGTGCAGGCCATCTCTGGGGTGTGGGCCTGGCTGGGCTGCATGCGCTGCCAGAGAGGAGGGTCTGGGTACAGGGTCTGGGGCAGATGAGGGCACAACAGAACCGGTAAGGGGGCTTTCTGGGGGATTCCTGGGCTGGGCCTCAGGATCAGAGCGTCCACCGGTCAACCCACTGAGTGCCTGCTGGAATCATCTACCCAGATGTTTGCGTGGCCCCAGGGATGTGGCCGTTGCTGTTGAGAGATGAGGGCCCTGCCTCGCGGCTCAGGCCTGGAGTGGGGGCAGGCATTTGACCCAGGAGTGATGCGCAAGCGTGAAGTCCAGGTGCCTTGCTCCGAGCAGTGTGGGTGCCGGTGTGGGGGAGGCGGGGCCGCGTGACACAGCTGTCCCCTTGTGGAGGCGTGGCCGGCGAGCCCCTCCTGTTCCCACCCTTCCCTCTGTGGCAGCCCCCCTTGTGGTTTTGTAGTTGTCCGTGTTTGGTCAATACCTGTCTCCCCTCCAGTGAGCCCCATGAGGGCAGGGATCATACCTGTCATCACTGCCGGGTCCCTGCTCCTTGTCCAGCACCCGGCACGTAGGAATTTAGGAACTGCTTGTTGCCTGGTGGGCGGGGGAGCCAGGATGGGTGGAGCAGGGCTTCCAGGGGGTTTGTGGCGGAGAAGACCAGCATGGTGGGTGAAGTTGGCCTCCACTCAAAACGATTTTACCGGGGAGGTGATATGCATTACCGTGAGTGCTAGGTCCTCACTAATCCTTAAAACCCCACAGTGACTCCGCTGTCATCATCCCCTCCCTGAGGGGGCCCTGAGGAAGTGAGTGCGGCGGCTCACAGGGTTTCTCGGGCCCCTACCCACACCTGCTGCGGTAGCTGTGGAGGCCTATTGAAGTCTGTGGCAAAGGCAGACGGCAGGCTGGCTGTCTCCCCCTGCTGAGTCGGTCTCTGTGTTTCAGATCATCACTGCCCTGGAGGAAGATGGCACGGCCCAGAAGATGCAGCTGGGCTATCGGCTCCAGCAGATCGCAGCGGCTGTAGAAAACAAGGTCACAGATCTGTAGGGACTTGGAGAGCCCTGGCCTGCTGTGCCTCAGCCCCGCCTGGGCAGCCCCAGAACCACGAGGGAGAGACCACCTTCTTAGATGCCTGTAGTGCCTGCCCAGCGGAGTTAGTGAAAGGTGGCTCCAAGTCTCCTGGTGGCTCTGGCCTGGGCCCTACTGGACTCATCTCGCAGGCCTGGGGCCTTGAGGCTGATGGAGTGGTGACCCTGAGGCCAGTGACCCTGCGGGCTACTTTCTGTGTGACGTTAGTCTGAGGGAAACTGGGGACTAAGGGCTTCCAGAGAGTGGCTGGAAGGGCCTCCAGCCCCTGGGGAGACTGTACTGCTCCTGAACACTGGCTTTTATCCCAGGGGATTCAGAGAGGAAGGAGGAGAGCCCCCACTTCCTGCCCCGCCCTCCTCCTCCACCATCCCTGACCTCGTTAGCTGCCTCTGGCCATGTTGCTGCTGCCACGTTCCTAGGTCGGAGAGATGAATGCCTTTCCTAGGCCGCTGCAAACTGACCTCTCAGCAGGGCTGGCTGCTTCAGGGCCACCCTGCCACCGAGGCAGCCAGGAGTGAGGGGTGTCTGTTGCAGGGGGTCCTCGGGGAGAATGGTGGCCCTACTGACCCGGCTCTTCATTAAAGGATAACACACTGTCTGGCGTCTGAGATGTGGGCTTGGCCCAGCCCTCCCTTAGCTGGAGGGTGGCAGCTGTGCCTGGCAGGCACCATGGGGAGGTGGGATCTGCAGCCTCCGGGAGGTCTCATGGCACCCACAGAATGCTCCAGATCACAGGGCTGGCTGGGTTCTCCTTGACTCCTGGGCAGGGCTTGCTGGAGTCAAAGCTGCTGTGAAGGAAGTGAGAACCCCATCCAGGACGGGGCTGGGGGGCCTGAAACCCAAGGTGCAGGGGTCTGTGGTTTCTTCAAGCAGGTCTGCCTTATCAGCAATTTGAGTGTTCAAATTTCTCCTTTCCTGTTGCATTTGTTTTGAAAGGAACTGGGAAAGGATGGCATCACTGTAGTGAACTCCAGGCGGAGTGGATCTTGGGGCCCTTTTCGTCGGTAGCTTCTAGACTCCCTGAACCCCTGTAGCCTGGGCTGTTCTGAGGGGCTTCTGGTTACTGGGTTGTCTTCTAAGTCAAGGTATTTTGGGTGCAGATAACCCAACTGTCTGCCTGCGTGAAGGCCACCTTGTTTGGGTTTCCTGATTTGTAGCTGGAGGTGAGCTTCGAGACTGTCTCAGCTGGATCTTGTATTGCTGGCTGGGTCTACACGGCTGGGGCTTGATGCCCCCTTGACTGAGACCACCCTTGGCCTCCACAGGAGGCCAGCCTACTGAACAGAGGTGAGTCGATGGCCCTCCAGCCTTCAGGTCCTCACAAGGTTCTCCCCCATGGCTCTCTGCTTATAGCCCAGAGACCCTCTAGCCTTCCTTCCCCTCTGACACAGAGGCCCCACCCCCCAACTTAGGGGTCTTCATTGGGGGTTTGAAGAGACACAGGCTAATATGAGTCCAGGAAGAGTCCTCTTCCCTCCCTCTTATTGGCCCTAAATAGTGCCTTCTCAAGGTCCTTGTCCCTAAGATGGCAGGAGTCACACTGGTGTGTCCATGCCCACTCTAGTCACCACTGCTATTCTCTGCTCTAATGTCCTTCCCTCCTCATTTCTGCCTGATGTCCAGACCACAGTCAGAGACAGGTCAGCCAGCAGTCAGGCACTGTCAGTCATTCCGGTGTGTGAGCTTTAGTGCTTCAAATGCGTGCTCCTGCCAGGTCTTTGTAGTGGCTCAGAATGGGTCTGACTCCTTCATCTGGCCAAACCATGGAGTTGATCCCCCACTGTGACAGTCTCAGGGAGCAGGGCTGATGGGGAATTCAGTTTGGGGTGGACGTCAAGCAGGCCCGGAGAGGGAGGGAGCCTGGTTGACACCACAGGGGCCGTGACAGACTCGTGCCTCTGTTCAGGGCTCAGGCCCCTACAGGTCCTAGGAGGCCTATAACAGGGTCGGTGAGGGCTCTGGGGAGAGGAAAACTATGTACCTGCACACCTGGCAGCTGTGACTATTGAACATGTTCTGAGTAATTCACTTTCATGTCTCAGCCCTCACAGAATGTTGTTCTAATAAAAGATACAAAGAACACAAACCTGCACAATAAGATAGGAACTTCTAAGTCTTCATTCAAACACCACAGCTGCAAGTGGAGATTCTAAACCTGACAGAACTTAAGGATTCTAATTGGGTCTTGGCCACAATTTCAGTGTAGGACATTTGTCATTCAGGTTGATCAATCTCTTTATTCTGATCAAGACTGCAAAAAGTGCCCTCACCTACTACATTACCCATAAACATGTTAGTATGCAAAGGACCTTCGTTTCTCATCACTGGGGACACCTTAAGGAGATTAGGGAGTGACTTGCTTCATTAAGTGAACTTTCACCAACTTAAATATCAGAGTAATTGTCCAGTTAGAGGACCAGGAGCTCCGTATCTTTTTTTTTTTTTAGTGAAGTATAGTTGACTTACAGTGTTTCAGGTGTACAGCAAAGTGATTGATATATATATATATTTTTTTCAGATTCTTTCCATTATAGGTTATTGCAAGATACTAAATATAGTTGCCTGTGCTATACAGTAAGTCCTTTTAGTTTATTTTATATGTAGTAGTATGTATCTGTTAATCCCCAATTCCTAATTTATCCCTCCCTCCTTTCCGCTTTGGTAACCGTAAGTTTGTTTTCTATGTCTAGAGTCTATTTCAGTTTTGTAAATAAGTTCATTTGTATCACTTTTTTAGATTCCACATATAAGCGATATATGATATTTGTCTTTGTCTGACTCACTCCTCTCAGCATGATAATCTCTGGGTACATCCATGTTGCTGCAAATGGCATTATTTTATTCTTTTTCATGGCTGAGTAATATTCCATTGTATATATATACCACATGTTCTTTATCCATTCATCTGTTCATGGACATTTCTTGGTTGTTGTAAATAGTGCTGCTATGAACATTGGGGTGGGTTTATCTTTTTGAATTAGAGTTTTCATCTTTTCTGGATATATGCCTAGGAGTGGGATTGCTGGAAAATATGGTAACTCTATTTTACTTTTTTAAGGAACCTTCATACCATTCCCCATAGTGGCTGCACCAATTTACATTTCCACCAAGAGTACAGGAGGGTTCTCTTTTCCTCACACCCCCTCTAGCATTTATTATTTGTAGACTTTTTAAAAGATTTATTATTTATTTATTTATTTAATTTTTGGCTGTGTTGGGTCTTAGTTGCAGCACACGGGATCTTCACTGAGGCATGCAGGATCATGTGGCACGTGAGCTTTTCTCTAGTTGTGGCGTGCGGGTTTTCTCTAGTTGTGGTGTGCAGGCTCCAAGGTGTGTGGGCTCTGTAGTTGTGGTGCGTGGGTTCCAGAGCATGTGGGTTCTGTAGTTTGCTGCACGCGGGCTCTAGTTGAGGTGCACAAGCTTAGTAGTTGTGGCACGAGGGCTTAGTTGCCCCGAGGCATGTGGGATCCTAGTTCCCTGATCAGGGGTCGAACCCGCGTGCCCTGCGTTGTAAGGCAGATTCTTTACCACTGGACCACAAGGGAAGTCCCTATTCGTAGAATTTTTGGCGATGGTCATTCTGACGAGTATGAGGTGATACATCAATTGTGGATTTGATTTGCATTTCTCTAATAATTAGTGATGTTGGCCATCTTTTCATGTGCCTGTTGGTAATCAGGATGTCTTCCTTGGAGAAATGTTACTTAAGTTTTCTGCATATTATTTAATTGGGTTGTTTTTTTGACGTTGAGCTGTATGAGTTCTTTGTACATTTTGGAAATTAATCCCTCAAATTTCCATCATATGCAAATATTTTCTCCAAAATCATATGGTGTCTTCTTGTTTCGTTTATGGATGTTTTGCTGTACAAAAGCATTTAAGCTTACTTATTTATTTTTTTAATTTTAAAATGTTATCAGAGTATAGTTGATATACAATGTTGTGCTAGTTTCAGGTATACAACAAATGATTCATTATACTTATTTGTATATCCACTATTTTTCAAATTCTTTTCTCTTATAGATTAGGACAGATTATCAAGTAGAGTTCCCTGTGCTATGCAGTAGGTCCTTCTTGATTATCATATATATCTGTGTGTGTGTGTGTGTGTGTGTGTGTGTGTGTGTGTGTGTGTATATATATATATATATATATATATATATATTAGGGTATATGTTTTAATCCCAACCTCCTAACTTATCGCTCCCCCCACCCGAACTTTCCCTTTGGTCATGATAAGTTAGTTTTCTAAGTCTGGGAGTCTGTTTCTGTTTGGTTAATTAGTTCATTGGTATCATGTTTTAGATTGCACCTATAAGTGATACAATATAATATTCGTCTTTCTGTGTGTGACCTACTTGACTTAGTGGGATCATCTCCAGGTCCATCCATGTTGCTGCAAATGGCATGATTTCATTCTTTCTTAGGGTTGAGAAATATCCCATTGTATATATGTAGCACATCTTGTGTAGCCATACCTATGTCGATGGACATTTTGGGTGCTTCCATGCTTTGGGTATTGTAAATAGTGCTGCAATGAACGTTGGGGTGTAGATGTCTTTTCGAAGGATGGTTTTCTCCAGGCATACACCCAGGAGTGGGATTGCCGGATCTCATGATTACTCTATTTTTAGTGTTTTATAAAACCTCCATAGTGTTCTCCGTAGTGGCTGGTAGCAAGTTCCATTCCCAGCAGCAGCGGAGGAGGGATGTCTTTTCTCCACGCCCTCTCCAGCATTTATTGTTTGTAGACTTTGTGATGATTGGTGCCTGATTATACCTTGTTGTCGTTTTGATTTGCATTTCTCTAACAATTAGCGATGCTGAGGATCATTTCATGTGGTTTTTTTTTTTTTTTAATGTGAGTAAAATTTTACCTCTTGAAACTGGCTTCTGAAAGTCGGCCCTGTTTTGAATTCTTTTTCTATTACCTACCGCGCGATATCTCTCGAAGGCAGGGGTCATTTAGAGCCCCACAGGCCTTGTGAGTATTAAGTTCCCCTAAGTACTGGTTTTAAGGTTGTTGTTACGGAAAACGGCCACAAGGCAGCAGCATTTCTTCATGCCCGACTCTGGTAACTCGGGCAACCTGAGCCTAGCAAAAGTCATGTTCCTGGGTTGTAAATTAGAGTGCAAAGTGCCAGAAGAAACAAACGAGGGCTTGTGCCTTTTTACTTCTTCCCCCTTACCCTTCGCCCTCCCAGTCAAATCCCAACCCCTGCAAAAGTGCTGTGCTGAGGGTGATGTCCTAGGTAGTTGGAGCGACTCTAAGGAAGGAGGCTGGAAGTGGAAACCCCACCACCAGGAGATGTGGAGACAGGGAGACTTTCAAAGCTCTTTCAGCCCAGAGTGTCCATCATTTTTGGGGTGCCATAGGCTTGGTGTAGCTGGAGGAGGGTCTGCTTGGATATGGAGATTGTGGTCCCACCCAGAGGAGACCAGGCACTCCAGGTACAAGGGGGGCTCATTTGCTGGCACCTCCCCCCTAGCTCCCTCAGCCCCACGACAGTCCAGCCCTGGGATCCAGGCCTGCTCAAGTTCCAGGGATGTGACACCAGCCCAGGCTGCTGAGGCCTGAGGGGACTAGAGTAGGCACTTGTTTTCATTTTTCTCTTCTAATGTAATTTGTATCTTCTATTGAAGTATAGTTGGTTTACAATGCTGTGTTTGTTTGAGGTGTACAGCAACCTGATTGTTATACATGTTTCTATTCCTTTTCGGATTCTGTTCCCATTCCAGGTTATTAGAGAGTGTTGAGGAGAGTTCCCTTTGCTGTCTAGTAGGTCCTTGTTGATTATCCCATATATTAGGGTGTATGTTTTAATCCGAACCTCCTAATTTATCTCTCCCCCCACCCCAACTTTGCCTTTGGTCACACTAAGTTAGTTTTCTATGTCTGGGAGTCTGTTTCTGTTTGGTTAATTAGTTCATTGGTATCAAGTTTTAGTTTGCACCTATAAGTGATATCATATGATATTTGTCTTTCTCTGTGTGACTTAGTGGGATCATCTCTAGGTCCATCCATGTTGCTGCAAATGGCGTGATTTCATTCTTTCTTAGGGTTGAGAAATATTCCATTTTATATATGTAGCATATCTTGTGTAGCCATACCTATGTCGATGGACATTTTGGGTGCTTCCATGCTTCAGGTATTTTAAATAATGCTGCAATGAATGTTGGGTGCGGGTGTCTTTTTCTTCTTTTTTAAAGGGTTAATTTTCTATCTTTTTTTATGTTATGTTATTTATTTATTTTTGGCTGCATTGGGGCTTCATTGCAGTACGTGGGCTTCTCACTGTGGTGCCTTCTCTTGTTGCGGAGCACGGGCTCTAGGTGCTCAGGCTCAGTAGTTGTGGCTCGCAGGCTCTAGAGTGCAGGCTCAGTAGTTGTGGCGCATGGGCTTAGGTGCTCTGCGGCATGTAGGTTCTTCCTGGACCAGGGATCGAACCCGTGTCCCCTGCATTGTCAGGCGGATTCTTAACCACTGCGCCACCAGGGAAGTCTGCACGTGTCTTTTCGAAGGATGGTTTTCTCCCGCCATACGCCCAGGAGTGGGATTGCCAGATCTTATAATCGCTCTATTTTTAGTGTTTTATAAAACCTCCATAGTGGCTGGTAGCCATTTCCACTCCCAGCAGCAGCAGAGGAGGGTTTTCTTTTCTCCACGCCCTCTCCAGCATTTATTGTTTGTAGACTTTATGATGACTAGTGCCTGATCGTACCTTGTTGTCGTTTTGGTGTGCATTTTTCTAAGAATTAGGGATGCTGAAGATCTTTTCATGTCCTTTTTTTTTTTTTTTAACGTGGTGTAAAATTTACCTCTTGTAGTTGGCTTCAGGAGGGCAGATACCATTTACTGCCTCACCTCCTCCTCCACGCTTACCATTTCCCTATGAGTGTACCTGTGCTCAGGCTCGTGCATGTGGTCCGGGCCCCTGTGCTTTCCTGTCTCCATTATTGGAGCAGTTTCCTGGGTTTTGGGTGGCCCAGCGCGGGTCCTTCTGTGCTTCTTGCTTCTTCCACCATCTCCTTGTACTTCATTCAGTCCTGTGGTTTCCTATCTACTCCTCACCCCTTCAGTAGCTTCATACATTTCTCCTTTATTTCTGTCAAGTTTTGGTTCACATATTCGAAGCGAGTTATAAATATTTACAATTTGTATATCTTTGTGTTTTGATCATTTTATCATTTTGAACATTTTATTTCTAGTAATACTTCCTCCCTTAAAGTCTATTTGAATACCTTTTAACATCTATTGTATAAATTATCAAGTGATAATTTCCTTTAAGGAGTTACTGAGGTACAGTTAAAAGCTGGGCTTCTAAGTGAATGGTTTTGTCCTTCTATCAGCAAGTCACACATTTTCTACAGTTTCTTTTCTTTTTAGAAGTAATTGTAACTCTGGAAACATATTCATTTCCATATTAACAGATTTTACTACTTTTAAAACTATGGTTTTTATTTTATTTTGTTTTATTTTATTTTATTTTTTTAACATCTTTATTGGAGTATAATTGCTTTACACTGGTGTGTTAGTTTCTGCTGTATAACAAAGTGAATCAGCTATACGTATACATACATCCCCATATCTCCTCCCTCTTGCGTCTCCCTCCCACCCTCCCTATCCCACCCCTCTAGGTGGTCACAAAGCATGAGCTGATCTCCCTGTGCTATGCAGCTACTTCCCACTAGCTATCTGTTTTATATTTGGTAGTGTATATATGTCCATGGCACTCTCTCACTTCGTCCCAGCTTACCCTTCCCCCCCCATGTCTTCAAGTCCATTCTCTATGTCTGCGTCTTTATTCCTTTATTCCTGTCCTGCCCCGAGTTTCTTCAGAACCGTTTTTTTTTTTTTTAGATTCCATTCTCCTGAAAGCAATATTCTGGTAAGAGTATTATATAAATTTATTTGAATGAGTTTTTAACCTCCATTATTTCTTTTAATTAAAGATACAATATCATTAAAGCAAACCCTCCTACCCTGTTGGTGGGAATGTAATTGGTAATGGCCATATGGAGGTTCCTTAAAATGTAAAATTAGAACTACCATATGATCTAGCAATCCCACTCCTGGTCATATGTTCGGAAAAGAGGAAAACTCTAATTGGAAAAGATACATGCACCCCAACGTTCATGGCAGCACTGTTTACAATAGTGCAGACATGGAAGCGACCTAAATACCTAAATGTTTATCAACAGATGAATGGATATAGAAGATGACATATATATATATCACACACACAAACACACAAAATGGAATATTACTCAGCCATAAAAAAAGAATGAAATCATGCCATTTGTAGCAATATGGATGGACCTGGAGATGATCACACTAAGTCAAGTAAGTCAGAGAAAGACAAATATCCTAAGATATCACTTATACGTGGAATTGAAAACAGTGATACAAATGAACTCTTTAACAAAACAGACGTAGATTCACAGACATCGAAAACAAACTTATGGTTACCAAAGGGGAAAGGGGAAGGTGTATAAATTAGGAGTTTGGGATTAAAATATATACACTACTATATATAAAAAAAAGAACAAGGGCCTACTGTATAGCACAGGAAATCATATTCAATATCATCTAATAAATGGAAAAGAGTCTGAAAAAGTGTTTATATGTATACACACATATTTATACATATATATACATACACACATATAACTGAATCACTTTGCTGTACACCTGAAACTAACAGAACATTGTAATCAACTATAGTTTAAATACTACAGTATCGGGACTTCCCTGGTGGTGTAGTGGTTAAGAATCCGACTGCCAATGCAGGGGACATGGGTTCGAGCCCTGGTCTGGGAAGATCCCACATGCCACGGAGCAACTAAGCCCGCATGCCACAACTACAGAGCCTGCACCATAGAGCCCGCGAGCCACAACTACTGAAGCCAGAGCGCCTAGAGCCCATGCTAGGCAACAAAAGAAGCCACTGCAACAAGAAGCCCGCGCACCACAATGAAGAGTAGCCCCTGCTTGCCGCAACTAGAGAAAGCTTGCGTGCAGCAACGAAGACCCAACGCAGCCAAAAATAAAATAGAAAATAAATTTATTAAAAAAAAAATGTCGAAGGATTAACCAAGATGGCGGAGTAGAAGGACGTGCTCTCACTCCCTCTTGCGAGAGCACCAGAATCACAACTGGCTGCTGGACAATCATTGACAGGAAGACCCTGGACTTCACCAAGGAGGATACCCCACGTCCAAGGACAGAGGAGAAGCCACAGTGAGACGGTAGGAGGGGCGCAATCAGAGTAAAATCTAATCCCATAACTGCTGGGTTGGTGACTCACAGACTGGCGAACACTTATACCACAGAAGTCCACCCACTGGAGTGAAGGTTCTGAGCCCGTCAGGCTTCCCAACCTGGGGGTCCGGCAACGGGAGGAGGAATTCCTAGAAAATCAGACTTTGAAGCCTAGTGGGAATTGATTGCAGGACTTCGACAGGACTGGGGGAAACAGAGACCCCACTCTTGGAGGGCACACACAAAGTAGTGTGCACATCGGGACCTAGAGAAAGGAGCAGTGACCCCGGGGGAGACTGAACCAGACCTACCTGCTGGTGTTGGGGGGTCTCCTGCAGAGGTGGGGGGTGGCTCTGTTTCATTGTGGGGACAAGGACACTGGCAGCGGAGGTTCTGGGAAGTGCTCCTTGGCGTGAGCCCTCCCAGAGTCTGCCATTAACCCCACCAAAGAGCCCAGGTAGGCTCCAGTGTTGGGTTGCCTCAGGCAAAACAACCAACAGGGAGGGAACCCAGCCCCACCCATCAACAGTCAAGTGGATTAAAGTTTTACGGAGCTCTGACCGCCACAGCAACAGTCAGCTCTACCCACCACCAGAGCCTCCCATCAAGCCTCTTAGATAGCCTCAACCACCAGAGGGCAGACAGCAGAAGCAAGAAAAACTACAATCCTGCAGCCTGTGGACCAAAAACCATAGTTACAGAAAGATAGACAAGATGAAAAGGCAGAGGGCTATGTACCAGATGAAGGAACAAGAAAAAACCCCAGAAAAACAACTAAATGAAGTGGAGATAGGCAACCTTCCAGAAAAAGAATTCAGAATAATGATAGTGAAGATGATCCAGGACCTCGGAATAAGAATGGAGGCAAAGATTGAGAAGATGCAAGAAATGATTAACAAAGAATTAAAGAACAAACAAACAGAGATGACCAATACAATAATGGAAATGAAAACTACACTAGAAGGAATCAATAGCAGAATAACTGAGGCAGAAGAACGGATAAGTGACCTGGAAGACAGAATGGTGGAATTCACTGCTGCGGAACAGACTAAAGAAAAAAGAATGAAAAGAAATGAAGACAGCCTAAGAGACCTCTGGGACAACATTAAACGCAACAACATTCGCATTATAGGGGTCCCAGAAGGTGAAGAGAGAGAGAAAGGACCAGAGAAAATATTTGAAGAGATTATAGTCGAAAACTTCCCTAACATGGGAAAGGAAATAGCCAGCCAAGTCCAGGAAGCGCAGAGAGTCCCATACAGGATAAACCCAAGGAGAAACACGCCGAGACACATAGTAATCAAAGTGGCAAAAATTAAAGACAAAGAAAAATTATTGAAAGCAGCAAGGGAAAAACGACAAATAACATACAAGGGAACTCCCATAAGGTTAACAGCTGATTTCTCAGCAGAAACTCTGCAAGCCAGAAGGGAGTGGCATGATATACTTAAAGTGATGAAAGGGAAGAACCTACAACCAAGATTACTCTACCCGACAAGGATCTCATTTAGATTTGATGGAAAAATCAAAAGCTTTACAGACAAGCAAAAGCTAAGAGAATTCAGCACCACCAAACCAGCTCTACAACAAATGCTAAAGGAACTTCTCTAAGTGGGAAACACAAGAGAAGAAAAGGACCTACAAAAGCAAACCCAAAACAATTAAGAAAATGGTCATAGGAACATACATATCGATGATTACCTTAAACGTGAATGGATTAAATGCCCCAACCAAAAGACATAGACTGGCTGAATGGATACAAAAACAAGACCCATATATATGCTGTCTACAAGAGACCCACTTTAGACCTAGGGACACATACAGACTGAAAGTGAGGGGATGGAAAAAGATATTCCATGCAAATGGAAATCAAAAGAAAGCTGGAGTAGCTATACTCATATCAGATAAAATAGACTTTAAAGAATGTTAAAAGAGACAAGGAAGGACACTACATAATGATCCAGGGATCAATCCAAGAAGAAGATATAACAATTATAAATATATATGCACCCAACATAGGAGCACCTCACTACATAAGGCAACTGCTAACAGCAGTAAAAGGGGAAATTGACAGTAACACAATAATAGTAGGGGACTTTAACACCCTACCTTCACCAAAGGACAGATCAACTAAAATGAAAATAAATAAGGAAACACAAACTTTAAATGACACAATAGACCAGATAGATTTAATTGATATATATAGGACATTCCATCCAAAACCAGCAGATTACACGTTCTTCTCAAGTGTGCATGGAACATTCTCCAGGATAGATCACATCTTGGGTCACAAATCAAGCCTCAGTAAATTTAAGAAAATTGAAATCATATCAAGCATCTTTTCTGACCACAACGCTATGAGATTAGAAATGAATTACAGGGAAAAAAACGTAAAAAAGACAAACACATGGAGGCTAAACAATACGTTACTAAATAACCAAGAGATCACTGAAGAAATCAAAGAGGAAATAAAAAAATACCTAGAGACAAATGACAATGAAAACACGACGACCCAAAACCTATGGGATGCAGCAAAAGCAGTTCTAAGAGGGAAGTTTATAGCTATACAAGCCTACCTAAAGAAACAAGAAAAATCTCAAGTAAACAATCTAACCTTACACCTAAAGAAACTAGAGAAAGAAGAACAAACAAAACCCAAAGTTAGCAGAAGGAAAGAAATCATAAAGATCAGAGCAGAAATAAATGAAATAGAAACAAAGAAAACAATAGCAAAGATCAATAAAACTAAAAGTTGGTTCTTTGAGAAGATAAACAAAATTGATAAGCCATTAGCCAGACTCATCAAGAAAAAGAGGGAGAGGACTCAAATCAATAAAATCAGAAATGAAAAAGGAGAAGTTACAACAGACACTGCAGAAATACAAAGCATCCTAAGAGACTACTACAAGCAACTTTATGCCAATAAAATGGACAACCTGGAAGAAATGGACAAATTCTTAGAAAGGTATAACCTTCCAAGACTGAACCAGGAAGAAACAGAAAATATGAACAGACCAATCACAAGTAATGAAATTGAAACTGTGATTAAAAATCTTCCAACAAACAAAAGTCCAGGACCAGATGGCTTCACAGGTGAATTCTATCAAACATTTAGAGAAGAGCTAACACCTATCCTTCTCAAACTCTTCCAAAAAATTGCAGAGGAAGGAACACTCCCAAACTCATTCTATGAGGCCACCATCACCCTGATACCAAAACCAGACAAAGACACTACAAAAAAAGAAAATTACAGACCAATATCACTGTTGAATATAGATGCAAAAATCCTCAACAAAATACTAGCAAACAGAATCCAACAGCACATTAAAAGGATCATACACCACGATCAAGTGGGATTTATCCCAGGGATGCAAGGATTCTTCAATATACGCAAATCAATCAATGTGATACACCATATTAACAAATTGAAGAAGAAAAACCATATGATCATCTCAATAGATGCAGAAAAAGCTTTTGACAAAATTCAACACCCATTTCTGATAAAAACTCTCCAGAAAGTGGGCATAGAGGGAACCTACCTCAACATAATAAAGGCCATATATGACAAACCCACAGCAAACATCATTCTCAATGGTGAAAAACTGAAAGCATTTCCTCTAAGATCAGGAACGAGACAAGGATGTCCACTCTCACCACTATTATTCAACATAGTTTTGGAAGTTTTAGCCACAGCAATCAGAGAAGAAAAAGAAATAAAAGGAATACAAATTGGAAAAGAAAAAGTAAAACTGTCACTGTTTGCAGATGACATGATACTATACATAGAGAATCCTAAAACTGCCACCAGAAAACTGCTAGAGCTAATTAATGAATATGGTAAAGTTGCAGGATACAAAATTAATGCACAGAAATCTCTTGCATTCCTATACACTAATGATGAAAAATCTGAAAGAGAAATTATGGAAACACTCCCATTTACCATTGCAACAAAAAGAATAAAATACCTAGGAATAAACCTACCTAGGGAGACAAAAGACCTGTATGCAGAAAACTATAAGACACTGATGAAAGAAATTAAAGATGATACCAACAGATGGAGAGATATACCATGTTCTTGGATTGGAAGAATCAACATTGTGAAAATGAGTATACTACCCAAAGCAATCTACAGATTCAATGCAATCCCTATCAAATTACCAATGGCATTTTTTACGGAGCTAGAACAAATCATCTTAAAATTTGTATGGAGACACAAAAGACCCCGAATAGGCAAAGCAGTCTTGAGGCAAAAAAATGGAGCTGGAGGAATCAGACTCCCTGACTTCAGACTATACTACAAAGCTACAGTAATCAAGACAATATGGTACTGGCACAAAAACAGAAACATAGATCAATGGAACAAGATAGAAAGCCCGGAGATTAACCCACGCACCTATGGTCAACTAATCTATGACAAAGGAGGCAAAGATATACAATGGAGAAAAGACAGTCTCTTCAATAAGTGGTGCTGGGAAAACTGGACAGCTACATGTAAAAGAATGAAATTAGAATACTCCCTAACACCATACACAAAAATAAACTCAAAATGGATTCGAGACCTAAATATAAGACTGGACACTATAAAACTCTTAGAGGAAAACATAGGAAGAACACTCTTTGACATAAATCACAGCAAGATCTTTTTTGATCCACCTCCTAGAGTAATGGAAATAAAAACAAAAATAAACAAATGGGACCTAATGAAACTTCAAAGCTTTTGCACAGCAAAGGAAACCATAAACAAGACGAAAAGACAACCCTCAGAATGGGAGAAAATATTTGCAAACGAATCAACGGACAAAGGATTAATCTCCAAAATATATAAACAGCTCATTCAGCTCAATATTAAAGAAACAAACACCGCAATCCAAAAATGGGCAGAAGACCTAAATAGACATTTCTCCAAAGAAGACATACAGACGGCCACGAAGCACATGAAAAGATGCTCAACATCACTAATTATTAGAGAAATGCAAATCAAAACTACAATGAGGTATCACCTCACTCCTGTTAGAATGGGCATCATCAGAAAATCTACAAACAACAAATGCTGGAGAGGGTGTGGAGAAAAGGGAACCCTCTTGCATTGTTGGTGGGAATGTAAATTGATACAGCCACTATGGAGAACAATATGGAGGTTCCTTAAAAAACTAAAAATAGAATTACCATATGACCCAGCAATCCCACTACTGGGCATATACCCAGAGAAAACCATAATTCAAAAAGACACATGCACCCGAATGTTCATTGCAGCACTATTTACAATAGCCAGGTCATGGAAGCAACCGAAATGCCCATCGACAGATGAATGGATAAAGAAGATGTGGTACATATATACAATGGAATATTACTCAGCCATAAAAAGGAACGAAATTGGGTCATTTGTAGAGACGTGGATGGATCTAGAGACTGTCATACAGAGTGAAGTAAGTCAGAAAGAGAAAAACAAATATCGTATATTAATGCATGTATGTGGAACCTAGAAAAATGGTACAGATGAGCCGGTTTGCAGGGCAGAAGTTGAGACACAGATGTAGAGAATGGACATATGGACACCAAGGGGGGAAAACTGTGGTGGGGTGGGGATGGTGGTGTGCTGAATTGGGCGATTGGGATTGACATGTATACACTGATGTGTATAAAATTGATGCCTATTAAGAACCTGCAGTATAAAAAAAAATAAAAAAAAAATGTCGACAAACTTATGGATTGCCCACTCCCAATATTATTATCTTGTTTACATTTTTCTGTCATTATCCACATACACGAATATTCTCCTTGTGCAATTTTCTTACTGAAGTATAGTTGATTTACAATGTTGTGTTAATTTCTGCTGTACAGCAAAGTGATTCAGTTATACCTATATGTATACCATAAATGAATATTCCCTTAAATAATTGTGGTAGATATTTAAATGCCATTCTAGAATCTATTTCATTTTCCTTTAAAGAGTTCATATATTTGCAGAAGTTAGCTAATCATTTTTTTTTTATTTAATTAATTTATTTATTTATGGCTGTGTTGGGTCTTCGTTTCTTTGCAAGGGCTTTCTCTCTAGTTGTGGCAAGCGGGGGCCACTCCTCGTCGCGGTGCGTGGGCCTCTCACTATCGCGGCCTCTCTTGTTGCGGAGCACAGGCTCCAGACGCGCAGGCTCAGTAATTGTGGCTCACGGGCCCATCTGCTCCGTGGCATGTGGGATCCTCCCAGACCAGGGATCGAACCCGTGTCCCCTGCATTGGCAGGCAGATTCTCAACCACTGCGCCACGAGGGAAGCCCAAGCTAATCATTTTTTAAAATTTTATATTGTATTTCATCAAGTTGACTTGTAATGTATTACTTCAACAGAATAGACTTACATCCAGAGTTTATATCACAGAGTTTTCATCCACACAACATGCACATCTGGAAGAGGTGGTGTCCCCAAAATGTAATTAGCTTCTATATTTCACAATAGACTTTTTGGCAGGCTAATTCACCATAGGCTAATTTGACGCGATGTTAGAGACCTTACCATGATCTGGTAAAATCCACTTTGGGTGACATGATAATCACATCCCACTGTGGGATGAGGTCGCCCTCCTGTCCCCTGGACCATGTGATCACTCTCCATAGCATTCTCAGCTTCAGGGACACCAGCCAGCCAAGTCTCTCTTCTCAGGCCTGAGCTGGAGATCTGGGGGATACACTTCTGGGGAAGCCCCTTCTCTCATTTCTCTTTCAAAACCTTTAAAAATGCTCTCTTCATTCTCCTTCCATTTGAGTATTCTTTGTCATCTTTCTCACGTATTATCTTACTTTCTATTTTTCTCATTGTTCTCTTTGTTTAACCCATGTCAATTTTTATTCTCTCATACTACCTTTTCTTAACCATTCTTCTCTTTTCCTACTAAGACCATTGCATTCTTTGTATTTCTTTTCCTGTTTTCTAAAGCCATCCTACTCTTGAAACTTTGTAAATCATTCCACCTTTGCTCTCTGACCTCTATTTATTCTAATTGTTGTAGACTCTGAGGGGTTATATAGCAATTTGGTCAATGTTGCTGTCCTCAGAATCCCCAGGTTCAACCAGCTCTGCCTCCACCCACATGCCTGACCGTGGTGGGGGCTTTTGCCTCTCCTCCCAAAGACCGGCCTCTGGAGGCCAAAATCACCCAATGCATGTCAACTGCCTGAGCAGCACCAGCCAACAGCAAAGGTGGAGGGGTCGCTATATCATCTTTGCTTGACATTGATTCCTTATTGCTCAGCTCCTGTCCTGTCCCTCCTCCTCTGTCCTTCTCCTGAGCCTGCCCCTCTCTCCGCCCGCATCCTTACCATCCATTGCTTTCTTTCCTTAGGTTGTCCTAGGCTCTGTACTCACTTTGCTCTGTTCCCATTTCCAGCTTTTCCTATGCTTAGAAATTATGGAGTTTCAGTTTAATGCGCCTGTTCTCACTTCTTGTCTCATACGTTAATGTCATCAGGTCTACTTAATGCATCACTGCAGTGCCAGCTGCTGCACATCCCTCTCTTTTCCTTAAAATCTCTTTTCCTTGCCCTGTTTCCCATCCACGTGTGCCTGCTTATCAGTAAACTGGCTGAATTTCCTTACAAAGGCCTCCTCCTCCTCCTGTCTTGTCTTTTTGCCTCCGTGACTTTACACACCCATTTCCTCTCACATTCCTTTTCTGATGCTGTTCTATTATTTTTGTCTCCTCTCGCTTCCCTCACCTTAGCATATTTTCTATCACAAAATTCCTTCCCCCACCTCTATTTCTTTGAATCAACTCTTCCTTCTTCTTATTCATTTACTCCTGCGTTGCTTTTAATCTTAGCTACAGCCGCCTCACTTTGTGTCTCATTTCATTTTAACTGTGAAAAAAATCTCTTCTTCTTGTATTTCCTTTTTTACTCTCTCCTCACACATTTCCATCAAATTCACTTCTTTAGCTCTCTCTCCACTCCTGACGTGCCCTCTTCTACACCTTCCCCTCTTTGGTGCTCTTTTTCTTTTTTTTTTTTTTTGGTGCTCTTTTTCTAATATCTGACTTCACACTCTCTCCCTCACTGTGACTCTTCTGCACTGTGCTGGTTCCAGTTATCCCTCCATGATTTCACTTACTGATATAGTAAGAATTTATTGGCTCAAGATAGCAGAATAGAAGGACACGGGGCTTACCTCTTCCCACAAAGACATCAAAAATACATCTACATGTGGAACAATTCTCACAGAATACCTACAGAACACTGGCAGAAGATCTCATACAACCAAAGCTGCAAGAAAGATCACCATGTAACCGGTAGGACAAAAGGAAAAAGGAAAAAGAATTGGGGATGGGACCTGTGCCCCTGGGAGGGAGCTGTGAAAGGGGGAATATTCCCTCTTCACCAGCTGGGAGATCAGCCCGGACAGATAGGGAGCCTCAGAGGCTCAGAGGAGAGTGCAGCAGCTGGATTCCTGCAGGCAGGACAGAGAGACCAGCCCAGAGGTCTTGGCCCCCTCGCTGCACTCCGCAGCCTGAGATGCATGTCTGCTGGAGCGCACGGGCTGGGTGCTGAAACTCAGGCTTCAGGGGACAGACCCAGTGTGAGGACTAGGTCTGGCTGCGTGGAGACAGCCTGAAGGGCCTGGAGAATGGTCTGGGTCACAACTAGGGGTGTGCGCACAACAGAGCCTGGGTGCGCCATAGGAGCCACATTGTCAAAAGCATGCATGAAGGGAGGGGCGAGGCCCACCACAGCAGACTCATTCTGCTCACAGTGGGCACAGCTCTGCCTCTTTGAGCTCTGGGAGCATGCAAGGTGGGTTGTCCACACGCGGAGATGGGGCTGCAATCTGAGCCTATTCCCGGTGGATGCTTGCTTCTGGGGATTTACCCTGGCAGCTTTGTGAGCATAGTGCCCAAGGGACGTCCTTGCCAGCTTTCCCACAGCTGAGGCGGGGCTGAGGGCATGCCAACAAGAGTGTACTTTGTGAGTGTGCACTCTGGGTGACAGGCAACATCTCAGAGCGCACCCCCTGATGGACAGCTCCTGCAGGGGAGTACTCATGGCTCCTTTCCCAATGGGAGTGCTCCAGTCCTGCCTACCTCAAACTACAGTTTAGAACCAGATCTGGGGGCTTCTATGCCAACAACTGGGAAGAAAACCCTACCCCCAAGAGGGCTGTGATAACCACAGAGCAAAGAGTTGCCCGCACCCAATATCCCGTGCAAGCTCTGGTCACCACAACAACAATCACACACCCTATCAAGGCGATAACGGCTAGCACACTCTGAAGAAATATATGGCAGGCTTCCATACCAAGGACAGCCCTCACATCAAACACATTAGACTCATGCAGGCTACACAGGGACACTCCCACATAAAAACAGCCCTCTAAGACCACAGTAGATAACTATTTCTCCTAAATTCATAGAGTCAGAAATAGAAGTAAGATGAAGCAGCAGAGAAACCACTCCCAATTAAAAGAACAAGAAAAATCCCCTGAAAGAACAATGAAACAGATTCCTCCAGTCTATTAGACCTCAAGTTCAAAAGGGAGGCAATAAAAATGCTGAAGGAATTAAGAAAGGCTATCAATAGAAATGCAGTTCCTATAATAAGGAGGTAAAAACTGTAAAGAGGAGCCAATCAAAATTAGACAACTCAATTGCCTACATGAAAACCAAGCTAAAGGCAATAAACAGCAAACTAAATAATGCAGAAAAATCAATAAGTGTTCTGGAAAAAAGAACAATGGAAATCAATCAGAAGAGCAAAGACAAATTTAAAAAATGAAAGCAATATACAAGACCTATGGGATAATGTAAAATGTGCCAATCATAATTGGGATCCCAGAAGGAGAAGAAAGTGAAAAGGGGATCAAAAGTGGATTTGAAGAAATTATGGCTAAAATCTTCCCAAACCTAAAGAAGGAAAGAGATATCCAGGTACAGGAAGCACAGAGTGTCACAAACAGGATGAACTCAAACAGACCCACACCAAGATATGTTATGATTAAAATGGCAAATTAAAGATAAAGAGAGGGTTCTAAAGGCAGCAAGAGAAATACAAAGAGTTAGTTACAAGGAAACCCCCATAGGGCTATCAGCTGATTTCTCTACAGAACCGTTGCAGGCCAGAAGGGAGTGGCAAGATATATTCAAAGTCCTAAAAGGGAAAAACCTGTAACCTACAATACTCTACCCAGCAAGATTATCATTTAGAATAGAAGGAGAGATAAATAATTTCTCAGACAAGCAAAAACTAAAAGAATACAGCAATACTAAACTTATCCTAAAAGAAATATTGAAAGGTCTTCTCTAAAGAGAAAAGAAGCAAGAACCGATAGGAAAGGAAAAATCAGAAGAGAAAAAGCAAATATATTAAAGGATTGTAGATCACTTAAATAAGCCAGTACCTAAATTTAAAAAAATAAAAGATTATGAAAATGATTATAACTACAATAAACCGCAAAAGGATAAACACAAAGATGTAAAACAATGCATCAAAATCATAAAATGTGAGGGAGGGGAGTAAGAAAATACAGATTTTTTTAGACTGTGTTTGAGCTTTTATGACTATCAGTCTAAAGCAAGTACATAAAGTAATGAGTTAACATAGTCGAAAACCAGGGTAACCACAAATCAAAAACCTACAGTAGGATGCACAAACACGAAAAAGAAGAGAACTCAAGTGTAATACAAAAGAAAACCATCAAATCACAAACGGAAAAAACAAGAAAAAGAAAAGAAGAAATACAAAATCAACTAGAAAACAAGGTTTAAAATGGCAATAAATACATACCTATCAATAATTGCCTCAAATCTCAATGGACTAAATGCTCTGATCAAAAAACAGAGTGGTGGATTGGATAATAAAATAAGAACCTACAATATGCTTCCTACAAGAGACCCACTTTAGGGCAAAGGAGACACGTAGATTGAAAGCGAGGGGATGGAAAAAGATATTTCATGCAAATGGAAATGGCAAGAAACTGGGGGTTGCAATAATCATGCCAGACGAAATAGACTTTAAAACAAAGGCCATAAAAAAAGATAACAAAGGACATTATATAATGATAAAAAAGGATCAATAAAAGAAGAGGATATTATACTCATTAACATATATGCACCCAATATAGGAGCACCTAAATTCATAAAACAAAGAGTAACAGACACAAAGGGAGACATTGATGGGAATACAATAATAGTAGGAGACCATAACATCCCACTGACATCAGTGGAGAAATCCTCCAGATAGAAGATCAATAAGGCAAAACAGGGCTTCCCTGGTGGCGCAGTGGTTGAGAATCTGCCTGCCAATGCAGGGGACACGGGTTCGAGCCCTGGTCTGGGAAGATCCCACATGCCGCGGAGCAACTGGGCCTGTGAGCCACAACTACTGAGTCTGCGCGTCTGGAGCCTGTGCTCTGCAACAAGAGAGGCCACGACAGTGAGAGGCCTGCGCACCGCAATGAAGAGTGGCCCCCGCTCGCCGCAACTAGAGAAAGCCCTCGCACAGAAACGAAGACCCAACACAGCCAAAAATAAATAAATAAATAAATTTATAAAAAAAAAAAATAAGGCAACAGAGACCCTAAATGACACAATAGAACTGTTAGAGTTAATTGATAGTTTCAGGACAATACATCCAAAAAACTAGAATACACAGTCTCTTCAAGTACACTAGGACAGACCACCTATTAGGTGACAAAACAAGCCTCAACAAATTTAAGAGGACAGAAATTATTTCAAGCACCTTTTCTAACGACAACAGCATGAAACTAGAAATCAACCACAGAAAGAGAAAGGAGGAAAAAAAAGATTATGAGACTAAACAACATGCTACTAAAAAACCAATGGGTCAACGATGAAACCAGAGGAAATTTAAAAATACCTTGAGACAACTGACAATGAGAACACAACCATACAAAATCTATGGGATGTGGCAAAAGTAGTTCTTAGAGGGGAGTTCATAGCATTATAGGCCTTCCTCATAAAATGAGAAAAACCTTACATAAACAACCTAACCTACCACCTAAAAGAATTAGTAGAAGTAGAACAAACAAAACCTAAAGTCAGCAGAAGGAAGGAAATAGTAAAGATCAGAGAGGAAATAAATAAAATAGACATAAAAAACAATAAAAAATCAATAAAACCAAGAGCTTGTTTTTGGAAAGGATAAAAAAAATTAACAAGCTTCTGTCCAGGCTAACAAAGAAGGAAAGAGAGAGGACTGAAATAAACAAAATTAGAAATGAAAGAGCAGAAATAACAACCAACACCTCAGATACAAAACAAACAAAAAAAAATTGTAAGAAAATACTATGAACAGTAATATGCCAACAGATTGGAAAACCTAGAAGAAATGCGCAAGTTTCTAGAAATATACAGCCCACCAAAACTAAATCAAGAAGAAATAGATAGGGGCTTCCCTGGTGGCGCAGTGGTTAAGAATCCGCCTGCCAATGCAGGGGACACGGGTTCGAGCCCTGGTCTGGGAAGATCCCACATGCCATGGTGCAACTAAGCCCATGCACCACAACTACTGAGCCTGTGCACCTAGAGCCCGTGCTCCACAACAAGAGAAGCTGCTGCAATGAGAAGTCCGCACATCGCAACGAAGAGTAGCCCCCACTCTCAGCAACTAGAGAAAACCCGTGTGCAGCAGCGAAGACCCAATGCAGCCGAAAATTAAATAAATGAATGAATAAATAAATTTATTTTAAAAAAAAGAATAGATAATTTGAACAGACCAATTGCTAGAAGTGAAACAGAACCTGTAATTTAAAAAACTCCCTTCAAACAAAAGTCCAGGACTAGATGGCTTCACTGGGAAATCCTATCAAACATACAAAGAAGAACTTATACTGATCTTTAGCAAACTCTTCAAAAAGATTGAAGAGGAGGGAACACAGCTAAAGTCATTCTATTAAGCCACAATCACCCTGATACCAAAACAAGACAAAGATACTATCAAAAAAGAATATTACTGGCCAATATCTTTGATGAATATAGATACAAAAATCCTAAACAAAAATTAGCAAAACAAATCCAACAACACATAAAAATGATCATACACCATGATCAAGTTGAATCCATCCCAGTGTCAACAAACGTAAAACAATCAAAGTGATACACCACATCAACAAAAGAAAAGACAAAAACCACATGATTATCTCAATAGATACAGAAAATGTATTTGATAAAATTCATCCATTCATGATAAAAACTCACCAAAGTGGGTATAGAGGGAACATATCTCAGCATAATAAAAGACATTTAGGACAAACCCACAGCCAACATAATACTCAGTGGTGAAAACCTGAAAGTCTTCTGCCTAAAAGCTGGAACAGGACAAAAATGCTCACTCTAACCACTTCTATTCAACATAGTACTAGAACCCCTAGCCTCAGCTATCAGATAAGAAAAAAATAAAAGGTATCCAAATTAAAAGGGAAGAGGTAAAATTGTCATTATATGAAAATGACATGATATTCTATATAGAAAACCCAAAAGACTCCTTGCAAAAACAATTAGAACTGATAAACAAATTCATTAAGGTAGCAGGATACAAGATTAACATACAGAAATCTAATGCATCTTTTTACACTGAAAATAAAATATCAGAAAGAAAAAGTAAAAAAAAATTCCCTTTTAAAATTGCATTCAAAAGTGCTTAGGAAAAACTTGATCAAGGAGGTGAAACACTTAGATACTGAGAAGTATAAAACACTGTAAACTGAACATGATTCAAAGGAATGGACAGATATCCCATACTCTTCAATTGGAAAATTGAATACTGTTAAAATTTCCATACTACCCAAACCATCTACAGACTTAATTCGATCCCTATCAAATTACCCATAACATTTTTCAGAAACTAGAACAAATAATCCTAAAATTTACATGGAGCCACAAAATGCCCAGAATTTCCAAAGCAATCCTCAGAAAAAAATAGGGAGCTGGAGGAATCAGGGTCCTTGACTTCAACAGTACTACAAAGCTAAAGTAATCAAGAGAGTATAGTACTGCCACAAAAACAGAAATGTACATCAATGGAATAGGATAGAAAGCCCAAAAATAAACTCATGCACGTACGGTCTATGTATCTAGGAAAAGAAGGCAAGAATATACAATGGAGACATGACAGTATCTTCCATAATTTGTGCTGGGAAAACAGACAGCTACATGTAAGACGATGAAATCAGAGTTTCTTTAACACCATACAAAAAAATAAAATAGATTAAAAACCTAGATGTAAGACCAGATACTATAAAACCCTTAGAGGAAAACATATGCAGAACACTTTGAAAGAAATCACAGCAATAAGGTTTTTGATCCATCTCCTAGACTAATGGAAACAACAACAAAAAAATCAAATGGGACCGAATTAAATTCAAAACCCACAGAACGGGAGAAAATATTTGAAAATGATTCAAACACAAAGGATTAATATCAAAAATTTACAAATAGCACATACAGCTCAATTAAAAACAAACCAAAAAAACAAGCAAAAAAAAACCAAACAGCGACTCAATCAAAAAATGGGCAGAAGACTGAAATAGACATTTCTCCAAAAGAGACATAGAGATAGACACAGGCATATGAAACGATGTTCAAATTGCTGTAAGAGACATGCAAAATAAAACAACAATGAGATATCACATAATACTAGAAAGATGGCCATTATCCAAAACTCTACAAACATTAAATGTCGGAGGGGGCATGGGGGACTGGGAACCCTCCTATGCTATTGGTGGGGAAGAAAATTGGTACTGCCACGATAAGGAACATTATGAAGGTTCTTTAAAGAATTAAAAAGAGAGCTACCATATGATCCGGCAGTCCCATTCCTGGGCGTATACCTGGAGAAAACCATCACTCCAAAACACCCATGCCCCCAACGTTTACTGCAACACAATGTAAAATAGCCAAGACACAGGAAACACCAAAATGTCCACCGACAGATGAATTGATAAAGAAGATGTGGTACATGTATACAGTGGAAGATTAATCAGCTGGAAAAAAATGAAATCATGCCATTTGCAGCAACATGGAAGGACCTGGACATTATCATACTAAGTGAAGTGAGGCAGAAACAGAAAGAAAAATATCACACAATATCACATAGAGGTGGTATCTAAAAACTGAAATAAAATGAATTAATTTACAAAACAGAAGCAAATTCACAGACATAGAAAACAAATTATGGTTAAAAAAAGGGAAAGTTGAGGAGGTGAGGAGGTATAAATTGGGAGGATAATATTAACATATACACACTAAGATAGGTAAACTAGATATATCAACACAGACCTACTGTATAGCACGGGGACCCCTGTTTGACACTCTGCAATAACCTTGATATATGTGGGAAAAAGATCCACAAAAAAACAGACACATGTATGGGTATAACTGAATCAAGGTGCTGCACACCAAAAACAAACAAAACAGTGGAAATCCTCTATACTCAAATATAAGATAAAAATTCAATTAAAGACAAGAAAAAGAAAAGAAGTGTCTACTATATTCTGGGTAGGCCTCGGTGACCGGAGTGGTGTCACATGCCTGGAGCATGAGCAGTCTTGGGTCCAAAGGCCAAACTGTCGGGGAGCTGGGCAGGATGTGCCAGCAAATAAGACCCCCTTGTACCTGGAGTGCCTGGTCCCCTCTGGATGGGACCACAATCTCCAGATCCAGGCGGGCCCTCCAACAGCTAAACAGAGCCTAGTGCAACCAAAGGACGGTGGACCCTCTGGGCTGCAAGAGGGTCTCCTTGTCTCACGTCTCCTGGCGAGGGGTTCCCACCTCCAGCCTCCTTCCTTAGAGTTTCCCCACCGAAAAATGACAGCACCCTCTGCGAGGCGGTTTTCCAGGGATTGGGGTTTGTCTGGAAGGTGAAGGGTAAGGGGAAAGATGGCAAGGGACACAAGCACTGGGGTGTTTGTTCTCACACAGCCCACTCTAATTTACACCCGAGGAACAGGACTTTTCCATAGGGCTCCGATTGCCCGAGTTACCAGAGTTGGGCACCAAGAAATGCTGCCGCCTTGTGGCCGTTTCCCATAACAACAACTTGACAGCAGGTGCCTATAGGACACTCAATATTCACAAGGACTGAGCGGCTGCAAATGACACCTGCCCTCAAGAAACATCCTGCGGCACAGCTGTAGAGAACAAATGTATGGACACCAAGGGGGGAAAGTGGCGGGGGTGGGGGGGTGGGGGGTGATGTGATGAATTGGGAGATTTGGATTGACATATATACACTAATATGTATAAAATAGATAACTAATAAGAACCTGCTGTATAAAAAAAATAAAATTCAAATATTCAGAATAAAAATAAAAACACCTAAAAAGAAAGAAAGAAAGAAAGAAAGAAAGAAAGAAACATCCTGCAGTAGGTAATCAAAAAACAATTCAAAGCAGGGCCAACTTTCTAGAAGCCAATTCCAAGAGGGCAATTTTACTCCCACTGTTGAAAACAAAAGCATAGGAAAAGATGCTCAAGATCGCTAATAAGTAGAGAAAGGCAAATCAAAAGTACAACGAGGTATCACCTCGCACCAGTGACAATGGCCTTCATTAAAAGTCTACAAAGAATGATTGCGGGAGAGGGCATGGAGAAAAGGGATCCTCCAGCGCTGTTGCTGGGAATGGAGACTGGTCGCAGGCACTATGGAGAAGAGTGTGGAGGTTCCTTGCCAAATCAAAAAAAGAGCTACCATATGATCTGGCAGTCCCACTCCTAGGCATATACCTGGAGAAAAGAAGTCCTCGAAAACACCCATGCCCGCCAACGTTCAGTGTAGCATATGTACAATAGCCAAAACACGGGAGCCACGAAGATGTCCACCAACAGATGAATGGATACACAGGATGTGGTACATGTATACAATGGAAGATTAATCAGCCATCAAAAAGAATGAAATTATGCCATTTGCAGCAACATGGATGGAGGCAGACATAATCATAATAATTGAGGTGAGTCCAACACAGAAAGACCAACATCACAGGATATCACTCAGACGTGGTATCTAAAAATTGATAGAAATGAACTAATTTACACAAGAGAAACAGACTCAGAGACTTAGAAAACAAACTATGGTTACCAAAGGGGAAAGTTGAGGGGATGAGGAGGGATAAATTGGGAGGCTAAGGTTAACATATACACACTAAGATAGGTAAACTTGATAACCAACAGGGACCTATTGTAGAGCACGGGGAGCCCTTTCAGCATCTGCAATAACCTTTACATGTGTGGGAAATGAATCCGGAAAAATAATAGACACATGTATGGGTATACATGATCAAGTTGCTGCACACCGAAAACAAACACAATACAGGAAATCCTCTATATGCCAATATAAGATAAAAATTCAATTAAAGAATACAACAATGACAACAACAAAAAAAAAAAAAAAAAAAAAGAAGGAAAGAAGAGCGTATTATATGCCCATCAGCCCTCGTTGAACTGGACTGGTATCACATGCCTGGAACCAGAGCAGTCTTGGGTCCCAGTGCTGGACTGTCCAGGAAGCTGGGGAGGATGTGCCAGCAAAAGCGCCCCCCTTGCACCTGGAGTGCCTGGTCCCCTCTGGATGGGACCACAATCTCCAGATACAGGCGGACCCTCCAACAGCTACATGAAGCCTAGTGCACCCAAAGGACGGTGGACCCTCTGGGCAGCAATAGTGTCTCTTGGTCTTACGTCTCCTGGCGAGCGGTTCCCACCTCCAGCCTCCTTCCTTTGAGTTGCCCCACCTATGGATGACAGCACCCTCAGTGAGGCGGTTTTTCAGGGGTGGGGGTTTGTCTGGAGGGTGAAGCCTAAGGGGAACGATGTGAAGAGACACAAGCCCTGGGGTGTTTGTTCTGGCACAGCCCACTCTTAATTTACAACCCAGGTACAGGACTTTTCCCTAAGGCTCTGGTTGCCGGAGTTACGAGTTGGGCAGGAAGAAATGCTGCCACCTTGTGGCCATTTCTCGTAACAGCAACTTGAAAACCGGTGCCTACCGGGCCCTCAATATTCACAAGGCCTGAGGGGCTGTAAATGACGCCTGCCCTTAAGAAATGTCCTGGGGTAGGTAATCGAAAAGGAATTCAAAAGAGGGCCAACCTTCAAGAAACAAATTTCTAAAGGTTAAGTTTACTAGCCCTGTTGAAAACAAAAGCTTACCAAAGATACTCTAGGTTGAGAATTACTAGAATAATGCAAATCAAAACTGCAATGAGGTACCAACTCATACCGGTCAGAATGGCCATTTTTAAAAGTCTACAAATAACAATTGCTAGAGAGGGTGTGGAGACAAGGTAACCCTCCTTCAATGTTAGTGGGAATGTAAGTTGTTCACTTCCATATTGGAAATCAGTATGGAAAACAGTGTTTACATTCCTTAGAAAACTAAAAACAGAATTACCTTATGATCCAGCAAGTCCAGTCCTACGCATATATTCAGACAAAACTATAATTCAAAAAGATACATGCACTCCTATGTTCACAGCAGTACTATTCAGAATAGCCAAGACATAGAAACAACAGAAATGTCCATCAATGGAGGAATGGATAAAGAAGACATGGTACATATATACAATGGAATACTACTCTGCCATAAAAAAGAATGAAATAATGCCATTTTCAGCAACATGGATCCAAGTAGAGATTATCATACTAAGTGAAGTAAGCCAGAAAGAGAAAGACAAATACCATATGTTATCACTTATATGTGGAATATAAAATATGACACAAATGAACCTATTTATGAAATAGATACAGAATGATGGACACAGAGAACAGACTGGTGGTTGCCAAGTGTCAGAGGATTGGGGGAGGGATATAGTGGGAGGTAGGGTTTAGCACTTTAAAGCTATTATACATAGAATGAATGAACAACAAGGTCCTACTATATAGCATAGGGTACTGTATTCAATATCCTATGATAAACCATAATGGAGGGACTTCCCTGGTGGCGCAGTGGCTAAGAATCTGCCTGTCAATGCAGGGGATACAGGTTCGTTCCCTGGTCCGGGAAGATCCCACATGCCACGGAGCAACTGAGCCCATATGCCGCAACTACTGAGCCTGCGCTCTAGAGCCTGCGAGCCACAACTACTGAAGCCCACGTGCGTGGAGCCTGTGCTCCGCAACAAGAGAAGCCACTGCAATGAAAAGCCCACCTGCCACATGAAGAGTAACCTCCGCTCATTGCAACTAGAGAAAACCTGCATACAGCAATGAAGACCCAACGCAGCCAAAAAATAAAAAAATAATGTAAAAGAATATTAAGAAAAGAATCTACATATTTGTATAACTGAATCACTTTGCTGTACAGCAGAAATTAACAACGTTGTAAATCAACTGCACTTCAATTTAGAAAACTGATTTTAAAAGATTTTTATATAAATTGAAAAATATAAAATAAAATTATTGAAAGGAAATAGGTCTTTAGGTTTCAGAGTAGTCTAAGTTTTATTACATATGAATCAGAGAGCAGAAAATATGAAAGAGGGCTTCCCTGGTGGTGCAGTGGTTAAGAATCTGCCTGCCAATGCAGAGGACATGGGTTCGATCTCTGGCCCGGGAAGATCCCACATGCCGTGGAACAACTAAGCCCATGTGCCACAACTACTGAGCCTGCGCTCTAGAGCCCGCATGCCACAACTACTGAAGCCCACACGCCTAGAGCCCGTGCTCTGCAACGAAGAGAAGCCACCACCATGCAGAAGCCCGTTCACCACAACGAAGAGTAGCCCCCGCTTGCCGCAACTAGAGAAAGCCCACGTGCAACAAAGAAGACCCAATGCCGCCAAAAACAGAAAAACAACTCTGACCAGCCTGCCTCACAAAGTTGTTGGGATAATCCCAAGAAATAAAACTTTCTAAGCGCCAAAGCACTCTTCTCAAGGATAATGACTCACTCATTGGTACATCAATACTATTGTTTTATCTCAGTGTGTCCCCAAAACCATACTGCCTTGTCCACACATAGTCCATGTCCAAGTTCATGTACTATACAATAATACACACTTGAAAGAAGAGACATAGGTATGAAATAATTCAGAGAAAAATTTTTTTAGAAGAATGACTGGGGAAATGTACTTGAAGCAGATCAAAGGCCAAGATGGTATGGAGGTTTGCATGGCCAACATTCATTGGTATATTGTGACCCTCAGGGTATGTGATAAGAATAACTCCAGGAAGACAGATCGTGATGTAATAGGGCCACAACGTTTGTCAAGGCAGCAGGCATTTTGTTTTGTGGGCCCCCTCAGGATTCAGGGTTCACTTACCATCAGCAATGGGCCATACTTTGTGAGAAAGGCTTCCAGGGAAAAACAGGCCTGAGGCATGGTGAGGATCTCCAGAGCATCCTCATCCCAACAATTCCACACTTTGACACTTCCCTCCAAATCCACCGTGAATGCAAGATGCATCTGAAGGAGGGTCACCAGATGCATGATACTAGACTGCTGGGCTTGACCAGATCATAGTACCCTAAAGAACGAGAGTAACACTTCACGTGTTCAAAGAGCTCTTCACACCTACTGCCATTGTTTCATTCTGCAAGTGTTTTTTTTTAAATGAAGTATAGTTGACTTACAATGTTGTGTTAATTTCTGCTGTACAACCAAGTTATTCAGTTATACATATATATTTTTAAATATTCTTTTCCATTATGGTTTATCATAGGATATAGATATATATTTTAAATAAATTTATTTATTTATTTTTGGTTGTGTTGGGTCTTCATTGCTGCACACGGGCTTTCTCTAGTTGCAGCAAGCGGGGTCTACTCTTCATTGTGGTGCATGGGCTTCTCACTGCGGTGGCTTCTCCTGTTGTGGAGCACAGGCTCTAGGCGTGCGGTCTTCAGTAGTTGTGGCATGTGGGCTCAGTAGTTGTGGCTCACAGGCTCTAGAGTGCAGGCTCAGTAGTTGTGGTGCATGGGCTTAGTTGCTCCCCGGCATGTGGGATCTTCCTGGACCAGAGATCGAACCCATGTCTCCTGCATTGGCAGGCGGATTCTTAACCACTGCGCCACCAGGGAAGTCCCTATCATAGGATATTGAATATAGTTCCCTGTGCTATATAGTAGGACATTGGTGTTTATCCATTCTATATATAATAGTTACGTCTGCTAACCCCAACCTCCCACCCCATCCCTCCCCCAACGCCCTCTCCCTTGGCAACTATCAGTCTGTTCTCTATGTCCATGATTCTGTTTCTGTTTCATAGATAGGTTCATTTGTCATATTTTAGATTCCACATATAAGTGATATAATATGGTATTTGTCATTCTTTCTGACTTACTTCACTAGGGGTGATAATCCCTAGTTACATCCATGTTGCTAAAAATGGCATTATTTCATTCTTTTTTATAGCAGAGTAGTATTCCATTGTATAAATGTATCACATCTTCTTTACCTATTCCTCTGTCGATGGACGTTTAGGTTTTTTCCATATCTTGGCTATTGTGAATAGTGCTGCCTTGAACATAGGGGTGCATGTATCTTTTTGAATTATAGTTTTGTCTGGATATATGCTCAGGAGTGGGCTTGCTGGATCATATGTTAATTCTATTTTTAGTTTTCTGAGGAACCTCCATGTTGTTTTCCAGTATAGTGGCTGCACCAACTTACATTCCCACCAACTTTGTAGGAGGGTTCCCTTTTTCCCACACCCTTTTCAGCATTTGTTATTTGTAGACTCTTTACTGATGGCCATTCTGACTGGTGTGAGGTGGTACCTCATTGTAGTTTTGATTTGCTTTTCTCTAATAATTAGCGATGTTGAGCATCTTCTCATGTGCCTATTGGCCATCTGTATGTCTTCTTTGGAGAAATGTCTAGTTAGGGTCTTCTGCCCATTTTTGGATTCAGTAGTTGGGTTTTCTGTTGTTGAGTTGTATGAGCTGTCTGTATATTTTGGAAATTAAGCCCTTGTCAGTCGCATCATTTGCAAATATTTTCTCCCATTCTGTAGGTCGTCTTTTTGTTTTGTTTATGGTTTCCTTTGCTGTGCAAAGGCTTGTAAGTTTGATTAGCCCATTTGTTTATTTTTGTTTTTATTTCTATTACCTTGGGAGACTGACCTAAGAAAACACTGGTATGATTTATGTCAGAGAATGTTCTTCCTATGATCTTTTCTAGGAGTTTTATAGTGTCATGTCTTAAGTTTAAGTCTTTAAGCCATATTTGGTTTATTTTTGTGTATGGTGAGAGGGTGTATTCTAACTTCACTGATTTACACATGGCTGTCCAACTTTCCCAGCGCCACTTGCTGAAGAGACTGTCTTTTTCCCATTGTATATTCTTGCCTTGTTTGTTGAAGATTAATTGACCGTAGGTGTGTGGGTTTATTTCTGGGCTCTCTATTCTGTTCCATTGATCCATATGTCTGTTTTTGTGCCAATACCAGGCCGTTTTGATTACTGTAGCTTGTAATACTGTCTGAAGTCTGGGAGGGTTATGCCTCCTGCTTTGTTCTTTTTCTTCAGGATTGCTTTGGCAATTCTGGATCTTTTATGGTTCCATATGAATTTTAGGATTATTTGTTCTAGTTCTGTGAAAAATGTCATGGGTCATTTGATAAGGATCACATTAAACCTGTAGATAGCTTTTGGTAGTACCTGCCAGTGTTTATTTGGAAGCCTCTTCCAAATCAGATCCATTTCTTGCTTCTGGGAAAAGAAGCAGACAGTTCTCCTAAACATCTCAATCATTTAAGAGGTAGTGAATATGGAAAAGGAACTATGCAATATATTCCAAGGCAGGAACTCACTACATGACTGATATAAAGAACCATCAGACTACCTGGGCTCAAATCAGTTCTGCCTCTTACTAGCAGTGTGATATTCCCCAAGTTACCCCTGTGGCTTCTTACAGAGCTGTTGTATTACATTTCACAACACATGAAACAAACTTAGAATTCTGCCAGGTACACTGTAAGAGTTCAAAGTCATCAACTATTATAATTGTTATTCTGTCAACAACCTTGTACACTGCAATCAAGACAGAAGAGTTTCCCTTCTAGACTTTTCTTTAGCCTTTTAAAAATTGTGAAGTATATCGTACAAGAGCAAAGAACAAAGTTCAATAAATTATTACAAAGTGATCAATATAACTACTTCTAAGCCCTCTTGTTCTTGCTCATTTACTAACTCCCCCAACCTTTCAATGTAATCACTATTTTGATTCCCAACACTATAACAGTTTGCCTGTGTAGTATTATCTACTGTTGTATAATAAATCATTCCAATATTGGGTGGCTTAAAACAACAACAAGCTTTTGTTATCTCACAGTTTCTGGTAGCTAGAAGTTCAGGTGCAGCTTGGCTAGGTAGTTCTGGCTCAGTCTCCTGTGAGGCTGAAGCCAAGTTCCACTTTCAAGATGGTTCACTCATAAGGCCGGCAAATGTGTGCTGGCTACTGCAGGAGTCCTCAGTACTTCACCACACAGACCTATCTGTAGGACTTGTTGAGTGTCCTAACATTGTGGCTGGCTTTCTAAGAGCCAATGACTTGAGAAGGAGTGTTTTATGATTTAGCTTCAGAAGTTATGCACCATCATTTCCACAATATTGTATTGGTTACAAAAGTCAGACCTATTCAATGCAGGAGTGGACTACAGAAGATCATGAATACTATGGGACAAGGAATATTGAGGGCCATCTTAAAGGCTGGCTGACATAGTACACCTTGTACCCCCTAATGATTTACCTCTCTCCCACATTCAAAATACACTCACTAAAAAAAAAACAAAAAACAAAAAACAAACACTGTCTCCCAATACCCCCAAGTATCTCATACCATTACAATATCATTCAAAATATAGGATCTTGTTGTTTAATTAGGCCTAGGTGAGGCTCTTTAGATTCAGTTCATCTCGATGTGAAAATCTTAGAACTAAGTATACGAATTTTTGTCCCCTACATTCCCGAAATACAAAGGTAGGGCAGGCATAGGACAACATTATAGACACTCTCATTCAAGAAAGGAGAAAGTGGAAAAATTAGGTGGTTTGGGGTGGTGGGAAACACCAAGGAATCACCACTACACAGAAAATTTGAAATCCAATAGAGAACACGCTTGCATTATTAGGAGTCAAGGCCTGGGAAAGATTCTTCATGACTCTTGGCTTCACTCTCTAGGCTTTTGGTACTGTCTTCTGAGTTATCTTTCCTTTTCCATATATGGTAGCCCAATTTTGTAGCTGAGTAGTTTTTGAAGTCTGCTTATTGCCTGTAAAAGTTTGGGATTCAAACGACTCTTTTCCTGGGACTTCCCTGTTGGCACAGTGGTTAAGAATCCGCCTGCCAATGCAGGGGAAATGGATTTGAGCCCTGGTCCAGGAAGATCCCACATGCCGCGGAGCAACTAAGCCCGTGTGCCACAACTACCGACCCTGCGCTCTAGAGCCCACGAGCCACAACTACTGAGCCCACGTGCCACAACTACTAAAGCCCGCACGCCTAGAGCCCGTGCTCCGCAACAAGAGAAGCCACCGCAATGAGAAGCCTGCGCACTGCAACGAAGAGTAGCCCCTGTTCGCTGCAACTAGAGAAAGCCCGCATGCAGGAACAAAGATCCAGTGCAGCCAAAAATAAATAAATAAATAAAAAGAATACTCAAGATTTCCAAAGAGAAAATATATGAATAAATGGAGAGACAGTCCATGCTCCTAGATTATAACTTAAGTATTATGACTATGCTAGTTTCTAGACTCTTCTAAAAATTCATTTCATTCCCAATCAATATTCCAGTTGGACTGAAGATCTTTGATAAATGAAGGACACTATGGATAAGTTAGTAGACAGCTGGCAGAACAAGAGGAGATATTTGCCACACCTAAAAACAACAAGCTAATATGTGGAATGTATATGCAAAAAAGCAATAAGGAAATACACAACAAACCAATAGAAAAATAGGCAGAGGCCATGGTTTTATAGAATAATAAAGACAAAAGACTAATTAGCATATGAAGGATGTTCAAAAGCTCATGGATAACCACACAAATTCAAACTAAAACAATGAGATACCAATTTGCACCTGTTATAGCAAAAATCAAAAGGCTGGGTAATGTCCAATGCTGGTGATGAGTTGAAAATATCTGTACTCTCACTATCTGTGGTGATAGGGAAGACTGTTACAGTCACTCTGAGGAGCAATCTACCACTTCTGATGCAAAGTAAGTAATTAAATATATATGTATCTGATGGTCTAGCATTTACCACAAAGAAATTCTCTCATACTTGTAAAGTGACATACTTGTTTACCGCAGAGTTATTCATGGTGGCAGGTGGCAGGTTTGGGGGCAGCCTGGGTGAGACTAGTCAAGAAATCAAGGTTAGAGCTGCATAGAGTTCTATGCAGCTTTCAGAATAAATCAGATGTATACTTAGCAATATGGTAGATATCAAAACATTGCACTGAGAGAAAAAGCAAGGGACGAACTAATACAAGTAACACAACATTGTAACATAAGTTAAAAATAAACAAACACAAATATATATTTTGCACAAACACATGTAAGCAAAATGATATGCACTGAACTCATTAAAATGGCTGGCTATGGTGTATGGAGAAAGGGAATGAATGAATGAATGAACGAATGAATAGCAGCCCCTCCCCACAGTCCTTCACCAAAGCAGAATAGAAACTCTATTTTTTTTTCCAGTTTCTCTGTATTTTTTTAAAAATTTTTATTGGAGTATAGTTGCTTTACAATGTTGTGTTAGTTTCAGGTGTACAGCAAAGTGAATCTGTTATACATATACATATATCCACTCTTTTTTAGATTCTTCTCCCATATAGGCCATTACAGAGTATTGAGCAGAGTTCCCTGTGCTATACAGTAGGTCCTTATTAGTTATCAATTTTATATATAGTAGTGTATATGTGTCAATCCCAATCCCCCAACTTATCCCTCCCCACCCTCCCCCAGAAACTCTGTTCTTGACAAGATCATAAAGAATATGGTATCTCCCACAGGGGGACTAACAATTATCACTGATTGATAGTCAACCATGTATCCTGCACTGTCACATGCTTTGCCTGCACCTCCTCTCCTGTGTTTCTCACAGCCCCCACCATGAGGAAGCTGTTGCTATTAGCTGCATTTCATATTCAGAGATGCAGAGGTCAAGAGGGAGATGTGACTTACCCAAGGCCACAGAGCTAGGGACTAGCAGGGCTGAGTCTTGAACCTGGAAGGTCAGTTCTAGACTCTATTCTTTTACACCACTTTCTATGCCTCAAATAACAGTCTATGTGCCTCTGACCGGACTCTGCTTCATGTCAACTCCACTGTCTACCCTCCACCTTTTCTGCCCCATGTAAGTTCCTATAGGCTCTTCTGGGGTCCAAAGACTCACATAAGCATCCGCATCCATAGCTCTCCTCTTCTCATTCCACTCCATTTTGTGCTTTTGTTCTTCTTCAATGTCTAGGATGTCTCTAGACTGCCTTAATTCATAGAATAATTGCTCAGCATTCCTCTTGCTGGACTATGGGTATAGTTACCAGTATGGTAGTTTTTCTCTTAATTTCCCCAAATTTGATTTATCTAAGCATATATTTCCCTTGCAGGAAAAATCCTGAACTTACCATTAAAGAACTTACTGAATCCCCAGATGATCAAGTGAAACACGACGACTGCCTTTATATCCCTTTAGAGGAGAATGCTAGTGCTGGAGGGAAGCAATAGCTACGATCAAACTCATTGATTTGCTTCTTCAGTAAATGATTCTCTTTTTCTATGAATTTGTTGTGTGTGTTTGTTTTTTAGATCTCACATATGAGATCATGCAGTATTTGTCTTTCTCTGTCTGACGTATTTCACTTAGCATAATGTCCTCAAGGTCCATCCATGTTGTTGCAAATGGCAGGGTTCCCTTCTTTTTTTATGGCTGAATTATTCATACACACACACACACACACAGTCTCACAGCTTCTTTATCCATTCATTAATCAATGGGCACTTAGGTTGTTTCCATGTCTTGGCTATTGTAAATAATGCTGCTATGAACATGGGGATGCAGATATCTGTTCAACATAGTGTTTTCGTTTCCTTTGCAAATATTCACAGAAGCAGAATTGTTAGATTATACGATAGTTCTATTAACTCTCTGAGGAATATTCACATTGTTTTCCATAGTGGCTATACCAATTTACCATCCCACTAACAGTGCACAAGTGTTCCCTTTTCTCTACATCCTTGCCAGCATTTATTATCTCTTATCTTTTCAATAACAGCTATTCTAACAGGTGTGAGATGATATTTCATTGTTGTTTTGATTTGCACTTCCCTTATGATTAGTGATGTTGAACATCTTTTCATGTACCTGTTGACCATTCATATATCTTCTTTGGAAAAATGTCTATTCTTGCTGTATAAAAATTAATTAATTAAAATTCAAAAATTCAAAAAAAATAAATAAAATTACATAAATGAGCTCTTTAACATTCGGTAATTCTACACTGTTCTTTTATAACTTATATTTATGTTCCACTTCCCCATAAAATGTTATCCAAATGTAATACTTTTTATGTTTGAAAAACATTTTATTGATCACATCTTTGTAATAAAAATATGTATGTATTAAAGTAAAATTTAAAAATTAAAAAAAAAAAGTCTATTCAGGTCCTTTGCCCATTTTAAAATTGGATTGTTTTATTTTCCCTAATGAGTTGGGGAAGGAGCTCGTTTCACATAGGGTTCCTGTCTCCTGTTCAGCTGGGTTGTTAGCTGGTCTGCTAGGGCTTCTCCTGGAGTCCAGATGATTGTGAGAGGGAGACGGGGTGGTGGTGGCAATGCTGGCTAACTTATTTCCTGGGTCATGGTGGTTATTGTGTTTCTGAGGTTTCTTTTGCTGTGCCCTAGGGCAGGGCTTTACTGAGCCACCCATCTCATGACTGAGAGCTTTGCAACTTACTAAGGACTATTCTCTTCCATCTTGGGAAGGCTGGGATGACTTGCTGAGTGAGGTTGCTGTGTTGGGACATAGAGGTGTGGTCACAATGACTGGGACTTTCATTGCCCATCTTCTGAGACTTGGAGGTTTGTTCAGGCTTGCTGTTATCCATCATATCCTGTATTTAGGGAAGTTTTTCTGGCTTACTAGGGTTCCTGTTGTCTCATGTTCAGTACTGGGTGGATTAATTTGCTGGCCTTCACTCACTGTGTCAACTGACTTGTGCATAATCTGAGTTGCTACAACTCCCCTTGTCTGTGGCTCATAGTTGAGTGAAGTACTGGCTTGTCATTTGTGGAGTCAGGGTTGGGAGTCTAGGGTTCCAGAATCAGAGGTTAGAATTTATGGGTTGGTGTTTAGGGATTAGAGGTTGGGATTAGGAGGTTAGAGGATGTCAGTGGCTCAGAATCTAGAAACAAAGTCTAGGGTTAAAGGGTTATGAGTTTAGGGGCTAGGGCTTGGGTTAGGGGTGGAAATCTGTATCAGAGATATTAAGGTTAGAATGGTGGTCAGGGATCAAAAGTGTCCAAATCAAGGGTCAGATATTTGGGTGGTGGTTAGGGACTGGGGTGGGGTTAGACGCTAGGGCTGCACCAAGGGCCTAAGGTTTAGGACTTGAGTTTAAGGACAAGCGTCATGGTTTCAAGGTTAGCTTCAGAAGAGAATGAGTCAGGGTCAGGGTCTGAAGAGCTAGGGTTAGGTTACAAGTCAAAAAAGTTAGATCACTGTCAGTGATAGGGTTAGGGGCTTAGGAAATAAGATTTAGGGTAAGGTTAGGGACTAGGGTTGGGATTTGTTACAGTTAGGGAGGCAGGGTGAGGGTAACTCCCTCTTTTTCCTTGCTGTGGACAGGTTCTCCAAGTAGACAGAAGGCAGCAGGTTCTATGGTCACATAAGCCCCAAATTCCAGGAGATAACATGTCAAGGTTTCACGCCAACTCTCTCATTGCACGCCCCTTTTGACCAGGACAACACCAGGCCCTGAGATTCAAGGAATCAGTAGGGGAGGGATATGCCAATCTCCCTCTCCTGCAGGCACTATCCTGTATCTGCAAGTCGGGCTCTTGGGGTCCTCTTTACCTGGCTCAGGGAAACCACCTTTTCTCCTCTGAGGTACTCTGCAATCTTACTAATTGTGTTCAACAGATTTCTAGTCATACATACACACACACACACACACAGACACACATCCGCACACACATCCACACATATAGAGAGGAAGCTAGTGATACGGCTGGAGGGTTGCTAGCCAGATTCTGCTCTCTTCTTTAGTAAGGCCAGAAGAAAGGGTGGGCTAAAGCAACAAAGTTAGGTGCAAGTTCTCAGAAGAAAAACAGAAAAGGGTAATGGGAAAGAGAATGATGAGAAAGGATGTTGCTTTAGATAGTAAAGTCTGGCCAGGCCTCTCTGAGGAGATGACACAAGGCCAAGGAGGGAATCAAGCAAATACTGGGGAGATGAGCTTTCAGGCAGTGAGCACCTCCTGCGGGGGCCTTGAGGTGGGAACAAGGTAGTGGAATGGTAGGAGGGGAGAGCGGTTTGTGAAGGCACACAGGTCAGGAAAGGTCAAGTCAGACAGTATTTTAAGGGCGATGGTGAGAAGTTTGGATTTTGTTCTCAATAGAATGGGAAAACACGGCAGTTTCTTTAGGCAGAGGAGTGATGTGAACTGCTTTATATATTAAAAAGATGAATCTGGTGGTTGTATGAAAAATAAGCCACAGAAGGGTAAGAATAGATAATCCATGTAGAGATGAGGCTGACTTGGGCTAGGAAATGGTAAGAAGAGATTAGATTCAGGATACAGTTGAAGGCTAAAACCAAAAGGTTGGCTAATAGATTGTTGAGGGGAATGAAGCAAAGAAAGGAACCAAAAATATGCCTGAGTTTTTTGGAAAATTTGATAGCTAATGACAGGAGCTGAGTTCAGGGGATCAAAAGTTCAGTTTACGACATTAACAGTAAAAGAAAACAATATACATTTCATCTAAAAAGTGAGTGTGGGGGACTTCCCTGGTGGCGCAGTGGTTAAGAATCCGCCTGCCAATGCAGGGGTCACGGGTTCGAGCCCTGGTCCGGGAAGATCCCATATGCTGCGGAGCAACTAAGCCCGTGCGCCACAACTACTGAGCCTGCGCTCTAGAGCCCGCAAGCCACAACTACTGAGCCCGTGTGCCTAGAGCCTGTTCTCCACAATAAGAGAAGCCACCGCAATGAGAAGCCTGCACACTGCAACTAGAGAAAGCCCGTGTGCAGCAACGAAGACCCAACGCAGCCAATAATTAATTAATTAATTAATTAAAAAAAAAAAGTGACTGTGAAGGTATTGTAAGTGTACTTTTTTTTCACGGAAAATATTTGTTTCAGCAGTTGTCAGCAGAGATGGTGATTCAAAGCTAGACAGAAATGTCTATCAGTGTTTTTAAAGCAAATAATCTCTCTCAATCAGGGGCTTATTATCTATTCATTTTGTGAATATTCATGCCATTTCCTCTATTTTAATCTTCCCCTTTCCTACTTTCAGGGTAACTATTGTCAAGAATTGTGAAGAGCCATGGATTTTACCCTACTTTCAAAAATACTGGCAGAAGTCACAAAACTGAATCAGAGATAAGAGTTTATTACTCTCAGCAAAAGTAATATCCAGAATGTCAGGTTATTTGCTCTGGTTCCTTAAGCCCCGATTCCCACAGGGCAATGTGGAGGACCAGGTAACAGCTACACACACCGTGGGTTCCATTACAAGAGAGGAACCCAGGGACAAGCGCACAGCTCTTTTGAGCAAGCAGCAAACACTGTAGCAAGCAGTAAGTAAGTCAGAATCCCTCCCCTGGAGACGAGCAGTTATGTGGTGGTCACTCTGACCTACTTAGTTGCCTATATGACCCACTACAGATACTTCTCAGTAGCAGAAATGGGTCAGCCTTGCAGTCGGGAACACTCAGCCAGAATGTACAGGGATGCTCAGGGCCCATAGTGGACTACGTCTCCTAACAACTAGTCAAAACATTTAAACAAAAGCATCACTGACTCTCAAAAAATTCTCCTATTCTAGGCTCACTCTGGTGGAGTTGCCTCGGAAATAAGGTTTGCTCACCAGATTATCTAAGGTACTATTTATATAGTGAACTCAAACTAAGCACAGTGCCAACAAGTAAATTCAGCTTTGCTCCTTTGCATTTTAAATATTCTAATATGAATTAATTCTAGAGCTACATTAATATCATCTTGAAGCTATATGGTGAGATTTCAAATACAAAGTCTATAAACATTAAAAAAAAAAAAGTCCCAGCATGTTTTACATAATGATGTCTCTTTCTCATTCCGGTGGTGCGATCTAAGCACTGTGTAGTGTGATCTTGGTGATGTATGAATCTGACACAGAAGTCCTGCTGACAGTACACACTTTGTGCCAAATTCAGAATACAACCATAAAACCACTCAGAAGGACCTGACTGCGAGGTAAGTAATCAGCATTTGAGGCAGATAACAGAACTTATTTCTACAGATTCTGTTCTTGTCACAGTGAACTATTCTAACGTGCTCAGAAGTTGATAAAACTTTCCACTTTACAAATACAAAAATTTTGAGCAAATAAACAAATACTCCTTGTCTGCCTCTGAAGGGAATTAATAAATTAGGAGGTATCTTAAAATCTAATGGAATAAGATCTTATTCTAATTGTCTTTTAGAAAGAATATTGCTTATTAAGTGCTCACATATACACACATATGTATATTTTTACATATATATTAAAAATTTTTTAATTTCTTAATGTTGGCTCTTTAGGATTATTTTTTCCTAAAGCTAGAAATCAGGAAAAAAATTTTACATAAAAATTTAATGGCCTTGGTGACTAGGTTATAAGGTAAGAAGCAAAAAATTACTCTCGAACAACTTAAGTTTTAAAGCTTTGTCTTTTCTATAGATGCAGTGAGAAAGATTTAATGCCGTTAGACATTTTAGATTGGGGCTGGCTGTAACACCTATTTTATAAAAGGATAAGTCCCATTTAGCATCTGGCTCCCCTGGGAGTGCTACTGAGATGTCTGCTTTGGTCACCTTGGGTAGAGGTTGGCCTATTAGAAAAAGGAGGACACAAACACACCAAGATACATCAGTGTCTCTTCTTTGATAAGGTGGGAACACTCAGGAACAATCAGTCAGTCTTAGAACCTCACGGGAAAGGACTATTTCAGGTGATCTTAATCACAAATACTGTTCTTAAGCTATCAGACATATAACCAAGGATATAAGCTTCCCAGTTTAAACACGTAGTGATCCAACTTTGAGGCTCACTAAAGGGCCTCCAGAAACAGATGGCTTCTAGAAGTAGACAGTTTCCTTTTGCTATTTTACCAATCAAGAAGATCATACTAAAAAAAAAAAAAAAAAAAGATCATACTATTGGTAGACAGTTTCCTCCCTTATATTTTATTATTTGTCTCTTTCTCCTTTTTTTTTCTCTTTCCTTTTATGTTAATTTTTTTTTGTCCTTCACTGTCAATTTCCAACTCCTAAATTTATTATCTAGCTTTTCCAAGTACTCAAAACAAAACCCTCGGTTACTCTCATGTTACTGAGAGACCAACATGGTTACTTATCAAAAGGGACCAAAGACACTGGATTTCACTGATGTGTACAAAGACATTTTACCCTGGCTAGGTGACTCATAATTCAACTATGATTCAAACAGAAAATTAAGGGACTTCCCCAGCAGTCCAGTGGTTAAGACTCCGCGCTTCCACTGAAGGGGGTGTGGGTTCGATCCCTGGTTGGGGAACTAAGATCCCACATGCCACATGGAGTGGCCAAAAAAAAAAAACCCAGCAAATTAAGGTATTTCAAACCTTGGAGGCCCAATAGACTACAATAAATTCACTGGCTAGGACAGTCTTCAACTACATACTGACCTGCTAAAATGAGGACTGTGCAACTGCTAACATATTTTTTTAATACCAGGGTTTATATTACAGAAGTAAAACAATCAGTTAATCAATTGAGAAAGAAAGCCACTTCATTAGCTAAACTTGACTAAACCAATCCTTGGGACTTATTCTCCTGATTAAACAGGTCAATGAGTAAGTTGGATATGAAATGGGTTCCAAATATGTTTAATAGTATTTAGGATTCCCTTGCTCTTTTTGCCATCTTCTGCTGTTTAATATTCAGGGGTCTAAATACTGTTAAACAGCCATTCCCCTCACACAACATTCAATTCATGTTACTGCCTCAGAAGGACACGAAGTCCTCGGGGCCAATTTGGATTAGAGCTGAAGCTGACTAAAAGGGAGACGTTCAGAAATTCTGATAAGGGAAATAGTATAGACCTCGAAGAACTATGATGAAGGTGCTTACAAAGGATATTGATAGACAGTATTTTTCCAGAGACCGCCTGACACATACACATGAGCTAATCTTCTAAGGTCTTCTGGAGAAACTACAGCCAAGTGAAGCTGTATTATTTAGTAATCCATCCACTTGCTCCAGGGCAGAATACCCTAACTGGCTTCTTTGTTGGCTGCTAGCTAATCAGCAGCTTATCCACAGAAAACAAAAGCCACAATTTTCAAACTACTGTAACAGGGAAGAGCCAAATCTGACAACATGTTGGATCTGTTTCTTTTAGTTTAACCTTTGCTTCCCATTGCTTTTGTTCACTAAAAGGATACTGTCTATACATAATGGCCTGCCTCAGGAACCCTGCCCCTCTGCCTGAATGTTAAACCAAAGTGCCTTTGTTCAGGGAAACATCCGGACCCTGTTCCACCTGTGGATGGCTGCAAGAAAGAAGAAATTAACACATCCCCTCCCTGAGGCTGGCCATTACAGGGGATATTTGCAAAACGTATGGTCTTTTTACTTTACTTCCTCATCTCCTCCCCATCTCTGTGCTAGAAAAGAAAATGGCATCCAAAACCCGATAAGATGGTTATTTTGAGACTTTAGTCTGCTGGATTTCTGAATAAAGTCGTATTCCTTGCCTCAACACCTCCTCTCCGATTTATTGGCCTGTTGTGTGGCGAGCAGACCGAGCTTGGACTCGGTAACACCACCTGCAATTTTCCTTCTTCCCTCTCTACTTTTTCTCTTATAGAAATCCTGTTTTCGCTTTTGCTGGATTAAATCAATCAATCAATCAATCAATCAATCAATCAATCGTTTTCCCTTGTATAAAGTAAAAGTTTTAAAATTATTCTTTGACAAGGGGAGGATTGGTTCTTGGCCTCCTGTTTTCTGTCTGCATTTTCTCCCATGGTCAATTCTTCAGACATATGAGAAATGGAATATTTCCTGCCATATCAGTAAACAAAGGATGTCACAGTCATCCGCACTTGCAGCCCTCCAATGAGAGCTGGTGAGCTCTGAGGGAACTCAGGAAGGAAAGAATACCTGCCATCTAGCAGCCATCAGACTGCAGCCACTCCGTACAGTGAGCCCTGAGGAAACTCAGGATGTGAAAATCCAGGATACTGGCCCCAGACAGCTGAGGTGCATATCACAGGAATGATTTCAGTGAGCCCATACTCTTGCATCTTCCTGTACATAGAAAAGCGCTAAATTCCTTAACTTGGGATATCTGGTTTTCTTTAATTAACAATAATCTTTTGATGTTCCCGACTACCTGCCCTTTGTTACAAAACGTCTATATAACCTGGCTCCCTGCCTCGCCTCCTTGGAGCAGTTTTCTCAGGGTTACTTGAGATGCTGCCTCCTGGGCTTGAGGTCCTAAAAATTCCTACCGAATGAAACATAACTTTTAGGTTGTGAATAATTTTTAAGTCCACACATATTTCCAACCATCCCCTCTTTGACAACTCCCAAACCTAACCTTACTCAATCACCAACAAGCTAGTTCTGCTTGAATGTACTATCACTGCAAACTCACCACATCCCAAACTGAAATTATTTTCTTCTTGAAGCCAAGCTCTTGACTAATTCCCAAACATACAGGTTGCAACTTGTCTGTATGTTATTTTCATACTATTACTATTAGAAAGTAAATGCTTCTTGGCCTGATCCCCTGGGTCCACGAGGAAGGATTTCCCCTGAACACTCCTGGCCTCTTGGCACACCTCTGCTCTCCTGGCTGAAGCTTCAGGGACAGAGAGCCAGGCAATTGTAGCATGGCTCCTTCCTCCTCCCTTATTTCGAGAACCACTTAGCCACAGATTCTGCTACTCTAGGTGGGAAGTTTTACAGGAGTGGGCGCTGCCCGTGGCAGGAGTGGAGGAATAAGATTTATTCAAAGGAATGTTAGGATCTGAAGATTTGGCAGAGAATGTAAAAAAAAGAGACCAGGTAAGGAAATGTGGGGATCACAACATCACATGTAAGTTGAGGCTATGATGGGACCAGTATCTGAGGCACTTCAAATGCTTTTCAAGTTAGCCATGTTGAATATAAGGCCAACACTGGCCTTGGCCTTAGTGAAACAGGAGGGAAGGAGGCAGGGCACAACCTTGGGAAGAATGACATAGCCCGAGGACATGACATAAACTGATTAGAACCAAATGGGTCCAAGATGGAGGACAAGTCAACTTCCACTGGACCTTGAGCCTCCGCATATGCTCACTGTAACACAGCAGCAAGCTAAATGACACACCCACAGGCGCCATGACAGTTCCAAGACCGACCAAAAGGATCAAAAAGTGGGCAGTGGCCCAATTCCTGGAAATCCCCACCCCTTCCTGGAAATCCCCACCCCTTCCTGAAATAGCTGGAATACTCCTCCCACTCATTAGCCTATGAAATTACCCACCCCTATAAAAACTGACAACCCCATACTCTGGTGCTTTTCTCACCTTCTGAGATGGCCCACACTCTTGTCTGTGGAGTGTTTCTCTCTAAATAAATCCACTTATTACCTATCACTTTGTCTCTCACTGAATTCTGCAATGAGACATCAAGAACCTGAGCTTCATTAAGTCCTGAAACCAGGTATGTGACCTCAGTTGGAAGACTGTGGGTTTTGGCCGGGTGAGTCCGGCTGCATGGGTTCAAGTCCCAATCAGGGTTTTGGCTGGGTTCGAGTCCTGGCCGCATGTCCCATTCTGGATTTAGGCTGGGTTTGAGTCCCGGCACGTGGGTTCAAGTCCCAATCTGAGGTGCACGGTTTCACACGGTTTCATTAGCACACACCCATAGCCTTGTGGGGCATCTGCAGACCCTAAGCAGCAGAGGGGATCTCAGTGAGGCAGCCTTGCTGAGGCACAGATTTGACTGTGGGGAAGTCTTTCCCTCTACAGGCCTTTTAGACATCAGAGGCAAAACAATTATTTGGCCCTTTACAATGCTTTTTAGCTAGTTCGACAGGCCAGGGGCTTTAAGTCACAATTAAGTTCCACATATGCTAAGAACACAAGTGTGTAAGCTCCGAACTTTAGTACCAGCCTAGCAGGCAGCATGGAAAGGTTGTCCCAGATTCCATCCCTTATGTTCTGAGCCATACTCAAGGCCAAAGGACAAAATTGGAGGAACGCATGCATTTTTTTTCTACATGGATTAAGGGTCACTCCGCACCTGATGGTCTGTTTTTCAAAAACTCTGGCCATGGTTTTACAGTTCTGAGATTTACACTGCAGCTTCAATTGTAAAAGAGTGGTAGGTTTTATTTATAACAAAAAAGAAACAGTGCCCTGTTACCACCAAAACATGCCATCTTCTTAGACTGAAGTAGAAAAGACATTCAATGAAATGACCACAGCCACAGAAGTTGAAAAGATAATGAGAAAAGCCTAGGCCTGAACATTGTTTCGAAGAATCACATATGTTCAGAAAGACCAGGAAGAAAGGCAGAGCTTTAGAAACCTGCCCTATCAGATTAGGAGCAGTGCAAGAATGAAAACAATGGAAGAGACACTTTCTTAAGAGAAAGTTGACATCTTGGAAAACAGCTGAGAGGCAAATTTCATTTCCTCCCCACCTTCCACAGTCCAGCAAAGGGCCAGCCCTATGGGTCTTCCTTCTCTCCAACAATAAAATGTTAGAAACTCAGTGAGCCTTCTGGAAAGGAGTACAGGAACAGTAGAGAGAAAAACCCTCAAAGAGAAGTGCCTAATAGCAATGCTACTCCTCACCTGACACATTCAGAAGCTGAGGACAGTATCTTGAGGAACACATAGCAAAGGTCTTGATTCTCATTGGGTCCCTGGAAGAACAAACTTCAGGACAGCAGATTCAGGTAAAAAAAAAAACCTGCTGAGAATGAGTCTCAACTGAAACATGTCGGGTAAAGGAACTCCACCCCCCACAGCCCCACAGGAGACAGGTGTCCTGGGCATGAGCAACTCCACAGCAGAAGGCAGTGGCCCCTGAGCACTGCTCACAGGGGGCTAGGGAAGCTGTGTCATTAGAGCCCACCCTCAAGGCGGCCCTGCGGTGCCAGAAACCCAGGACCCAAAGGGGAAATGGTATTAAGTAATTTAAATATGCTGGATGAAAAAGAAAGACATTTCAAAAATCTCAAAGAAGACCTGGTTGGGGCTGCCGCTACTACTGTAAATTAACACTGCACGAAGGCAGCATCGTCTTAAATATCACTATCTAGAGACAAGACTAGACACAGGTAGATGTCCCTCTGGATAGAATGAACGTAAGTCATAATTAACCTCTTAATGGGTGATTCTCCCAACTGAGTTCAGACTTACAAGTTCAGAGTCATAACTGGTATAGAATTACTTCAGTCCCAGCAAAACTGAATCAAGAATTTTCCAGCTTATGCACCCCCTCACAGATATAACTGAGTATCGGTATCTTTTGACAGGTTTCTAGGGACAAAATTTCCCCTGCTATATCTGCTAGGGGCTGGGGACTAATTCTGTGAATGTGAGGGAATGCTGCGATAATTTTATAGGTCCTGTCAACTATTTAGATTTTGTTGTTGCTGTTGTTTTAAGTGAGGCTTATAAGAGACTAGGTATTGAACTTGGGTAGCACAGGGTTAGAAGGCAGGTGCATTAGGTTCTCACACTAAGTTATATTCTTCAACAGTTCCATCAGTATTGACATTTAGTCTCCACCTGCCTGCCGTTCCTCTATTTCTGTTAGTTATGAGCCCCGGTTTAGAAAAAGGGTGTTATTTATTGAGTCTCCCCCTAAAATCACATCTGCCCGTACTTTCATAACGTAGGCTTACTGTTGAGGATGGTCAAAGCAACTATAAAATAGAGAACTAAAACCTTCTACAGTGTGTGTAAGACAGACAGAAAGGTGAATTAACGACCATGGCCTAAAAATCAGCAAAATCTCTATAGCCCAGAGGTATGTAAATGAAGATCAAGGTGGGAAACAAAGTTGGACCTTGTGCATTTGGGAAAAAAGGCTAAAACTAAATGTTGGGTTAATGGGACTTGGTAAGTTTACTCTCATCCTCTGAAGGCAGCAATGGACATGTGCCTTCTTCACCAGCCAGACAGGTAAGAAATGGACTCTCCCAAAGACACCTTGTGGAAACAAGCTGCCAGAACCACAGACCCTCCTTCCAACATTCCAGGAGTGCAACACATGTACATGCAGGCACAAAATCAGTTTAAAAAAATGTTTTTTAATTGATGACATTTATAGTTTATTTTCACTATTCTCAAATTCAGTGATTCTCTCCAAGAAAAAAAAAGTACCACCCTTATTCAGCCTGCCACACTGCCCCTTCTCCATACTCACTGTCATCACCCTCTCCATACAGTATACAACACATCACGAATACCCTCAGTTCTCATCCCCTCACCCTGGACTGCTTCAGTGGACTCCATGGTAACCCCACCCCACATCCTACCCCAAATTCCTTAGCGACATGTTCAAGGGCCTTATGACTAGTTTCCCTCATGCCCTATGTACACTTGCTTTCCAACCAAGAATCCTCCCTCACCACCCCCGTATTAGCTATGCTCCTTCGCGTCCACATATCCCTCTGTGCTCAAAGACTTTTTTTTTTTTAAACATCTTTATTGGAGTATACTTGCTTTACAATGGTTAGTTTCTGCTTTATAACAAAGTGAATCTGTTATACATATGTCCCCATATCTCTTCCCTCTTGCATCTCCCTCCCTCCCACCCTCCGTATCCCACCCCTCTAGGTGGTCACAAAGCACCGAGCTGATCTCCCTGTGCTATGCGGCTGCTTCCCACTAGCTATCTATTTTACGTTTGGTAGTGTATATATGTCCATGCAACTCTCTCACTTTGTCCCAGCTTACCATTCCCCCTCCCCGTATGCTCAAGTCCATTCTCTAGTAGGTCTGCGTCTTTATTCCCGTCTTGCCCCTAGGTTCTTCATGACCATTTTTTTTTTTTTTAGATTCCATATATATGTGTTAGCATATGGTATTTGTTTTTCTCTTTCTGACTTACTTCACTCTATATGACAGACTCTAGGTCCATCCACCTCACTACAAATAACTCAGTTTCGTTTCTTTTTATGGCTAATATTCCACTGTATATATGTGCCACATCTTCTTTATCCATTCATCTGTTGATGGACACTCAGGTTGCTTCCACGTGCTGGCTATTGTAAAGAGCTGCAATGAACATTTTGGTACATGACTCTTTTTGAATTATGGTTTTGTCAGGGTATATACCCAGTAGTGGGATTGCTGGGTGGTATGGTAGTTATATTTTGAGTTTTTTTAGGAACCTCCATGCTGTTCTCAATAGTGGCTGTATCAATTTACATTCCCACCAACTGTGCAAGAGGATTCAATGGCTGCCTCTGACCTTGCGATCCAGCGCACGTAAGTTTTTTGCCCCCCGTGTCCCTCCGACAAATACTGGGCACCAACCATGTGCCAGGCACTACCCCAGACAAAGAATAAAAGAGAGATCGAGTGGGGCCAGGCCCACTACGGCGGCCCCGCTGGCGCGCATGTTCACTGCAGGGCTGCCACCTTGAAACGCCCATCCTGTCCTCTCTGAGCCACCTCCCCGAGCAGGGCCACCGGCCTGGCCCTCCCTTCCGCCTGAGGGCGCCCAAGCGGGCTTGGAAGAACAGCTACCGCACGGCATAGCTTCTTCTCCTTCCTGCTGCAGGGCCTCCTGGATCGGGGAGCACTCTGCCTCACCGGGCAAGGACCCTGAAGCGGGCTGCCCGGCCGAATGCCTGAAGGACCCCGCTTGCACCGAAGCCTAGCTATCGCAGTGCCTGGTGGCCGGTCTCCGCGGTGGGAGGATCAGGTGACTCGGACCCGAATTCCAGCAGGACTGGGGCTCCGAAGAGCCTAGAATCTAGCGTGGGCTTAGGCCTCGGTACAAGGGGACGGGGTCGCGCGGCTGCAGGCCTAGAGAAATGGAAGAGCAGGGTGGGGAAGAGGGCGGCGTCTAGAGCTGAGGCTGTGAGTCTGTGGGGCGGGGCTTCAGGTGTTGGAAGCAGAAAGCCGAGTTGACGGGTTGCAGGTCCCCGATGCGCTTGGGAGGATGAGAGGCATGGCTGGCGCCCTCCAGGAAGCACAAGAATAGGCGCCTCTGTTGTGGGGGTAAACGCCCAGGCAATTTCTAAAATTTATAATTCTCTAATCGAGTGACTTTTATGTTGAGCAAGTTTCTCGAACTGTTAACATTTGTTATAAACCAAGATCCAAGACAGGCATAACTTAGCTGGCATTAGGAAAGGAACCATGTCCTCCCCTGGATAGCCCCTAGCATTCTGGTCTTGGAATAGCTGAATCAGGTTCATTCATTGATTCATTCAACAAATACTGTTGAGAGCCATCTATGTGCTAGGCACTCTGTGTAAGTACAGAGGATACGATGGTGAGCGAAACAGATCCCTGCTTTCATAGAGCTGACCTTCTAGTGGGGAAGAGACAACTGAAGAAAACGTGAAAGGAGCCATGAGAATGTATAACAGGGGAAGTGAACTAAGATCTAGTGGGTGAGTAGGAGGTAACCAGAGGAAGCACTTTCTGGACTGTGAAAACTTCTCAGGCAAAGGCTGTCAGGCCAGAATGTCTTGGAGCTGTAAGGCCCGTGAAGCTGGAGCAAAAGCAAGTTAAGAAGTGTGGAGTTCCAGATGAGGCTAGAGAGGTACGCAGGGATAAGATCATGCGAAGCCTAGTAGGACATGATAAGGCTTTGGGGTTTTATCATAAAAGCAGGGTACACTTTGAAGGGTTAAGGAGGGAAATGATATGATTAGATTTGCATTTTTAGTTCACTGTGGCTGCTGTGTGGAGAACAGATTGTAGAGGGTGGCAAGAGTAGAAACTGGGAGACCACTGAAGAGGCTGTTGCAGAAGTCCAGAGGGGGTTGATGATGTCTTGGACTGTGGTGGTGGCAGTTGAGAAGGAGAGAATTGTACAGATTTGAGATACACTAGCTAGGTAAAATTGCGAGAACTCAGTGATATCATGGATATGGAGGGTAAGGAAGGGGAGGTGCCAAGGATGTCTCTCCCTAGATATATGGCGAAGATTCTGCTCGCTTTTGGGTTCTCACCACCTAGGATGTTAGGGAAGCTGGGTTGGCTGATCTTGTACTGGTCAGACTGTGCTTAGCTCTGTGGATTGAGTGGAGCATCAAGCTGAATGCTGTAGAAAGGACATGAATAGGAGAGACCTTGGCACAGTTTCTCCATGTGGGCCAGACCCTAGCACTGCTTTTAATGTGATTGTCAGGCTACTTTCGGGCTAAGAGAAATGAGACGGTCGTCCAGACTGTCCCTGTGTGTGTTCATGGAAGCCTTCTCTGTATTTGTTGGCAAATTTAGAGGTTCCACCAGATAATCTTTGAGACCTTAGTCCTGCAGAGATGATCAATTTCTTACATGTAAATAGAATTTCAAAGTTGGAAGAGATCTCAAGTTTTCTTAGTCCAGTTTATAAAATACTTTTATGTTCTTTATATCATTTTCACAATTATTTATTGAGCTCTTACACCATGATTAGACACTAGAAATAGTGTCTTGTTCTTTTCTCTGAAGATGAATAGAATAAGACTGTATAGGTTCATTTAGTCAGTAAAACTGATTTTAAGCACCTTTGTGCCAGGCAGTTTTAGCTGCTTCAGATACAAAATGATTACAACTTGTCTTTGACCTTGGAGTTGCATGTCTGCAAACCTTGCCCTTGAGGACAGCTGAGTGTATTAAAGGGTTTGATTTGGGCGGGATAGATCCTGACTTATCTGTAAGATTAGATAAGAAATGGTATGCATCCAGCAGACTTTTTGGGGGGTATCCTGGCAAGATCCCAATTCTTGTCCATCCAATCTTCAAATTCTGTAATTGATGGGAGGGCACTGTGGGAACAGTTATTGTACCCTTGTGGGTGCTCTTCAGGAATGTAAATTGTAAATTCTCTGTAAAACACAAAAGAAAGGAAGGGACGGGAGTACTGCCAGAGACAGGTCGTGTTTAAACTTGAACTTCTCCTGAATGGGTCACTCTTTTGCAGGTTTACAGTTGCACTAACCAGATTATGTGCTCCACTGGGCAACCTGAATGGCCCCTCTACCACTCCCTTCCCTCAACCCCATGAACCCAAATGGGCAAATTAAATACTAAGCAACTGTCATGTGCTTTATCAGTGTCAGGAGTGAGAGCCCTGGTTGACTTGCAAAACTGCACAGGCTCCAGAATAGGAAGGGTGGGGAGTGCAGCACTGACGGGTCTCTTATCTGACTCTCTGATGGCAGGAAGGAGATGACCTCGATCTTACGGAGCCCTCAGGCTCTCCAGCTTACTCTGGCTCTGATCAAGCCTGATGCAGTTGCTCACCCACTGATTCTGGAGGTAAGAACAAGTCCTAAGCCTCTACTCTATGTCGGAGGCATTGCTTCTGTTTCAGGTGCCATAGGGCCATTTGCGAAGACTGACAACACAGTCCTGTGCTAGATGGTGTGGAGGCAAAGTTAGAAGCCATGACTCTGACCCTAAGGAGATTAAAAATGTATTGGAGAATTGGAACAGATATAAAATATAAGAAAGGATCCAATACGATAAGAAAAACCAAACCTCAAGGCAATGTATGTATATTAGTTCTCTACTGATGCATAACAAATTACCACAAACTTAGCAGCTTAAAACAACACTCATTATCTCACAGTTCTAGAATTTAGAGGTCCAGTAGGTTTGGCTGAGCTCGGCTGGGTTCTCTCCTTAGAGTTTCACAAAGCCAAGTTCCAGTTATCAGCTGACTGGGCCCTTATCTAAAGGGTCGGGGGAAGATCCACTTTGAAACTCATTCAGGTTGGCAGAATTTGGTTTCTGTGGTTATAGGACTGAGATAGATCCCCATGTCCTTGCCGGCCTTCAGGTGGGGCCTACCATTTTTAGAGTCCACTCACATTCCTCATCACATGGCTCACTCCATCTTCAAGACAGCAACAGGACGTCTCTTTTCTTCTGACCCACCAATGGGACAGACCCTCAAGTCCTAGGCTCTGAAGGGTCCTCAAGGTTCTTTTGGTCTGCCTGGGTCTCCCATTCACTCAAATGATCCCTTTGACTGACTTTTATCTTTGGGGGGGGTGGTGTTTATCCAGGCTGTTCATCAGCAGATTCTGAGCAACAAGTTCCTTATTGTACGAATGAGAGAACTTCTGTGGAGAAAGGAAGATTGCCAGAAGTTTTACCAGGAGCATGAAGGTAGGATCAACAGTCCTCTGAGTGGGAGGCTTCTCTATCACAAGAGAGATTTTACCTGGACACACAATGTCAGGCTCTCTCTGACCTACCAATCGTAAAATTGCAGCCAGTCTTCTAAAATCTTGGTTTATACACAAACTTTTCATGATTATCAATATTTTTTAAATGTTTTCTAGGAGGGTTCTACGTCATGGTCCCAACAAGTAACTTAGTTTTATGTCCTGATACTATCCCTAGTTAACAATTTATTCTGTCAGACATTGTCCAAAGGCTCATGATTTCATTTAATTCCCCAGCAACCCCATGAAGTAGGTATTGTTATGTCCCCAGCACACAGATTAGAAAACTAAATTAGGGAAGTTAATGATTTACCCGAAACTACACAGGTTGCAAGTTGGAGGGCCTGGATTCAGACCCAGGTATGTCAGACGCCAAGGTCCTTGTTCTTTTCTCTAAAACAGTTTTTATCATTCCAAATAGGGAGTCAGAAGTATAAAAAGTTCTCTTGGCACCAGTGTCTTGATGAAGGTACTCTCTTTGCAGGGCGTTTTTTCTATCAGCGGCTGGTGGAGTTCATGGCCAGGTATTTCTCATTTTGGTTCCAACATCTTCATCCACTGAGTCTTATTTCCCCTGCCCCCTAAATAGATTTTTTAATTTTATTTGCCACTCTTTAAACTTGTAACCAGTGTCAAGTGTCTGAAGAAACATGGGCTTGGGCCAACACTGACCTTGTGGCCACTTGTCCCATGGTAGTTAACTGCTCCAGGGGCTGCAGAAGAGTATTGTTGAATGCTGCCTAGCAACTCTTCTGATCCCTGTGGCCTCTCTTGCTCATCAGCAGTGGCCTTCCATCACCTTCTATTTGAAGCAGTATTGGCACTCAACTAGAAAGGCAAGGAGACTCTCAGGATGTCCAGTGTGCCTTTATTTGTGCTCTACTCATGGTATGCCCTCCTGGACCCGATAGCCAGATTCCTGACATGTGCTCCATTTGTCCACAGTGGGCCAATCCGAGCCTACATCCTCGCCCACAAGGATGCCATCCAGCTCTGGAGGACAGTGATGGGACCCACCAGAGTGTTTCGAGCATGCCACGTGGCCCCAGATTCAATTCGTGGGAGTTTCGGCCTCACTGACACCCGTAATACAACCCATGGCTCAGGTGAGTCTGCCTCCTGTGTCCACAGTATTTAATAAGTGAAGTTGGTTTGAGGTTGGTGGGCAGGCAGTATGGTGGGGTTGAGAGCCAGGTCCCTCAGTGAGCTTTCTTCCCAGTTGTGTTTCTGGCCCTTTGTGGCCACCTCAGCAGATGCGGCCCCAGGACTTAGGGGCAGGAGAAGTATAGGCTCTGGTTTCTGAACCTGATTATGATTGCCTCTTGCTTCCATCCTGCACTCCCTATGAGAACCCCTTCTCTTTTTTACCTCCCCTCACAGACTCTGTGGTTTCAGCCAGTAGAGAGATCGCAGCCTTCTTTCCCGACTTCAGTGAACAGCGCTGGTATGAGGAAGAGGAGCCCCAGTTGCGCTGTGGCCCTGTGCGCTACAATCCAGAGGGAGGCATCCACTTTGCAGCTGGAACAGGAGGCCCAGGGCCAACCTGACGCAGGCCTGTTGGTCTGTGAAGAGTGGTGGCATTGCCTAGCCTTTTCTCGCAGACCTCTGGTCCAGAGCATTCTCCTAGGACCAGGGAGGCCTGGGGCTCATTGTGCCATCTCTGCTGGGCACCGCCACCTGCGTAAGAGCCTAGCTCCTCACTGCTACCTCTTCTAGAATCTAACTCTCTATCTACCTCTTCTCTGGAAAGTTCATGGGTGGTTCAGAGGAATGATGGCTCCTTTTTTTTCTGAGAACTGTTCATCCTTTCTCAAGGAGGGGCTTGCCTAACTGACTTGCCTGAAAAATGCAGTGACCGTATTAGCAACATTTGGTCTATTTTCCTTAATAAAGGTCAGTATTCTACTGAATCCTGCAGGCTGGGAGCACTACTCTATGTACTGTCTCTCTATCCCTAACTGGAGTAATGAAATCTGTCCTGAAGTCAAGTTTCTGGTCTATGCTAAGTAAAGAGAGAATCGTGGGACTTGCCTAGTAGTGCAGTGGTTAAGAATCCGCCTGCCAACGCAGGGGACACGGGTTCGAGCCCTGGTGCGGGAAGATCCCACATGCTGCGGAGCAACTAAGCCCGTGCGCCACAACTATTGAGCCCGCGCGCCTAGAGCCTGTGCTCCACAACAAGATGAAGCCACCGCAATGAGAAGCCTGTGCACCGCAACGAAGAGTAGCCCCCGCTTGCTGCAACTAGAGAAAGCCTGCGTGCAGCAACGAAGACCCAACGCAGCCAAAAATAAATAAATAAAATAAATTAATTTTTTTTTTTAAAAAAAAGGGAGAATCGTGAAGAAATCTCCCAGGAGGTTCACACACAGTGTGCAGCTTATGTAGTGCATGAGGCACCCAGTGACGGAGCTGACTGTGGGCTCAAATCCATGCTGTGCACCTGGCACAGGGCTGCATCCTGGAAGAAGGGGCACCTTTTGTTTGAACAAAAGTATGTCTGCCCAGTAGAGGCATATTGTTATGACTCACTTTTTTTTCCGATTTGCACAAAGCCACTAAAGCTAGCCATGTCTCTGCTGTAGCTGAGGATGACGGTTATCTACTACTGCATGACAAATCACCTCAAGATTTTGTGGCTTAAAACAATGACTTAGGGACGTCACTGGTGGTCCAGTGGTTAAGAATCCGCCTTCCAATGCAGGGGAGGCGGGTTCGATCCCTGGTCAGGGAACTAAGATCCCACATGCCACGTGGCAATTAAGCCCGTGCACCCCAACTACTGAGCCCATGCGCCACAACTAGAGAGCCCACGTGCCACAAACTACAGAGCCCACGTGCTCTGGAGCCCGCGCTCCACAACTACAGAGCCCACGCACCACAACTAGAGAGAAGCCCATGTGCTGTAACAAAGAGCCCGCGTGCCGCAGTGAAAGATCCCATGTGCCACAACTAAGACCTGACACAGCCAAAAATAAATAAATAAATAAATATTAAAAAACAACAACAACAACAACGATTCATTCTTATGTGTCTGTGGATTGGCTGGGTGATTCTGCTGGGCTCACTGGGACTCACTCACATGGCTGCATTCAGCATTTGGGTCCAACATGGTCTTTCATCCTGAGCTGCTTCATAGCATGGTTGTTTCAAGGTTCCAAGAGAGCAGGCCCCCATTCACAAGCTCATCATGCTTCTGCTTGTGTCATGTTTGCTGATATCCCATTGACAAAGGCCAAGTCACATGGCCAAGCCCTGAGTCCACGCATAGGGCATGGACAGTGGGAGGTGTGAATCACTGGGGGCCATTACCATGACAATCTACAAACTGAAAGTCGTGAGGAGCCTTGAATTTATATAGAACTTATGAAAACAAATATTTGCACAGGTCAACAAAGGAGATGAAGAAATAGCCAGAGAAGGAAGGAAAAAACCGAGGGTGTGTGGATCAGGAAAGCCAAGAGAAGACAGTGTTTAGATAATGAAGCAATGTTGAATGCTGTTGAGAAGTCCAGAATAATGAAGCCCTTAAAGTACCCCCTAAATATGGCAGCATGGAGATCGCTGTGACCTTGGCAAGAGCGGCAGCTCTGGAGTGGTAGGGAGCTTACTTTGTGTGGAAGACAGTGGGTTGAAGCATTTATACTGTCGTACTACCTGTGGGTTTAGAGTGGGATACCTAGGAGTCTTAGAGAATCTTCTTACAACTGAATCTGTAAGTGTATGTCTACATATGCTCCCATCTTCTTCTATCTTCCTGTTAACAACATAGGAAGGGTCCTGCTTCCTGTTAAGCCAGTCCTTCCGTGTTGCTCTGAATCCCATCTCCTTGCTTTTTTGGTTGTCTAGTCTTTACTGCACTTTTACCCTTCTCCACTGAGTCCTTCTCCTTTGAATTCAAACATGTTTTGGTGTCTCCCATTTCTCAAAATCATTTTAACCTCATTTTCCCCTTTGGCTACCTGTTTCTTCATCTCTGTACAGCCAAGTTCATATCAGTTGTCTGCACTGACAGGCTCACCCCCATTTTCTCAGCAGCCCATTACAGTATGGCGTGCACACTCACCATTTGAGAGGAGACTGGTTGGTTTCTTTTTCTCTTCTTTTTAAATATCTATCTGTCTAGGCTGTGTCGGGTCTTAGTTGTGGCATGCGGAATCTTTAGTTGTAGCATGCAGGACCTTTTTAGTTGCAGCATGTGGGATATTTTACTTGCGGCATGCAGGCTTCCTAAGTTGCGGCGTGTGGACTCTTAGTTGCGGCATGCATGCGGGATCTAGTTCCCCACCAGGGATCAAACCCGGGCATCCTGCATTGGAAGCACGGAGTCTTACCCACTGGACCACCAGGGAGGTCCCAGGAGACTGGTTTCTTCATGCCTTTATTGCTGTTGCCCAGCACAGTGCCAGACGTGTATATCATTGCTCCATAAATAGTAATGGACTATCCATCCATACCCTGGTCTTTGACATCACTTAGAATTCCTACATCTCTAAATTCTTTAAATCCTACTTTAAAATCATTGTCTTCTACATCCCTCTCTCATGTCTTCCAAACCTAGACCATTCACTCGTCCATTCTCCTAGGTAACTTTCTTGTATATTCTTCTCCCTCTTCAAACCTCCAACACTTCTTCCTCCTTCCTCACTCTCCAGCTACTGACCTTGCTTCCTCTTTCAGGAAGATAACAGAAACAGCCAGAAGAGACTCCTCACACTCCCAAGACCACATTGAGGACCTACCTGCATCTGTGCTCGCACGCTTCCCTCCCGTTAGGATGAACAATGAACAAACCTTCCAAGCTCCTGTTTAGAGCCATCCCCATTCTGTGCAGGAGATCCTATCTTCTCCCACATACTCAAGGCATTGCTCCAGCAGTTATTTTCTCTCTCTCCTACATCATCAGGAGATGGATCTTACAAACATGCTATAGTCTCTCTCATATAAAAAATAAAATAAAAGCAAACTTTCTTGATACTACATCTCTTTCATGCCACTGTCCCATTTCTCTGCTCACCTTTACAGCAAAACTCTCAAAAGATTAGCCTAGAACATCAGTGGCCAGTGACTTTCACTCTAGACAAAACAGTGTAGCCCCATTTCTCTCTGCTCCTCCCTGCTGAGTACAACTGTATACCTGAAAATAATACAAGACACAATCGAGAAAACTCTATAAGGTTCTCTGAAGAACTAGTTTGGGACCTGAGGACTGGAGGAACATCACAGCAGCGGGGCATGTTCAGTCTTCCCACACAACAGAACAAGGCGGTCCAGACAAGGCATTTCTCCAACCCTAACCCAGCAACAGATGGAAGCCTGGCTGGCCTATTCTCCCCCGCAAAGCTAAACAAAGGCCAGCTAAAAACACCAGGCAAACTGACAAGAGAGACTGATCAGGAGCCCCAGCTATCGGTAAGCAGCCAGAGGAAGCACTCTCCTTCCCTCCATTTTTCGTATCTAATCCTTAAAGCTCTGTACCTGTGAATATTTCTTGCTCCACGTGCCCCTCAGTCCCTACCTATATGGCCACTGTAGAGAAGACATCCTTGGTGACTGAGTAGAGTGAAATGACTAGAGATTTAAGTGAAGGGAATGGATGTGACTGGCAAGACAGAGTGCACAGAGTGGAGGGGAGGGAGGAGAATGCTGGGACTGAAACAATCCAGCATGTGGTGGTGAAGTACCCTACAAAAGGCTGAGGGTGACCACAGAAGCTGGAAAACAGTTGAAAGAGTGTGGGGAGAGGACAGGAATAAGAAAAAGGTAATCAAATTCTGCTGAGGCTGCAAGAGAAATGAAGACTGAGCAAAAAGGGGGATTAAAAAAATATTATTGCTGTGCTCCAGCAACAGTGTCCACTAAATGGTGGGTATAGAAAAGAGTGGAGAGGACTGAGAAGTGTTTGGGATGAAAGAGTGAATAAATGGGGATTACTTCCAAGTCTGTTAAAAGATATAGTAGATGGAAAGAAAATGGGATTAGACGAGAATTTTTCAGAATAGTAATAATTTGAACATGCTTAAATGCTAAGGAAGTGGAGTCGTTAGAGACGGATTGGTTTACAATAAATATAATTTATAATCATTAAAATTCCTGAGAAGCAGGAGGGACTAGGACGCAAACACACTTTAGAGGAAAAGGTCAATCTTGGAATTAAAGATAGCTCCTCCTTCACTATAGGAGAGAGGCATAGGAATGCTTGCATGTTTCATTGTGGGGATGTTAGCTCTTTCTTCAGCAATATCTCTTTCATTTGTCAAACAGGAGTCAAAGCCATCTATTGAAAGTGAGGGGAAAGATGAAATTCATAAAGCATGAAAAGGTTTGAAATAATACTTATGAAGCATGGGAAAGGGAACTGACTCATGAGACACAGTAGGATTACCAGGCATTTCTGAGGGCAAATTAAGAACTCTGTGACCCCGTATTTGGAATATGAGTCACATGCCTTGTCATGTGTTGTGCTGAGTTGCAGCCATGAAATATGCAATTGGTGGAATCATCTAAGATCAGGGATTTCATGAGCAGGTTTGGTGAAAGATCAAAGGGACAAGGAATATTTAGTCTTGGCAAGTAAATAGTTGAAACAATCATCCAAGGATTAAACTGGACACAAAAAAGAAATGGACAGAGAGGACAATGGAGGGTTCACACTTGGTGGCAAACCTGTGTGCACAAGATGTGAGTGAACAGGTTGGCAGTTTGGACACTGTGGTCGGGGTGAGGGTGTTCTGAGTTATTTGAAAGGTAGAATGTGCGGGTGAACACAGTGTTTCCTCTCAAGTTGTTTGGAAAGGAGGTGCAGGGATTAGAAGCTGGAGCTTTGGTGACAGATCGGAATTCAAATCCTGGTTCTATCACTTTCTAGCTATGTGACTTTAGCTATATTTGTCTCCACTCAATTCAGTTGTTAAATGAGAAAGTCATACTTAACTTTTAGAGTTACTGTGAGGATTAAACTAACTCATGCACATAAGGTCAAAAACCCAAGATCTCAATAAATGACAATTTAAATGATCTCTTCTTCTCTTTCTTTGGATTTCAGATAGAAAGAGTTAAGTTAATCACATCTCTCAGTGTATGACTTAATCTCACACTATTTTCCTTTGTCTATTTTAGCACATTTAATTACTGACAATGTTTTTGACAAGACTGTACAATTAAAAATGGCTTTCTCATATACAAACTTAGGTAATGCATAGAGATAGCTGATAGATTATGATTAGGGTAGGACACAATTCTAGTTACCACCTTACCAAGAGGAGTTAAAACCAAATGAAATCACATAAGTTGATCTCACACTCTTTATGCTGAGGTTAAAGTAAGCATTCCTGTCCCCTGTAGGGAATGTAGACCACAGAAACGGCACCATGGCCAAAGTACACGACTGATTTCTTATGAAAGTGACTGTAATATTAGTCTAGCAGAAATAGAACTTTGATTCATTGAACCCATTAACAAAATAAAATAGGCTCTTTGACAGCTCAGACAGAAACCCAGCTCAGTGGAGTACAAAGCTAGGATTCAGGGTTGGAGGACCGAGACTGCCTGAGTCTCTCACAGTGAGAAGCCTGGATGACCGCGGAAGAAGGTTTCCAAAGGAGCAGAGGGCAGGGCAGGGCAGGGAGGGTGTGTGGCTCAAATGAGCTGGGCTGGAGGCTTAAGGAAACATGTTAGTGAGTTAAATCAAGTGATGGAAGTTGAGAAATTCCAGCAGTTTTCCCCCTAGAAGTAGAAGCCACAATCCTCATGTGATTGAGTCCCTCTGAAAAACATGTTATATATAAACCTCTGTGGTCCAGAGTTTTCTCACAAACAGAGATAAGTCTCTTCCATGTGGGCATCAAGAGCTACAAACTTATTTGGGGTCCTGGGAGAAATTGGCTCCTCCTGTCTCTCTCAGAGCATTTTGCATAAGCAGGTGGGCTGGGGGCGGGGGGGGGGGTTGGTCATCTAGTTAGTGGTTTAAGATTTTTAACTCACAGGTCTGGGAACTGTGGACAAGATGAGAATTTCATGGAGTCTTTCTCCTCTTTCAGCTTTGCCTGTCGCTACAAAGGTAGTATTGTGGTAACTGGGTTACTGGCAGTGTAGCCACAGTTGAGTGGCCTTTTTTTCTCCTGAAGTAACAGCATAGCAGGAAATGAGGGCTTATATGTAGCTAGTTTATTTTGAGAAGTGATCTCAGAAAATAAGAGTGGAGGCACTGGGAGAGTGGGAGAGTAAAACAGCGAAGAGAAAGCCAACCCAAGAAAGGGGTACTGAGGTGGTCACCACTGTGGACAACTGGCCTCCATCTAGCTGGAAGTCCTCTCCCTCCCATCAGAGACCAAGAAGCTGGGGACCTGCCCACTGGTTTCCATCATCCATTGTTAAGCATTTCCACAGGAAGACTGAACTCCCCTGCGGGTCCAAATCTGCGTATTGCCAGAAAGGCTTCCTGCACCGCATCAGTAGAGAAGCTCCTGGGAGGAACACAAGAGAAATGGACTTAAGGAGCTCTCTGATTTCACCTGGGTGCAGCAACTGCCATGGTAAGGATGTGGCCAAGAGATGGAGTATAGAAGTTGTCCAAGGCCATCCTTCCCTGTTCATGCTTTGGTCTACGTGTAGCTCAGCATAGCCCAGAGCCAGGCAAGATGCTGGTGAGCCACAATCTCTATTTAAGACTCAATATAAGCTGATTAGTGGGGAAAAAACCTCCCCATTTCCTACTACTGCAACTAGACATGAGGCCACAACTGATTCTTATTATCTCCATCCTTTACCAACCATATTATAATTCCTCCCCCCAGAGTCAGCACTTACAGGTCTAAGATGCTTATATACTGATCCCTTACATGTTTCACCCTGATGTAAGAGCTGACGGCTGTGAGGGTCCACTGAAGATTATCCCTGGTATGAAGCACATCAGAGAATCCCCTGGGATCAGATGTACTCTTCCCTTCCCCTTGGGGAGAAGCAATGTCAGCAACTCATGATGATCAAGGTTGATCACTTACATATGATAGCTCTTTGTTTTCCTGGTGGTCCACCACCATGACAAGCCCCAAATGACCCAGTTAGTCATAGCATTACTTCAGTGTATGCTTCCTGTGATGCTCTTTGGCTAAAGGATCTCCCCCTTTCCTCCTCCATTCCCCTCCCATCCCCAGTAACAAGGAAAGGGCCTTTCTAGGCACAGAAAGCACAAATTTTTGCCAGGTGCTATTTCTGCAGTGCCCTATCACAGAGGTTTCCACCTTGGAAACCTTCAATATGCTACCTTGGAATCCTTATTCCTGAATACCAAGCTGAATCCAAGTACCACCCCTTATTAGTTGTGTGAACATGGGCAAATTATCTACATTTCTGGGCTTCTCTGGTGGCGCAGTGGTTGAGAATCTGCCTGCCGATGCAGGGGACACGGGTTCGAGCCCTGGTCTGGGAAGATCCCACATGCCACGGAGCAACTAAGCCCGTGTGCCACAACTACTGAACCTACGCGTCTGGAGCCTGTGCTCCGCAACAAGAGAGGCTGCGATAGTGAGAGGCCCACGCACCGCGATGAAGAGGGCCCCCGCTCGCCGCAACTGGAGAAAGCCCTCGCACAGAAACGAAGACCCAACACAGCCAAAAATAAATAAATAAATTAATTTTAAAAAAATTATCTACATTTCTGATTTCTTCACCTACATAAGACTGGTTGTTCTTGTTACCAACATCATATATTTGGATTTTTTCCTTGTCTCTCTTCTTTACTTGTGGACAATCCACCATGAGTCCTAAGCATCCCTCTAAATGTTCATTTGGCAATGAGGATGTGATGCTGTGATAAAGACATGGCTTTCTGGAAGAAAGGCAAAGGATCCCATAGGCCAGTTCCAGGGATATGGTACTGGGATCTATCAGAAAATGTTCTCGCCCAGTGGGGCCCCACTGTCCTACCTGTTGATAAAAATTTATAGGCTGACTGATGAGAGGTAGGATTGTAACAAGCCCCTAGATGTGGCCTTGATTGTTGCTTACTTTCTTCCAGGAGAGAAGGGACGAATGCTCTGACAATGGGACAGACAGCTCTGCAGTCAAGCTGAAAGGTGATCCTTAGCCAAGCAGTCTCCGAAGCTGAAGTAAATGTCAGCAATGAAGACAGAACTTTCTGAGGAGTGAAAACACTCAGAAACCAAAGCTCCTTTGGTTGAGCCATGAGGCAGCCACTTAAAAGTGAAAAATGCAAAGCCTTCCATACTGGCACAGAGCAGCATTCTCCAAACTCCCTTCCTCTCTATCCCAACTGCAGCTGCTTCCAGGAGGGACCAGGCTTCCCTGTCCCCAAGGGGGACCAAAGGCCACATGCTGTTCAAGTATGCTGGGATATTTTCTTTTTTTTAAAGATTTATTGATTTATTGTTAATTTTTTTGGGGGGGGGCTACGTTGGGGCTTAGTTGCGGCACGTGTGGTCTTCACTGAGGCATGTGGGATCTTTCGCTGCAGCGCACAGGCTCATTGCGGTGTGCGGGCTTCTCTCTAGTTGTGGCGTGCAGGTTCCAGAGCGTGTGGGCTCTGTAGTTTGCGGCACGCAGGCTCTCTAGTTGAGGCGCACAAGCTCAGTAGTTGCAGCACACGGACTTAGTTGCCCCACGGCATGTGGGATCTAGTTCCCTGACTGGGGGATCGAGCCCACATCCCCTGCATTGTAAGGTGGATTCTTTACCACTGGACCACCAGGGAAGTCCCAGGGGTATTTTCAAAGAGGAGAGGTTCAAATTTTTATATCTCTGCTGGATACAAGTGCCTAAGTCACCATCCTACCTGGTCCTGTGGGAGGGAAGGGGGTGCTGAGTGCAGGTGTGGCCAGAAGCACTGAGGACTGCAGTGTAGAGTCACGGTGGCATGGTGGCCATGGAGCCATACAGATAACCCAGGAGCTCACTGGATGCCAGGAGGCACACAGGGAGGGGTGGCAGCACCAACCCTGGGGTGAGAACCCAGAGGAGGAAAAAAGCCTCCCTGCTGTCCCCCATGGACTCTGCCTTCCATGGTCTCCTGGTGGCTGTGGCTTTAGCCCCTGATGTACATGTACTAAACTCCTTGGATGGTCTTCCAATAGGGGGAAAAATGCACCCAAATTCAGTTGATGGGTTTGCAGTGGGGAAGGGCAGCTAAAGTGACCTTGGGAGTGGGGCTTCTGAGCTGACCCAGTGTACTGTCATTGTGGCTTTCACTGCTGACTGCATAACTGATGTGATGTTTTACACGCTTGTAATGAGAATGTGCATGTGCATTTAGGGACTGTCACATATACAGAAGTGATCTGTCCTTCCGACTGGTTCAACAGACGCAAGATAGAATCCCAGGAGCAGGAGAAATCACAGCTTTAAAGACTTAACAGCTGTTGGAAAACTCAGAGTGGACAAGGTCAGTGGGACAGAACGGAAAGAGCCCTGGATTGAGAGCTGGACTTCAAGAACTGGTTCATCTTCCAAAGATAAGTTTGATAGTGGGAAAACAAAATCATAACAGATACTGCATGTTGTGCAACTACCATCTCCCAGACGCAGATACACCTTCTATATGACCATTATTTCCTATGAGAATAACTTCTAAAATTTAAAAATGATTATTTACAGAAGACGGCTGTATGTATTTGTCTCAACCTGAAATCAAGTAAGTTCATTTTCTATTTCTACATTTGCATACGTTTCACTTAAAAGCAAATAAAATTTATTAAAATATAATTTTAAAATAAATTTTAAAATTTATTAAAAATACTTTCAGTACAGATTCAGCTTGAGAATAGGGAGTAAAATAGAAATCCAGCAAAATTTGGATATTTCAAAAGACAGATACTTCTTCACAGTGTCTTTCAGAACATTCACAAGTTTTCTCACCTGTCAGCCTTCCACCACACAAAATTCTTTCTCATTAAATTGGAATCTCCAAGTTCAAATACTCTTGTACCCAAGAATTCCCTCCCATGAATTCACCATTCCACAAATTCTCCCAGAGGCTTATTTTTGGTCATATATGGCCCTGGGGAACATGAGCCCTTGAATCACCCAAGGTCAAGATGAAGAGTGGGATTCACTTGCCCAAATGAGCAGCCCTGGATGCCTAATCTGATGCTCCCTTTATCCCAGTTCTCCAGGAGCCACTTCGGATTCATGAGTCTGGGACTCTAAGGTTCTGAGAGCCCATGATCCCCTTATGACTCACAAATGCCTGGGCCTCATGGCCATCCTCCTCTCCTCCTCTCCTGAAGAGGCTAACCCTAGCGCCCAGCATCTGAATAACAGAAGCCAGTTTTGGGGGCCTTAATTCCACCTCTCACCCTAAGGCCCAGAAATAGGTATTACTGAGGTCAGGGTATGAAGGGCTCTTCATACCCTCTCAAGATGTGGAAAGTAGGGGCAACAAGGCAAGGGAGAAGAAGGAATGATGATGGAAACAGCTGCAGAAAACCAGGACCCCTGGGATGGAGTCGAGAGATCACTCCCACAAAGCCCCATGGGAAAGTGGCTCTAAATGCAGACCCACTGACGTGTTAAAACTGTGCGAAAGTAGGGTGAGGTAGTGGGGGTGCCTCTATTACCCAGGGAGGCGGAAGGTAGGGAATCAGTGACAGCAACTTGAGCTGACGTTGAAAGGGTCTATCCTCACCCCCATGGAAGCTGGGAAACAAGCAGATGTAGCAAGTAGCCCCTTGGGTGCCCTCTCTGCTCCCTCCCAAAGCAAAAGAGGTCCCTCCTCCCCACAGTTCCATCCTTCGGGCACTTCAGCATTAGAAGAAAATTTGGGAAACAAAGGGAGAAATCTGCACTGGGGGACAAAGCTCAAGAAAAAGGGGCGAGGCATTTGGAGGGCTAAATGAAACTACCCCGAAAGAGACAAAGCCGAGCGCTTTTGGGGTGAGGTTGAAGGACAAGGCCAGCAAGAACACAGAGGCTGCCATGATCTCAGTTTTACTTACCAGGTCCTGCAGCCCTGAGTCTGAGATGCCTTATCACCCATCAGAAATGAGGCACCAGGGCTTCCCTGGTGGCGCAGTGGTTAAGAATCCGCCTGCCAAGGCAGGGGACACGGGTTTGAGCCCTGGTCCGGGAAGATCCCACATGCGGTGGAGCAACTAAGCCCGTGCGCCACAACTACTGAGCCTGCGCTCTAGAGCCCGCGTGCCACAACTACTGAAGCCCGTGCGCCTAGAGCCCGTGCTCTGCAACAAGAGAAGCCACCACAATGAGAAGCCCACGTACCGCAACAAAGAGTAGCCCCCGCTCACCGCAACTACAGAAAGCCTGCGCGCAGCAACGAACACCCAATGCAGCCAAAAATAAATAAATAAACAAATTTATAAAAAAAAAAAAAAAGAAAAGAAAGAAAGAAATGAGCCACCAGCCCCTACAGCAAAAATCCAGCTATTCCTCCCTGGCAGGAAATTCTATGAAGCCCAACAGTCCTGGAAGTGTTTGCCTCCTTTTCCCATCCCATCTCCTCCCACAATCCTTTATTGTGAAGATCTCACAACACCTCAAGACTATCATTGCAGAGATGGGGCCAATTTTAACCCCTGTCCATGAAGGAGTGACTCCTGATTGGAAGGCACCCAAAGCTATCTGCACCCACCTGGACAGAGGTCCCCTCTGCATCTCTCCCTGATTCCTAGGCCTGACAGTGGTCTTGCTGGGCCAGACTTGTGTGCTGTCTCTACAGTTTCTGCATGGATTTTAAGAGAAAATAAACATCTTTTTCCCATCATGTTTAAAGCAAGGTGTAAGACTATTAATTTTTCCACTTTTGTTGCCCTATCAGGAAGCAGCTTTGAGGTCACATGGAATGATGGTGGGGGGGGCCCCCCCTTCTCTGCTTGGCAACTCCTAGAGAAAACACAGACTTCCCTCTGTGGGTTTTAGCTAAGGCCATGGGAAAAGGGGCAGCACTATGGTGGTAGACCGGGCAGTAGTGCCTGAGTTGAAGTGTGGGGGGGAACCTACACTCCAGGTGCTCCCAGCCCTTACCCCCCACCAGGCTAACTCTAGAGACAACCACTTCCATGTGAGAGGCTGTGGACAAAGGCATCTGGACCAACAACCCCTTTTATCTCTCCTCCAGCCCCAAACCAAGCCAGATTTTGGTGGTGGTGGTGGGGGGGTGTTACAAAAAATCTCTCTCCTTCCTCTCTGTGGCAAATATCCTCTTGGCAAATAAAGACACTGGGGCCTGAGTAGACAGCCCTCCAGGGTATACCTACTGACATACAGCGCTAGGGCCAAGAAGAAAGTTAGGTGAACTATCAGGAACCTGGGCCACATGGGCCCTGGGAATGTAAGATAAGTGAGAGTGGGTTTGGTTCAAAGGGCCTTAGAACAATTACTGGAGGACTGATGTGAGAGTGTGGCTAAAAGACTGGGCACTGAGATTGAAGGGCTCAGGAGGGGCTGTGTTTAAAAACCCTAAAACCTGGTATTGGAAGGCTGATGGTGGGGCATTGCTAGTAACCTTATCCCTGTCCTTGGAGGGCCAAATAGCATGGTTTTGAGGTTTAGATCCTGAGACTGAAGAATTTGGGGGTGTGGTTAAAGGGACCTGGGTTTGGAACTGGAGGGTTAGGAAGGAGACATGGTTAAGGAGTCCCTCAGATTGGAGGGTGAGACTGAACCCTGAGTAATACCTAAAGTGGGGTAGAAGAGGATGCGTCAAAGGCTAGAGACGTAGACAAAAATAGAACAGGAAAGTGTCATAGAAGCCAATAGAAGGACACAGCTGAAGAAGGAAGTAGGTAGAAGCAAAGACCACTTCTCCAAGAGGACCATCACTTGGTACCTCTGTTCTCAGAGGCTAGACCTCTGCCATCTTCATACTCACAGAGGGTGTAAGGGGTCAGAAGACTGTCCCTGAAGCCCTCGCAGAGCTCTAGCAGGGTGGTAATGGATGGTGGAGAGATTTGACTCCCAGTATTTCTTATGAGCTCACCTCCAGCTAACACCTTACCCTCACTCCCTGTCAGGCTTCTCCCTGAGCATGTCCTCTGCTCTGTGATGAGGAGTGATGTCCAGCTAAAGCCTCACCCACACTACCTCACAATCAAGGCCTCTCCCTTGAGGGTGCCCTCTGATGTGGCTGACAACTGACTTGTTGCTAAAGTCACACCCTCACTCCTCGCACACCTAAGGCTTTTCCCTGAGTGTGTTCTCTGGTGTCTGATGAGGGCTGACTTATGGCTAAAGCCTTGCCCACATTCCCTGCACACATAAGGCTTTTCCCCTGAGTGCACCCTCTGATGCGTGCTGAGAGCTGACTTGTGGCTGAAGTCTTGCCCACATACCCTGCAACTCGTAAGGCTTCTCTCCTGTGTGTGTCCTCTGGTGTGTGTTTAGGATTATCTTGCGGCTAAAACCCCACCCACACTTCCTGCAAACAAAAGGCTTCTCACCTGAACGTGTCCTGTGGTGTGTGATGAGGTGTGATTTCACCCTAAAGCCTTGGCTACCGTTCCTGCACACATAAGGCTTATCCCCTGTGTGAATCCTCTGGTGCTTAATGAGGTCTGACTTTTCACTAATGCCTCGCCCACACATCATGCAAAGGGCTTCTCCCTTGTGTGCGTGTGACTTGTGGCTAAAAGCGTGCCCACACTCCCTGCATACATAAAGCTTCTCACCTGAGTGTGTACTCTGGTGGTTGTAGAGGGGTGACTTATCTATAAAGCCTTGTCCACAACTCCCCACATATATAAGGCTTTTCCCCCGTGTGTCCTGTGATGTCTGTTGAGATGTGACTTCCTGCTAAAGCTTCGCCCACACTTTCTGCACACAGGAGATATCCCCGCTCGTGACAGCCTGTGTCTGAAGAGGTCTGACTTCTGGCTAAAACCTAGTCCACACCTCTAAACCTGACTGCTCCAAATCCTGAGAGTTCTACCCTCTCAGGAATGTTGTCTGCTTCCCCAGAGCTTACCCTCTGGGCTGGACTGAGCTGTACCTTCAACACTTTGTTGCCTCCCTGAGAGCTTACTGGTAGTCCCTGGGGTGGGCAAGAGAAAACCACTTAAGTCCCCTTCTCATTTGTACTCCAAAACAAAGGTGTAGAGACTCCCATTCCTTGATCTTCTGCTTTGGCCCCCCAGTGGTTTTTATCAGAATGTTGTTGCTGCCACTGCTGGTGGTCATCTGGGCAAGGATCCCCTGGTTGGAGTTGATTTCCTGCACATGAACCTGGAATAAGATGACTGCAGGGGCTTCCCTGGTGGCGCAGTGGTTGAGAATCTGCCTGCTAATGCAGGGGACACGGGTTCGAGCCCTGGTCTGGGAAGATCCCACATGCCGTGGAGCAACTAGGCCCGTGAGCCACAACTACTGAGCCTGCGCATCTGGAGCCTGTGCTCCGCAACAAGAGAGGCCACGATAGTGAGAGGCCCACGCACCGCGATGAAGAGTGGCCCCCGCCTGCCACAACTAGAGAAAGCCCTCGCACAGAAACGAAGACCCAACATAGCAATCAATCACTCAATCAATAAAATAAATAAATCTTTAAAAAAAAAAAAAAAAAAAGATGACTGCAGAGTTCATGGTGGCTGAGAAATTGCTGACCGCCAAAGGCCAGAGGGCAGAGGGCAGAGGGGCCAGGGATGGACTTCTGGCTTTGAATCTGCTGAAGAAAGAAAGTTTTCAGTCAAAGTAGTCAGAGGAAGGGCTGGCTGGGCTTTTCTTCCTTGTCTTATAGTAAGATCTAGCCCATTAATCATTCACAGCTGTTAATATCTGTCTCTCCAAGACATGCTTCACCAGACCTGTATTTCCACTCAACTTCTTTTGACTTTTTATTTGGAAATAATTTCAAATGCAACAGAAAAGTTGCAAGAATAAGAACAATACAAAGAACAGCTGTATATCCTTTACCCTAATAACCTACTGCTAACATTTGTATTTTATAATATGTATATGTGTGTATACGTATATGTATATATATTTTTTTTCTTTGAATCATTTGAGAGTAAACTGCATACATCAATGCCCTTTACCCCTAAATACTTCAGTGTGTGTCTCATAAAAGTAGGGATATTCACTTTCATAGCCACAATACAGTTATCAACTCTGGTAAATTTTTTTTTTTTAATAAATTTATTTATTTATTTATTTATTTTTGGCTGCCTTGGGTCTTCGTTGCTGCTCACAGGCTTTCTCTAGTTGTGGTGGGTGGGGGCTACTCTTCATTGTGGTGCACGGGCTTCTCATTGTAGTGGCTTCTCTTGTTGTGCAGCACGGGCTCTAGGCACACAGGCTTCAGTAGTTGTGGCACATGAGCTCAGTAGTTGTGGCTTGTGGGCTCTAGAGCACAGGCTCAGTAGTTGTGGTGCACGGGCTTAGTTGCTCCGCGGCATGTGGGATCTTCCCAGACCAGGGATCGAACCTGTGTCCCCTGCATTGGCAGGTGGATTCTTAACCACTGTGCCATCAGGGAAGTCCTCAGCATTGACTTTTAAAGGGAGAGATGATGAGATCTGCTGGAGGGCTGCAGTCATGGGGTGGGAGAGAAAGAGGACTTGAGGATGACTCCATGGTCTGAGAAGTTGACTAAGCTGAACTGCTGTTACCTCGATGGGATAGTCTATGGAAGAGGCAGGTGGGGGGTGGCAGTCATATCAGGAGCTTAGTTCTGGGCATGTGGAGACACTTATGGGACATCCAACAGATGTCAAGCAAGTAGTCTGATATATACGAATGTAGATTTCAGGGAAGGAGTCCAAGCTTGGGAGGATGACATAGGCGGATTGACAAAGGTCTGGGACCCCTCATGCTCCTCTGTAGGCAAAGGTTTTCTGCAGTAGGGGCAGAATTTGCAAGTTGGTTCAACACCTTTGCCACAGTCTGGACAGGAGATCATGCTTTATGGGGTCACGGTCTGGCCCTCAGACTCACTGGGCTGGAAACTCCATCTTAACTGTGTCCTTCTCAGGTGCCCCACAGAAACTTCCGCTTGAACTCTGGTAAATTTAACATTTACATAATACTTTAACTATCATATATATTCCAATTTTGTCAATTGATCCAATAATGTCCTTTATAGCATTTTCCCTACAGTACAGGATTTAGTCTACAATCAGATATTACAATTAGTTTTCATGTTTCTTTAGTTTCCTTTAGTGTCTCTTTCATGAGACTGGCATTTTTGAAGAATAGAGTTCTTTTTTTAGGGAACATTCCTCATGTTCTAGAATATGTATAGAATGTTGCTGACATTTTCCTATGATTAGATTCAGATTATGTACTGTAGTCAATTTTTACATTTTACATCTTTTACTTGAATCAAAAAAAAAAAAAACCCACAGCAGAACCTATTATTCTACATATTATTCCAATAAATAATCTTCCAAGTAAGCATCAGAGGCATCTTCAACTTTGTATCTGCACTTACACTAAAATTATCTTCTAAGCCATAACCAGTTACACTGACACACACAGCTACAACCGTTTATTTCCAACAAGAGAGAACAATCCTATGACCTACATGGGAACGTACTTTGTGACTTTTCCTATGAGAAGAAAGAGTGGATTGACGTAGGAGTCACTCAGTCTGGATGTCTCCAATGCAGAAGGCAGCAGAGAATAGTTTAGCAGGGTTAAGTAACTTGTTCACAGTCACAAAGAAAGAAGAAACAAAACAGGGTTTGGGATGTGCTCTTAAACACTATACAAACCACAGATAACTCTGAACTAATCAGCATACAAAGGTTTATTTTCTACTAAATCTGTCCTTAAAGGAAAAAAAAAAAAGCTTCTAAGCAAATAATGAGACTCTTGCTGCTTTGACTAGGTCTCTGGAGAAAAGAAGCCAGTGAGAATTAAACCCCCTGACATAGAACAATCTGTTTGGGGAAAAACTAACCAAATTTGGCCTATAGACTAAATCTTGGGACAGGAGGTATTCTGGGCTTTGACCATGGTCTAGGGCTACAAAGCCATCCAGATATCCTGATCAGGAGATTCCCAGACACCCAGTCCAACTGCACTGACTCTCTCAGGACAGAATGAGGGGTGGCTAAGCCATGCTGCTCCAGAGGATCTACTGAGCCCAGTCCTGCCAGGACCCTCATCCATCCAAAGGAAGTATTCCCTAGAGCCATGAGAGTTCTGCCCTGGGATCAAGAATAGAAGAATGGGATGGGAGCAGGTCACTAAAGCCCATTCCAATCTCTTCCTTCTTTATTCTACATTCCTAATAAATAGAACTCTTTACTTTATTTTTTAAAAACCCAAAAAACCCCGTAATGTTCAGAGTAAAAACCAAGCCCTGAGAGCGGCCCACTAGGTTCCACATTCTTTCATAACCTATCGGCTTTCTGACTCCATCTATACTCCACCCTTCATTCCCTCCAATCTGAGCCACACTGAACTCCCTCCTGATGCCTTGCACTGGCTGGTTCCTATGTCTGGAACACGCTTCTCCCAGATATACTACTGGTATATTCCAAGAACCCAGAAGTGGACCTAACATATAATAGTTAATAAATACTTTTGCATGAATAAGTGATAGGAACAGAGTTAATTAAGAAAGAACTTAAAAGGTTAGGCAGAAGACAGAAACGTTCTCAATACTGTCAGAATCAAAAGCTCCTTTTCATAGTCTACGTCTTGCAACATCTCATTTACTGTCTTGTAATGAGATTCATATTTAATAAAATGTCCCCATACACAGAATTTTTTAAAAACAATGTAATGCCCTAACCAAAATATAAAAGAGAAATAAAAGAAAGTAATTTACAATAAAATTTATGTATTTCAATATGAATTTCACAGGACTACATTAGGAGACATAATGAAGCAATGAGATGCTTACAGCTACAGGCAGATCACTGTGGACATGACAGTTACAAATGCAGACAGACATGGATATGCCTTACTGATGACATGTGTATATTCTATTGGTGACAGACATAGGTGTGCTGTATGGGTGGTAACTCAAACACTACAACCAGCAATGCCATTGGTGATGTGATGTTTTCATTTTTTTTTTTCCAGTCGTGCTGCGCAGCTTGCAGGATCTTAGTTCCCTGACCAGGGATTGAACACGGGCCACGGCAGTAAAAGCGCCGAGCCCTAACCAATGGACCACCAGGGAATTCCCATGTTCTTCATGCTGATGAACATTTCTGGTTTTTTTTTTCTGCAAATGGCATTTTATCTATCTATCTATCTATCTATCTATCTATCTATCTATCTATCTATCTATTTATGGCTGCGTTGGGTCTTCACTGCTCCGCGAGGGCTTTCTCTACTTGTGGTGAGCGGGCTCTAGGCATGTGGGCACCAGTAGTTGTGGCACGCGGGCTCAGTAGTTGTGGCTCGTGGGCTCTAGAGCGCAGGCTTAGTAGTTGTGGCATATGGGCTTAGTTGCTCCGCAGCACGTGGGATCTTCCCAGAACAGGGATTGAACCTGTGTCCCCTGCATTGGCAGGCGGATTCTTAAGCACTGCGCCACCAGGGAAGTCCCTGGTGGACACTTCTTGATAAAGTTCAAAACTATTCTCCCTTGATTTATAATCTACTATGTAAAAACTACTTTAGAATATTATCTAAAATAGATTTATATTCTAGATTCAGAGCATTACAAACAGATCCACGGTCTTGAGAGAAAAACCAGAAGAGGGAGGAAGAACTGATACAGATTTAAGGGACATTTAAAAAAAATGGAATGTGTGGATCTTGTCTGGATCCTGATTCAAATTCTCAAAAAGACTTTTTTGAGATGATCAGGTAAACTTGAACAAAGACCAAGAGTTAGATGATACTGAAGCCCTACTGATAATGTGGTTACATATTAAAAAAAAAAGTCCTTATTTATTAGTTACATTGTGATATATTTAGGAGTGGTATGTCACATTATTTGGGATTTGTTTTAAGTAATTCATCAATAAAAGAAAAAAAGATATACAGAGAAAAGGAAGGATGAATCAAGTACAGCAAAACAGTTTAAAGTCTGAAATGGACCCAACAGGATCCAAAGTTTCCATGTAAAGATTAATTTACTTTGAGATAATTTTAATATAGTTCTCAGAATCAATGAAATGCATGAGCACAGAGACACAGAAGAAGACCACCAGACGAAACAAGGTAAAACCAAGACCAAATCAGTTTGGCCAGCTGAAAGCAAATTTAAATGGGTGAATCTTCATTGAGACAGATGGAGAAACTAGGTCAGAAGCCAAATGGAGTGAAATGGGGCCAATTCAAACCGAGGAAAGCAGTTCATAACAGATCCAAGCAGACAAAAATAAATCAGAACTACTTAATTCATAGCTATGCCAAATAGAGAAAAATCTTGAAAAAGCTTCTGACATAAATTTATGTGCAACTCTGAAAACAGGACTCTTAAGAATGCAGGAATATCCAGAATAATTTTGTATTTACCATCCTAGACAAATAATCAGTTTCAGGTTTTAAATAAATGAAGAAAAATATGATTTTGATATCAACCTATAAAACACAAAACGGACAGATTTAATTATACTATAAGCTTTTTTAACTTCTAGGACACAGAGAGGCCTCTCTTATTACCTTCCTCTCCTCCTTGCTCTCTGTGCTCCGATCACGCCGGCCTCCTTCCTTTCCTATCTCGGGGTCTCAGCACTGGTTGTTCCCTGGCACAGAAGAGTCTCCCACTACATCCACATATCTAACTTTCTTACCTCCTTCAAGCCTTTGCTCACACCCATCTCCTCACAGATGCCTACCCTGATCACCCACCCCTGCCTCTACACCCCGGCACCCTGGATCCCCCTTATTCTGCTCTACTTATATTTGTATATATTATACATATTTTAAAACTATGTAGAGCTTATTATCCTCTAACATACATAATTTACTTATATATGCTATTTATTGTATATGTCAGTGTCACTATACTAGAATGACCAAAAAAATGCTTTATTGTTTTATTCAGAGATGTGTTCTAAGAGCTTAGAACATTGGCTGGCTATATGGTCAATAAATATATGAATGGAAAAATTAAGGAAGAGAACATATCCTCACCCAACAAGACTAGACTCCTGAAATTCTCCAGCATCACTTCTTTGTATAGGTTCCTCTGCTCAAGGCTCAGTCTCTTCCACTCTGCCTCAGTGAAAATCACAACCACATCCTCAAATTTCACTGGTCCCTAAATCAACCAACAAATTCATACTCATCAAGTCACCATCAATTTTCACATGGAGAATGGAACTGGCTGTCCTGAAGAATCTTGCTACATAAGTAACAGATCTGAGGGTTTGCAGGGTTGGGCATTACTCCACACTTGGCTTGGTGTTATAACATGCAGAAAGCAGGACTAATCTATAAGACACACTCCTTGCCCTAAAACACTTACATTTTAATTGGGAAAATTATTTTTGAATCAATGAGAAAACATTAAAGCAGAGTTCAGGAGTATGAATGTGACAACTTATAATGGATGAAATTCGAATGGAGGGTGGAAGACAAGCTGTAGAAGTAAAAAAAGGCAGCACAGAAGCAGGGCTTATACTGGGCATTAAGAAACGATGAAGATTAGAGAAAAAATAAGAGGCAACTCGGACTATAGAGAAAAATGTGAGTGCCTCATGCCAGGTCTAGAATGAGTATTTGTTAACACTGATTAAAATATATTTCTCGGACTTCCCTGGTGGTGCAGTGGTTGAGAGTCTGCCTGCTAATGCAGGGGACACGGGTTCGAGCCCTGGTCTGGGAGGATCCCACGTGCCGCGGAGCGACTAGGCCCGTGAGCCACAACTGCTGAGCCTGCGCGTCTGGAGCCTGTGCTCTGCAACGGGAGAGGCCGCGATGGTGAGAGGCCCGCGCACCGCGATGAAGAGTGGCCCCCGCTTGCCGCAGCTGGAGAAGGCCCTCGCACAGAAACGAAGACCCAACACAGCCATAAAAATAAATAAATTAATTAATTAAAAAAAAATATATATATATATTTCTCTGAACAAAAGGAGATAGTGCTGAGGCACGCCAAGCTTTATCAAAGGATTCAAACTGTATTCCTTCAGCCTGATGGTTAATTGCCAAATTATCAGCTGCTCTGAAGGCTTGCGCCTAAGAGCATTCATCAGGAGTGGACAGTTGCTGCCTGAACCAGTCATGTGTGTGGGTTCTGAGAGGTGCCTCTATGTGTGGGGCCTGGGTGAGATGCGGAGCGCAGGCAAGGAGGCAAGGTGGGGCACTGTAGTGAACCAGCCTGGTCAAGACCTACTATGGGACTTCCCTGGTGGCGCAGTGGTTAAGAATCCACCTGCCAATGCAGGGGACATGGGTTTGAGCCCTGGTCCGGAAAGATCCCACATGCCGTGGAGCAACTAAGCCCGTGCGCCACAACGACTGAGCCTGTGCTCTAGAGCCGGTGAGCCACAACTACTGAGCCTGCATGCTGCAACTACTGAAGCCCTCGCGCCTAGAGCCCGTGCTCCGCAACAAGAGAAGCTCACGTACCGCAACAAAGAGTAGCCCCCGCTCGCCACAGCTAGAGAAAGCCCACGGGCAGCAACGAAGACCCATTGCAGCCAAAAATAAATAAATAAATAAATTTATTAAAAAAAAAAAAAAAGACAACTATGTACTGAACATCTGGCCAGCTTAATAAAGGTCACTGGGTGCGTGCGTGCGCGCGCGCACACACACACACACACACACACACACACTCACACACAGATTTCTCTGCTTGAGAAAAGGGATTTATAAGATCCCTATCACTGTATGTATTTTGACATTGCCTTTTGTAAAGCAGTCCAACCTCTCACTCAATGTGTAGGGCAATATTTGAATATATAAAATGGTTGGCAGCGAGGATGGCAAGTAGTGGTTCCTGAGAATGGCATTTCCAGATAAATGAAGTTTAACCTTAATCTATGGAAAAATTTTTAAGGAACATATTTACATTTTATGAAATTACATTGCAAGATTATCACTGTAAGAATGATATTACAGTCTTTATTTCAGAGAAAGAACACTGAGGCCCAGAGAACTTTCCCAAATGACAAGAAAACAACCTGACTGGAAAACAGTCCTTCACGGTTCCAGAGCCCTTATTCTCTTCACTGCAAGCTGTTTTTTCTTCCGTCATGCACCAGTTTTCTCTCACCTCTTTATTTCTTCCAAGTCTCAGCAGCCTTGCTTCAACTTTCTGCATACTAGAACCATACCACATGCTTTCTCATCAGGTCTCTTCTTATTAGAATAGGTATATTCAGGGACATTTTCTCTCATTAGTTATGCCTAAAAGGTGGTGTTGCCCTCAAGTCTCATGGTAGTCACCAAATTACTTACTTCTATTGAATTCAAGCAATATTTAATCCGTTACCATCTGCTGCAACCTCTGGGTTGTCTGTGTCACTACTGCCTTGTCCTAGATTTTTAACTACTAAGCTCCTTCAGTCTGTGGAATTGAGGGACATGTGTACATCATTCTCAGCTGTCTTTGATCACCCTGAATGCCTATTTTCTGACTTGCTTCCTCCTACTCTCAGGTCTATTTCAGTCTTCTATCTAGCCCACCTTCTAAGTGGTTTTTCACACCCTAGGAGTTGGTGATGTATACTCCAGGTTCTACCGCTAAACTAATTAAGCTTCTGTCACATCAAAGACCACAGCTGGGGGGCTGAGGTGGTGGACTGAGCCACAAGGTTACCAAGCCAGAGCTTCTAGGCAGTCTTGCTTCAGAGCTAGATTCTAAAATAGATTTAAAATCCAATACACAGAAGTGGCAAAAGGAGTAAAGAATAATAATGATGCTGAATTGAGAGTGGGAAACTAGGTATAAATACAGAAATCACTGGGTGTGTGGGTTTGGGGAGGGCTGTCAAATACACACCCTGACAGCCCAGGCAGTCAGGCTTTGTATAGTGTAGGAGGGAAGACATGTGTCTAGACAACAAGCTGGGACCCACAATTAGGCAGCCAAGACCTATGGGGGGAATGGCGTGGGGGCCCTCTCAGGCTTTCCATGACCAGCTTCTTCTGGCATATTCTGGTCCTCATATTCTTTTTTTTTTTTTTAACATCTTTATTGGAGTATAATTGCTTTACAATGGTGTGTTAGTTTCTGCTTTATAACAAAGTGAATCAGCTATAGGTATACATATATCCCCATATCCCCTCCCTCTTGCGTCTCCCTCCCACCCTCCCTATCCCACCCCTCTAGGTGGTCACAAAGCACCGAGCTGATCTCCCTGTGCTATGCGGCTGCTTCCCACTAGCTATCTATTTTACGTTTGGTAGTGTATATATGTCCATGCCCACTCTCTCACCCTGTCACATCTTACCCCTCCCCCTCCCCATATCCTCAAGTCCATTCTCTAGTAGGTCTGTGTCTTTATTCCCGTCTTGCCACTAGGTTCTTCATGACCTTTTTTTTTTCCCCTTAGATTCCATATATATGTGTTAGCATACTGTATTTGTTTTTCTCTTTCTGACTTACTTCACTCTGTATGACAGACTCTAACTCCATCCACCTCACTACAAATACCTCCATTTCGTTTCTTTTTATGGCTGAGCAATATTCCATTGTATATATGTGCCACATCTTCTTTATCCATTCATCCGATGATGGCTGGTCCTCATATCCTTAATAATCTTTCCCCTATTCTTCTTACATCAGGTCTCACACTTTCTCTTGCTCACACCTTGTGTCTTTCATGTTCCAGCAACTTCTCCATTTCTTTCTTGCTTTCTCTTCCCCCTCTACTTCCCTCACTTAAGCATAAGACTGGCTCAGCTAGAAGGAAAGCCAGGATTTTTGCGCAATGGATGTGTTAAGAACCCAACCTGTAGAACCAAATGCCACAAATCCAAATCCCAGCTCCATTACTTTATAAAATATGTAACCTTGGGTAACTTACATAACCTCTCTGTGTCTTAGTTTCTACATCTATAAAATGGGTTTGATAATGACATCTACTTTCAGGATTGTGCTTAGATTAATGCCTGACATGAAGTAAATATTTATTATTGCTATTTATTATAATTAAGCAACATAATGTTTTATATTTAAGTGAGAACTGACTTTAAAGATAAATAATTTTTAGTTCTCAAAAAGTAATCAAACACTCCAGCCAAGGCAATAAGGCAAGAAAAGGAAATAAGAGCATAGACATTTGGTAAGGAAGAAACAGAACTGTCCCTATTTGCAGATAACATGGTTGTCTTTGTAGAAAATCCAAAATAATCTACAAAATAGATCACAGAATTAATAAATGAGTCCATGAGGGCCACAAGATACAAGATGAACACATGAAAGTCAATCACATTCCTATATACTAGCAATGACCACATGGAAACAAATTAAAAACATAATGCCATTTGCAATCACTTCAAAAAAAATGAGATAGCTAAAACATAAATCTAACAAAATTTGTACAGAGTCTTTATGGTGATGAAAGAAAGCAAAGATCTAACTAAATGGGGAGACACACCATGTTCATGGTTTGCAAGACTTGACACAGTGAAGATGTCAATTCTCCCCAAAATGATCTATAGATTTAAAACAATTCCTATCAAAATCCCAAGAAGATTTTTTGTAGATACAGACAAGCTTATTCTACAGTTTATATGATAAGGCAAAGGAAGCAGAAGAACAAAGTGAGAGAGTCACTATACCTGATATTAAAATTATTACTTACTATTTGGTCACTACAATAACCAAAACAGCATAATATTGGTGGAAGAATAGACACAAATCAATGAAAGAGTACTGAGAACCCAGAAAGAAGCCAACATGAATACATCAAATTGATTTTTGATGAAGGTGCAAAAGCAATTCAATAGAGGAAGAAGAGTCTTTTCAACAAATTGTGCTGGAACAACTGGACATCCATGGGTAAAAAAATTAACATCAACCTAAAACCTCATACTTTATACAAAAAATTATTCAAAATGGATATTAGATTTAAATGTAAAACTATAAAACTTTTAGAAGAAAATATAAGAGAATACCTTCAAGACCTAGGGCCAGGCAGAGTTCTTAGTCATGACACCAAAACCATGATCCATAAAGAAAAAATAAATAAACTGGACTTCATCAAAATTAAAACTTTTGTACCACAAAAGACTTCCACTCCTCTTCCAGAAAACAGAAGCAGGGGGAACCCTTCCTAACTCATCTATGAGGCCAGCATTACCCTAATACCAGAAAAGACATTAGAATACCTCAAACCAGACAAAGACATTAAAAAGGAAAACCACAGATCAGTATATCTCATGAACACAGACACAAAAACCCCCAACAAAATACAAGCAAATCAAACCCAAAAATGTATAAGAAGAACTATACATCACAACCAGGGGAGACTTATTATAGGTTTGCAAAGCTGGTTCAACACTTCAAAAGCAATCAATGTAATCCACCTTAAAAACAGGCTAAAGAAGCAAAATCAGGGACTTACCTGGCGGTCCAGCGGTTAAGACTCTACGCTTCCACTGCAGGAGGCACGGGGTCCAGCGGTTAAGACTCTATGCTTCCACTGCAGGAGGCACGGGTTCGATCCCTGGTCAAGGAACTAAGATCCCACATGCTGTGCGGTGCAGCCAAAGGAAAAAAAAAACAGGAGGGTTTGGCTGGTGAAGCAAGGATTTTTTTAGAGGGGTGAAACTATTCTGTATAATACTGTAATGGTGGATACGTGGCACTACGCACTTATCAAAACCCCAGAACCTTACAGCACAAAGTATAAACCTTAGTGTGTGTAAATTTTAAAAATTCATTTAGGAGGTCAGGGAATCCCAGAATGGAATGCAGAATGTGAAAAAAATGTATTACAAATATATGAAATAACCTCCCTAAAGGTGGTGGAGAAAAAAGGAGCTAATCTAAGTAGCTTACTTTGGAAATGAGTGGAGTCTGTAGACAAAAGGGACTATATATAAATAAGTACTATATGCTAATTGATAAAGTTGTTTTCCACAGGGGCACAGGTAAACAATTCTGAAGTCACTATACTTATAAACTAGAATTGAAAAATTAAGTGAATGGACGGTGAATAGTGGAAGTCAGGTTTCTCACTGTTGGTGGGAGGTTATAAATAAGCAAGGTGAGGAGGCTAGAATGATCCATGTGGTAATGGATTTGAGTTGGAGGCATCAGAACAAACTCACGTTTAGCTTAATATAATTACATAAAGAAATATTTATAAACGAGTATATACAGAGATTAGTATACACAATCACATTTCTTTGCTCTGTCAGCTGAGAGGGCCTGGAAGCAATGACACTCCAGTAGCAAAGGGCACACCTAGCATACAGATCTTGGTTTCTAGTATCATTCTCCAATGCAAAGAGCAACGGCTGATCTGAGGACTGGAGCAGGACATAAACAAAATGAGCCTGGAGCATACTGTAGAGCCAGAAAGTAAGGAAGTACTTAAAAAAGGCAAAAAACCACAATAATGGGAGTATGTCAAAGGGACACAAGAACCAACTAAAGAGCTCCTGAAACAATATGAGCAACAAAATAAAGAAAGTGATACTAGGTTATAACCCAAAGTATAAAATACATATCCATGACTCATACTGATATAAATAAATGATCAAATAAATAAATGGAGGAGAATAGACAAGTTTCCCATGCAGAACAATTCCAAACAATTTATGTAGTTACTCGACCCTCAAAGAGGTGGAGTGTAACTACCCACGCTTCAAGTGGGCTCTGCATAGTGACTTCTTTCCAGAGTATAAGGTATCGGGAAGGCAGGGTAGTAACTTTACAGTGTAGAAACCTGACAACCCTCCTTCTGCCAAATGATCAAGGTTAACATTAACAGTGGTAAGTAATGCTTATACTATCTACCATTGGCATGATGTGATAAGAATAGTATTTCACCTCTGTGGTGTTCCTCCCAGAAAACCGTATCTCAGCCTAATCAGAAAAAACGTCAATATCTCAAGTCTCACCCATACCTGATTTCAATGATAAATAGATGAGAATTTGGACTTGGAATATGCTGGAATGGGTTAAAACTTTTGGGACTGTTGGCTTGGGGTAAATGTATTTTGCATACTAGAAGGATGTGAATGGGGGGGCGAGGATGGAATGTTATGGACTGAACTGCATCCCCCCAAAATTCATAGGTTGAAGTCTAACCCTCAATGTGACTCCATTTGAAGACAGGGCCTTTCGGGAGATAATTAAAGTTAAATTAGGTCATAAAGTTATGGTGTCCTTATAAACAGAGGAAGAGATGCCAGGAATGTGCATTTGAACAGAGGAAAGGCCATGTGAGGACACACAGTGAGAAGGCAGCTGTCTACAAGCCAGGAAGAAAGTTCTCACTAGAAACCAACCCTGCTGGCACCTTAATCTTGGACTTCCAGCCTCCAAAACTATGAGAAAATAAATGTCTGTTGTTTAAGTCACCCAATCTGTGATATTCAGGTATGACAGCTGAAGAATACTAAAACAGTATCTCTTACTCAAAGTGATGCCTAAAAAAAATGAGGATTTGTACCCACTTTCTCTGGTTACAGGAACCCTGGATGTTTATTTTTGTAATAAAAAATGTCCCAAATGTAAAAAAAAAAAAAAAAAAAATTGGACAAATCCCAATTAAGGGACAATCTACAAAATATCTGCCCAAAACACCTCCTTGGAGACATGACAACCAATGTAGTATGATAGCCTGAATGGGATATTGGAACAGAAAGAGGACATTAGGTAAAAACTAAGGAAATCTGAATAAAGTATGGACTTTAGTTAATAATAACATAAAAACTGGTTTATTAATTGTGACAAGAATACCATACTAATGTAAGATGTTAATAACAGGGAAAACTAGATGTGGGATATATGGGAATTCTTTTTATATACTATCCTTGCAATTTTTCTGTAAATCTGAAACTATTTTAAAATTAAATTTTTATTTTAAAAAACCTTAAAAAATAGTGTCATTCCAATACACTAACATCAAAAAAAAACATGAAATACTGAGAGATAAATTTAACAAAATATGTGCCAGACATGTACATCAAAAACTGTAAGATTCCTAAGATAAAGATCTATATAAGTGAAGATATACTGTGTTGATGGACCAGAAGACTCAATAATGTTAAGATGTTAGTTCTCCCACATACTGATGTAAAAATTCAAAGCCATTCTAATCAAAATCTCATTGTAGGGCTTCCCTGGTGGCGCAGTGGTTAAGAATCCGCCTGCCAATGCAGGGCACACAGGTTCGAGCCCTGGTCCGGGAAGATCCCACATGCCGCGGAGCAACTAAGCCTTTGCACCACAACTACTGAGCCTGCGCTCTAGAGCCCGTGAGCCACAACTACTGAGCCCACGTGCCACAACTACTGAAGCCCGCATGCCTAGAGCCCATGCTCCCCAACAAGGGAAGACACCGCGATGAGAAGCCCGCACACCGCAACAAAGAGTAGCCCCTGCTTGTCGCAACTAGAGAAAGCCCGCGCGCAGCAACGAAGACCCAGCACAGCCAAAAATAAATAAATAAATTTATATTAAAAAAATAATCTCATTGTAGATACTGATAAGCTGATTCTAATATTTAAATGAAAATGCAAAGGACCTAGGTTATACAACGCAATCTCAATAAAGTGTTGGGGAGGTGGTAGAAATAAGGCAGTTACTTCCCTGTTAGAAAGTGATTTGCTCCCAAGTCACTCCCATCTCTGACAATCAAGGTTGGTATCTGTGGTCCTAGGGCCTGGAAACTGACCATTCCTAATGCAAAATCCCCTGAGGAAAATACCAACGATGTAGCTGCTGTTTTCTGTCCTGTATCCTTTCACGAAGCTACCTAGATTTAATGCAGAGTTAAAATGCATTGTGTACCATTAATTTGATTGTCAATCCAAAACCTAAGACCATTGTTTGTGGCTGTGCATTGTTTTAACAGCTACAGGCTAACACTTAGTCATGTCTTTCCCTTAACTATTTTGTTTTAACTGTCTTCATCATAATTACCAGGTGTCATTATTTCCTATTTCTATGCATTATTTCCCAAAGACTACTGGCTCCTTGAGAATAAGGACAGTGTACTTACATTCTGTTTGGCTAGTTCACAGAATTTTACACAGTCCTGTACCCAAGAATCAATAAATTACACTTTTGGTGTAGAAAAGAAGATGGGATCAGGGGAGCAAGGGTGGGATGAAGCATCAGAACAGGACGGTGAATTCTCCAAGTTCTTTTATCATTGAATAGTTTTCTAGGACGAAAAAAAGTCAAGAAGGCATCACAGAAAACTCATGGTTTTGAGAGTCAGAGCAATCTGAGTTCAATTTAGGTGCTCATGTGTGATTATAAGAAAGTCACGGGGCTTCCCTGGTGGCGCAGTGGTTGAGAGTCTGCCTGTTAATGCAGGGGACACGGGTTCGAGCCCTGGTCTGGGAGGATCCCACAGGCCGCGGAGCAACTAGGCCCGTGAGCCACAACTACTGAGCCTGTGCTCCGCAACAAGAGAGGCCACGATAGTGAGAGGCCCGCGCACCGCGATGAGGAGTGGCCCCCGCTTGCCGCAACTAGAGAAAAGCCCTAGCACAGAAACGAAGACCCAACATAGCAATCAATCGAATCTTTAAAAAAAAAAAAAAAAAAAGTCACGAAATCCCTCTGAACCAGATGTCTCCCAAAGGAGGACTCTCTTTACCTCATAAAGTTGTTTTAAGGATAAACACAGGACTGAAATTATGGATGAAACAGTATGATGTCTTAAATTTGCTTTAAAATAATCCAGTAAGGTTGGAGATGAAACAAAACTGGCCATGAGTTGATAGTTACTGAAGTAGGTTGATGGATACATGAGGGTTCATTAACTCTTTTCTTCTACTTTTAGACATGCTTGAAAATTTCAATAATAGTTAAAAAGAAATCCAGTGTATAAGACCAGACTATGAGATACTATTAAGGTAATATAATTATTTGTGTGAACTCTGATGAAGGGAACTTTAATAGTGCATTTTAGGACTTTAATAACCCCACGTTTTTATTAAAAGTTACCCTTGTGTTTTAGAATGCCCTAAATTCTTTATATTAAACTTAGTTATGTTTTTCTATAAGCTCAAAAAGTTAAAAAAAACTAAATGCAGAAATCATTATAAAGTGCCTAGCACAATGGCAAACACAGGCATGAATGCTGATCTGATGAATGTTGATGGCCACCTCAACGTTCATCTCTGCCTCCCTCCCCAAGAAAGAGAGACGCACTGAATCTCTGAGAAATAAGCTAGCATTTCAGAGAAGAGAAAGGTGGCCCCAACTCACCAGATATCTAGGCTTCTCCTCTTTACCGAGTCTGGCAGAGTTCTTAAAAGACAGAACTGGGGAAAGAAATAGTAGCCTTGAGAACCCAGGCCTATCAGGATTATTCCTGAGAACCCTTCCGAGTCTCAGCTGTGGCCACTTGTGCCTTCTCACCTGAACCAGACGTCTCAGCCCCTCCTTATCCCATCCAGGACCTCAGCTCCTCTCACCTCTCGCCTTAACGCTTGAGTTAACCTCCAAGGTCTACACCCCTTCCCTGTTTACTTATGTTTTTAGAGAAATACTGATCTTAATTACATATAATAAGGTAAATTCTAAGCACCCATCATCTTTCCACCCTAAAAATCAGCAAAACTGTTCCGACAAGGCATCGTTTTTTTCCCCATACTTGTTACATGGCTCCAGTTACCCCCCCAAGAAAAAAAGTTTATGAAAATTTTAAACACAGAAATATAAATGTGATTTAAGAAAAATGAATTTTTAAAATTTCAAAGTTTTTCCTTACGTTATACAAGAGCACTAGTAAAGAGTAGAAGGTATTAAAGACCACTACAACAGCATTTCTAAAATGCAGCTTGCCTTACTCCCCTTAAAAACAAATTACCTTGGTGGCGCAGTGGTTAAGAATCCACCTGCCAATGCAGGGGACACGGGTTCAAGCTCTGGTCCGGGAAGATCCCACATGCCGTGGAGCAACTAAGCCCGTGCGCCACAACTACTGAGCCTGCGTGCCACAACTACTGAGCCTGCGTGCCACAACTACTGAAGCCCACATGCCTAGAGCCTGTGCTCTGCAGCAAGAAAAGCCACTGCAATGAGAAGCCCGTGCACCGCAATGAAGAGTAGCCCCTGCTAGCTGAAGAGAAGCCCCCGCTCGCCGCAACTAGAGAAGCCTGCACACAGCAACAAAGACCCAACGCAGCCAAAAATAAATAAATAAATAAATTTATTTATTTAAAAACAAACAAACAAATTACCATGGAATTTTAAAAGGCAAGGCTTTAACATCTTGGGTGCCTGAAACTAACACAAGATTGTAAACCAACTATACTCCAATAAAAAAGAAAAAAAAAACCACCACCACCACACACACACACACACAAAACCATCTTGGGTGGAAGCTTAAGCTTTCCCTGCCATCTCTTCAATGAGAGGAAACAAAAAGAACATGCTTCTGATCCCTGTGGAACGCAGTGCATCACTAGAGGAGGGTCTTAGCTGTAGCCCTAAGCTTCCTCCTTGACACCCCTCACATCAGTGAGAAAGAGAGGGAGATACTGATAAGGCATACCTGTCTACAAGATATATGGAAGCTTATAATTTGACCCACTCCTTCTTGGGCTCCTCAGAGGGTTACAGAGTGGTTAGTTGGAGGGATTTAGCCAAGGGTGGCCTTGTTCTCGGTATTGAAAAAAAAAAAAGGTCCTCAAAGTGATGATGATGTCAGCTCTGTTGAAATAATCACCATCTGGGGAAACACTCTAAATGGACCCCAACAGCAACCCTGGCTTCTGTACTAAGCTGAGGAGAATGTGTCAGATGATTCAAGAAAGACATTTACACAATACAGCCTCCTACATGCCTTAGAAAACCATCATTCTGTCCCATAAAATGTCCCAAATCTACACGTTCATCCAGAACTGCACATCCCTGTGAAAAATGAAGCAGTTTAAAATTAAAAAATAAAATTATAGTGTTGTTTGATAAGGATCTTGGGCAATTTTTCAAGTCACAACCGTAGTTAGCACTGTGGTTTGAGTGACTTAGCTACTGTTTTTCTGACATGGCCTTCCTATAAGCAACCAGGTTCCTGAAGATAAATGCAAGAGGGGAAAAAAAAATCCAGTAATCTTACTATTGCAAGTTCTAAAGTTTTAGAAGAAAAAAATGAGTACCACATTTGACCACTCCCAGTGGCTAGATCTGAGTGGCACACAAGGAGGTGGCTTCTCAGTCTGCTCAGAGCCTCCCCCTGCCAGAGACAGGGTGGCTCTGATCCCACTAAGCAGGTGGGAAAACTGAGGTACACAGAGTAGCCTCACACAGCTGAGCCGAGCCTCACACAGTTGAGGATCCCTCAACTGACTCTTAGGAGTCATCCTCTCTCCCCATCATGAGACCATTGAGCGGCAAGAGGTGTTGGATGACAGGCACAGTCCAGGACTTCACCAGCAGGTGCCTCTGTCCATGTTGGACACTCTGCACAGCATTCAAGGAAGTCAAAGATCCTTTCTAGCTCAGTGTACTAAAAAACATCTTTGCCATTCATGACAACAGGGAAAATCATTCTCCTTTTAAAGTTCAACTTGGTGGTTACTGTCTCTACTTTCTTCAATTTTACTGTCCTTCAATTGAACTGGACCTGGCACATTGGGCAGAGGTAGAGCCCATCCTCAAAGAGTGGACGGAAGGAGACAGAGATGCCCCTACCACAGGACAAAGAGCTAAGTGCTGGACCAGGGGTTGGCAAACTATGCACAGAACAAATCTGGTCTACTGCCTGTTTTTATACCATTCATGAGCTAAGAAGAGTGTTTATATTTCTAAACGGTTGAAAAAGTAAAAAACAGAATATTATCACATGGCACATGAAAATCATACGTAATTCAAATTTCAATGTCCACAAATAAAGTTTTATTGGAACATAGCAATGTCCATTCATTTACCTATTTGGCTGCTTTTATACAACAGCAGAGTTGAGTAGTTGCTACAGCAACCATGAAGCCCACAAGGCTTAAAATATTTACCACCTGGCCCTTTACATAAAAAGTTTGCCAAGCCCTATTCTAGACTGCACTTGTTTGTTATATCCAAAGTTATTTGCTTTGGACTCTGGTCTTCTCCCCTGAGGTCTTTGCCATTATTGTAGCAATCTGACTTTTGGCATTCAGATGGTGGGCAGTTGTCAGAAATGGCAGCTGTGTGTCTTCAGGTCCTGTTTTCCTTTTTTTTAATTCCATGTTTCACTGCCTGCACAACCCACCTTCAGTTTACCTGCTAGTCAGTTGTTGGGTTGGAGGCCAATCAGCTTGAAGCCCCTATGGGCCCATTCCAACATGGACTCTGGCTGATCTCCAGCTCTTCAGGACTGCTGAGAAGGGCTTGCCAATTCATACCGTGGTTTTCTCCAAGGCCTGGTACATGGCCTTCCTATAAGCAACCAGGTTCCTGAAGGTGGCCAGGTTAAAGTACTGGCTGAGCAGTCTCAGGGCCACCTGCTTGCTCAGAGACACCTCAGAGAACTCACCATTACCAAAACACTGGACCCATCTCAGGCCAGAAATGACCTAGGGCTTGAAGGCAGCCTTCCAGAACACCACCATGACAAGCCACCAGGGAAAACCCTTGTGTTTTCCCAGATGAAGACCTTTCCTGATCCCTCACTGCCCTTAAGTCTCTGTCCTCTGCAACTTCCTTCAGGGTCTCTAAGCTCTCCTATGGGATATCCTGGGCACAGGGAATTGCTTCTTTTTTTTTTTTTTTTTTTTTTAAATAAATTTATTTATTTATTTATTTACTTACTTATTTTTGGCTGTGTTGGGTCTTTGTTGCTGCTCGTGGGCTTTCTCTAGTTGCAGCGAGCGGGGGCTACTCTTTGTTGCAGAGCACGGGCTCTCGGCGCACGGGCTTCAGTAGTTGTGGCACGTGGGCTCAGTAATTGTGGCTCGCAGGCTCTAGAGCGCAGGCTCAGTAGTTGTGGCGCACAGGCTTAGTTGCTCCACGGCATGTGGGATCTTCCCGGACCAGGACTTGAACCCATGTCCCCTGCACTGGCAGGGGGATTCTTAACCGCTGCGCCACCAGGGAAGCCCCGGAATTGCTTCTTTGGGGTGCCACATCTTCCATTAGGTCTGGGGTATGGTAGGGGCTAGCAGGGGACTACCATACCAGGCCTGCCCTAGATACTGCCCATTGCCTCAGGGACTTGGTAGTTGAAGACTTGACAGGAAAGACATCCACAGGACTCCTATCTGCCAGACTTGAGCGGGGCACTGGGGAGGAACTATGCCTCTCCCAGTTGGAGACACAGACACTATTTCAGGTTTGACAGCTAGGCTTTCAGATGGAATCCTGGTTCCAGAAAAGAGTTTTGGCATCACTGGAGTGTCAGAGCCAATCCCATCTTCCCCTTCAAGTCAGCGCCCATCCGCTCCTGACTATAACTTAAGAGGTCTAGACACCTCCCTCTTAGACAGTCATAAACTTGATCTGCAGCTGCCACTGGTCTCTGGGGTGCCAGTGGTCTCTAGGACTAGGGCAAGGGAGCATCTTTGGCAATGGAGTACCGGTTGCTATAGGCCCTATGGGTGATGCGGAACTCTTTTCTTCCCACTGGTATTCTCCCCTCTGCTGAACTGTGTAGTGTCTCCTTTCATTGACTCCTTAAGTCCAGGGGTTCAACTCTGGCCACTTCAAAAGAGTAAAGGTTGGCCCTGCTGAGAACTTGGCTCAAGCATAGCTTCCCAGCCAGATGCTAGGCATTCAATGCCTTGGCTTCCAAACTTCTCTGGCACTGATACCAAAATTACATTTACTTGGATCCCGGTATCAGGGGTCCCCAAGATCACCATCCCCCCCCCATTCAGTGACTCACTAGAAGGACTCTAAGGATTCAACACAGTTGTACTCACTGTTAGGGTTTATAACAGCAAAAAGATATGCAACAGGATTAGCAAGGGAAAATGACACAGGCAGAGTCTGGAGAAATCCAGGCACATGCTTCCTCATGCTCTCTCCCTCCCATAAGGGGACAAAGTGAGTTTCCAACAGTGAAAAATTCAGTAACATATGTGCAGAGTTTCTACTCAGGGAAGGCCACTAAAGCCTCAGATGCCCAAGGTTTTTATTGGGGGTTAGTCATGTAGGCACCCTCTGCTGAGAAGGTATAAAAATTCCAGACTCCCAGAAGGAAGGTAGGTGTCAAGGTACAATGAACTATACCTGTTAGTTAGGGAATAGGTCAAGTGACAAGTTCCCAGATGCCAGCAAAGGGCCAACCTTGCAAGCAGGCCTTCTAAATATAGCAGCCTCAATCCTACACTGTTAAATCTTTCCACACATTCTCTTAGCCCTTGTACCACCTGCTGGACACAGCTCACTGACTCACCTGTTAGTCTATCAAGGGAAGCTCTGAGCATCCACCACACAGGCTATAGCTATGGAGCCCACAGGCTGCTGCTTTTGCTACAAGGAAGTATCATGGGCCTGATCAGGGAGCGGGACCCACCTCCTCCAGCCCCACTTCCACAAGCACCAGCCCCTGCCCTCCATACCTGGAAAATCACAAATGGGAATAACATACATTAATGGGGGATCCCCAAAGTCCCCCAAAACTTGAGACCCTCAGCCCCACAATATACACACCTGCCTTGGTGTGAGTGCCAGAGAGGGAAAGGCCCCTACTGGAGCCACACAGCAGCCAGAGGCTCCCCTCCATCAGCAGTGCCCAGCTACAAAGCCACCTGAGCACTGCGTGCTCCCGCCAGCTACCTCACTCAGGACCATTTGGCACAGCCTCCCTCCCTTCTTCCCATCACACTTTGGCCTTTGTCAGCCATCTTAAAGGAACAGGAGAGGAGGAGACGGGAGGGGAAGAGATCAGGTCCTCAGCTAGTAGCCCAAGGTCTGGATTATCAGGTTGCTACTAGCACCAAACAGCTCAGCCACTTTGGATAAGCCCCACGATTAGCATACTATTTCTTTTAAGGCAGAGACTTCAACAACCCCCACTACTCTCACGTCTCCAACTCTTCATGGAAGCGGCAGGTAATACCATGGCCATGACGGAACAGTACCTGGGCTTCTATTCTCAAACCCTGTGCAGGGCATGCAATGCCCAGCTTCTGGCTCTGCTGGTCTAGGTTCCAGCTGTAGTCAATTCCCTGTGCTCTAAGGAGTTTCTACAATACTGAGTTTTGAACCAAGTCCCATCAGTTAGGTAGAGCCCCAGGCCCTACACTGTCTTCTGGGAAGCTGTCTATCTTCCATTCCAGTATCTGTAAGGCATATGACCCCATCAGAAGTTTGCATTATCTGTCTCCCCACAAACCTGAGTCAAAGACCTCCAGCAACATGGCCCAGAGAAAGGCAAGCAGTGTTAGGGAACTGCTGTTACAGAACCTGAAGTGCTGCAGACTCCTTGACTAGAGTCTCAGTCCACTGCTGACTACTGCCCCTTTGTGACCACTCAGGTTCTCCTGCTCCAGTAAGCCTTCCTGACTCATACTCCAATGCCACAGGCAGAGGTGTAACTCCCTCTTATGTCCAACCTGGGTCTCTTCTCAATCACACCACACTACATGTTTACGTTTAAGTTTCTCCATTTATCTCCCTTCTAGAATGTGAGTTTATTCAGGAGATCATAATAGGATATGCAGGTAGATGAAGAGTCATACCATGCTTCTGGACAAGGTGAATTATACTGCAAGCCAATCAATTCCTTCCAAATTAAATAAACTCAATGCAACACCAGTCAGAATCACAACAGAGAATTATTATGGCTCTAGACAAGATAATTCTAAAATTCCTTTAAAGAAAATATATAAGAATAGTCAAGAAAATTATGAAAATAAAGACTAAGAAGACTTGTCTTCTAAAATATGACAACACACTGTCAAGCCATAGTAAATAAAAGTGCTTTAGCAGTAGTACAGCAATAGATAGAGTAATGAAACAGAATAGAAAGAAGGGGATGCATACGTTGAACTCTTTTCAATATGACTATTTATTTATTTATTTATTTAGGCCGCATCACGTGGCATGCAGGATCTTCGTTCCCCAACCAGGGATCAAATCCATTACCCCTGCAGTGGAAGCACAGAGTCTTAACCACTGGACCGCCAGGGAAGTTCTTCAATATGACTTTTTAGGAGAGAGGAAGTTGAAGGGAAACTCTGACCCTGAGACTATGCCAATTTGTCCTCACCAATCTATAAAAGCTGGAACAGAAAAAAGAAAGTCCCCAGATATAACTTCATGTTCTTACAGTCTTTTTCTGACTTATCCTATTTTCTCCAGGACTCCCCCAGCTACCTGTCCCTGACAGTGCTTAATACAATTCTTCAGACATTTTTGTAATCCTAGCAATTAGGGTAAATTCCTCGGACTGGATTGTGCTATTCCCAAGTATTGGCTTTCCTTCTCTGCAAACGGGTTACACTTCCCCACCCACTGACATCAGGCACATACAAGTGACTTGCCTCACCAGTGAAATGTGAGTGGAAATGACGTCTCTCTTCTAAACAGGAACTTTAAGAGCCACTGTGTGGTTTCATCTCTCTTGCTCTTCTCCCTCTGTCACAGTGCTCCTTGCCCACATAGGGTCTGCCCTTTCACCCTTGGTCATGGATCTAAAGGACACGAAGTAGAGCCAAAGCTAACCCAAGAGCCAAAGCTAACCCACTAAGGGTTAGATAGGATTCCAGTTAGATTGCTGTTGTTAGACTGCCATTGAGATTTGAGGTCATTTATTACTGCAGCATAACTTATCCTACACAGCTCTTCTTTTAGAACTACCACTAGCAGTAGCTAACACTGATTAAGCATGTACCACTTACCAGGCACCGCGCTAAGTCCACTGCTTCATTAATCTTCATGACAAAGCCATGATGTAAATACTGCTGCTACCTCTATCTCACAAAAGAGGGAGCCAAGAACTGGGAAGTTAGGTCACTGGCTCACAAGACTGTATCACTCCCAAGTGGCAGCGCCAAGCCTAGTATCTAAGTTTCTGGTTTCAGAGCAGCTTCACTTATCACTGCTTCAATAAATGCCTATCGAACCAACGACTGAATGAAAATGCAGAGTGACCAGACATCTAGAATTCACACTGAAGAAGCCAGACTTTTCAGACTCACATGGAGAAAAGGATCACTATCTGACTGATAAGCTAGGTTATGCTCTGGCAACAAGTGACCTCCAAAACTCTAAGTGCCTAAAAGCAATTAAGGTTTTTTCCCCCCTCCCTCATGATACAGGTCAATCACAGGTTGGTCATATCTACAATTCAGATTGCAGAGTAAGAAGGATGGAAGGATGAATGAATGGATGGATGGATGGGTGGGTGGGTGGAAGAAAGGGCAATCTAATCATAGTATGTGGCAAATATGGCATCTCAACTCAGTGAGGAAACAGTGCCTCTTTAATAATTGGTGGGAGCAAACTACCATCTACACGGCAGTTCAGTATCTATTAAAAGTGTAAACATGTCTTCTAAAACCATTAGAATCTTCTTCACCTTGGTAGAAAAGAAAACATGAGTCTCAGGAGACATTTGGTTGTGAGAGATGCATCCTCCTCCAATCTCATGCTCTCAAATCACCATCATGTCCTTACTTTTCTCTCTACAGCACAACCCACCCCAGGAAGGCTCATGGTGGCTAGGGAAAAGGGGCTGAAAAAGCCATTCTGCAGGAACCTCCAACAGAAACATGCAATGTGGTAGATACAGACCCCTCAGACAAGACAGGGTAAGAATGCCCTCCAGACACATCAGCTCCTCTAGGAAGCCTTCCCCAAGAGGCTAGGAAGGCTCTACCAGATGCAAAAATATCCCTTCTCACAGGGCAGTGCTATCCAAGAGCAATATGAGAGCTACAGTGCCAACCAAATATGTAATTTAAAATTTCCTGGACTTCCCTGGCAGTCCAGTGGGTAAGACTCCGTGCTTCCACTGCACGGAGCATGGGTTTGATCCCTGGTCGGGGACCTAAGATTCCGCATTGCCCCGCCGTGCAGCCAAAAAAAAAAAAAAAAAGTGAAATTCGGGACTTCCCTAGTGGCACAGTGGTTAAGAATCCACCTGCCAGTGCAGGGTACACGGGTTTGATCCCTGGTCCGGGAAGATCTCACATGCCGCGGAGTAACTAAGCCCGTGCGCCACAACTACCGAGCCTGCACTCTAGGGTCCATGAACCACAACTACTGAGCACGCGCGCCTAGAGCCCGTGCTCCGCAACAAGAAAAGCCACCGCAATGAGAAGCCCGCGCACCGCAATGAAGAGTAACCCCCACTCTCCGCAACTAGAGAAAGCCCCGGCGCGCAGCAGCGAAGACCCAACGGCAGCCAAAAATAAATAAATAAATAAATCTTTTAAAAAATAAAAAGTGAAATTACCTTTAATAACATTTAACCCAACATATCTAAGATATTATCATTTCAATCAATATTTTATACTTTTTTCCCAGCCATCTCTCTCTTTCTAAAAAATATTTATTTATTTACTTATTTAGGCTGCGCCAGGTCTTAGTTGGAGCACGCGGGATCTTGGTTGCAGCACGCGGGATCTTGGTTGCGGCATCTTTAGTCGCGGCATGCAGACTTCTTAGTCACCGCATGCATGTGGGATCTAGTTCCCCGACCAAGGATCCAACCCGGGTCCCCTGCATTGGGAACGGAGTCTTACCCACTGGACCACCAGGGAAATCCCCCCAACCATCTCTTGGAAATCAGGTGTGTATTTGACACTTACAGCACATCTCAAAAAGACGTTAAATTTTCAAGGATTAAAGGGAAGTGTAGTCTTAGCAAAACAATAACCTTGTGTCTGATGGAAAAATGTTTTAGACTTCTTCATTATTCAGTTAGATATTAATTAACAGGAAGTAAAATTAAGAATGCAGTTCCTCAGTAGCATTCGCCACACCTCAAGCGTTCAATAGTCACTGGCAGCCAAAGGCTGCCGGAGTGGACAGCGCAAATGGGACCCCCACGGCGGAAGTCGAGGCGGGGAGATTTGGAGAAGTAGTTGCAAACCACGAGGACAGGGTACTGGACACCACAGGAGGAAACCCCGCCCCACCCACAAGGAAGACGAGCAGTCGGGAAGTGTGATCTGCACAGCCCACAGCGCGCACCCTCCACCTCCACACCTCCTGAAGGACCAGCCTCAGCCTCGGATACCGCCCACGCCAGCCCGGCGCCTGAGGTCGGAGCGCCGGAGGGAGGGGGGGTGCGGTCACCCTCTTCTCGCCCTGGCACTTCGCCAGCTCGCCCGACTCACCGTCCGCTGCCAAGCCGGAATTGCTCCTGCGAGGTCCACATCTGCGCCTGGGTAGGCGAAGCGGCAGCAACAGCGACACTAACCTGGGCGTCCACTCGCTAAAAGCTCTCACAGCCCGCCCCTGGCCACGGGCGGTGCAAAGGGAAGGACGTGCGTCTGCAGGAAGTGCGTCACGGCGCAGCGCGTGGCCTGCCGGGAAGCGTAGTTTCGGACCAGAGCGCGACCCTCGCGGTTCGGAGAAAGACTGTATTACCGCGTTGACCTGCTGATTTCTCCTCCGGCACGTTTTCTGTTTTTACCACTGGTACCCATAAGCAAAACGTAGTCTTCTTTCCATGCTTTTGAACATTCTATAAATAGCCTTATAACGTATCTACTAGCTCATTTTGCAGTTTCTTTAATGATATACGGTAATCCGTTCATTTTTGTTCACAGCTGTATGGGCTTCCCTGCTGGCGCAATGGTTGAGAATCTGCCAATGCAGGGGACACGGGTTCAAGCCCTGGTCTGGGAAGATCCCACATGCCGCGGGGCAACTGGGCCCGTGAGCCACAACTACTGAGCCTGCGCGTTTGGAGCCTGTGCTCTGCAGTAAGAGAGGCCGCGATAGTGAGAGGCCCGCGCACCGCGATGAGGAGTGGCCCCCCGCTCGCCGCAACTAGAGCAAGCCCTCGCACAGAAACGAAGACCCAACACAGCCAAAATAATAAATTAATTAATAAATTAATTTATAAAAAAAAGAGTTCTATTGTAAAAATAGGCCAATATTCCAATTGGCTATTATCCTGTATGTCTCCTTGCACACCCATGGAGAGTTTCTCTAGGGCAGCGGTTCACAAACTTTTTGCTGCAATAATCCTTTTACACTCTTAAAAAGTACTTTTTTCCTGTTTCATTGAGATATTACTGACATACAGCACTGTATAAGTTTAAGGTGTACAGCATAACGATTTGACTTACATATATTGTGAAATGATTACCACAATGTTTCATTAACATCCATCATCTCTATAGATACGAAAAGAAAAAAAAATGTTTTTTTTACTTGTGATGAGAACTCTTAGGATCTACTCTCTTGACAACTTTCAAATATACCACACAGCAGTGTTAACTATAGTCATCATTACATCCCTGTACTTATGTATCTTATAACTGAAAGTTTGTACTTTTTACAACCTTCGTCCAATCTCCACCCACACTCTGGTAACCACAAATCTGATCCCTCTTTCTATGAGTGTGGTTGCTTTTTGTTTGAATGGCATTGAGAAACGGCCACAGTGATGTGTTCAATGCCAGAGGAAAAGCCATGAGGGGTGGGCTTTTCCAGAGTTACGACTGTCAAGGAGAAGTGAAACGTTATGGGTATTGTAACTGCAGGCTTAGCCCTGAGACTGAACGACTCTGAGCGTTTAACAAATGCCTGGCCCCTCCGGACCGTCACCTCCATGTGAGCAGGGACAGCATCCCCACCAGCACTGCACACAGAGCAGGTCTCCTTAAGTCCCTACTGGGGGTTGGAGGAGGAGGGCAGAGGCGTGTGAAGGGCACAGGAGGGACCCGAGAATGGAGACGCTGTGCTGGACCTCTTGGCCCTGCTGCCTCTCCCCATGCCCGCCTGGAAGGAACAGCTGCCTCACCCATCTCTATGTTAACAGGAGTGATCCTCTCTCTCTCTCTCTCTCTCTCTCACACACACACACACACACACACACACTCACACACACACCCACACCCAAGAGGACTCTCAGAGTTAAGGACTTCTTCCTGGTAAGACGGAGGAGAGGAGATAAGTGAATTTGAATGCGTAGGAAATTGTTTTCAGAAGAATTTATTTTTCAGAGTCCAAAAGTCTGAGCCAGGATAAGCTGATTCTTAGCACTATTCACTGGGCTGAAATATCCCAAAGATATCTTTGATTCTCTGACCAATTCTCTCAGTCTTTTTGCCTATCTTCCCCTGCCTCTCCGGAGCAAGCGAAACACCCAGCGTAATAGCCGCGCACTCTGAATCTGTGAACCAGGAGGAAACAGACTTCTTTTGGGGACTGGCTCAAGATTAAGACAGGACCACACCCCACCTGAACACCCCCATTCCTGGGCCACTGCAGGAAGCTTGGGGCCCCAATTCACTTCCAGTGTGACACTTGGAGCATGTGGTTGAATACCTAAACTCACAGACAGATGAGGAAACTGGGGCCCACAGATGGCAAGGGGTTTCCCAGGATCACAAGCCCATCCCAACAAAGCTGGACTGGAGCAGGGGCTGAAAGCACATTACTCTAGTCAGTGCCTCTCAGAATTCAGCACAGTCAGAATCTCCTGGAGGCCTTGTGAAAATGCAAATGGCTGGGCCCCAGCCCAGAGTCTGATTCAGGAGGTCTGAGTGGGGCCTGGGAATCTGCCTTTCTGTCAGGTTTCCGGGTGGGGACCCCACTTAGAGAACCACTGCTCTAAGGGATGGCAGAGCCCGTCCTGGAGACCTGGGGCTCAGGTGAAGGAGGGACCAGGGTAGGAGGGCCTTTCTCTGCCCTCGAAGGGGCAGCGGGTATTTGGTCCAAAGGATGTTCCACAACCCATCCCATTATCAGTTCCACAACACAGAAGGGGCCACTCACCTCATTACAGTTTATGTCAGATTGGTCCTTGGACTGGTCCAGGGTGACTCTCCCCACACACTGTTTCACCAGCTGGAAAGGGAGGCTCGAGGTCAAACTGGAACCCTTGAGTCATCACCTCCCAAACTCAACACAGGGGCTGGAAATCTTCCCCAAAGCCCCCTGTTCAGATCCCTGGGAAGCATCTGCCAGTGCCCCCAGCCCCCAGCCTCACCCCATTCTCCTTGAAGTCACACTGCTCCGGGGGCTGCTGCGATGTCCTGGGGCACACGGTCTCCTTCACCGTGAAGCTTACAGGCTTCGGGGTGTCCGGGTCCTCGTCCTGGTCCAGGATCAAAGTGGGGTGACTAAGCTGAGCTCATGCTTCCTTCTCTGATCTGTCTCCCTGCCCCCACCTAGACGGCAGCCTCTCCAGCCCCTCCTGTGTGCCTGGCCCTGGGCTTGGTGCTGGGTGCACAGGGGAAGGGGGCAGAGCCCACTCCTGGCCTCGTGGGCACACAGAGAGCAGGAGGGGACCTCAGACCAGCTCTGATGAGAACACCTTCCCCACGGAGGGGCAGAGGCAAGTCAGGGACCACCTGCAGGGAGACATATTGTCACTGGCACCTCCAGGCTGAGCAGAGTCGTTCCTGGGTAGGGGGACACCGAGTTAAGAGGGAACTTAAAGCAGGGAAGTCACATGGCAGAGCCAGTGACCCCCCTCTATCCCTGGAGCTCCCAGAGAACCCTTAGGCCCAAAAGGGGTGTACAGGGCGCCTGTTCCCACAGTAGAGATGCTAAGGCAGGAAGCCTCGTGCTGGGAGGGGACCCAGCTCTGGGAAGGTTTCCTGGAAGAGGTGGGAGCCCACCTAGAGGGAGAAGTGCCTTCCTGACAGGAGGTACAGCCTGAGCAGAGGCGGTGACAGTGTGGCCAGGGCTGGCGGGAGACAGCCCACTCCCCAGGGCCCTCCTGACTCACGGCCTTGGGAAGTGGGTCCAGCTCCAGGAGGCGGTAGAGATTAGCTTCTGAGGACCGCTCGTTGAGGCGATCCACAGCACGGAGCACAGCTTCCCTGTAGCTGAGGGCCTGGGCGCTGGCCGAGGGCACCACTAGTCCCAGCAGCAGTAGCCACAGTGGCCACCGCCCCAGGGCAAGGCTGGCCCTCTGAGTCTCCATGGTCCCCAAGTCGGTCTCCTCCCAGCATGCAGGACCATCCTTTATGTCCCTCCTGGGCCTGATGCAATGGCCCAAGCATACTCCTCCCTGACCTGCCCCATCCCTGATCTCCTCCCCGGCTGTGAGCTGGACTTGCCTCAGCCCCTGCTGTTGCCTCACGGGATTGCTGGGCAGTGGGAGCGGGAAGTCTCCTGCGAAGGTGAAGAAATGGTTTCTCCATCTCCCTGACAACATCTTGGCCTCTCCTGGGGCCCATGGGGAGTGTCAAAGGCAGGGTTGCTCAAGAGCGTTGAGTCCTTCAGGAGAGGGAGGACCAGGCTCTGTCTTACGTCCCCTCTGCCTCCTCACTCTGGCCTCCGCAGGAATAGGGTAAAGGAGTGTATTCGGCACCAACCTCCAACTCCAGGCACTGTCTGGAACCCAAGCGGCACTCAGTTAACGTTGGATGAATGGATGACAGCACCAACCCCTACTAGAGTCTTACCCGCCCAGCCTGTCCCTAGGCAGACTTCAACCTCCACCTTCCTGTCCTTGGGTCCAGCCCTCCGCCAGTCAGGGGCTTGGCTGCATCTGTCTCCTGTCCTGGATTCATCCACACTGTTTTCTGGGTCAAATAGTTCTTCACAGGTCCCCACCAGACATGGCCTGTTCCCCAGACCCCTCCTCAACCAAGCATGGGAGGGCTCATCTGCACTGGGACCCCAATTCACTGCCGTCTCTCACACTCCAGGCCACTGCAGGCTGGCCAGTCCTCACTGGATCCAAATTCACACTCAAGCCTTGTCTTCGACTACACAGACTCTGGGGACCCCTCTGTCCTCCTGAAATGGCCCTTGACCAGTTCTCCCCTGATGCCCCTCTCCTGGGTGCCCTCCTGCCTCCCCCGTGGCTCCTGCTCGGTCTCCTCCAAGGACCCTCCTCCGAAGAGGCAGGGCTGGCACAGGTGCATCCGGGCTGCTTCTCCTCCCAGTCCTCACACACTCCTGGCCAAACCCCTTCTCAAGATACCAGTTATCAAGGACACACATCACTGGTCTGTATCTCTGAGCTCAAGACTCCCATGAGTGCCCCTGGTTGTCCGCACTGGGCTGTTGGCTGCTGTTGGCTGGGTGCCGCCGCAGGAGCCCTGAGCTGAAAGCCTGGGAGCCCCACCTGCTCCTTCTTCCTCCTGAGGACACTCCCTCTGGCCTCCCACCAGCCCGGCCCAGCTCCTACCACCGTCTTCTCTCCTCTCAAGCGTAGCCACAGCCTCCGGACTCCACCTTCTCTGGTTCCAGGCTCTCCCCAGACCATTGTCCGCCCTCCACACCATTGTCTAGGGGCTCACGCTAAGCACTGATGTGGCCATTTCCCCCGCTGCCTTGAGGCAGGGGCGTCAGGGTCTGGGTCTTGATGCTCCCTGCTGCCCTCAGCCCCTGCCCTGCAGGCCTCAGGTGTCAGGCTGCCCCATCCACCGCAACCACTCAGACAGCGCTGAGCCCCCTGCTCTTCCCCGTCTCTGCGCCTGATCCCTCTGCTTGCGCTGCCCTTCCTGGGGAAGGCTTCCCTGACCTCCAACCAGAAATGGCACCTCCTCCTCTTGGCTCCCACAGCCTCAGGAAGTCTCTTCTGATTTGACCCCCAGTGGCTCCCTGTCCAGCGCTGTGGATCAGACACCAGGCTGCGGGCACCGGTGCTGGGGATAGAGGCAGCACAACTGGGAGAGATAATGGCCCAAAGTGTTAGAGGGGCCACAGGCCAAGAAGGAGATTCTTGTACAGTTTTCTGGAGGAATGACCATGTGGTTGTGAGGCCTGGGGCAGCTCCTGGACTCAGTTGGCCTGCGGGACTCTTGGGGGCTTGGCCAGGGCACCTCAGAAGGTGGCAGCCTGGATGGATGGCGCTGGTTGCGCACTCAGCCTTGGAGAAGGAAGGAGAGCTGGGCTTCTGTGCAACCTGGTTTCACAGTCCAGGTGTTGCCCCAGGGGCCTCTTGGTCAAGCTGTATTCTTTCCCCAAGTCGAAGGAGGAAAAGCAGATGATCACAGTAGAAAATAATTAGCAATACACATGGTTACTGGCTATTAGGTAACCCTGAAATCCTCCCTGTGCTTTCCTGCCTCTGAAACTTTGCATTTGCTCACTCTTCCAACTGAAGTCCCCTTCCCCATCCTCCCTGGATCCTGTGTAGGCCCATAGACTGCAACTCCCGTGGTGGGGGCCTGCCTCCCATGCCTCCAGTCTGGCTTTCCTGGCTTAGTCCTCACAGCCTGTCAGAGTGGAGGTCTTCTCGGGAGACACACCACAGCCCTTGTCCCCAGGCGGGTTTGCCCCTGACTCCACATCTGGTCCTTGAGAAATCCTCATGCACCTTTCACCCCAACAAAGTCAGGTATGAGGCCTGATCCTGCGTCTCCCCTCTCCTTTGCTCCTCCCAGCCATCCCTCCTGTCCGTGAGACTCTGGGCAGGAAGGGGAACTGGACCTCAGGCTGCTGTGCCCCCAAATGTTGGGGAACACCCACCAGCTCCCTGAGTTGTCCAGTTCATGAGGAAAATGAAACCTACAGGTTAAATCACTCAAATAAGGATCTACCATCCAGGAAACAGGAGACCCAAGACTTGGACCAAATGCCCCGACTCACCCACCATGCTGGTCGTCTCACAGGGACCAGGGGAGGGAATTCGGCCCTCCCTCCTGCCCTCTGCAGTGAGCAGGGAAGGCAGCCACGGCTGCTGTGAGGGTGGGGACTTGGGTCAGGGCTGAGTGTCAGGACCCTCTCTCTGCTTCGGGTCAGCTTCTTCCTTCCCACTTCCCACTTCATGTGAAGCAAAAAGCTGCGGCAGGTTACATCCTCTTGGAAAGCCCTCAGCCCGGCTGGGGTTTCCCAGGCACGGGTTTGGTGAAGGAGGCCAGCTGGCAGGAGGGCAGCGCCACCCTTCTCTGGGGGTGGGTACATAAAACCAAACAGAGGCTGCACCCGACACACTGTAGCCAGAATACTTGGTGGCATCAGGGTGACCGTGCTGCTGCTGCTGCAGAGCCAAACTTGAGGCCAACCTCCCTCCCTGTCCAAGGACCTGAGCCTGCGCCAGGCTCCGACTCCGGATCTCACCACCAGCCACGACAACAAACATCCAGCCAGCTCCTCTCCGCAGCACCTGGGGCTGCGTGACAAGGTGAGCTGGTCCCAGGTGGAGGCTGAGTGGGAGGGTGCCTGAGCTTTGCAGAAGAGGGCCACGCTCACAGCCAGCCCCAGACATGGAGCAGACTGGTGGGCATGGGCACCATTCCTGTGAGTGGGTTTTACTGGGGGCATGGATGTAGAGATGACAGTTGGGGGCCGAGGCTAGGTCTATCCCCAGAGGGTGACAGAGGGTGCTCTGTCCCCAGAGCCTGGGGACTCTGGATGCCTCGGGTACATCTGAGAAGGCACATCCTCCCTCATTCTTCTACCAGGACAAAGACCTGCAAACCCCCAGGATCTCAGGGTCTGCCTCCTGGAGACCACGAGCTTCGGCAGGAAGTGGGCTGAGCCTATAAAGACATCGATTTCCAGGAGGCTGGAGTAAGACAGGGCACTTCACACGAGGCCCACACACCCCTCCACCTTTCCTGGGTGCCTACGTGGTCCCTCCCCACAGACTGGCATGTCCTAGTGGAGGTCTTAAGTCTGCTTGTGGATGCCCTGGGAAGGTAGAAACAGCCCCTCCAGAGGCTCCACCCAGGTTCTGACATTTAGTATGCGCTTTTGGAAGTAAAGAGAGAAGGGACCATCTCCTGGGGAGAAGGATGGACTGCAGATCAGAACACAATTTCCTTTGATTCCATTTCTTCAGCCCTACCTTTCTCATGATCCCAGGTCCAACTCAATAGATCCAGGTGGCACCTGCTTTTCTTATTTCCGAAAAGTAGTTTGGAAGCCAACAAATATTAAATCAAAAAAGAAAAAGAAAATGAAAAAACAAAACAAAATAAAGTAATCTGGAGATTTTAAAGGCACCTTTCTGACTGCTCACCATCAGTTAAGAACCACTGATCATGGCTCCAGCAACAACCCCCCGCCCTCGGGAGAACTTCCTTTCAGATATCGAGCTCGATTAAAACAACACACAAGAGAAGAGCCTGGGGAGGTGGGATTGTAGATTGGATGGGGATGGAGACTAGGAGGGCTGTTGGGTGGCAAGACTTTGGGTGGGCTAGAGCTGTGTTTGGTGAGAGCCATGCTGTGTTGGTGTGAAACCCTGGCTATGAAGTGGACACGAGACGGATCCCCCTGTTGTCCCTGAAGCTGGTGAAGCAAGGGGTTCCCTCCATGGCTCCCTGCCATGATGGTCACCTGTGTGCCCATGGGCAACCTCATCGAAGTGAGTTTTCTTCCAGTGGCACCACTGAGTGGGGTGCCTGGGGTCCATCCAGTCACCAAAGCAACAACCCTAACAGTAATCCTTGGGATGGTCATGGAAACCACACTGTGAGGGGAGCCTGGGGCCCCTTGTGTCCTGTCCCTCCTCACAGCCTCCCATGGACATGGTGTCTATGGAGACCTGAGTCCAGGGATGTGACCTGTGTGTCTGGTCCTTCAGGGTACAAAGGGCTCCTGTACATCCACCTCCTCTGAACTCACAGTGCTCTAGTCAGGTAAGCAGGGCTTACCACCAGTCTCATTAGGCCAAGGAAGAAACTGAGGCCCAGGGCAGGGTAGGGGTGTGGCCTTGGGAAGCAGGTCTTGGTCAAGTCAGGGTTGATGGCAGTACTCAGAGCTCTGGCTCCAGTGTGAGTTTTCCTTGGTCCAATATGGGGCCTCCTGTCTCTCTCTTGGATGAGCCCCTGGCCGCCTCTGTCTGGCCCACCAAACACCACCTTGGCCAACCCTGCATCTCTCCTACAGTCCATTGCTTTAAGAGGCCTGGAGACTCAACTTTTTGACCTGCTTTGCTATGAGCATTGAGGGGCTGCTCTGGGGGTCCCTTTCTGCCCTGTGCCAACTCCCACTCTCTTTCTTCCCTTCCTGAGCTGTCCCCTGCCCTCTGGATGCTCAAGACCATGGGCGAAGACAACACGTACACGTTGGGCAAGTATGGAGTGAAGTAAGTTGCACTGAGAATGGCTTCTGGGGCCTCCTTCAAGTGTTGTGGGAAAGGTGGAGCCACTACTGGCCAGGGTCAGCTACATAACTTGCAAAATGAAAACATGGGTCCCTTGGCTCAAAAATTATTAAGAAATTCAAGCTCTCAGAAGTCAGGAGATTGGAAGAAAGAGAAAAACTCCACTGGCAGTTGACGGCTTTGAGGATGGAGAAAGATGAGCCAAAGCCTGGGGACAGCCTCTAGAAGCTGAGAACAACGCCAACCACCAGCAGGCAAGGGATTCACGACCTCAGTCCTACAAGCACAGAGGACCAAATTCTGCCAACAAGCTGAACGAGCTTGGTAGTAATTCTCCCCTAGAGGCTCTCGAAAGGAATCCAGCCCTGCCGTCTTGGCTGGGCCTTGTGAACACAGAGCAGAGAAACCCATCAAGCCTCCTGGCATCTGACCTACAGAGCTGCCAGGGTAAAGTTTCCCTTTGCATGCCTAAGAGGAAAAGAATGTTGGCTCTAGGAAACCTCTCTGAGCAGTGATGACATCACAGAATGGAGTGAGGTCAGGAGAGACGAGCAATCACCAAACTCACCCAAAAAGACCGTGGGGAAGAGTGGCTCCCGTCGCAGGACACCGCTCAGTTTCATCAGCAACAGCAGACTCAAGCTGTGTGTTCTTGTACTGATTCTCTTCCCTACAGTTTTCACTGCCTCAGCAGCACAGACAGGACGGCACAGCACGGAGCTTGGGGAGGGCATCAACACGCTGGCAGGAAAGTCCACCGAAACGGAGAATAAGAAAGGAGCACTGGCCCACCGTGAACTGCATCCCCTGTCAGATGGAACAAGGCTGGAAGCTTTAACCTCCATCACTTCTGCAAGGCCTTCAGGGTGAAATTTAAAAGGACACAAACACAGCTTTTTCTTGACTAAAAGACTGTCGAGTGACTTAAATTTCTCACACCATTTTATACACTACGTTTTATTTTTAAATTTTTTTTTCATTGCTCTCATGCATTTATTTATTTATTTATTTATTTATTTATTGTTGTTGTTCCAAAGACTAGTTTTATTTATTTATTTTTCACATGTCCACATTTCCGTATGTGACAGTCCTTTCCTTTTCTTTTCTTTTTTTAAAATTTTTATTTATTTATTAACATCTTTATTGGAGTATAATTGCTTTACAATGGTGTGTTAGTTTCTGCTGTATAACAAAGTGAATCAGCTATACATATACACATATCCCCATATCTCCTCCCTCTTGCATCTCCCTCCCATCTTCCCTATCCCACCCCTCTAGGTGGTCACAAAGCACCAAGCTGATCTCCCTGTGCTATGCGGCTGCTTACACTGTGTTTTAATGTTAGGTAGTTTTACTTGCTTTCATTTTGATCGGGGTTTATGTGTTTGTTTATATTTTGCACTTGTTAATACGAGACATTCGTGGGATGTTTCTCACAGGTAAACTAAATCTTTTCACTGTCCTTCTCGCTCTGTACATGTATGTATTTCTAGTCATCATGCATGGTCATCAGTGAGTTCTGTCTCTATAGGCTGTCAGTTTCTATTAGAGGAAGGACTGCTAGGACCTCATGGTACAGCAAACAAGATCAACAACAACAAAATCATAAATAATGAAAAAGACAGAAAAAAAGAAAACATCAAAAAATAAAAACAAAAACTTCCCTAACTCTCCCTCCTACCATGGAACTGACTCTTTCCTGGCCCCTCCTCCCCTTGCCCTCTTCTCTCCCCAAGCAGGGCACACTGCTTACCTCTGTGTGTGGAGCCACAGCAAGTGGCTGGAAGGACGGAAGCTCTAAGAAACACCTCTCTCTGAAATGGAGCAGGACCCTATGATCCTTGCCCCCCATGTCCTCAGCCTGCCTTTTGTCTGTAGAAAACTTTAGCCAAAGAATAAGTTTAACCAGAGAAGTGAAAAAATTCAGGAGCAAAGAAAAGCAGTCAAACAGGACAAAACAATAATAGTTTAGTCACTGAGCAAAGTTAAGGACTTTTAGTTCCCTCTCAAGGGCTATAGATAATGTTCTGAGCCACATCCTGTGAGCTGTCTTATAGATACTGAAACCCACACCAGGTGGAAGAAGTTAACTACATGATGCCCAGGCTGTAGCCATGACAGAAGCTGCCACAATTCCGAGAACTGGCCTCAAGGAAATGGGAACAAACCGACCCTGGAACTGAAGATTAACTGTACTTAAAACAATCAAGATGACGCTGGTCAGACCTCCACGTGAGCAATTTCAAGATGACCGTCAGAGCCGACGGTACTGTTTCCGCATGTAACCCCTCCCTCTGTCTATAAAAGATCTTGTCCACTGATTGTCAGTGGCGGGGAATGGGCGTTTGGACACCCTCCAAACCTCCCCACCCTCCCCACCTTACCAGCATCCGAAATAAAGCCAACTTTCTTTTCCACCAACCTTGCCTCATTATTGGCTCTTGAGCAGTGAACAGCCAGACCTCACTTTCGGTTACATCACAGTGGGTGTCCCCTCACCTGACTGGGCTCCATCTTTCCCCATCCTACACCCAAATAATGTCTTTGAATCTTTTCACCACTACCACAGAGCCCCACCCAGCCAGTCAGCCATAGTCTCAACTGAGAGGAGAAGGAGCTTCTTAGGGGATCCCGTGCTGAAGCTGGCGGCGGCCAGGACGAAGGGCCTGTTGTACTCAGGCAGTGGGCTCCCAGGAGGATCACAAGGCCTTCTGCCAAGATCCGGATCAGCTGCAGTTCAAGCCTTGCCTGCAGGGCCTATATGCTTATATGCAAGGTCACTAGGGTAGAGCCATTGCCCTACAATGCTACAACCCAAATTTTCACATAACCAACTGAATTCTTTTGAGAGACATAGGCTGCGCCCTCACAGCCTGTACTGAAGGGCTGTGGACCCAAGTGTCTTCTGTGTCTTAGGCAACATCAGGCGAGAGTGACCGTGACTATGACTCCCAGGAGGATGATCAGGCCCATTGGAACACAGACCGGCCAGGCTCCCACCTGGAGCCAAATCAGCTAAGTGTATTATTATTAACCTAGATGCAGCAAGTTGGCAACTGCACATACCCCACCTCAAAAGCCAGCAGGAAGTCTAGGGCAAGGCACTCTTTATCACCACAAGAGAGAATTTAGACTAGTTTGTGTGTTGTGGGTAAGTATAGGCCAGACTTTCACATACTAAGTAGCAGCAAGCTCAGCAGGAGGCGTTGCGCATGTGGGGTCAGAATCCCACAAGCATTTAAACTTAGAACAGTTACTATAGTCTGTGCAAAATATATAAAAGAGTTCAAAATTTCATGATGAGGCTTAAAAAAGTCATATCAGTATCCAGAAGGTCAGTCTTGTTCTGTCCTGCTTGGTGGAGGCTGTTCACTCCTGGGGGCAGCAGTTGCGGGAAGGTTTCCAAGAGTCCTTAGATCAAGACTCTTCATTGGCCGCTGATCAAGCTGAGGATGAGAGTAGCAGTCTGGGTGAAAGTGGCCAGATGCCCTGCGGACAAAAGCTGAGAGAGAGGTGAATGGTGCCTCCTCCCACCCTTGACGCTGTGAGTCGAAGGCCTTCTATTCCCATCAACCAGGGTAGTTACTCTCTTCACAACCAAGTGGTCGAACGACCAGTCCCTCAGCGATCACTGGTCTTGTCTCCAGTCCTCCCCTTGTCTCACCGGCGCCACGTGCCCAGACTCCTCCCTACGTGCCCAGCAGCTTCATCCTTATACTCCTTGACCCATCATAGACCCATCATAGAACACCTTGACCCATCATAGAACAACTCCCTCTGCCCTGATGGGGGGCCCACACCAGCAGGACCACCTTATGGGCTGTCACCTCATGTTCATGATCGTTACCATCACTGCCCCTCCTGCCCTTCCAGCAGCAGGGCAGGCAGCACAATGAGCACTAGGGTAGTCTCGCCCGCCACAGGGCTCTTCTGGGCAACTTGCAAATTCCAGTACTAGGAGCTTCCAGGGGTGCATGGGAAGAAGAAAAGTGGGGTGAGAAAGATTACTCATGTGGTTGGAGAGTCTTCCAGATTGTGTGGGCCTCCTCCCTCATTTCCGAGGCTCATAATTAAACATTCTACGTAACTAGAAGGTGGTCTTCCAGGGAATCGGCCCATTTAGAGCTCAAGCTGCCTTCCTTAAGTGTGCGCTCCTCTGGGAGGTGAGCCTTGGTGTCCACTCATCCTTTCAGTGTTCCCTGTCAGCGTCCACTCCATCTTCCAATGGCACCGACTGCTTGGAGATGAGACAGGGCATTAAAGGTCCTGGGAGCGATCTGGGTAACTGTGCACTCCCGGTAGTTCTTACCGTAAGGCAGTGCCATTGTGGATTGGATGTGTTTTGTGAATCCAGGTGTGAAGCATAGACCATCTGAGAGTCCTGGAATACTATAGGCCACGTATGCTGTGCCGATGGGGATGGCATCGCTGGTTATTGCCCTGGCGTTCCCTTTGTCACTCAGCTGTGGAGCTGGCAGTCAGCCACACTGGTCAGGCTTCCTTGGCCTCAGGTGCTGGCTTCGCTAGGCCTTATTTTGAGTTCGATGCTGAATGTAGATGGATCACCATGCCCTGTGTGATGGAGTACCATGCCCTGTGTGATGGAGTACCATGCCCTGTGTGATGGAGTATCCACATGATATGGGTCCCCACCTGGGCAGTGCAGATTTGATTCACTTGTTGATTCCATTGACGTTATCCTTGAATGGCCATTTTCCATGGGCATCTGCAGGAGTCATGAACAGGGGCTGTGGATGCTGAGCAAAGCATTATGTTTTGCCATAATGTTTATCCCCACAAAGATTGGGACTTGACCGTTCAGTTGTCCCACGGCCAGGCACCTGACCACACTGTCAGTTCATGGTGTACTGTCCACGAATCAGTGAAAAATGTAACAAGGTGAATTTTGGGGGGTGTCTTCCAGGGCGGCTACACAGCCCACAACTCCACCCCCTGAGCGGAGCACCCTTGTCATGCACAGGTATAAACAGGTATCTTGGAGGCTGAACAGCTGCACGTGGTGCAGCCCACACACCTGCCTTTAACTTAGCTGATCCATCCAGGAACAGGAACAGGCATCTTCAGGAAATGGGTGAGCTAAAGATATGAGGCTATAATCCAGATGTGTCAGTGATTACATTATGTAAGTGGCCCTGTGTTAACCAGGTTTTCTACTTTCTGTTTCTGATGTTTTCACATCCCCTCCCAGGGTTAGCAGATACCTAGAGACAGCAGACTCTCTCCCTCAGCTGGCCTTTCACATGCAAACTGACCAGCACCCCACCCCACCCTCTCTGCTGCTGAGACTCTAACCCCCTGTCCTAATCGCCCCAGGGTCAGGCATCAACAACTTGGGCAGCCCCTACACCCCAGCCCCAGCTCACTGAAATTACTCAAGCTAGCCGATCCTAAACCTGGTCAGCCTCACCCTCAAGCCTCGTCCATTCCTTCCCTGGAGAACATCACACGGGCTTCCCCGCAGTGCCCCGCCCTGGCTCTCTGCCTGTCACTGTCCTCTCCTGTGGGCCAGCACGACCCGCTCCTCCCCCCGGGAACTGTGAGCAGCCAACTAGCTCTGCACTGGCGATGGGCTCCACACCTGAATAAAACCCAAACCCTGGGGACCTAGAAACCACTGAGAGAGACAGAGACAGAGAGGGAGGAAGAGAGAGGGAGGGAACGAGAAAGAGAGAAACAAACAATTTAGGCAAAATGTAGGTGACCCTGGGAATAGAGAAAAGGAAAGTTTATTTGTACATTTTCTACTTTTCTGTAAATTATTACCAACTAAAATGTTTTTGAAATTTTTAAAGTTACAACATTGAGTGATTGCATAAGCATTACATTCCTTTTATTTGTAACCTGCTTCTACTCTTCGGTCTAATTCTTGCCCCTAAGACCTTGCTATAGTTGCACGCTTCTCTTGGAAATAATGAGTCAATAAAACATTATTTCCTTTTATGTTGCTTAAAACATATTTTAACCAGTATTAATCTAATTTTTGTAAATTAAACAGAATAAATAAAATTTTCATTTACATAAATGTACACAAACACACTGCCACAAACACCCACACAACCACACTGACACTATACCCCTACACTCACATATAAACCTGCACACGCCCACTCACAACGCCCGTGCACACATGAATGCCCAGCCATACATACACATACACACCCCTGAGTTACACACACACACACACACACTTTATACACTCCTCATACACACACATCCACACACACACTTTAGAAATCCCCATACTCAACTCTACTGATATATCCCCACACAGAAGAAACATCCCACACTCATAAATCCCCCACAAACCCACACACACCCAGACACACATCCCACCTACACATTTCAGACACACCCTGACACCTACACATATACCCACAAACTCACACCAACATTCATTCTATACAACCTCACATACACACAAACTACACTCAAACCCACACACACACTCTCACACACCTAGGAACACAACATACCGATACTCTCACAAACACACTGCACAACACTTCCAACACATACATACACCTTGACATTTTAACACCCAACAATCCAACCCCCATCCACACACACACAGAAACACAGAAACCTTTTTGAGAATAAAAGGAGGCAAAAGCCTATGGAAATGTTCCAGATTAAAGGAGGCAAATGAGACCTGACAGCTTCTTGACACACCTGACCCTAGGCTGGAACCCATACTGCAGGTGAGAAACTCTGTAAAGCACATGATTATATCATCTGACATGTAGGAAAAAGTATTGTATCCATGTAAGTGTATAGAGTTGATAATTGCTCTGTAGTTACATAAGAGGCTACCCCTAATCATAAGAAATACAAATAGAATTCTATGAGGCTAAGGAAGCCAGCTCTATCTACCACCTTAGCTTTAGATAACTTCTCTATGTTTTGGTTTCCTTCTCTGTGACAACACGGAATAAGTCTATGTTCTAAGTAACAGCTAGTTCTCCGTTTTACCGACAGTAAGTAATGTTGCCAGTGATTTGAAGAGTGGAGAGTCTAGTTTCACAAAATCTCATTCGATAGAGCTGAGATTCAAAAGAATCACGAATAGAAGATTGAGTCCCCAGGGGAACCCCAGCTGCTAGCCTGCTGCCTGCCAAGACACCAGGGCAGAAAAAACCGCAGGCAGTCCCCCTTGGAGGTCTCCATGAGCCCTCAAGCTTGCCCTGCAGTACCCATAGATGGCTAGCGGGGGCGATCTCAGAGCAACACCTGCAAGTGCCTAGTCTCCCTAGGCAGCAGCAGCATTTACTTCCCTGCCAGGGCGCCTGCGCTGCTACCAGAAAAACCACCTCCCAAGGGACCAACTCATCCATTAGGTACAGTAGGCACTGTACCTACGGACCATGATACTTCTAGGGACCCACAAAAATATTTTAATTTTAATTCCTTTTATGAACAGAATATTAACATGACTATAATAGCAATGAATATATAACATTATATCTAGCCATGATTGTATTCAACTTTGTACGAATGCAGTTATAAAATGTAATTTTTAATACTTTTCTGTGGATGAATGAGTCCACGAAGGTGAAAGTGCCTAGGGCCCATGAAAGTGACAATGTAGCCCTCTGTCTCCCCTGACAGCGTCCTGCCCTGCTCTGGCTGGGATGACACAGAGGCAGAGTGGCACACAGGAGAACAGGGGGCTGCAAGTAGGACCCCAGGAACCAGGGCAGCCCTCACCCTCGGACTGAGGCTAGAGAGACCATGGGGGCTGAGGGACAAGACTTTGGGGCTCTGACTGGCAGGGGCATCACTGAGCCCACCCACAGGCATCAGAGCACAGGCGGTCTGGAGGGTCCCCCGCCCTACTGGGCCAGCTGCTACCTTCTAACGGCCACATGGGAAAGGCTAGTGCAGAGGGGCCAGTTCAGTGCCCTCAGGGAAGTCCGCTGTGTTCACAGGCTGCATTTAATTCATCTCCTCCTGCTCTGATGGGGATTCCAAGTGTCTCTCTGGGTCCCTGCACTGACAGATGAGCCGGCACTGTGCCCTGAGACTAACACACTCTAACTATTGTCTCCTTGGCTCTCTCACCCTCGGTAATTCACATTCGGCCCCTATGAGGTCCTTGAACTTCCTTCTCTACCTAAATGACAGACCAACCCTTAAAGGAGATAATGCTGTTCCCAATTACAGACAGAGAGACAGAGGCCCAGAAAGATCAATTCTCCTGCTCAGGGCCACACAGGCAGGAGAGCAATTCCTTTCAGACATCTAGACCCCTCAGAATTCTCTTCCTCTGCCCCACTGAGGCTGACCTGGAGTGCCCTGTGCCATCTCGGGAGCCCCCAAACTAACTCCTGAGACCTCACTGGTGGGGCTCAAGGGCAGGGTCCACAAGGATCTTGCCTGATTACAGCCCAGATTCCCTCCTCGGCACAGCAGGGGTCTGGGGGATGGAGAGGCCTCTCCTTGTCCTCACTCATTCCCTCCCTCTTCCTTACCTCTTGCTCTCCTCCACTCGCTGTGTTTGGCTTCTGTGCTGCCCCCCACTGAAGTTAGTGGCCTTCACATCTGCACAAACAATAGGAAAATATTAGGAGTCATCTCCCTGGGCCTCGTGGGCTCCTGTCCTACTCTGACCACTTTGTAAAATCCTCAATGCCCCTTGGCTTACAGCACCACGCCCACCCCACTCCCCTCCTGCACCACCACCCTGGACGCCTCGGGCTCGTCTCTCTTCTCTGCACATCAGGCCCCGCACCTGACCCACCTGGAACGAGTGGATGAACTCTGCACAGCTCCACCGCCATCACAGGCCACGTTCCCTAGAAGCAGAGCCTCAGCTGGGAAGTGAGAGGCATCTGATTTATTGAGGGCTGTTGTCGGGAGGAGGGAGGTGGAGGGGAGCAAGATAGGGCAGAGGAAGGAGCTGAGCAGGGACGTGTTCTACCCTGAGACGAGCTTCAGCCTCACCCACAAAAGCCTGGAACCCCTGCTTTAGGACTGACTGAGGCGGGGGCTGGACTTTGATGTCCCCTCATAGTCAGTCCCCATCCACAGGCTGAGGGCAGAGCGGACACAACCCCCCAGGCATCTCCTGGGAGGCTGTGAAGGCAGCTGTGAAGGGGACACCTGTGAGCCATTAGCATCCGTATTGCACATTTCAAACAGCTGGGGGACGGGGGGGGGGGCAGCCGCCCAGTGAGGGGGATCTGGGCAGGGCACTCACAGCACCTACTGCCCAGTGCCCCGCCCAGGGACCAACATCCCTCTGGCACCTAAGAGCCAACCTGGTCAAAACTGAACTTTCATCTCCCCCCACACGCATCTCATGCCTACACCAGGACACTGACCAGACCGTGACCATGCTCTCTGGAAGCTCCCCACCCCGCTGCCGCATTGTCCAGCCTGTCAGGGAATCAACCTGCCTCATCCTGTCTGCAGTGACTCCATCCCAGTCAGCCCCGCACTCTGCCAGCCTCTTGGCCAACGCCTCCTTCCATTCTCTCTTCCCTCCTCTGTTGGCCACTGCCTTGGCCTGATGCTCAAAGCCATTTATGGAAGGGTCTGATACTTGTTCTTTCACGGGTAAGGGGCCTAGTGGTCACACAGCAGACACTCTCACCAGCCAATCACTTTATTTATTTATTTATTTATTTTTTATTTTTATTTATTTTTTGGCTGCACTGGGTCTTCGTTGCTGCGCGCAGTCTTTCTCTAGTTGAGGCAAGTGGGGGTTACTCTTCGTTGTGGTGCACAGGCTTCTCATTGCGGTGGCTTCTCTTGTTGCGGAGCATGGGCTCTAGGTGTGTGGGCTTCAGTAGTTGTGGCTCGTGAGCTCAGAAGTTGTGGCTTGCGGGCTATAGAGCGCAGGCTCAGTAGTTGTGGCGCACAGGCTTAGTTGCTCCGCGGCATGTGGGATCTTCCCAGACCAGGGCTTGAACCCCTGTCCCTTGCACTGGCAGGTGGATTCTTAACCACTGCGCCACCAGGGAAGTCCCCAATCACTTTAGAAAGCACTGACAAGGCCTGCAGACCTCCCTGCCAGGGACCACTTTGGCTCCCTGGTCAAGGGTGGAGATGAAAACAATGTAAGCATCCAACCCTTTCCACTATCAGTGGTCACATATGCATGTGGAGGGCCTCGTCATGGCAAGGCACATCTGGCCAACACTGATGTAAAATATGAAAGGACAAGGCAGGGCTGAGGCTAGAAAAGGGTTGCCATGGTAGCAGGATGGGCAGTCATGGGAGGAAATTGGAAACAGATGTGACCAGCACAGACCCATATCATCCTGATGAGTGATCCCTCTCTCAGGTTGGGCAGGGATGTGCCAGCTGTGATGGGCCTGATGTAGCATTTGCTGATTTCCGTGGTGTAAGTATTTCCATCAAGGCCGATTTCAAGCTACCAAGAGTTTAACAACAAGCTCAAAAAAATCCTGACCATTTAACAATTGGCACTGGCAAGCCTGTATCCTCTGGCACAGACACAACACAACCCCCTGGGTTTCCTCTGCAGGGATTCCTTCCTCAACTTGGGTTGATGCAGAGTGAGAAGCAGGAGGTTCCTCTAACCTGCCTGAAATCAGCCCCACCTGCTCACCAAGAGGAGACAAGCCTGACAGGTAACAAAGTAAATGCCCTGTGAGATCCTGTCCTCTGTCCCTCTCAGAGAGGGGAATCTCTGTCTTGGTTCAGGTTGGCCCACAAACAGACTTAAGACAAGCGTTTAGTGGAAGCAGTTTGTTTGGGAGGTGATTCCAGAAAGCTCCAGCACGAATGTAGAGAAGGGAGACAGGGCAGGACCCGAGTCAGAAGAGGACGTGTCAATGAACAGGTCACAGAAGTGGGCGACAGGGGCTCAAGCCAGCTGGGGACCTCAGGGGGAGGTGTGACACGTCTGGGAGTGGGCCCCCCAAGGAGTGAGGAAGAGGAGGTATTTCTCCACTAAGTCCCCCCAGTGGTTGGTTGAGGCTGCTCCCTGGGTTCAAACTCCCCAATGTTTCCAGTCTGCCCCAGATCAAAGGTCAGCTAGAGAATGGGGAGTGGGCAAGACATGGACAGTGCCTGAAACACCCAGGCACACAGAGATGTGACCCGTGTGTCACTCTGTGTGTCTCTCACATTCATGCAGAGCTCTTCACTCCAATGAGCAGGATGCTTCTTTTTTTTTTTTTTTTTTTTTTTAATTTATTTATTATTTATTTTTGGCTGTGTTGGGTCTTCATTTCTGTGCAAGGGCTTTCTCTAGTTGCGGCAAGAGGGGGCCACTCTTCATCGCGGTGCGCGGGCCTCTCACTATCGTGGTCTCTCCTGCTGCGGAGCACAGGCTCCAGACGCGCAGGCTCAGTAGTTGTGGCTCACGGGCCTAGTTGCTCCGAGGCATGTGGGATCGTCCCAGACCAGGGCTCGAACCCGTGTCCCCTGCATCGGCAGGCAGGTTCTCAACCACTGCGCCACCAGGGAAGCCCTGAATTTTATTTTATTTATTTTTTTATACAGCAGGTTCTTATTAGTTATCCATTTTATACATATTAATGTATATATGTCAATCCCAATCTCCCAGTTCATCCCACCACCACGACCACCACCCTCCTCTGCCACTTTCCCCCTTGGTGTCCATAGGTTTGTTCTCTACATCTCAGGATATGTCTTTTTAATGCTGCATATTTTTGTAGCAGGTGATTCCCTAAACACAAGCCCACCACTGAAATCTCGGACCCAGCTAAAGAAACGGTGATGTGTCTCAATGCCAGAGGAAAAGCCAGGAGGGGTAGGCTTTCCCAGACTTCAGATTGTCAAGGAGAAGTGGAGCGCTATGATGGGCATTGTACCTGTAGGCTTAGCCCTGAGACTGAACTGCGTCTCTGTGAGCGTTTAACAAATGCCTGGCCCCTCCGGACTGTCACCTCCATGTGAGCAGGGACAGAATCCCCACCGGCACTGCACACAGAGCAGGTCTCCTTAAGTCCCTACTGGGGGTTGGAGGAGGAGGGCAGAGGCGTGTGAAGGGCACGGGAGGGACCCGAGAATGGAGACGCTGTGCTGGACCTCTTGGCCCTGCTGCCTCTCCCCATGCCCGCCTGGAAGGAACAGCTGCCTCACCCATCTCTATGTTAACAGGAGTGATCCTCTCTCTCTCTCTCTCTCTCTCTCTCACACACACACACACTCACACACACACCCACACACACCCACACCCAAGAGGACTCTCAGAGTTAAGGACTTCTTCCTGGTAAGACGGAGGAGAGGAGATAAGTGAATTTGAATGCGTAGGAAATTGTTTTCAGAAGAATTTATTTTTCAGAGTCCAAAAGTCTGAGCCAGGATAAGCTGATTCTTAGCACTATTCACTGGGCTGAAATATCCCAAAGATATCTTTGATTCTCTGACCAATTCTCTCAGTCTTTTTGCCTATCTTCCCCTGCCTCTCCGGAGCAAGCGAAACACCCAGCGTAATAGCCGCGCACTCTGAATCTGTGAACCAGGAGGAAACAGACTTCTTTTGGGGACTGGCTCAAGATTAAGACAGGACCACACCCCACCTGAACACCCCCATTCCTGGGCCACTGCAGGAAGCTTGGGGCCCCAATTCACTTCCAGTGTGACACTTGGAGCATGTGGTTGAATACCTAAACTCACAGACAGATGAGAAAACTGGGGCCCACAGATGGCAAGGGGTTTCCCAGGATCACAAGCCCATCCCAACAAAGCTGGACTGGAGCAGGGGCTGAAAGCACATTACTCTAGTCAGTGCCTCTCAGAATTCAGCACAGTCAGAATCTCCTGGAGGCCTTGTGAAAATGCAAATGGCTGGGCCCCAGCCCAGAGTCTGATTCAGGAGGCCTGAGTGGGGCCTGGGAATCTGCCTTTCTGTCAGGTTTCCGGGTGGGGACCCCACTTAGAGAACCACTGCTCTAAGGGATGGCAGAGCCCGTCCTGGAGACCTGGGGCTCGGGTGAGGGAGGGACCAGGGTAGGAGGGCCTTTCTCTGCCCTCGAAGGGGCAGCGGGTATTTGGTCCAAAGGATGTTCCACAACCCATCCCATTATCAGCTCCACAACACAGAAGGGGCCACTCACCTCATTACAGTTTATGTCAGATTGGTCCTTGGACTGGTCCAGGGTGACTGTCCCCACACACTGTTTCACCAGCTGGAAAGGGAGGCTCGAGGTCAAACTGGAACCCTTGAGTCATCACCTCCCAAACTCAACACAGGGGCTGGAAATCTTCCCCGAAGCCCCCTGTTCACATCCCTGGGAAGCATCCGCCAGTGCCCCCAGCCCCCAGCCTCACCCCATTCTCCTTGAAGTCACACTGCTCCGGGGGCTGCTGCGATGTCCTGGGGCACACGGTCTCCTTCACCGTGAAGCTTACAGGCTTCGGGGTGTCCGGGTCCTCGTCCTGGTCCAGGATCAAAGTGGGGTGACTAAGCTGAGCTCATGCTTCCTTCTCTGATCTGTCTCCCTGCCCCCACCTAGACGGCAGCCTCTCCAGCCCCTCCTGTGTGCCTGGCCCTGGGCTTGGTGCTGGGTGCACAGGGGAAGGGGGCAGAGCCCACTCCTGGCCTCGTGGGCACACAGAGAGCAGGAGGGGACCTCAGACCAGCTCTGATGAGAACACCTTCCCCACGGAGGGGCAGAGGCAAGTCAGGGACCACCTGCAGGGAGACATATTGTCACTGGCACCTCCAGGCTGAGCAGAGTCGTTCCTGGGTAGGGGGACACCGAGTTAAGAGGGAACTTAAAGCAGGGAAGTCACATGGCAGAGCCAGTGACCCCCCTCTATCCCTGGAGCTCCCAGAGAACCCTTAGGCCCAAAAGGGGTGTACAGGGCGCCTGTTCCCACAGTAGAGATGCTAAGGCAGGAAGCCTCGTGCTGGGAGGGGACCCAGCTCTGGGAAGGTTTCCTGGAAGAGGTGGGAGCCCACCTAGAGGGAGAAGTGCCTTCCTGACAGGAGGTACAGCCTGAGCAGAGGCGGTGACAGTGTGGCCAGGGCTGGCGGGAGACAGCCCGCTCCCCAGGGCCCTCCTGACTCACGGCCTTGGGAAGTGGGTCCAGCTCCAGGAGGCGGTAGAGATTAGCTTCTGAGGACCGCTCGTTGAGGCGATCCACAGCACGGAGCACAGCTTCCCTGTAGCTGAGGGCCTGGGCGCTGGCCGAGGGCACCACTAGTCCCAGCAGCAGTAGCCACAGTGGCCACCGCCCCAGGGCGAGGCTGGCCCTCTGAGTCTCCATGGTCCCCAAGTCGGTCTCCTCCCAGCATGCAGGACCGTCCTTTATGTCCTTCCTGGGCCTGATGCAACGGCCCAACCACACGTCTCCCTGACCTGCCCCATCCCTGATCTCCTCCCCGGCTGTGAGCTGGACTTGCCTCAGCCCCTGCTGTTGCCTCACGGGATTGCTGGGCAGTGGGAGCGGGAAGCCTCCTGCGAAGGTGAAGAAATGGTTTCTCCATCTCCCTGACAACATCTTGGCCTCTCCTGGAGCCCATGGGGAGTGTCAAAGGCAGGGTTGCACGAGAGCGTTGAGTCCTCCAGGAGAGGGAGGACCAGGCTCTGTCTTACGTCCCCTCTGCCTCCTCACTCTGGCCTCCGCAGGAATAGGGTAAAGGAGTGTATTCGGCACCAACCTCCAACTCCAGGCACTGTCTGGAACCCAAGCGGCACTCAGTTAACGTTGGATGAATGGATGACAGCACCAACCCCTACTAGAGTCTTACCCGCCCAGCCTGTCCCTAGGCAGACTTCAACCTCCACCTTCCTGTCCTTGGGTCCAGCCCTCCGCCAGTCAGGGGCTTGGCTGCATCTGTCTCCTGTCCTGGATTCATCCACACTGTTTTCTGGGTCAAATAGTTCTTCACAGGTCCCCACCAGACATGGCCTGTTCCCCTGACCCCTCCTCAACCAAGCATGGGAGGGCTCATCTGCACTGGGACCCCAATTCACTGCCGTCTCTCACACTCCAGGCCACTGCAGGCTGGCCAGTCCTCACTGGATCCAAATTCACACTCAAGCCTTGTCTTCGACTATACAGACTCTGGGGACCCCTCTGTCCTCCTGAAATGGCCCTTGACCAGTTCTCCCCTGATGCCCCTCTCCTGGGTGCCCTCCTGCCTCCCCCGTGGCTCCTGCTCGGTCTCCTCCAAGGACCCTCCTCCGAAGAGGCAGGGCTGGCACAGGTGCATCCGGGCTGCTTCTCCTCCCAGTCCTCACACACTCCTGGCCAAACCCCTTCTCAAGATACCAGTTATCAGGGACACACATCACTGGTCTGTATCTCTGAGCTCAAGACTCCCATGAGTGCCCCTGGTTGTCCGCACTGGGCTGTTGGCTGCTGTTGGCTGGGTGCCGCCGCAGGAGCCCTGAGCTGAAAGCCTGGGAGCCCCACCTGCTCCTTCTTCCTCCTGAGGACACTCCCTCTGGCCTCCCACCAGCCCGGCCCAGCTCCTACCACCGTCTTCTCTCCTCTCAAGCGTAGCCACAGCCTCCGGACTCCACCTTCTCTGGTTCCAGGCTCTCCCCAGACCATTGTCCGCCCTCCACACCATTGTCTAGGGGCTCACGCCAAGCACTGATGTGGCCATTTCCCCCGCTGCCTTGAGGCAGGGGCGTCAGGGTCTGGGTCTTGATGCTCCCTGCTGCCCTCAGCCCCTGCCCTGCAGGCCTCAGGTGTCAGGCTGCCCCATCCACCGCAACCACTCAGACAGCGCTGAGCCCCCTGCTCTTCCCCGTCTCTGCGCCTGATCCCTCTGCTTGCGCTGCCCTTCCTGGGGAAGGCTTCCCTGACCTCCAACCAGAAATGGCACCTCCTCCTCTTGGCTCCCACAGCCTCAGGAAGTCTCTTCTGATTTGACCCCCAGTGGCTCCCTGTCCAGCGCTGTGGATCAGACACCAGGCTGGGGGGGCCAGTGTGGGAGGTGGTGAGAACACAGCCGGAAATATCATGGGCCAAAGCAATAGAGGGGCCACAGGCCAAGAAGGAGATTCTTGTACAGTTTTCTGGAGGAATGACCATGTAGTTGTGAGGCCTGGAGTAGCTCCTGGACTCAGCCGGCCTGCGGGACTCTTGGGGGCATGGCCAGGGCACCTCAGAAGGTGGCAGCCTGGATGGATGGCGCTGGTTGCGCACTCAGCCTTGGAGAAGGAAGGAGAGCTGGGCTTCTGTGCAACCTGGTTTCACAGTCCAGGTGTTGCCCCAGGGGCCTCTTGGTCAATTTGTGTCCTTTCCCCAAGTCAAGGGAGGAGAAGAAGGTGATTACAGTAGAAAATAAATAGCAATTCACATGGTTACTGGGTGTCTGTAATCCTCCCTTTGCTTTCCTGCCTCTGCACCATTGCATTTCCTAAACCTTAGGACTGAGGTCCCCTTCCCCATCCTTCCATGGGAACAGGCAACCGGTTGTTCAAGGACAAGGTCTGATAAAGGAGTCAACCCTGGGAAAGACCTTGGGAGCAACTGGCCTATAACTGATGCTCCATAAAGAGCAGCTATTAGTATCAACAGGCCAGAAAGCCGTCCCCACGGCTACCCAGGACCTTAGACTCTGGAGTCAGGCAGACGTGTGTTTGAATTCTTGGTTTGCCTCTCACCAGCTGTGACTTCCTTGCAAATACTCTGCTCTGGTGGAACTCTCAGCAGTAAGGGAGAGTGAACCCAACTCCAATGGCCTCAGAGAAACCCACATGGCTCCATTTTCCTGCAGTTCTCTCTCTGGGCTCTTGCTTAGAGAGAGAGAGAGAGAAGCAGGGGGGGAGGGAAGCGGGGGGCGGTGGGGTGGATAAAGGAGCAGCATCAAGAGAGGGAGGATCTCCGCGGCCACAGTAGCTGTGCCCTGAGATGGTCAGGCTGGGCCCTGGGCACTCTCCCCACACCCCCTCCTAACCCAACAGAGGACACACCAGCCAAGAGATGGGAGCAGAGGCTCCTGCAGAGGCTGCTGCAAGAGTGTTGTCACCACCTCGTCCCCAACCTGGGGCTCCCACTTTTCCCAGCTCCCCTCTATTTCCCCGCCCAGTCTGGTTGAGCCAGCCTTCCTTCCCCATCATGCTCTGCACTTAAAACCCCCAAATCGACAAAGCACAGCCTCACCTGTGTTTAGACACATCCTCATCCCGGCCCCAGAGCCCAGGACTTCCAGGCAAACAGAGCAGAGTGGTTAAGAGAAGGAGCAGGGCCAGGGCTGAGCGCCCTGGCTTCTGGTCCCCGGTTCCGGCCTCTGCCCAACCTGCTGACCACCTAGGTCAACTTAAACCAGACTTTCACCAGCTGCCCCTCCTTCTCTTTGTCTGTAAAATGGAAGATTTCTTACAGTTGCACAGAAGGCCCTCCTCTCCCCCATGGAGAAATTCCTCCCATCCGAAGTTCAAGGTGAGGTCCAGAGACTCAGTCTCCATAGAGCCTTCCCCGACTCCTGGGGGTAAAGGGGGACAGCAGCCGTCCACTCCATACCCACCCCCCTGGACATGCTCACTTGGACAAGCCTGGCACAGTGCAGGCCATTATCAGTGTCCCCCCAAGAAGTCCCACTTTTCAGGAGCCTCCCTCATGGACGCTCACTTATGTGCATGAGGACAAAGGAAGCAAGATGCATCCTTAACCTTCTTTTTGCCTACTTGGGGACTGGAAACCTTCCAGACATGTGTCGGTGGGAATGCTCTGTCCTTTCTATGTCCTAGAGTGCAGCCATTTAAAAAGAATGATGTGTAAACTCCACAAATATCCATCAATAGTGAAAGCAAACATATTCTGGTATATTCGTACAGTGGAATACTAACTAAGCAATAAAAATTTGCCCAACTGTAATACATACAAAAACATGGTAGATTCTCACAAACATGTTGCATGAAAAAATTGTGCACAATACAGTATATATGTTTTTGTTTGTTTGTTTGTTTTTGACTACAATTTCTGCCCTAGAAATTAAATTTCTAAGACATAGTTCGTCATGTGTGCAACACTGTCTACATGAGAACATTTGGAGCAGTATTTCTTTTTTTTTAAATTTATTTATTTTATTTTATTTTATTTATTTTTGGCTGTGTTGGGTCCTCGTTGCTGCACGCGGGCTTTTCTCTGGTTGCGGTGCGTGGGTTTCTCAGTGCAGTGGCCTCTCTTGTTGCGGAGCACGGGCTCTAGGATGCGGGTTTCAGTAGTTGTGTCTCGCGGGCCCTAGAGCAGAGGCTCAGTAGCTGTGGCGCACAGGCCTAGTTGCTCCGCAGCATGTGGGATCCTCCTGGACCAAGGCTCGAACCCGTGTCCCCTGCATTACCAGGCGGATTCTTAACCACTGCGCCACCGGGGAAGCCCCTACAGTATATATGTTATAGTTCAATTTTCTATGAGTTTCAAACTCTGACAACACTAATCTAAAGGTTTCAAAGTCAGGGTCATGGTTATGGGGAAGGGGTAGCAACTGGAAGGGAGATAAGATCTCCAGGTGCATTACAAAAATGTATACATACAGCAAAAACTCCACAAGACGTACACTTATCATTAGTGCACATTTGATATGTACATACAGTATTTCAACTCCCTGGGCCTCGTGGGCTCCTGTCCTACCCTGACCACTTTGTAAAATCCTCAGTGCCCCTTGGCTTACAGCACCACGCCCACCCCACTCCCCTCCTGCACCACCACCCTGGACGCCTCGGGCTCGTCTCTCTTCTCTGCACATCAGGCCCCGCACCTGACCCACCTGGAACGAGTGGATGAACTCTGCACAGCTCCACCGCCATCACAGGCCACGTTCCCTAGAAGCAGAGCCTCAGCTGGGAAGTGAGAGGCATCTGATTTATCGAGGGGTGTTGTCAGGAGGAGGGAGGCGGAGGGGAGCAAGATAGGGCAGAGGAAGGAGCTGAGCAGGGACGTGTTCTACCCTGAGACGAGCTTCAGCCTCACCCACAAAAGCCTGGAACCCCTGCTTTAGGACTGACTGAGGCGGGGGCTGGGCTTTGATGTCCCCTCATAGTCAGTCCCCATCCACAGGCTGAGGGCAGAGCGGACACAACCCCCCAGGCATCTCCTGGGAGGCTGTGAAGGCAGCTGTGAAGGGGACACCTGTGAGCCATTAGCATCCGTATTGTACATTTCAAACAGCTGGGGGACGGGGGGCAGCCGCCCAGTGAGGGGGATCTGGGCAGGGCACTCACAGCACCTACTGCCCAGTGCCCCGCCCAGGGACCAACAACCCCTTGGCATTTCAGAACCAATGTAGTCAAACTGAACTGTCACCTCCCCCCACACTCATCTCATATCTACACCAGGACTCTGACCAGCCCGTGATCACGTTCTCAGAACCCACCCCCCGCATTGTCCAGCCTGTCAGGGAATCAACCTGCTTCATCGTCTCTGCAGTGACTCCATCCCAGTCAGCCCAACACTCTGCCAGCCTCTTGGGCAACCCTCCTTCCATTCTCTCTTCCCTCCTCTCCCCTGGGCCACTGCCTGGGGGGACACATCCTTGCTGGGCCCCTCATGATTCACCCTTCGTGGACACACACACACACACACACACACACACACTGAAGCCAGGGTGATGGCTAAGATGGACAAGGATGTGCTCTCCCCGTGCTAAAATCATCACTGGTTCCCTAGTGCCCCTTAGTACCTGGGTTTGTCCATCTCTCCACTTCCACACTGACCCACCCCTTGCATGCCTCACTTGAGCACTGAACTGAGTGTCACTTCTCACTTCTACTGTGCCAGTCACTGTGACTTCGCCTGAGCAGTTTCCTCCTAGGAACACTCTCCTTTCCCCCATGCTGGGCTGGGGTCCACTCAATTCCATGCTTATAAAACTGCGGGCATTACTTGCCTATGGAACTCACCATCCAGAGGTCTACTGTTAGGAGAACTGACAAGCCAGGGTACCATGACTTGATGCTCCAGGGAATCCACGAAAGGGTCCGATACTTGATTTCTCAGGTAAGTGGTCCTATGATACTCTCACCAGTCAATCACTTTAGAAGGCTCTGGCAAGGCATGCAGACTTCCAATCTCAGGCTCAGATGAAATGAAATGTAAGCATCCATTCATTTCTGGTATCATTTGTCATGTATGCATGTTGAGGGCCTAGTCCCTGGCAAGGGACATCTGGCCAACATCCATGTAAAATATGAAAGTGTTACTAAGAGGGGGTCCGGTTGCTCGCCGCTCTGAAGCTGATAAAGAGCCTAGGTTGGGGACTTCCCTGGTGGCACAGTGGTTAAGAATCCCCCTGCCAATGCAGGGAACACAGGTTCGAGCCCTCGTCCGGGAAGATGCCACATGTCACAGAGCAACAAGGCCCGGGTGCCACAACTACTGAAGCCCGCACGCCTAGAGCCCGTGCTCTGCAACAAGAGAAGCCACCGAGATGAGCAGCCTGCGCACCGCAACCAAGAGTGGCCCCTGCTCGCCGCAATTGGAGAAAGCCCGCGCGCAGCAACAAAGACCCAACGCAGCCAAAAATAAATAAATAAATAAATAAGTTTATACCAAAAAAAAAAAAAAAAAGAGAGAGAGAGAGAGACTAGGTTGGTGGAAAGGAACGTTTGCTCAGAGGTGGTAAGGGGAGTAGGGGGACTCCTGTCCAAAGGCTGAATGACCCTTCCACTGCCAATCAGTGGGCAAGAGCTTTTATAAGCGGAGGGAGGAGGCTACATGCAGAAATAGCACGGTCAACTCTGACACTCATCTTGAAATTGCTCATGTGGTGATCTGAGCAGTGTCATCTTGCTTGTTTTAAGTACAGTTAATCTTCAGTTCCAGGGCTGCTTAGTTGCCATTTCTTTGAGGCCAGTTCTTGGAATTGTGGCAGCTTATGTCATGGCTACAGCCTGGTCATCATGTAGTTAACTTCTTCCACCTGGTGGGGTTTCAGTATCTACAAAACAGCTCACAGGATATGGCTCAGAACATTATCTATAGCCCTTGAGGAGGAACGAAAGGTCCTTGAATTTGCTGAATGACTAAACTATTTTTATTTGGTCTTGTTGAACTGTTTTCCTTTCTTTCTGCATTTTTTCACTTCTTTGAATAAACTTCTTCTCTGGCTAAAGCTTTTTTCACAGGCAAAAGGCAAGTGGAAGACATGGTGGGGAAGGACCATAGGGTCTTGCTTCATTTCAAAAGGACAAGGCAGGGCTGAGGATAGAGAAGGGATGCCATGGAAGCAGGAAGGGCAATCATGAGGGACAATTGGAAACAGATGTGATCAACACAGACCCCATAGCATCCTGATGAGTGATCCCTCTCTCAGGGTGGGCAGTGATGTACCAGCTATGACAAAAATGATAGGTAACATTTGCTGATTTCCATGATGGAAATACTTCCACCAAGGCCAATTTCAAGCTACCAAGAGTTTAACAACGAGCTCAAAAAAATCCTGACCATTTAACAATTGGCACTGGCAAGCCTGTATCCTCTGGCACAGACACAACACAGACCCCTGGGTGTCCTCTGTGAAGTTTCCTCCCTCAACTTGGGTTGATGTAGAGTGAGAAGCAGGAGGTTCCTCTAACCTGCCTGAAATCAGCCCCACCTGCTCACCAAGAGGAGACAAGCCTGACAGGTAACAAAGTAAATGCCCTGTGAGATCCTGTCCTCTGTCCCTCTCAGAGAGGGGAATCTCTGTCTTGGTTCAGGTTGGCCCACAAGCAGACCTAAGACAAGCATTTAGTGGAAGTAGTTTGTTTGGGAGGTGATTCCAGAAAGCTCCAGCACGAATGAAGAGAAGGGAGACAGGGCAGGACCCGAGTCAGAAGAGGACGTGTCAATGAACAGGTCACAGAAGTGGGCGACAGGAGCTCAAGCCAGCTGGGGACCTCAGGGGGAGGTGTGACACGTCTGGGAGTGGGCCCCCCAAGGAGTGAGGAAGAGGAGGTATTTTTCCACTAAGTCCCCCCAGTGGTTGGTTGAGGCTGCTCCCTGGGTTCAAACTCCCCAATGTTTCCAGTCTGCCCCAGAGCAAAGGTCAGCTAGAGAATGAGGAGGGGACAGGATGTGCACAGTGTCTGAAACACCCAGGCACACAGAGATGTGACCCGTGTGTCACTCTGTGTGTCTCTCACATTCATGCAGAGCTGTTCACCCAGATGAGCAGCATGCTTGTTTTTAATGGTGCAAATTTTTGTACCATGTGATCCCTACACACAAGCCCACCACAGAAATCTGAGACCCAGCTGAAGAAACAGTGATGTGTCTCAATGCCAGAGGAAAAGCCAGGAGGGGTAGGCTTTCCCAGACTTCAGATTGTCAAGGAGAAGTGGAACGCTATGGGCATTGTACCTGTAGGCTTAGCCCTGAGACTGAACTGCGTCTCTGTGAGCGTTTAACAAATGCCTGGCCCCTCCGGACCGTCACCTCCATGTGAGCAGGGACAGCATCCCCACCAGCACTGCACACAGAGCAGGTCTCCTTAAGTCCCTACTGGGGGTTGGAGGAGGAGGGCAGAGGCGTGTGAAGGGCACGGGAGGGACCCGAGAATGGAGACGCTATGCTGGACCTCTTGGCCCTGCTGCCTCTCCCCATGCCCGCCTGGAAGGAACAGCTGCCTCACCCATGACTGTATTTATAGGAGTGATCACACACACACACCCCTAAGAGGTCCTGGTAAGTTGGAAGAGGGGAGACAATTGAAATTGAAGGCTGGAGGGAGTTGTTTTCATAAGATTTTATTTTTCAGATGCTGACTCAGGGTGAAGCAGACTCTTAAGAACTCTTCCCTGGCCTTCCGATTCACCAAAAGCTCTCTTGGGGGAGTTATCTGCATGTTGTTCACCGTCTACCAGGAAACCTTGGCGGTGGGAATGGAAACCGTGGCGTGGGGAATGGAAATGGTGGCGGGGGTAATATTGGTGGAGGGAACCCTGGAGGAGGGAAAATTGGTGGAGGGAACTGTCCAGGGGGGAAAATTGGTGGAGGGAACCGTCCAGGGGGGAATATTGGTGGAGGGAGCCTCTGCAGTGACCCCCTCCTGGGGAAGAATGGTAAGCGAAATCTCCTGACACTCTGAAGCTGTGAACCAATAAAAACAAGTTACTTGTGGGAACTGGGTGGGGTCAAGACAAGACCCCTCCCTCCCCATCTTATACCCCATTCCTGGTGGACTCCAGGAATCTTGGAGCCCCAGTTCACCTCTGGCTGTAACCTTTGGAGCATGTAGTTGAATCCCTATACCCACAGACATATGGGGAAACTGAGGCCCACAGATGGCAAGGGGCTTCCCAGGGTCACAAGCCCATCGCATCAAAGCTGGATGGGAGCAGGGGCTGAAAGCACATTACTCTAGTCAGTGCCTCTCAGAATTCGGCACAGTCCGAATCCCCTGGAGGCCTGGTGAAAATGCAAATGGCTGGGCCCCAGCCCAGAGTCTGATTCAGGAGGTCTGAGTGGAGCCTGGGAATCTGCCTTTCTGTCAGGTTTCCGGGTGGGGACCCCACTTAGAGAACCACTGCTCTAAGGGATGGTAGAGCCAGTCCTGGAGGCCTGGGGCTCGGGTGAGGGAGGGGCCAGGGTAGGAGGGCCTTTCTCTGCCCTCGAAGGGGCAGCGGGTAATTGGTCCAAAGGATGTTACACAACCCATCCCATTATCAGCTCCACAACACAGAAGGGGCCACTCACCTCATTACAGTTTATGTCAAATTGGTCCTTGGACTGGTCCAGGGTGACTGTCCCCACACACTGTTTCACCAGCTGGAAGGGGAGGCTCGAGGTCAAACTGGACCCCTCGGGCCATCACCTCCCAGCCTCACCCTAGGGTCTGGAAATCTTCTCCGAAGCCCCCTGTTCAGATCCCTGGAAAACAACCGCCAGTGCCCCCAGCCCCCAGCCTCACCCCATTCTCCTTGAAGTCACACTGCTCTGGGGGCTGCTGGGTCGTCCTGGAGCACACGGTCTCCTTCACCGTGAAGCTTACAGGCTTCGGGGTGTCCGGGTCCTCGTCCTGGTCCAGGATCAAAGTGGGGTGACGAAGCTGAGCTCATGCTCCCTTCTCTGATCTGTCTCCCTGCCCCCACCTAGACGGCAGCCTCTCCAGCCCCTCCTGTGTGCCTGGCCCTGGGCTTGGTGCTGGGTGCACAGGGGAAGGGGACAGAGCCCACTTCTGGCCTCGTGGGCACACAGAGAGCAGGAGGGGACCTCAGACCAGCTCTGATGAGAACACCTTCCCCACGGAGGGGCAGAGGCAAGTCAGGGACCACCTGCAGGGAGACATATTGTCACTGGCACCTCCAGGCTGAGCAGAGTCGTTCCTGGGTAGGGGGACACCGAGTTAAGAGGGAACTTAAAGCAGGGAAGTCACATGGCAGAGCCAGTGACCCCCCTCTATCCCTGGAGCTCCCAGAGAACCCTTAGGCCCAAAAGGGGTGTACAGGGCGCCTGTTCCCACAGTAGAGATGCTAAGGCAGGAAGCCTCGTGCTGGGAGGGGACCCAGCTCTGGGAAGGTTTCCTGGAAGAGGTGGGAGCCCACCTAGAGGGAGAAGTGCCTTCCTGACAGGAGGTACAGCCTGAGCAGAGGCGGTGACAGTGTGGCCAGGGCTGGCGGGAGACAGCCCACTCCCCAGGGCCCTCCTGACTCACGGCCTTGGGAAGTGGGTCCAGCTCCAGGAGGCGGTAGAGATTAGCTTCTGAGGACCGCTCGTTGAGGCGATCCACAGCACGGAGCACAGCTTCCCTGTAGCTGAGGGCCTGGGCGCTGGCCGAGGGCACCACTAGTCCCAGCAGCAGTAGCCACAGTGGCCACCGCCCCAGGGCAAGGCTGGCCCTCTGAGTCTCCATGGTCCCCAAGTCGGTCTCCTCCCAGCATGCAGGACCATCCTTTATGTCCCTCCTGGGCCTGATGCAATGGCCCAAGCATACTCCTCCCTGACCTGCCCCATCCCTGATCTCCTCCCCGGCTGTGAGCTGGACTTGCCTCAGCCCCTGCTGTTGCCTCACGGGATTGCTGGGCAGTGGGAGCGGGAAGTCTCCTGCGAAGGTGAAGAAATGGTTTCTCCATCTCCCTGACAACATCTTGGCCTCTCCTGGGGCCCATGGGGAGTGTCAAAGGCAGGGTTGCTCAAGAGCGTTGAGTCCTTCAGGAGAGGGAGGACCAGGCTCTGTCTTACGTCCCCTCTGCCTCCTCACTCTGGCCTCCGCAGGAATAGGGTAAAGGAGTGTATTCGGCACCAACCTCCAACTCCAGGCACTGTCTGGAACCCAAGCGGCACTCAGTTAACGTTGGATGAATGGATGACAGCACCAACCCCTACTAGAGTCTTACCCGCCCAGCCTGTCCCTAGGCAGACTTCAACCTCCACCTTCCTGTCCTTGGGTCCAGCCCTCCGCCAGTCAGGGGCTTGGCTGCATCTGTCTCCTGTCCTGGATTCATCCACACTGTTTTCTGGGTCAAATAGTTCTTCACAGGTCCCCACCAGACATGGCCTGTTCCCCTGACCCCTCCTCAACCAAGCATGGGAGGGCTCATCTGCACTGGGACCCCAATTCACTGCCGTCTCTCACACTCCAGGCCACTGCAGGCTGGCCAGTCCTCACTGGATCCAAATTCACACTCAAGCCTTGTCTTCGACTACACAGACTCTGGGGACCCCTCTGTCCTCCTGAAATGGCCCTTGACCAGTTCTCCCCTGATGCCCCTCTCCTGGGTGCCCTCCTGCCTCCCCCGTGGCTCCTGCTCGGTCTCCTCCAAGGACCCTCCTCCGAAGAGGCAGGGCTGGCACAGGTGCATCCGGGCTGCTTCTCCTCCCAGTCCTCACACACTCCTGGCCAAACCCCTTCTCAAGATACCAGTTATCAAGGACACACATCACTGGTCTGTATCTCTGAGCTCAAGACTCCCATGAGTGCCCCTGGTTGTCCGCACTGGGCTGTTGGCTGCTGTTGGCTGGGTGCCGCCGCAGGAGCCCTGAGCTGAAAGCCTGGGAGCCCCACCTGCTCCTTCTTCCTCCTGAGGACACTCCCTCTGGCCTCCCACCAGCCCGGCCCAGCTCCTACCACCGTCTTCTCTCCTCTCAAGCGTAGCCACAGCCTCCGGACTCCACCTTCTCTGGTTCCAGGCTCTCCCCAGACCATTGTCCGCCCTCCACACCATTGTCTAGGGGCTCACGCTAAGCACTGATGTGGCCATTTCCCCCGCTGCCTTGAGGCAGGGGCGTCAGGGTCTGGGTCTTGATGCTCCCTGCTGCCCTCAGCCCCTGCCCTGCAGGCCTCAGGTGTCAGGCTGCCCCATCCACCGCAACCACTCAGACAGCGCTGAGCCCCCTGCTCTTCCCCGTCTCTGCGCCTGATCCCTCTGCTTGCGCTGCCCTTCCTGGGGAAGGCTTCCCTGACCTCCAACCAGAAATGGCACCTCCTCCTCTTGGCTCCCACAGCCTCAGGAAGTCTCTTCTGATTTGACCCCCAGTGGCTCCCTGTCCAGCGCTGTGGATCAGACACCAGGCTGCGGGCACCGGTGCTGGGGATAGAGGCAGCACAACTGGGAGAGATAATGGCCCAAAGTGTTAGAGGGGCCACAGGCCAAGAAGGAGATTCTTGTACAGTTTTCTGGAGGAATGACCATGTGGTTGTGAGGCCTGGGGCAGCTCCTGGACTCAGTTGGCCTGCGGGACTCTTGGGGGCTTGGCCAGGGCACCTCAGAAGGTGGCAGCCTGGATGGATGGCGCTGGTTGCGCACTCAGCCTTGGAGAAGGAAGGAGAGCTGGGCTTCTGTGCAACCTGGTTTCACAGTCCAGGTGTTGCCCCAGGGGCCTCTTGGTCAAGCTGTATTCTTTCCCCAAGTCGAAGGAGGAAAAGCAGATGATCACAGTAGAAAATAATTAGCAATACACATGGTTACTGGCTATTAGGTAACCCTGAAATCCTCCCTGTGCTTTCCTGCCTCTGAAACTTTGCATTTGCTCACTCTTCCAACTGAAGTCCCCTTCCCCATCCTCCCTGGATCCTGTGTAGGCCCATAGACTGCAACTCCCGTGGTGGGGGCCTGCCTCCCATGCCTCCAGTCTGGCTTTCCTGGCTTAGTCCTCACAGCCTGTCAGAGTGGAGGTCTTCTCGGGAGACACACCACAGCCCTTGTCCCCAGGCGGGTTTGCCCCTGACTCCACATCTGGTCCTTGAGAAATCCTCATGCACCTTTCACCCCAACAAAGTCAGGTATGAGGCCTGATCCTGCGTCTCCCCTCTCCTTTGCTCCTCCCAGCCATCCCTCCTGTCCGTGAGACTCTGGGCAGGAAGGGGAACTGGACCTCAGGCTGCTGTGCCCCCAAATGTTGGGGAACACCCACCAGCTCCCTGAGTTGTCCAGTTCATGAGGAAAATGAAACCTACAGGTTAAATCACTCAAATAAGGATCTACCATCCAGGAAACAGGAGACCCAAGACTTGGACCAAATGCCCCGACTCACCCACCATGCTGGTCGTCTCACAGGGACCAGGGGAGGGAATTCGGCCCTCCCTCCTGCCCTCTGCAGTGAGCAGGGAAGGCAGCCACGGCTGCTGTGAGGGTGGGGACTTGGGTCAGGGCTGAGTGTCAGGACCCTCTCTCTGCTTCGGGTCAGCTTCTTCCTTCCCACTTCCCACTTCATGTGAAGCAAAAAGCTGCGGCAGGTTACATCCTCTTGGAAAGCCCTCAGCCCGGCTGGGGTTTCCCAGGCACGGGTTTGGTGAAGGAGGCCAGCTGGCAGGAGGGCAGCGCCACCCTTCTCTGGGGGTGGGTACATAAAACCAAACAGAGGCTGCACCCGACACACTGTAGCCAGAATACTTGGTGGCATCAGGGTGACCGTGCTGCTGCTGCTGCAGAGCCAAACTTGAGGCCAACCTCCCTCCCTGTCCAAGGACCTGAGCCTGCGCCAGGCTCCGACTCCGGATCTCACCACCAGCCACGACAACAAACATCCAGCCAGCTCCTCTCCGCAGCACCTGGGGCTGCGTGACAAGGTGAGCTGGTCCCAGGTGGAGGCTGAGTGGGAGGGTGCCTGAGCTTTGCAGAAGAGGGCCACGCTCACAGCCAGCCCCAGACATGGAGCAGACTGGTGGGCATGGGCACCATTCCTGTGAGTGGGTTTTACTGGGGGCATGGATGTAGAGATGACAGTTGGGGGCCGAGGCTAGGTCTATCCCCAGAGGGTGACAGAGGGTGCTCTGTCCCCAGAGCCTGGGGACTCTGGATGCCTCGGGTACATCTGAGAAGGCACATCCTCCCTCATTCTTCTACCAGGACAAAGACCTGCAAACCCCCAGGATCTCAGGGTCTGCCTCCTGGAGACCACGAGCTTCGGCAGGAAGTGGGCTGAGCCTATAAAGACATCGATTTCCAGGAGGCTGGAGTAAGACAGGGCACTTCACACGAGGCCCACACACCCCTCCACCTTTCCTGGGTGCCTACGTGGTCCCTCCCCACAGACTGGCATGTCCTAGTGGAGGTCTTAAGTCTGCTTGTGGATGCCCTGGGAAGGTAGAAACAGCCCCTCCAGAGGCTCCACCCAGGTTCTGACATTTAGTATGCGCTTTTGGAAGTAAAGAGAGAAGGGACCATCTCCTGGGGAGAAGGATGGACTGCAGATCAGAACACAATTTCCTTTGATTCCATTTCTTCAGCCCTACCTTTCTCATGATCCCAGGTCCAACTCAATAGATCCAGGTGGCACCTGCTTTTCTTATTTCCGAAAAGTAGTTTGGAAGCCAACAAATATTAAATCAAAAAAGAAAAAGAAAATGAAAAAACAAAACAAAATAAAGTAATCTGGAGATTTTAAAGGCACCTTTCTGACTGCTCACCATCAGTTAAGAACCACTGATCATGGCTCCAGCAACAACCCCCCGCCCTCGGGAGAACTTCCTTTCAGATATCGAGCTCGATTAAAACAACACACAAGAGAAGAGCCTGGGGAGGTGGGATTGTAGATTGGATGGGGATGGAGACTAGGAGGGCTGTTGGGTGGCAAGACTTTGGGTGGGCTAGAGCTGTGTTTGGTGAGAGCCATGCTGTGTTGGTGTGAAACCCTGGCTATGAAGTGGACACGAGACGGATCCCCCTGTTGTCCCTGAAGCTGGTGAAGCAAGGGGTTCCCTCCATGGCTCCCTGCCATGATGGTCACCTGTGTGCCCATGGGCAACCTCATCGAAGTGAGTTTTCTTCCAGTGGCACCACTGAGTGGGGTGCCTGGGGTCCATCCAGTCACCAAAGCAACAACCCTAACAGTAATCCTTGGGATGGTCATGGAAACCACACTGTGAGGGGAGCCTGGGGCCCCTTGTGTCCTGTCCCTCCTCACAGCCTCCCATGGACATGGTGTCTATGGAGACCTGAGTCCAGGGATGTGACCTGTGTGTCTGGTCCTTCAGGGTACAAAGGGCTCCTGTACATCCACCTCCTCTGAACTCACAGTGCTCTAGTCAGGTAAGCAGGGCTTACCACCAGTCTCATTAGGCCAAGGAAGAAACTGAGGCCCAGGGCAGGGTAGGGGTGTGGCCTTGGGAAGCAGGTCTTGGTCAAGTCAGGGTTGATGGCAGTACTCAGAGCTCTGGCTCCAGTGTGAGTTTTCCTTGGTCCAATATGGGGCCTCCTGTCTCTCTCTTGGATGAGCCCCTGGCCGCCTCTGTCTGGCCCACCAAACACCACCTTGGCCAACCCTGCATCTCTCCTACAGTCCATTGCTTTAAGAGGCCTGGAGACTCAACTTTTTGACCTGCTTTGCTATGAGCATTGAGGGGCTGCTCTGGGGGTCCCTTTCTGCCCTGTGCCAACTCCCACTCTCTTTCTTCCCTTCCTGAGCTGTCCCCTGCCCTCTGGATGCTCAAGACCATGGGCGAAGACAACACGTACACGTTGGGCAAGTATGGAGTGAAGTAAGTTGCACTGAGAATGGCTTCTGGGGCCTCCTTCAAGTGTTGTGGGAAAGGTGGAGCCACTACTGGCCAGGGTCAGCTACATAACTTGCAAAATGAAAACATGGGTCCCTTGGCTCAAAAATTATTAAGAAATTCAAGCTCTCAGAAGTCAGGAGATTGGAAGAAAGAGAAAAACTCCACTGGCAGTTGACGGCTTTGAGGATGGAGAAAGATGAGCCAAAGCCTGGGGACAGCCTCTAGAAGCTGAGAACAACGCCAACCACCAGCAGGCAAGGGATTCACGACCTCAGTCCTACAAGCACAGAGGACCAAATTCTGCCAACAAGCTGAACGAGCTTGGTAGTAATTCTCCCCTAGAGGCTCTCGAAAGGAATCCAGCCCTGCCGTCTTGGCTGGGCCTTGTGAACACAGAGCAGAGAAACCCATCAAGCCTCCTGGCATCTGACCTACAGAGCTGCCAGGGTAAAGTTTCCCTTTGCATGCCTAAGAGGAAAAGAATGTTGGCTCTAGGAAACCTCTCTGAGCAGTGATGACATCACAGAATGGAGTGAGGTCAGGAGAGACGAGCAATCACCAAACTCACCCAAAAAGACCGTGGGGAAGAGTGGCTCCCGTCGCAGGACACCGCTCAGTTTCATCAGCAACAGCAGACTCAAGCTGTGTGTTCTTGTACTGATTCTCTTCCCTACAGTTTTCACTGCCTCAGCAGCACAGACAGGACGGCACAGCACGGAGCTTGGGGAGGGCATCAACACGCTGGCAGGAAAGTCCACCGAAACGGAGAATAAGAAAGGAGCACTGGCCCACCGTGAACTGCATCCCCTGTCAGATGGAACAAGGCTGGAAGCTTTAACCTCCATCACTTCTGCAAGGCCTTCAGGGTGAAATTTAAAAGGACACAAACACAGCTTTTTCTTGACTAAAAGACTGTCGAGTGACTTAAATTTCTCACACCATTTTATACACTACGTTTTATTTTTAAATTTTTTTTTCATTGCTCTCATGCATTTATTTATTTATTTATTTATTTATTTATTGTTGTTGTTCCAAAGACTAGTTTTATTTATTTATTTTTCACATGTCCACATTTCCGTATGTGACAGTCCTTTCCTTTTCTTTTCTTTTTTTAAAATTTTTATTTATTTATTAACATCTTTATTGGAGTATAATTGCTTTACAATGGTGTGTTAGTTTCTGCTGTATAACAAAGTGAATCAGCTATACATATACACATATCCCCATATCTCCTCCCTCTTGCATCTCCCTCCCATCTTCCCTATCCCACCCCTCTAGGTGGTCACAAAGCACCAAGCTGATCTCCCTGTGCTATGCGGCTGCTTACACTGTGTTTTAATGTTAGGTAGTTTTACTTGCTTTCATTTTGATCGGGGTTTATGTGTTTGTTTATATTTTGCACTTGTTAATACGAGACATTCGTGGGATGTTTCTCACAGGTAAACTAAATCTTTTCACTGTCCTTCTCGCTCTGTACATGTATGTATTTCTAGTCATCATGCATGGTCATCAGTGAGTTCTGTCTCTATAGGCTGTCAGTTTCTATTAGAGGAAGGACTGCTAGGACCTCATGGTACAGCAAACAAGATCAACAACAACAAAATCATAAATAATGAAAAAGACAGAAAAAAAGAAAACATCAAAAAATAAAAACAAAAACTTCCCTAACTCTCCCTCCTACCATGGAACTGACTCTTTCCTGGCCCCTCCTCCCCTTGCCCTCTTCTCTCCCCAAGCAGGGCACACTGCTTACCTCTGTGTGTGGAGCCACAGCAAGTGGCTGGAAGGACGGAAGCTCTAAGAAACACCTCTCTCTGAAATGGAGCAGGACCCTATGATCCTTGCCCCCCATGTCCTCAGCCTGCCTTTTGTCTGTAGAAAACTTTAGCCAAAGAATAAGTTTAACCAGAGAAGTGAAAAAATTCAGGAGCAAAGAAAAGCAGTCAAACAGGACAAAACAATAATAGTTTAGTCACTGAGCAAAGTTAAGGACTTTTAGTTCCCTCTCAAGGGCTATAGATAATGTTCTGAGCCACATCCTGTGAGCTGTCTTATAGATACTGAAACCCACACCAGGTGGAAGAAGTTAACTACATGATGCCCAGGCTGTAGCCATGACAGAAGCTGCCACAATTCCGAGAACTGGCCTCAAGGAAATGGGAACAAACCGACCCTGGAACTGAAGATTAACTGTACTTAAAACAATCAAGATGACGCTGGTCAGACCTCCACGTGAGCAATTTCAAGATGACCGTCAGAGCCGACGGTACTGTTTCCGCATGTAACCCCTCCCTCTGTCTATAAAAGATCTTGTCCACTGATTGTCAGTGGCGGGGAATGGGCGTTTGGACACCCTCCAAACCTCCCCACCCTCCCCACCTTACCAGCATCCGAAATAAAGCCAACTTTCTTTTCCACCAACCTTGCCTCATTATTGGCTCTTGAGCAGTGAACAGCCAGACCTCACTTTCGGTTACATCACAGTGGGTGTCCCCTCACCTGACTGGGCTCCATCTTTCCCCATCCTACACCCAAATAATGTCTTTGAATCTTTTCACCACTACCACAGAGCCCCACCCAGCCAGTCAGCCATAGTCTCAACTGAGAGGAGAAGGAGCTTCTTAGGGGATCCCGTGCTGAAGCTGGCGGCGGCCAGGACGAAGGGCCTGTTGTACTCAGGCAGTGGGCTCCCAGGAGGATCACAAGGCCTTCTGCCAAGATCCGGATCAGCTGCAGTTCAAGCCTTGCCTGCAGGGCCTATATGCTTATATGCAAGGTCACTAGGGTAGAGCCATTGCCCTACAATGCTACAACCCAAATTTTCACATAACCAACTGAATTCTTTTGAGAGACATAGGCTGCGCCCTCACAGCCTGTACTGAAGGGCTGTGGACCCAAGTGTCTTCTGTGTCTTAGGCAACATCAGGCGAGAGTGACCGTGACTATGACTCCCAGGAGGATGATCAGGCCCATTGGAACACAGACCGGCCAGGCTCCCACCTGGAGCCAAATCAGCTAAGTGTATTATTATTAACCTAGATGCAGCAAGTTGGCAACTGCACATACCCCACCTCAAAAGCCAGCAGGAAGTCTAGGGCAAGGCACTCTTTATCACCACAAGAGAGAATTTAGACTAGTTTGTGTGTTGTGGGTAAGTATAGGCCAGACTTTCACATACTAAGTAGCAGCAAGCTCAGCAGGAGGCGTTGCGCATGTGGGGTCAGAATCCCACAAGCATTTAAACTTAGAACAGTTACTATAGTCTGTGCAAAATATATAAAAGAGTTCAAAATTTCATGATGAGGCTTAAAAAAGTCATATCAGTATCCAGAAGGTCAGTCTTGTTCTGTCCTGCTTGGTGGAGGCTGTTCACTCCTGGGGGCAGCAGTTGCGGGAAGGTTTCCAAGAGTCCTTAGATCAAGACTCTTCATTGGCCGCTGATCAAGCTGAGGATGAGAGTAGCAGTCTGGGTGAAAGTGGCCAGATGCCCTGCGGACAAAAGCTGAGAGAGAGGTGAATGGTGCCTCCTCCCACCCTTGACGCTGTGAGTCGAAGGCCTTCTATTCCCATCAACCAGGGTAGTTACTCTCTTCACAACCAAGTGGTCGAACGACCAGTCCCTCAGCGATCACTGGTCTTGTCTCCAGTCCTCCCCTTGTCTCACCGGCGCCACGTGCCCAGACTCCTCCCTACGTGCCCAGCAGCTTCATCCTTATACTCCTTGACCCATCATAGACCCATCATAGAACACCTTGACCCATCATAGAACAACTCCCTCTGCCCTGATGGGGGGCCCACACCAGCAGGACCACCTTATGGGCTGTCACCTCATGTTCATGATCGTTACCATCACTGCCCCTCCTGCCCTTCCAGCAGCAGGGCAGGCAGCACAATGAGCACTAGGGTAGTCTCGCCCGCCACAGGGCTCTTCTGGGCAACTTGCAAATTCCAGTACTAGGAGCTTCCAGGGGTGCATGGGAAGAAGAAAAGTGGGGTGAGAAAGATTACTCATGTGGTTGGAGAGTCTTCCAGATTGTGTGGGCCTCCTCCCTCATTTCCGAGGCTCATAATTAAACATTCTACGTAACTAGAAGGTGGTCTTCCAGGGAATCGGCCCATTTAGAGCTCAAGCTGCCTTCCTTAAGTGTGCGCTCCTCTGGGAGGTGAGCCTTGGTGTCCACTCATCCTTTCAGTGTTCCCTGTCAGCGTCCACTCCATCTTCCAATGGCACCGACTGCTTGGAGATGAGACAGGGCATTAAAGGTCCTGGGAGCGATCTGGGTAACTGTGCACTCCCGGTAGTTCTTACCGTAAGGCAGTGCCATTGTGGATTGGATGTGTTTTGTGAATCCAGGTGTGAAGCATAGACCATCTGAGAGTCCTGGAATACTATAGGCCACGTATGCTGTGCCGATGGGGATGGCATCGCTGGTTATTGCCCTGGCGTTCCCTTTGTCACTCAGCTGTGGAGCTGGCAGTCAGCCACACTGGTCAGGCTTCCTTGGCCTCAGGTGCTGGCTTCGCTAGGCCTTATTTTGAGTTCGATGCTGAATGTAGATGGATCACCATGCCCTGTGTGATGGAGTACCATGCCCTGTGTGATGGAGTACCATGCCCTGTGTGATGGAGTATCCACATGATATGGGTCCCCACCTGGGCAGTGCAGATTTGATTCACTTGTTGATTCCATTGACGTTATCCTTGAATGGCCATTTTCCATGGGCATCTGCAGGAGTCATGAACAGGGGCTGTGGATGCTGAGCAAAGCATTATGTTTTGCCATAATGTTTATCCCCACAAAGATTGGGACTTGACCGTTCAGTTGTCCCACGGCCAGGCACCTGACCACACTGTCAGTTCATGGTGTACTGTCCACGAATCAGTGAAAAATGTAACAAGGTGAATTTTGGGGGGTGTCTTCCAGGGCGGCTACACAGCCCACAACTCCACCCCCTGAGCGGAGCACCCTTGTCATGCACAGGTATAAACAGGTATCTTGGAGGCTGAACAGCTGCACGTGGTGCAGCCCACACACCTGCCTTTAACTTAGCTGATCCATCCAGGAACAGGAACAGGCATCTTCAGGAAATGGGTGAGCTAAAGATATGAGGCTATAATCCAGATGTGTCAGTGATTACATTATGTAAGTGGCCCTGTGTTAACCAGGTTTTCTACTTTCTGTTTCTGATGTTTTCACATCCCCTCCCAGGGTTAGCAGATACCTAGAGACAGCAGACTCTCTCCCTCAGCTGGCCTTTCACATGCAAACTGACCAGCACCCCACCCCACCCTCTCTGCTGCTGAGACTCTAACCCCCTGTCCTAATCGCCCCAGGGTCAGGCATCAACAACTTGGGCAGCCCCTACACCCCAGCCCCAGCTCACTGAAATTACTCAAGCTAGCCGATCCTAAACCTGGTCAGCCTCACCCTCAAGCCTCGTCCATTCCTTCCCTGGAGAACATCACACGGGCTTCCCCGCAGTGCCCCGCCCTGGCTCTCTGCCTGTCACTGTCCTCTCCTGTGGGCCAGCACGACCCGCTCCTCCCCCCGGGAACTGTGAGCAGCCAACTAGCTCTGCACTGGCGATGGGCTCCACACCTGAATAAAACCCAAACCCTGGGGACCTAGAAACCACTGAGAGAGACAGAGACAGAGAGGGAGGAAGAGAGAGGGAGGGAACGAGAAAGAGAGAAACAAACAATTTAGGCAAAATGTAGGTGACCCTGGGAATAGAGAAAAGGAAAGTTTATTTGTACATTTTCTACTTTTCTGTAAATTATTACCAACTAAAATGTTTTTGAAATTTTTAAAGTTACAACATTGAGTGATTGCATAAGCATTACATTCCTTTTATTTGTAACCTGCTTCTACTCTTCGGTCTAATTCTTGCCCCTAAGACCTTGCTATAGTTGCACGCTTCTCTTGGAAATAATGAGTCAATAAAACATTATTTCCTTTTATGTTGCTTAAAACATATTTTAACCAGTATTAATCTAATTTTTGTAAATTAAACAGAATAAATAAAATTTTCATTTACATAAATGTACACAAACACACTGCCACAAACACCCACACAACCACACTGACACTATACCCCTACACTCACATATAAACCTGCACACGCCCACTCACAACGCCCGTGCACACATGAATGCCCAGCCATACATACACATACACACCCCTGAGTTACACACACACACACACACACTTTATACACTCCTCATACACACACATCCACACACACACTTTAGAAATCCCCATACTCAACTCTACTGATATATCCCCACACAGAAGAAACATCCCACACTCATAAATCCCCCACAAACCCACACACACCCAGACACACATCCCACCTACACATTTCAGACACACCCTGACACCTACACATATACCCACAAACTCACACCAACATTCATTCTATACAACCTCACATACACACAAACTACACTCAAACCCACACACACACTCTCACACACCTAGGAACACAACATACCGATACTCTCACAAACACACTGCACAACACTTCCAACACATACATACACCTTGACATTTTAACACCCAACAATCCAACCCCCATCCACACACACACAGAAACACAGAAACCTTTTTGAGAATAAAAGGAGGCAAAAGCCTATGGAAATGTTCCAGATTAAAGGAGGCAAATGAGACCTGACAGCTTCTTGACACACCTGACCCTAGGCTGGAACCCATACTGCAGGTGAGAAACTCTGTAAAGCACATGATTATATCATCTGACATGTAGGAAAAAGTATTGTATCCATGTAAGTGTATAGAGTTGATAATTGCTCTGTAGTTACATAAGAGGCTACCCCTAATCATAAGAAATACAAATAGAATTCTATGAGGCTAAGGAAGCCAGCTCTATCTACCACCTTAGCTTTAGATAACTTCTCTATGTTTTGGTTTCCTTCTCTGTGACAACACGGAATAAGTCTATGTTCTAAGTAACAGCTAGTTCTCCGTTTTACCGACAGTAAGTAATGTTGCCAGTGATTTGAAGAGTGGAGAGTCTAGTTTCACAAAATCTCATTCGATAGAGCTGAGATTCAAAAGAATCACGAATAGAAGATTGAGTCCCCAGGGGAACCCCAGCTGCTAGCCTGCTGCCTGCCAAGACACCAGGGCAGAAAAAACCGCAGGCAGTCCCCCTTGGAGGTCTCCATGAGCCCTCAAGCTTGCCCTGCAGTACCCATAGATGGCTAGCGGGGGCGATCTCAGAGCAACACCTGCAAGTGCCTAGTCTCCCTAGGCAGCAGCAGCATTTACTTCCCTGCCAGGGCGCCTGCGCTGCTACCAGAAAAACCACCTCCCAAGGGACCAACTCATCCATTAGGTACAGTAGGCACTGTACCTACGGACCATGATACTTCTAGGGACCCACAAAAATATTTTAATTTTAATTCCTTTTATGAACAGAATATTAACATGACTATAATAGCAATGAATATATAACATTATATCTAGCCATGATTGTATTCAACTTTGTACGAATGCAGTTATAAAATGTAATTTTTAATACTTTTCTGTGGATGAATGAGTCCACGAAGGTGAAAGTGCCTAGGGCCCATGAAAGTGACAATGTAGCCCTCTGTCTCCCCTGACAGCGTCCTGCCCTGCTCTGGCTGGGATGACACAGAGGCAGAGTGGCACACAGGAGAACAGGGGGCTGCAAGTAGGACCCCAGGAACCAGGGCAGCCCTCACCCTCGGACTGAGGCTAGAGAGACCATGGGGGCTGAGGGACAAGACTTTGGGGCTCTGACTGGCAGGGGCATCACTGAGCCCACCCACAGGCATCAGAGCACAGGCGGTCTGGAGGGTCCCCCGCCCTACTGGGCCAGCTGCTACCTTCTAACGGCCACATGGGAAAGGCTAGTGCAGAGGGGCCAGTTCAGTGCCCTCAGGGAAGTCCGCTGTGTTCACAGGCTGCATTTAATTCATCTCCTCCTGCTCTGATGGGGATTCCAAGTGTCTCTCTGGGTCCCTGCACTGACAGATGAGCCGGCACTGTGCCCTGAGACTAACACACTCTAACTATTGTCTCCTTGGCTCTCTCACCCTCGGTAATTCACATTCGGCCCCTATGAGGTCCTTGAACTTCCTTCTCTACCTAAATGACAGACCAACCCTTAAAGGAGATAATGCTGTTCCCAATTACAGACAGAGAGACAGAGGCCCAGAAAGATCAATTCTCCTGCTCAGGGCCACACAGGCAGGAGAGCAATTCCTTTCAGACATCTAGACCCCTCAGAATTCTCTTCCTCTGCCCCACTGAGGCTGACCTGGAGTGCCCTGTGCCATCTCGGGAGCCCCCAAACTAACTCCTGAGACCTCACTGGTGGGGCTCAAGGGCAGGGTCCACAAGGACCTTGCCTGATTACAGCCCAGATTCCCTCCTCGGCACAGCAGGGGTCTGGGGGATGGAGAGGCCTCTCCTTGTCCGCACTCATTCCCTCCCTCTTCCTTACCTCTTGCTCTCCTCCACTCGCTGTGTTTGGCTTCTGTGCTGCCCCCCACTGAAGTTAGTGGCCTTCACATCTGCACAAACAATAGGAAAATATTAGGAGTCATCTCCCTGGGCCTCGTGGGCTCCTGTCCTACTCTGACCACTTTGTAAAATCCTCAATGCCCCTTGGCTTACAGCACCACGCCCACCCCACTCCCCTCCTGCACCACCACCCTGGACGCCTCGGGCTCGTCTCTCTTCTCTGCACATCAGGCCCCGCACCTGACCCACCTGGAACGAGTGGATGAACTCTGCACAGCTCCACCGCCATCACAGGCCACGTTCCCTAGAAGCAGAGCCTCAGCTGGGAAGTGAGAGGCATCTGATTTATTGAGGGCTGTTGTCGGGAGGAGGGAGGTGGAGGGGAGCAAGATAGGGCAGAGGAAGGAGCTGAGCAGGGACGTGTTCTACCCTGAGACGAGCTTCAGCCTCACCCACAAAAGCCTGGAACCCCTGCTTTAGGACTGACTGAGGCGGGGGCTGGACTTTGATGTCCCCTCATAGTCAGTCCCCATCCACAGGCTGAGGGCAGAGCGGACACAACCCCCCAGGCATCTCCTGGGAGGCTGTGAAGGCAGCTGTGAAGGGGGCACCTGTGAGCCATTAGCATCCGTATTGCACATTTCAAACAGCTGGGGGACGGGGGGGGCAGCCGCCCAGTGAGGGGGATCTGGGCAGGGCACTCACAGCACCTACTGCCCAGTGCCCCGCCCAGGGACCAACATCCCTCTGGCACCTAAGAGCCAACCTGGTCAAAACTGAACTTTCATCTCCCCCCACACGCATCTCATACCTACACCAGGACACTGACCAGACCGTGACCATGCTCTCTGGAAGCTCCCCACCCCCCCGCCGCATTGTCCAGCCTGTCAGGGAATCAACCTGCCTCATCCTGTCTGCAGTGACTCCATCCCAGTCAGCCCCGCACTCTGCCAGCCTCTTGGCCAACGCCTCCTTCCATTCTCTCTTCCCTCCTCTGTTGGCCACTGCCTTGGCCTGATGCTCAAAGCCATTTATGGAAGGGTCTGATACTTGTTCTTTCACGGGTAAGGGGCCTAGTGGTCACACAGCAGACACTCTCACCAGCCAATCACTTTATTTATTTATTTATTTTATTTTTTATTTTTATTTATTTTTTGGCTGCACTGGGTCTTCGTTGCTGCGCGCAGTCTTTCTCTAGTTGAGGCAAGTGGGGGTTACTCTTCGTTGTGGTGCACAGGCTTCTCATTGCGGTGGCTTCTCTTGTTGCGGAGCATGGGCTCTAGGTGTGTGGGCTTCAGTAGTTGTGGCTCGTGAGCTCAGAAGTTGTGGCTTGCGGGCTATAGAGCGCAGGCTCAGTAGTTGTGGCGCACAGGCTTAGTTGCTCCGCGGCATGTGGGATCTTCCCAGACCAGGGCTTGAACCCCTGTCCCTTGCACTGGCAGGTGGATTCTTAACCACTGCGCCACCAGGGAAGTCCCCAATCACTTTAGAAAGCACTGACAAGGCCTGCAGACCTCCCTGCCAGGGACCACTTTGGCTCCCTGGTCAAGGGTGGAGATGAAAACAATGTAAGCATCCAACCCTTTCCACTATCAGTGGTCACATATGCATGTGGAGGGCCTCGTCATGGCAAGGCACATCTGGCCAACACTGATGTAAAATATGAAAGGACAAGGCAGGGCTGAGGCTAGAAAAGGGTTGCCATGGTAGCAGGATGGGCAGTCATGGGAGGAAATTGGAAACAGATGTGACCAGCACAGACCCATATCATCCTGATGAGTGATCCCTCTCTCAGGTTGGGCAGGGATGTGCCAGCTGTGATGGGCCTGATGTAGCATTTGCTGATTTCCGTGGTGTAAGTATTTCCATCAAGGCCGATTTCAAGCTACCAAGAGTTTAACAACAAGCTCAAAAAAATCCTGACCATTTAACAATTGGCACTGGCAAGCCTGTATCCTCTGGCACAGACACAACACAACCCCCTGGGTTTCCTCTGCAGGGATTCCTTCCTCAACTTGGGTTGATGCAGAGTGAGAAGCAGGAGGTTCCTCTAACCTGCCTGAAATCAGCCCCACCTGCTCACCAAGAGGAGACAAGCCTGACAGGTAACAAAGTAAATGCCCTGTGAGATCCTGTCCTCTGTCCCTCTCAGAGAGGGGAATCTCTGTCTTGGTTCAGGTTGGCCCACAAACAGACTTAAGACAAGCGTTTAGTGGAAGCAGTTTGTTTGGGAGGTGATTCCAGAAAGCTCCAGCACGAATGTAGAGAAGGGAGACAGGGCAGGACCCGAGTCAGAAGAGGACGTGTCAATGAACAGGTCACAGAAGTGGGCGACAGGGGCTCAAGCCAGCTGGGGACCTCAGGGGGAGGTGTGACACGTCTGGGAGTGGGCCCCCCAAGGAGTGAGGAAGAGGAGGTATTTCTCCACTAAGTCCCCCCAGTGGTTGGTTGAGGCTGCTCCCTGGGTTCAAACTCCCCAATGTTTCCAGTCTGCCCCAGATCAAAGGTCAGCTAGAGAATGGGGAGTGGGCAAGACATGGACAGTGCCTGAAACACCCAGGCACACAGAGATGTGACCCGTGTGTCACTCTGTGTGTCTCTCACATTCATGCAGAGCTCTTCACTCCAATGAGCAGGATGCTTCTTTTTTTTTTTTTTTTTTTTTTTAATTTATTTATTATTTATTTTTGGCTGTGTTGGGTCTTCATTTCTGTGCAAGGGCTTTCTCTAGTTGCGGCAAGAGGGGGCCACTCTTCATCGCGGTGCGCGGGCCTCTCACTATCGTGGTCTCTCCTGCTGCGGAGCACAGGCTCCAGACGCGCAGGCTCAGTAGTTGTGGCTCACGGGCCTAGTTGCTCCGAGGCATGTGGGATCGTCCCAGACCAGGGCTCGAACCCGTGTCCCCTGCATCGGCAGGCAGGTTCTCAACCACTGCGCCACCAGGGAAGCCCTGAATTTTATTTTATTTATTTTTTTATACAGCAGGTTCTTATTAGTTATCCATTTTATACATATTAATGTATATATGTCAATCCCAATCTCCCAGTTCATCCCACCACCACGACCACCACCCTCCTCTGCCACTTTCCCCCTTGGTGTCCATAGGTTTGTTCTCTACATCTCAGGATATGTCTTTTTAATGCTGCATATTTTTGTAGCAGGTGATTCCCTAAACACAAGCCCACCACTGAAATCTCGGACCCAGCTAAAGAAACGGTGATGTGTCTCAATGCCAGAGGAAAAGCCAGGAGGGGTAGGCTTTCCCAGACTTCAGATTGTCAAGGAGAAGTGGAGCGCTATGATGGGCATTGTACCTGTAGGCTTAGCCCTGAGACTGAACTGCGTCTCTGTGAGCGTTTAACAAATGCCTGGCCCCTCCGGACTGTCACCTCCATGTGAGCAGGGACAGAATCCCCACCGGCACTGCACACAGAGCAGGTCTCCTTAAGTCCCTACTGGGGGTTGGAGGAGGAGGGCAGAGGCGTGTGAAGGGCACGGGAGGGACCCGAGAATGGAGACGCTGTGCTGGACCTCTTGGCCCTGCTGCCTCTCCCCATGCCCGCCTGGAAGGAACAGCTGCCTCACCCATCTCTATGTTAACAGGAGTGATCCTCTCTCTCTCTCTCTCTCTCTCTCACACACACACACACACTCACACACACACCCACACACACCCACACCCAAGAGGACTCTCAGAGTTAAGGACTTCTTCCTGGTAAGACGGAGGAGAGGAGATAAGTGAATTTGAATGCGTAGGAAATTGTTTTCAGAAGAATTTATTTTTCAGAGTCCAAAAGTCTGAGCCAGGATAAGCTGATTCTTAGCACTATTCACTGGGCTGAAATATCCCAAAGATATCTTTGATTCTCTGACCAATTCTCTCAGTCTTTTTGCCTATCTTCCCCTGCCTCTCCGGAGCAAGCGAAACACCCAGCGTAATAGCCGCGCACTCTGAATCTGTGAACCAGGAGGAAACAGACTTCTTTTGGGGACTGGCTCAAGATTAAGACAGGACCACACCCCACCTGAACACCCCCATTCCTGGGCCACTGCAGGAAGCTTGGGGCCCCAATTCACTTCCAGTGTGACACTTGGAGCATGTGGTTGAATACCTAAACTCACAGACAGATGAGAAAACTGGGGCCCACAGATGGCAAGGGGTTTCCCAGGATCACAAGCCCATCCCAACAAAGCTGGACTGGAGCAGGGGCTGAAAGCACATTACTCTAGTCAGTGCCTCTCAGAATTCAGCACAGTCAGAATCTCCTGGAGGCCTTGTGAAAATGCAAATGGCTGGGCCCCAGCCCAGAGTCTGATTCAGGAGGCCTGAGTGGGGCCTGGGAATCTGCCTTTCTGTCAGGTTTCCGGGTGGGGACCCCACTTAGAGAACCACTGCTCTAAGGGATGGCAGAGCCCGTCCTGGAGACCTGGGGCTCGGGTGAGGGAGGGACCAGGGTAGGAGGGCCTTTCTCTGCCCTCGAAGGGGCAGCGGGTATTTGGTCCAAAGGATGTTCCACAACCCATCCCATTATCAGCTCCACAACACAGAAGGGGCCACTCACCTCATTACAGTTTATGTCAGATTGGTCCTTGGACTGGTCCAGGGTGACTGTCCCCACACACTGTTTCACCAGCTGGAAAGGGAGGCTCGAGGTCAAACTGGAACCCTTGAGTCATCACCTCCCAAACTCAACACAGGGGCTGGAAATCTTCCCCGAAGCCCCCTGTTCACATCCCTGGGAAGCATCCGCCAGTGCCCCCAGCCCCCAGCCTCACCCCATTCTCCTTGAAGTCACACTGCTCCGGGGGCTGCTGCGATGTCCTGGGGCACACGGTCTCCTTCACCGTGAAGCTTACAGGCTTCGGGGTGTCCGGGTCCTCGTCCTGGTCCAGGATCAAAGTGGGGTGACTAAGCTGAGCTCATGCTTCCTTCTCTGATCTGTCTCCCTGCCCCCACCTAGACGGCAGCCTCTCCAGCCCCTCCTGTGTGCCTGGCCCTGGGCTTGGTGCTGGGTGCACAGGGGAAGGGGGCAGAGCCCACTCCTGGCCTCGTGGGCACACAGAGAGCAGGAGGGGACCTCAGACCAGCTCTGATGAGAACACCTTCCCCACGGAGGGGCAGAGGCAAGTCAGGGACCACCTGCAGGGAGACATATTGTCACTGGCACCTCCAGGCTGAGCAGAGTCGTTCCTGGGTAGGGGGACACCGAGTTAAGAGGGAACTTAAAGCAGGGAAGTCACATGGCAGAGCCAGTGACCCCCCTCTATCCCTGGAGCTCCCAGAGAACCCTTAGGCCCAAAAGGGGTGTACAGGGCGCCTGTTCCCACAGTAGAGATGCTAAGGCAGGAAGCCTCGTGCTGGGAGGGGACCCAGCTCTGGGAAGGTTTCCTGGAAGAGGTGGGAGCCCACCTAGAGGGAGAAGTGCCTTCCTGACAGGAGGTACAGCCTGAGCAGAGGCGGTGACAGTGTGGCCAGGGCTGGCGGGAGACAGCCCGCTCCCCAGGGCCCTCCTGACTCACGGCCTTGGGAAGTGGGTCCAGCTCCAGGAGGCGGTAGAGATTAGCTTCTGAGGACCGCTCGTTGAGGCGATCCACAGCACGGAGCACAGCTTCCCTGTAGCTGAGGGCCTGGGCGCTGGCCGAGGGCACCACTAGTCCCAGCAGCAGTAGCCACAGTGGCCACCGCCCCAGGGCGAGGCTGGCCCTCTGAGTCTCCATGGTCCCCAAGTCGGTCTCCTCCCAGCATGCAGGACCGTCCTTTATGTCCTTCCTGGGCCTGATGCAACGGCCCAACCACACGTCTCCCTGACCTGCCCCATCCCTGATCTCCTCCCCGGCTGTGAGCTGGACTTGCCTCAGCCCCTGCTGTTGCCTCACGGGATTGCTGGGCAGTGGGAGCGGGAAGCCTCCTGCGAAGGTGAAGAAATGGTTTCTCCATCTCCCTGACAACATCTTGGCCTCTCCTGGAGCCCATGGGGAGTGTCAAAGGCAGGGTTGCACGAGAGCGTTGAGTCCTCCAGGAGAGGGAGGACCAGGCTCTGTCTTACGTCCCCTCTGCCTCCTCACTCTGGCCTCCGCAGGAATAGGGTAAAGGAGTGTATTCGGCACCAACCTCCAACTCCAGGCACTGTCTGGAACCCAAGCGGCACTCAGTTAACGTTGGATGAATGGATGACAGCACCAACCCCTACTAGAGTCTTACCCGCCCAGCCTGTCCCTAGGCAGACTTCAACCTCCACCTTCCTGTCCTTGGGTCCAGCCCTCCGCCAGTCAGGGGCTTGGCTGCATCTGTCTCCTGTCCTGGATTCATCCACACTGTTTTCTGGGTCAAATAGTTCTTCACAGGTCCCCACCAGACATGGCCTGTTCCCCTGACCCCTCCTCAACCAAGCATGGGAGGGCTCATCTGCACTGGGACCCCAATTCACTGCCGTCTCTCACACTCCAGGCCACTGCAGGCTGGCCAGTCCTCACTGGATCCAAATTCACACTCAAGCCTTGTCTTCGACTATACAGACTCTGGGGACCCCTCTGTCCTCCTGAAATGGCCCTTGACCAGTTCTCCCCTGATGCCCCTCTCCTGGGTGCCCTCCTGCCTCCCCCGTGGCTCCTGCTCGGTCTCCTCCAAGGACCCTCCTCCGAAGAGGCAGGGCTGGCACAGGTGCATCCGGGCTGCTTCTCCTCCCAGTCCTCACACACTCCTGGCCAAACCCCTTCTCAAGATACCAGTTATCAGGGACACACATCACTGGTCTGTATCTCTGAGCTCAAGACTCCCATGAGTGCCCCTGGTTGTCCGCACTGGGCTGTTGGCTGCTGTTGGCTGGGTGCCGCCGCAGGAGCCCTGAGCTGAAAGCCTGGGAGCCCCACCTGCTCCTTCTTCCTCCTGAGGACACTCCCTCTGGCCTCCCACCAGCCCGGCCCAGCTCCTACCACCGTCTTCTCTCCTCTCAAGCGTAGCCACAGCCTCCGGACTCCACCTTCTCTGGTTCCAGGCTCTCCCCAGACCATTGTCCGCCCTCCACACCATTGTCTAGGGGCTCACGCTAAGCACTGATGTGGCCATTTCCCCCGCTGCCTTGAGGCAGGGGCGTCAGGGTCTGGGTCTTGATGCTCCCTGCTGCCCTCAGCCCCTGCCCTGCAGGCCTCAGGTGTCAGGCTGCCCCATCCACCGCAACCACTCAGACAGCGCTGAGCCCCCTGCTCTTCCCCGTCTCTGCGCCTGATCCCTCTGCTTGCGCTGCCCTTCCTGGGGAAGGCTTCCCTGACCTCCAACCAGAAATGGCACCTCCTCCTCTTGGCTCCCACAGCCTCAGGAAGTCTCTTCTGATTTGACCCCCAGTGGCTCCCTGTCCAGCGCTGTGGATCAGACACCAGGCTGGGGGGGCCAGTGTGGGAGGTGGTGAGAACACAGCCGGAAATATCATGGGCCAAAGCAATAGAGGGGCCACAGGCCAAGAAGGAGATTCTTGTACAGTTTTCTGGAGGAATGACCATGTAGTTGTGAGGCCTGGGGTAGCTCCTGGACTCAGCCGGCCTGCGGGACTCTTGGGGGCATGGCCAGGGCACCTCAGAAGGTGGCAGCCTGGATGGATGGCGCTGGTTGCGCACTCAGCCTTGGAGAAGGAAGGAGAGCTGGGCTTCTGTGCAACCTGGTTTCACAGTCCAGGTGTTGCCCCAGGGGCCTCTTGGTCAATTTGTGTCCTTTCCCCAAGTCAAGGGAGGAGAAGAAGGTGATTACAGTAGAAAATAAATAGCAATTCACATGGTTACTGGGTGTCTGTAATCCTCCCTTTGCTTTCTTGCCTCTGCACCATTGCATTTCCTAAACCTTAGGACTGAGGTCCCCTTCCCCATCCTTCCATGGGAACAGGCAACCGGTTGTTCAAGGACAAGGTCTGATAAAGGAGTCAACCCTGGGAAAGACCTTGGGAGCAACTGGCCTATAACTGATGCTCCATAAAGAGCAGCTATTAGTATCAACAGGCCAGAAAGCCGTCCCCACGGCTACCCAGGACCTTAGACTCTGGAGTCAGGCAGACGTGTGTTTGAATTCTTGGTTTGCCTCTCACCAGCTGTGACTTCCTTGCAAATACTCTGCTCTGGTGGAACTCTCAGCAGTAAGGGAGAGTGAACCCAACTCCAATGGCCTCAGAGAAACCCACATGGCTCCATTTTCCTGCAGTTCTCTCTCTGGGCTCTTGCTTAGAGAGAGAGAGAGAGAAGCAGGGGGGGAGGGAAGCGGGGGGCGGTGGGGTGGATAAAGGAGCAGCATCAAGAGAGGGAGGATCTCCGCGGCCACAGTAGCTGTGCCCTGAGATGGTCAGGCTGGGCCCTGGGCACTCTCCCCACACCCCCTCCTAACCCAACAGAGGACACACCAGCCAAGAGATGGGAGCAGAGGCTCCTGCAGAGGCTGCTGCAAGAGTGTTGTCACCACCTCGTCCCCAACCTGGGGCTCCCACTTTTCCCAGCTCCCCTCTATTTCCCCGCCCAGTCTGGTTGAGCCAGCCTTCCTTCCCCATCATGCTCTGCACTTAAAACCCCCAAATCGACAAAGCACAGCCTCACCTGTGTTTAGACACATCCTCATCCCGGCCCCAGAGCCCAGGACTTCCAGGCAAACAGAGCAGAGTGGTTAAGAGAAGGAGCAGGGCCAGGGCTGAGCGCCCTGGCTTCTGGTCCCCGGTTCTGGCCTCTGCCCAACCTGCTGACCACCTAGGTCAACTTAAACCAGACTTTCACCAGCTGCCCCTCCTTCTCTTTGTCTGTAAAATGGAAGATTTCTTACAGTTGCACAGAAGGCCCTCCTCTCCCCCATGGAGAAATTCCTCCCATCCGAAGTTCAAGGTGAGGTCCAGAGACTCAGTCTCCATAGAGCCTTCCCCAACTCCTGGGGGTAAAGGGGGACAGCAGCCGTCCACTCCATACCCACCCCCCTGGACATGCTCACTTGGACAAGCCTGGCACAGTGCAGGCCATTATCAGTGTCCCCCCAAGAAGTCCCACTTTTCAGGAGCCTCCCTCATGGACGCTCACTTATGTGCATGAGGACAAAGGAAGCAAGATGCATCCTTAACCTTCTTTTTGCCTACTTGGGGACTGGAAACCTTCCAGACATGTGTCGGTGGGAATGCTCTGTCCTTTCTATGTCCTAGAGTGCAGCCATTTAAAAAGAATGATGTGTAAACTCCACAAATATCCATCAATAGTGAAAGCAAACATATTCTGGTATATTCGTACAGTGGAATACTAACTAAGCAATAAAAATTTGCCCAACTGTAATACATACAAAAACATGGTAGATTCTCACAAACATGTTGCATGAAAAAATTGTGCACAATACAGTATATATGTTTTTGTTTGTTTGTTTGTTTTTGACTACAATTTCTGCCCTAGAAATTAAATTTCTAAGACATAGTTCGTCATGTGTGCAACACTGTCTACATGAGAACATTTGGAGCAGTATTTCTTTTTTTTTTAATTTATTTATTTTATTTTATTTTATTTATTTTTGGCTGTGTTGGGTCCTCGTTGCTGCATGCGGGCTTTTCTCTGGTTGCGGTGCGTGGGTTTCTCAGTGCAGTGGCCTCTCTTGTTGCGGAGCACGGGCTCTAGGATGCGGGTTTCAGTAGTTGTGTCTCGCGGGCCCTAGAGCAGAGGCTCAGTAGCTGTGGCGCACAGGCCTAGTTGCTCCGCAGCATGTGGGATCCTCCTGGACCAAGGCTCGAACCCGTGTCCCCTGCATTACCAGGCGGATTCTTAACCACTGCGCCACCGGGGAAGCCCCTACAGTATATATGTTATAGTTCAATTTTCTATGAGTTTCAAACTCTGACAACACTAATCTAAAGGTTTCAAAGTCAGGGTCATGGTTATGGGGAAGGGGTAGCAACTGGAAGGGAGATAAGATCTCCAGGTGCATTACAAAAATGTATACATACAGCAAAAACTCCACAAGACGTACACTTATCATTAGTGCACATTTGATATGTACATACAGTATTTCAACTCCCTGGGCCTCGTGGGCTCCTGTCCTACCCTGACCACTTTGTAAAATCCTCAGTGCCCCTTGGCTTACAGCACCACGCCCACCCCACTCCCCTCCTGCACCACCACCCTGGACGCCTCGGGCTCGTCTCTCTTCTCTGCACATCAGGCCCCGCACCTGACCCACCTGGAACGAGTGGATGAACTCTGCACAGCTCCACCGCCATCACAGGCCACGTTCCCTAGAAGCAGAGCCTCAGCTGGGAAGTGAGAGGCATCTGATTTATCGAGGGGTGTTGTCAGGAGGAGGGAGGCGGAGGGGAGCAAGATAGGGCAGAGGAAGGAGCTGAGCAGGGACGTGTTCTACCCTGAGACGAGCTTCAGCCTCACCCACAAAAGCCTGGAACCCCTGCTTTAGGACTGACTGAGGCGGGGGCTGGGCTTTGATGTCCCCTCATAGTCAGTCCCCATCCACAGGCTGAGGGCAGAGCGGACACAACCCCCCAGGCATCTCCTGGGAGGCTGTGAAGGCAGCTGTGAAGGGGACACCTGTGAGCCATTAGCATCCGTATTGTACATTTCAAACAGCTGGGGGACGGGGGGCAGCCGCCCAGTGAGGGGGATCTGGGCAGGGCACTCACAGCACCTACTGCCCAGTGCCCCGCCCAGGGACCAACAACCCCTTGGCATTTCAGAACCAATGTAGTCAAACTGAACTGTCACCTCCCCCCACACTCATCTCATATCTACACCAGGACTCTGACCAGCCCGTGATCACGTTCTCAGAACCCACCCCCCGCATTGTCCAGCCTGTCAGGGAATCAACCTGCTTCATCGTCTCTGCAGTGACTCCATCCCAGTCAGCCCAACACTCTGCCAGCCTCTTGGGCAACCCTCCTTCCATTCTTTCTTCCCTCCTCTCCCCTGGGCCACTGCCTGGGGGGACACATCCTTGCTGGGCCCCTCATGATTCACCCTTCGTGGACACACACACACACACACACACACACACACTGAAGCCAGGGTGATGGCTAAGATGGACAAGGATGTGCTCTCCCCGTGCTAAAATCATCACTGGTTCCCTAGTGCCCCTTAGTACCTGGGTTTGTCCATCTCTCCACTTCCACACTGACCCACCCCTTGCATGCCTCACTTGAGCACTGAACTGAGTGTCACTTCTCACTTCTACTGTGCCAGTCACTGTGACTTCGCCTGAGCAGTTTCCTCCTAGGAACACTCTCCTTTCCCCCATGCTGGGCTGGGGTCCACTCAATTCCATGCTTATAAAACTGCGGGCATTACTTGCCTATGGAACTCACCATCCAGAGGTCTACTGTTAGGAGAACTGACAAGCCAGGGTACCATGACTTGATGCTCCAGGGAATCCACGAAAGGGTCCGATACTTGATTTCTCAGGTAAGTGGTCCTATGATACTCTCACCAGTCAATCACTTTAGAAGGCTCTGGCAAGGCATGCAGACTTCCAATCTCAGGCTCAGATGAAATGAAATGTAAGCATCCATTCATTTCATTTCTGGTATCATTTGTCATGTATGCATGTTGAGGGCCTAGTCCCTGGCAAGGGACATCTGGCCAACATCCATGTAAAATATGAAAGTGTTACTAAGAGGGGGTCCGGTTGCTCGCCGCTCTGAAGCTGATAAAGAGCCTAGGTTGGGGACTTCCCTGGTGGCACAGTGGTTAAGAATCCCCCTGCCAATGCAGGGAACACAGGTTCGAGCCCTCGTCCGGGAAGATGCCACATGTCACAGAGCAACAAGGCCCGGGTGCCACAACTACTGAAGCCCGCACGCCTAGAGCCCGTGCTCTGCAACAAGAGAAGCCACCGAGATGAGCAGCCTGCGCACCGCAACCAAGAGTGGCCCCTGCTCGCCGCAATTGGAGAAAGCCCGCGCGCAGCAACAAAGACCCAACGCAGCCAAAAATAAAATAAATAAATAAATAAGTTTATACCAAAAAAAAAAAAAAAAAAAAAAGAGAGAGAGAGAGAGAGACTAGGTTGGTGGAAAGGAACGTTTGCTCAGAGGTGGTAAGGGGAGTAGGGGGACTCCTGTCCAAAGGCTGAATGACCCTTCCACTGCCAATCAGTGGGCAAGAGCTTTTATAAGCGGAGGGAGGAGGCTACATGCAGAAATAGCACGGTCAACTCTGACACTCATCTTGAAATTGCTCATGTGGTGATCTGAGCAGTGTCATCTTGCTTGTTTTAAGACAGTTAATCTTCAGTTCCAGGGCTGCTTAGTTTCCATTTCTTTGAGGCCAGTTCTTGGAATTGTGGCAGCTTATGTCATGGCTACAGCCTGGTCATCATGTAGTTAACTTCTTCCACCTGGTGGGGTTTCAGTATCTACAAAACAGCTCACAGGATATGGCTCAGAACATTATCTATAGCCCTTGAGGAGGAACGAAAGGTCCTTGAATTTGCTGAATGACTAAACTATTTTTATTTGGTCTTGTTGAACTGTTTTCCTTTCTTTCTGCATTTTTTCACTTCTTTGAATAAACTTCTTCTCTGGCTAAAGCTTTTTTCACAGGCAAAAGGCAAGTGGAAGACATGGTGGGGAAGGACCATAGGGTCTTGCTTCATTTCAAAAGGACAAGGCAGGGCTGAGGATAGAGAAGGGATGCCATGGAAGCAGGAAGGGCAATCATGAGGGACAATTGGAAACAGATGTGATCAACACAGACCCCATAGCATCCTGATGAGTGATCCCTCTCTCAGGGTGGGCAGTGATGTACCAGCTATGACAAAAATGATAGGTAACATTTGCTGATTTCCATGATGGAAATACTTCCACCAAGGCCAATTTCAAGCTACCAAGAGTTTAACAACGAGCTCAAAAAAATCCTGACCATTTAACAATTGGCACTGGCAAGCCTGTATCCTCTGGCACAGACACAACACAGCCCCCTGGGTGTCCTCTGTAAAGTTTCCTCCCTCAACTTGGGTTGATGTAGAGTGAGAAGCAGGAGGTTCCTCTAACCTTCCTGAAATCAGCCCCACCTGCTCACCAAGAGGAGACAAGCCTGACAGGTAACAAAGTAAATGCCCTGTGAGATCCTGTCCTCTGTCCCTCTCAGAGAGGGGAATCTCTGTCTTGGTTCAGGTTGGCCCACAAGCAGACCTAAGACAAGCATTTAGTGGAAGTAGTTTGTTTGGGAGGTGATTCCAGAAAGCTCCAGCACGAATGTAGAGAAGGGAGACAGGGCAGGACCCGAGTCAGAAGAGGACGTGTCAATGAACAGGTCACAGAAGTGGGCGACAGGGGCTCAAGCCAGCTGGGGACCTCAGGGGGAGGTGTGACACGTCTGGGAGTGGGCCCCCCAAGGAGTGAGGAAGAGGAGGTATTTTTCCACTAAGTCCCCCCAGTGGTTGGTTGAGGCTGCTCCCTGGGTTCAAACTCCCCAATGTTTCCAGTCTGCCCCAGAGCAAAGGTCAGCTAGAGAATGGGAGGGAACAGGATGTGCACAGTGTCTGAAACACCCAGGCACACAGAGATGTGACCCGTGTGTCACTCTGTGTGTCTCTCACATTCATGCAGAGCTGTTCACCCAGATGAGCAGCATGCTTGTTTTTAATGGTGCAAATTTTTGTACCATGTGATCCCTACACACAAGCCCACCACAGAAATCTGAGACCCAGCTGAAGAAACAGTGATGTGTCTCAATGCCAGAGGAAAAGCCAGGAGGGGTAGGCTTTCCCAGACTTCAGATTGTCAAGGAGAAGTGGAACGCTATGGGCATTGTACCTGTAGGCTTAGCCCTGAGACTGAACTGCGTCTCTGTGAGCGTTTAACAAATGCCTGGCCCCTCCGGACCGTCACCTCCATGTGAGCAGGGACAGCATCCCCACCAGCACTGCACACAGAGCAGGTCTCCTTAAGTCCCTACTGGGGGTTGGAGGAGGAGGGCAGAGGCGTGTGAAGGGCACGGGAGGGACCCGAGAATGGAGACGCTGTGCTGGACCTCTTGGCCCTGCTGCCTCTCCCCATGCCCGCCTGGAAGGAACAGCTGCCTCACCCATGACTGTGTTTACAGGAGTGATCACACACACACGCACACACACACACACACACACACACACACACACACACACACAGAGGAGGCATCCCAGAGGTAAGGACTTGGTCCCAGTAAGTGGTAAGAACGAGAAAATTGAAATTGAAGCCTGGAGGAAGTTGTTTTCACAAGAATTTATTTTTCACCATCCAGAAGTCTGAGCCAGAACATATCAGACCCTTAGGACTCTTCCCTGGGCTCAGGGTTCACCAAAAGCCCTTAATGGGTATGACATCAGGCAATCCTTCACCGTTTTCCGGGAATCCTTGGAAAGGGGAACCTTGGCGGGTGTGGCCTTGGCCTTGGCCTTGGCCTTGGCAAACGTGGAGGCCGGAAACGAATTCTCCTGACACTCTGAAGCTGTGAACCACAACGAAATTTATTTCTTTTGTGACTAGGCAGGAGTCAACACGAGGCCCCTCCCTCCCCACATGAACAACCCCCTAACAGACACACCAGGAGCACTGGGCCTTGTTCACCTGTAAGCTGTGACCTTTGGAGCATGTGGTTGAATCCTTACAGCCACAGACATATGGGGAAACTGAGGCCCACAGATGGCAAGGGTCTTCCCAGGATCACAAACCCATCCCAGCAAAGCTGGATGGGAGCAGGAGCTGAAAGCCCATTATTCTAGTCAGTGCCTCTCAGAATTCAGCACAGTCAGAATCTCCTGGAGGCCTTGTGAAAATGCAAATGGCTGGGCCCCAGCCCAGAGTCTGATTCAGGAGGTCTGAGTGGGGCCTGGGAATCTGCCTTTCTGTCAGGTTCCCGGGTGGGGACCCCACTTAGAGAACCACTGCTCTAAGGGATGGCAGAGCCCGTCCTGGAGACCTGGGGCTCGGGTGAGGGAGGGACCAGGGTAGGAGGGCCTTTCTCTGCCCTCGAAGGGGCAGCGGGTATTTGGTCCAAAGGATGTTCCACAACCCATCCCATTATCAGCTCCACAACACAGAAGGGGCCACTCACCTCATTACAGTTTATGTCAAATTGGTCCTTGGACTGGTCCAGGGTGACTGTCCCCACACACTGTTTCACCAGCTGGAAAGGGAGGCTCGAGGTCAAACTGGAACCCTTGAGTCATCACCTCCCAAACTCAACACAGGGGCTGGAAATCTTCCCAGAAGCCCCCTGTTCACATCCCTGGGAAGCATCCGCCAGTGCCCCCAGGCCCCAGCCTCACCCCATTCTCCTTGAAGTCACACTGCTCCGGGGGCTGCTGGGTCGTGCTGGGGCACACGGTCTCCTTCACTGTGAAGCTTACAGGCTTCGGGGTGTCCGGGTCACCATCCTGGTCAAGGATCATAGTAAGCAGACTGAGCTCAGACTCATGCTTCCTTCTCTGATCTATCTCACTGCCCCCCACCTAGACGGCAGCCTCTCCAGCCCCTCCTGTGTGCCTGGCCCTGGGCTTGGTGCTGGGTGCACAGGGGAAGGGGGCAGAGCCCACTCCTGGCCTCGTGGGCACACAGAGAGCAGGAGTGGATCTCACACCAGCTCTGATGAGAACACCTGCACCTCTGAGGGGCTGAGGGAAGTCAGGGGCTGCCTGCAGGGAGAGATCTTGTCACTGGAACCTCCAGGCTGAGCAGAGCCCTCCCAAGTAGGGAACAAAGAAGTGCAGAGGGGACTCAAAACAGGGTAGTGACATCTCAGAGCCAGTGACCACCCTCTATCCCTGGAGCTCACAGAAGGCCCTTAAGCCCGAACAGGGTGTACAGGGCGCCTGTTCCCACAGTAGAGATGCTAAGGCAGGAGGCCTCGTGCTGGGAGGGGACCCAGCTCTGGGAAGGTTTCCTGGAAGAGGTGGGAGCCCACCTAGAGGGAGAAGTGCCTTCCTGACAGGAGGTACAGCCGGAGCAGAGGGGGTGACAGTGTGGCCAGGGCTGGCGGGAGACAGCCCCCTCCCCAGGCCCCTCCTGACTCACGGCCTTGGGAGGTGGGTCCAGCTCCAGGAGGCGGTAGAGATTAGCTTCTGAGGACCGCTCGTTGAGGCGATCCACAGCACGGAGCACAGCTTCCCTGTAGCTGAGGGCCTGGGCGCTGGCCGAGGGCACCACTAGTCCCAGCAGCAGTAGCCACAGTGGCCACCGCCCCAGGGCGAGGCTGGCCCTCTGAGTCTCCATGGTCCCCAAGTCGGTCTCCTCCCAGCATGCAGGACCGTCCTTTATGTCCCTCCTGGGCCTGATGCAATGGCCCAACCACACGTCTCCCTGACCTGCCCCATCCCTGATCTCCTCCCCGGCTGTGAGCTGGACTTGCCTCAGCCCCTGCTGTTGCCTCACGGGATTGCTGGGCAGTGGGAGCGGGAAGCCTCCTGCGAAGGTGAAGAAATGGTTTCTCCATCTCCCTGACAACATCTTGGCCTCTCCTGGGGCCCATGGGGAGTGTCAAAGGCAGGGTTGCTCAAGAGCGTTGAGTCCTTCAGGAGAGGGAGGACCAGGCTCTGTCTTACGTCCCCTCTGCCTCCTCACTCTGGCCTCCGCAGGAATAGGGTAAAGGAGTGTATTCGGCACCAACCTCCAACTCCAGGCACTGTCTGGAACCCAAGCGGCACTCAGTTAACGTTGGATGAATGGATGACAGCACCAACCCCTACTAGAGTCTTACCCGCCCAGCCTGTCCCTAGGCAGACTTCAACCTCCACCTTCCTGTCCTTGGGTCCAGCCCTCCGCCAGTCAGGGGCTTGGCTGCATCTGTCTCCTGTCCTGGATTCATCCACACTGTTTTCTGGGTCAAATAGTTCTTCACAGGTCCCCACCAGACATGGCCTGTTCCCCTGACCCCTCCTCAACCAAGCATGGGAGGGGTCATCTGCACTGGGACCCCAATCCACTGCCGTCTCTCACACTCCAGGCCACTGCAGGCTGGCCAGTCCTCACTGGATCCAAATTCACACTCAAGCCTTGTCTTCGACTATACAGACTCTGGGGACCCCTCTGTCCTCCTGAAATGGCCCTTGACCAGTTCTCCCCTGATGCCCCTCTCCTGGGTGCCCTCCTGCCTCCCCCGTGGCTCCTGCTCGGTCTCCTCCAAGGACCCTCCTCCGAAGAGGCAGGGCTGGCACAGGTGCATCCGGGCTGCTTCTCCTCCCAGTCCTCACACACTCCTGGCCAAACCCCTTCTCAAGATACCAGTTATCAAGGACACACATCACTGGTCTGTATCTCTGAGCTCAAGACTCCCATGAGTGCCCCTGGTTGTCCGCACTGGGCTGTTGGCTGCTGTTGGCTGGGTGCCGCCGCAAGAGCCCTGAGCTGAAAGCCTGGGAGCCCCACCTGCTCCTTCTTCCTCCTGAGGACACTCCCTCTGGCCTCCCACCAGCCCGGCCCAGCTCCTACCACCGTCTTCTCTCCTCTCAAGCGTAGCCACAGCCTCCGGACTCCACCTTCTCTGGTTCCAGGCTCTCCCCAGACCACTGTCTGCCCTCCACACCATTGTCTAGGGGCTCACGCCAAGCACTGATGTGGCCATTTCCCCCGCTGCCTTGAGGCAGGGGTGTCAGGGTCTGGGTCTTGATGCTCCCTGCTGCCCTCAGCCCCTGCCCTGCAGGCCTCAGGTGTCAGGCTGCCCCATCCACCGCAACCACTCAGACAGCGCTGAGCCCCCTGCTCTTCCCCGTCTCTGCGCCTGATCCCTCTGCTTGCGCTGCCCTTCCTGGGGAAGGCTTCCCTGACCTCCAACCAGAAATGGCACCTCCTCCTCTTGGCTCCCACAGCCTCAGGAAGTCTCTTCTGATTTGACCCCCAGTGGCTCCCTGTCCAGCGCTGTGGATCAGACACCAGGCTGGGGGGGCCAGTGTGGGAGGTGGTGAGAACACAGCCGGAAATATCATGGGCCAAAGCAATAGAGGGGCCACAGGCCAAGAAGGAGATTCTTGTACAGTTTTCTGGAGGAATGACCATGTAGTTGTGAGGCCTGGGGTAGCTCCTGGACTCAGCCGGCCTGCGGGACTCTTGGGGGCATGGCCAGGGCACCTCAGAAGGTGGCAGCCTGGATGGATGGCGCTGGTTGCGCACTCAGCCTTGGAGAAGGAAGGAGAGCTGGGCTTCTGTGCAACCTGGTTTCACAGTCCAGGTGTTGCCCCAGGGGCCTCTTGGTCAAGCTGTGTCTTTTCCCCAAGTCAAGGGAGGAAAAGGAGGTGATTACAGTAGAAAATAATTCTCAATACACATGGTTACTGGGTATTATGAAACCCTCCCTGTGCATTCCTGTCTCTGGACCTTTCCATTTGCTCACACTTCAGACTCAAGTCCCCTTCCCCATCCTCCCTGCATCCCGTGTAGGGTCCTCTGCCAGGTCCTCACACTGCACCTCCTGTAATGGGGGGCCTGCCTTCCATGCCTCCAGCATCTGGCTTTCCTGGTTTAGTCCTCACAGCCTATCAGAGAGCGGAGGTCTTCTCAGGAAAGACATCACAGCCCTTGTCCCCAGGCAAGTTGCCCCTGACTCCACATCTGGTCCTTGAGAAATCCTCATGTACCCTTCACCCCAACAAACTCAGGTATGAGCCCTGATCCTACATCACCCACTCCTTTGCTCCTCTCAGCCATCCTTCCTGTCCAGACACTTCATGGGAAAGAGAACTGGACCCTAGGCTGCTGTGTCCCCAACTGTGGGGACACCCACTAGCTCTCTGATTTGACCAGCTGATGAGTATAAAATGAGACCCACAGGCAATATCATTCCAACAAGGCCCCCCCACCCTCTGAAAAATGACAGACCTGGACGTGGATCAACTGCCCCCGACTCACCCACCATGCTCGCCCTCCTACAGGGACAAGGGGAGGGAATTCAGCCCCCGCTCCTGCCCTCTGCAGTGAGCAGGGAAGGCAGCCATGGATGCTGTGAGGGTGGGAATTTGGGTCAGGGAGGAAAGTCAGGACCCTCTGCTCAGGGTCAGCTTCCTCCTTTCCCTTGTACCACTTCATGTGAAGCAAAGAGCTGGGGAGGTTATGTCCTCCTGGAAAGCCCTCAGCCAGACTGGGATTTCCCAGGCATGGGCCTAGGAGAAGGAGAGCAGCTAGCAGGAGGGCAGCGCTACCCCACCTCAATCAAACGCCTAACCAGCTCCTCTCCGCAGCATCTGGGGCTGTGTGACAAGGTGAGCTGGGCCCAGGTGGAGGCTGAGTGAGTGGGTGCCTGAGCTTTGCAGAAGAGGATCAGGCTTAGGGCAAGCCCCTCCCCAGAGGGGACTCTGGATGCCTCAGGTACATCTGAGAAGGCACATCCTCCCTCTTTCTTCTACCAGAACAAAGACCTGCAAACCCCAGGGTCTCAGGGTCGGCCTCCAAGAGGCCATGTGCTGCAAGTAGGAAGCAGGTCAAGCCTATCTGGACCCCAGCTTCCAGGAGGATGGAGTGAGACGGGGCACTGCACACGAGGCCCACACACCTTCACCTTTCTTGGGGGCCTCTGTGGTCCCTCCCCACAGCCTGGCTTGTCTTAGTGAAGGTCAATGCATCTGGTCATAGATGCCCTGGGAAGGCAGAAACTGCCCCTCCAGAGGCACTGAAGGGCTGTTCTGGGGGTCCCCTTCTGCTCTGTATTCCCACTCTCTTCCTTCCCTTCCTGGGCTCTCCCCTGCCCTCTGACTGCTCACGGCTGAGGGCAAGGACTCAGGCATTTTCGAGGCAAGTACCCAGGGATATAAGTTCTCTCAGAATGGCTTCCAGGACCTCCTTCCTGTGTTGTGACAAGTGTGGAGTCACCACTGGCCAGGACAGGCTACATCATCTGCGAAATGAGAACGTGGGGCCCCTAGTGCAAAATCATGGGAATTTTAAGACCTCAAGCATAAGTCAAATCTCCAAAATTTACAAGCAGCTCATGCAGGTCAATATCAAAAAAAAAAAAAAAAACACAATCCAAAAATGGGCAGAAGACCTAAATAGACATTTCTCCAAAGAAGATATACAGATTGCCAACAAACACATGGAAGAATGCTCAACATCATTAATCATTAGAGAAATGCAAATCAAAACTACAATGAGATATCATCTCACACCAGTCAGAATGGCCATCGTCAAAAAATCTACAAACAATAAATGCTGGAGAGGATGTGGAGAAAAGGGAACACTCTTGCACTGTTGGTGGGAATGTAAATTGATACAGCCACTATGGAGAACAGTATGGAGGTTCCTTAAAAAATGAAAAATAGAACTACCATATGACCCAGCAATCCCACTACTGGGCATATTCCCTGAGAAAACCATAATTCAAAAAGAGTCATGTACCAAAATGTTGATTGCAGCTCTATTTACAATAGCCAGGACATGGAAGCAACCTAAGTGTCCATCAGTAGATGAATGGACAAAGAAGATGTGGCACATATATACAATGGAATATTACTCAGCCATAAAAAGAAACAAAATTGAGTTATTTGTAGTGAGGTAGATGGACCTAGAGTCTGTCATACAGAGTGAAGTAAGTCAGAAAAAAACAAATACCATATGCTAACACATATATATGGAATCTAAAAAAAAAAAAAAGGTCATGAAGAACCTAGGGGCAAGACGGGAATAAAGACGCAGACCTACTAGAGAATGGACTTGAGGATACGGGGAGGGGGAAGGGTAAGATGGGACAAAGTGAGAGAGTGGCATGGACATATATACACTACCAAATATAAAATAGATAGCTAGTGGGAAGCAGCCGCATAGCACAGGGAGATCAACTCAGTGCTTTGTGACCACCTAGAGGGGTGGGATACGGAGGGTGGGAGGGAGGGAGATGCAAGAGGGAAGAGATATGGGGACATATGTATATATATAGCTGATTCACTTTGTTATAAAGCAGAAACTAACACACCATTGTAAAGCAATTATACTCCAATAAAGATGTTAAAAAAAAAAAAAAAGAATAAGTCATTACCAAGTACCAAGCCCTTCTGAGCACAGGGGCCTGTGTGACTGCACTGGTGACACATTCGTGACACTGGCCCTGCCCCCAACCCCAAAAATACAGTCATGGCAGGAAGAGCTCCAAGTACCTGCTTCAGGAGTTGCTCAGATGGCAGAGATTTTAATTCCCTGGGAAATACAACACACACTTATCACTTTGATTTACTGGTTCTCTGAAGTCTTCCTTAAGAAATAAAGAAGGGCTCTAAACACACACAAACATACACAAGTGTAGCAGCGCTAACTATAGCAACTCCCATTGCTCAGAATGGCAACCAGGCCCCAGGAGAGCAAGAGACAAGGGGGCTCAGCAAGGCTGCGGCGGGGCGGGCACGTGGCAGGGCTGGGGCTGGACTCCCGGGCCAGTGCTCTTTCCATCGCCCACAGCACCCACAGCCGTCCAACTCTGGGGGCATCTGGAGCTCGTGACAGGGCCCATGGCCTCTTCTCCAGCCCAGCACCCCCCTGCCTCCAACCTGCTCAGGCCCAGTGGGACCCACACAGCAGGCTGCTTCCTGGGCTGGAACAGCCTCCTGCAGCTGCCCAGCCCAGCCGGCCTGACCTCCAGAGTCCTCGCTCCTCAGGACAAGCTCCCCTGTGCTCTGAGACACTGAGCGTGGCGTGGAGAGCTGGGTACCCAGCCCTGTGAGCTGAGGAAAGGAGGCTCAGGGGACTTCCCTGGTGATCCAATGGTTAAGACTATGAGCCTCCACTGCAGGGGCCGCAGGTTTGATCCCTGGTTGGGGAACTAAGATCCCGCATGCTACGCGGTGCAGCCAGAAAAAAACAAAAAAACAAAAAAGAATAAGGAAGGGAAGCTCAGGATCATCCCAGGTCCTCCCACAGAATGGGCACCAGAAGCTGAGCCAGGAAAGACAGGAGCACCCGGGCTCCAAAAGTGCCCTTCTCAGCTTTTCTACAAGGAACAGGAGATCTGGACAGGGTCCGCTGAAGACAAATGGGAACTCCTCCAGAAAGTGGATCTTCTGCTCTCCTGGGGTCAGGACAGATGGGACAGGTCCTGGGGAAGTTGGTTCTGATGACTGACATGCCATAAAATGGTCCAGGGCACGGACCCTGAAGCCAGAGTCCAAGTTCAGGTCCTAGCTCTGCCCCTCACTTGCTGTTTACTTTTGGGCAAGAAGCTCCCAGGCTCTTTGTGCCTCCATTTTTCTCTCTGTAAATTTGTCCTTGGAAAGCACACACCTCGGGTGGCTGATCAAGGATGAGGTCTGATAAAGGAGTCAACCCTGGGAAAGAACTTAGGGAACCGGTGCTGGAGGGTGGACAGAACATAACTGGGAGAGATAATGGGCCAAAGTGTTAGAGAGGCTACAGGCCCAGAAGGAGATTCTTGTACAGTTTTCTGGAGGAATGACCATGTAGTTGTGAGGCCTGGAGTAGCTCCTGGACTCAGCCGGCCTGCGGGACTCTTGGGGGCATGGCCAGGGCACCTCAGAAGGTGGCAGCCTGGATGGATGGCGCTGGTTGCGCACTCAGCCTTGGAGAAGGAAGGAGAGCTGGGCTTCTGTGCAACCTGGTTTCACAGTCCAGGTGTTGCCCCAGGGGCCTCTTGGTCAATTTGTGTCCTTTCCCCAAGTCAAGGGAGGAGAAGAAGGTGATTACAGTAGAAAATAAATAGCAATTCACATGGTTACTGGGTGTCTGTAATCCTCCCTTTGCTTTCCTGCCTCTGCACCATTGCATTTCCTAAACCTTAGGACTGAGGTCCCCTTCCCCATCCTTCCATGGGAACAGGCAACCGGTTGTTCAAGGACAAGGTCTGATAAAGGAGTCAACCCTGGGAAAGACCTTGGGAGCAACTGGCCTATAACTGATGCTCCATAAAGAGCAGCTATTAGTATCAACAGGCCAGAAAGCCGTCCCCACGGCTACCCAGGACCTTAGACTCTGGAGTCAGGCAGACGTGTGTTTGAATTCTTGGTTTGCCTCTCACCAGCTGTGACTTCCTTGCAAATACTCTGCTCTGGTGGAACTCTCAGCAGTAAGGGAGAGTGAACCCAACTCCAGTGGCCTCAGAGAAACCCACATGGCTCCATTTTCCTGCAGTTCTCTCTCTGGGCTCTTGCTTAGAGAGAGAGAGAGAGAAGCAGGGGGGGAGGGAAGCGGGGGGCGGTGGGGTGGATAAAGGAGCAGCATCAAGAGAGGGAGGATCTCCGCGGCCACAGTAGCTGTGCCCTGAGATGGTCAGGCTGGGCCCTGGGCACTCTCCCCACACCCCCTCCTAACCCAACAGAGGACACACCAGCCAAGAGATGGGAGCAGAGGCTCCTGCAGAGGCTGCTGCAAGAGTGTTGTCACCACCTCGTCCCCAACCTGGGGCTCCCACTTTTCCCAGCTCCCCTCTATTTCCCCGCCCAGTCTGGTTGAGCCAGCCTTCCTTCCCCATCATGCTCTGCACTTAAAACCCCCAAATCGACAAAGCACAGCCTCACCTGTGTTTAGACACATCCTCATCCCGGCCCCAGAGCCCAGGACTTCCAGGCAAACAGAGCAGAGTGGTTAAGAGAAGGAGCAGGGCCAGGGCTGAGCGCCCTGGCTTCTGGTCCCCGGTTCTGGCCTCTGCCCAACCTGCTGACCACCTAGGTCAACTTAAACCAGACTTTCACCAGCTGCCCCTCCTTCTCTTTGTCTGTAAAATGGAAGATTTCTTACAGTTGCACAGAAGGCCCTCCTCTCCCCCATGGAGAAATTCCTCCCATCCGAACTTGGAGGTGAGGGTCAGAGACTCTAACAGCAGGCCCTTGTACATGCACAGGTGTAAACAGATGTCTCTGAGGCTGAGCAGCTGCAGTGGCACAGCCCACACATTTGCCTTTAACTTAGCTGATTCAGCCTTGAAGGATCAGGCATCTTCAGGAACCTGGGTGGACCAAAGTCCCCAGGAAGCTCTGACACAGACCCCACATCTGAGAGAGCCGCATCTGGAACGTGACCAGCCACGTTTCCCTCTAGATGTTTCACTCCAAATACCCCGTTTACCTCTTCTCTGGGAAATAGTCATTTTGTTGGTGTTTTCATTTTTCACCCTTTCCATGATAGGAGTGTTTCTCTGTTAGGCTTTTAACATCCGCTAATGCCCAATAACAAGCTAGTGATGCCTCCTGAATGGGTGGTAGTGTCCCATTCCAGGCTGCATAATTCTCAGTCCCCAACACTTGTCATTGGAAAGGCTCTTTAGGACAAATTGGCCTGAGCGGGAGGCAGTCTGTACAGCCTGCTGGTTGCTTTCTTTAAGCACTTGTGCATCCACAGCTCTTTAGTTGGCATGAGGTGATCTCCTGGCCCGTCCACCCCTCTCTTCTAAACTGCTTTGCTGCCACCATGTGGCTGCGCAGGGGAGCCAGGAGGACACCCACTGTGCACTTGTCCCAATGTCACCATCCTAACCGTGGCTTTTCCCTGGTGGCAGCACCCCTCACAGTCAGAGGTAGTGGTCATCCTAAAACCTCTATCTCCACAGCCATTCAGCAAGATCATCTACCTGACTGTGTGCAATGTCCACCAAATGAAACAACACAGATTAATTTAAAGTACATGGTAAGGCCAGTGTTGGCTGAAACGGCACCTTTTTTTTAAATATATATTTTTATTAACTGCATTATAGTTGGATTAAGTCACTTTTTTTTTTCCCCACACCAAATAGCATGCGGAACTTCCCCGACCAGGGATCAAACCAGTGCCTGCTGCATCGGGAGAGCAGAGTCTTAACCACTGGACCACCAGGGAAGTCCTGAAGCGGCACGTTTGTAACCTAAAAAAGACAGCCTGAAGCACCACCCTTGCCTGAAGAGAAGTGGTCAAAGATCTCATTAGGAGTGCATAGGGTCAGAGCCCCGTGGAGTGTGGCTTTTTCTACTACAAGACCAAAAATGGGCAGGTTTTAATAGGCATTTCAAGTTTGGCACAGGGGTAGTCCTAGTACCAGGACAATCAAGTTCGTTACTTTGCAAAAGGCAGCAATTTCACTTTGATGCTGGAGGGATTCAGTTTTGTGGATTCACCCTCATAGTGTCAAGAAACTTGAAACTTGAAACTAGCCTCTGAGTATTGTTATTTTTCAGTCACTCCTGCACTGTTGATAACACACAAGGCAGAGGCATCAGATGGAAACCTTTGGCTTCCCAACCAACAAAACATCACCTACACGTGAAAACACTGGACAATGTTGTCAGTGCATTGTGGGAAGCTCCTTCCACTCCATGTTGAAGTGACATATTATTGAATACAGATGAATTAATTACAGATGTATTCTGTAAACCTTAGGCCAATCACGTAAAAGTATTTTAAACAGAAGTATAAAGAGTAGGCCAAAAGCAGACATAAAGAAGAATCATAAAAACAATTCAAAAGGGGAATTCCCTGGCAATCCGGTGGTTAGGGCCCTGGGTTTGATCCCTGGTCAGGGAACTAAGATCCCACAAGCCAGAATCTTAATAAATAAATAAATAAATAAATAAATATTTTTTAAAAATCAAAAGAAGGCAGAAAAAGAGGGAAAAATAAGGTACTAATTGAATGTATAAAAGAGATTTGAGATATGAGGTTATAATCCAGATGTGTCAGTGATTACATTATGTAAGTGGCCCTGTGTTAACCAGGTTTTCTACTTTCTGTTTCTGATGTTTTCACATCCCCTCCCAGGGTTAGCAGATACCTAGAGACAGCAGACTCTCCCTCAGCTCGCCTTTCACATGCAAACTGACCAGCACCCCACCTCACCCTCTCTGCTGCTGAGACTCTAACCCCCTGTCCTAATCGCCCCAGGGTCAGGCATCAACAACTTGGGCAGCCCCTACACCCCAGCCCCAGCTCACTGAAATTACTCAAGCTAGCCGATCCTAAACCTGGTCAGCCTCACCCTCAAGCCTCGTCCATTCCTTCCCTAGAGAACATCACACGAGCTTCCCCGCAGTGCCCCGCCCTGGCTCTCTGCCTGTCACTGTCCTCTCCTGTGGGCCAGCACGACCCGCTCCTCCCCCCGGGAACTGTGAGCAGCAAACTAGCTCTGCACCGGCGATGGGCTCCACAGCTGAATAAAACCCAAACCCTGGGGACATAGAAACCACTGAGAGAGACAGAGACAGAGAGGGAGGAAGAGAGAGGGAGGGAAAGAGAAAGAGAGAAACAAACAATTTAGGCAAAATGTAGGTGACCCTGGGAATAGAGAATAGGAAAGTTTTAAGTACTATTTTTGATATTTTCCATAAGTTCGAAATTATTGCCAAATAAAATGTCTTTTTTAATTTTAAAGACACAACATTGAGGGAATTCCTTAGCGGTCCAGTGGTTAGGACTCCACGTTTCCACTGCAGGGGGCATGGGTTAGATCCCTTGCTGGGAACTAAGATCCAGCAAGCCGCTTGGTGCAGCCAAAAAAAAAAAAAAAAAAGATACAACATTGAGTATAGGATAATAGGATAAGCATTACATTCTATTTGTAGCTTGCTTCTACTCTTCAATCAAATTCTTCCCCCATAGCTGCCCCCTTCCCTTGGGAATAATGAGTCAATAAAACACTATTTCTGTTTATGCTGCTTAAAGTATATTTTAATAAGTATAAATATAACTTTTGGAGATTAAAGTGAATACATAAAATTTTCATTTACATAAATTACACACAAACATACTGCCACAAATGCCCATAGAACCACACTGACACATACACCCCTACAATCACATATAAGCCTGCACACCCACACTCACAACACCCCTGCACAGCCATATACACACATACACACCCCTGAACTAAACACACACACACACACACTTTATACACTCCTCTTACACACACATCCACACCCATGCAAACTCAATCCACCCTCATAAACTTCACACATACCCACACACACCCAGACACATCCCCCGAACACATTTCAGACACCCAGACACCTACACACACACCCACAAACTCACACCCACACTTCTCCTATACAACCTCACATAACAAAAATTACACTCAAATACATAGCCACAAACACCCCACACATACCATATATATTACACATACACAAGCAAACACACCTGTGCCCACACCAACACCCTCACAAATACACTTCACAACACCTCACACATGACACACACCTTGACACCTTAACAACCAACAACCTCTTTCCACATACACACAAACACACACATAAACTTTTTTAGAAAAAAAAATTCAGAAAACTGTGGAAATGTTCCAGATTAAAGGAGGCTAATAGGAAGTCACAAATTCCTGATACACCTGACCCTAGGCTGAATCCTATACCAGAGGTGACAAAATGCTGTAAACTAAAACACATTATTTTATCAACTGACACAATGGGACTGGGCCAGCATGTAGGAAAAAATGTTGTATCCATGTAAATGTACATAGTTGATAACTGCTCTGTAGTTATATAAGAGGCTACCCTTAGTCTCAAGAAATACAAATGGAGTTATTTAAGGGTAAACAGCCAGCTCTATCACCTCAGCTTTAAATAACTTCTCTGTGTCTCTATTTCCTTGTCTAACACAAAATAATTCTATGTAAAAGCTAGTTCTCAGCTAGGACAATTCCTTTGTCCTAGCACAAAACAATTCTATGTAATAGTTAGTTCTCAGTTTTACTGACAAAAATTTATGGCGCCAGTGTTCTGGAGAGGTGTGATTTTAGTCTTAACAAAATCTCATTCAATAGAGATGAAATCCAGTTGAAACAGGAGTGAGACGATAAAGTACCCCAGGGGAACCCCAGCTCCTAGTCCTCTGCCTGACAAGACACCAGGGCAGGGAAGCCCCAAGGCACTGCCTTCAAAGTCACCATGAGGCCTCCCGCTTACCCTGCAGTACCCACAGATGGCCAGCGGGGGCGATCTCAGAGCAGCTCCAGCAAGTGCCCACTGTCCCCAGACAGAAGCAGCATTTATTTCCCTGCCAGGGTGGCTGTCCTGCTACCAGGAAAACCACTTCCCCAGGACCGACTTATCCATTAGGCACAGTAGGCACACTGCCTAGGGACCATGATACTTTTGGGGCCCACAAAATACTTTTTTTTACAATGAGAAGAACGAATATATAATGAATATATAATACAGAGCGCAGGAGGTCACATGTCTTGTCCAGTTCACTGGCCCATTAACTCTCATGTACCTTCTGTTGCTCTGTGTTCTGCACTGGTCCTTGGAGTCATTAGGAGGGACTCAGACAGACCCAGGAAACCTTGAAATGGACTCATTGGCCTTTGAGGATGTGGCTGTGAACTTCACCCTGCAGGAGTGGGTTTTACTGGATTCCTCACAGAGGAAACTCTACAGAGATGTGATGCGGGAAAACTTCCAGAACCTGGTCTCAGTAGAAAGAAAACAGGAAGATCATGACATTGAAGATCAGTACAAAAACCAGGAGAGAAAATTAAGAAGTCCTATGGTAGAGAGACTCTCTGAAAGTAAAGACAGTAGTTCCTGTGGAGAAAACTTCACCCTTATTCCAACTCTCAATCTGAAGAAGAAAACTCCTGGTTTAAAACCATGGGAATGCAGTGCATCTGCAAAAGTCTTCATGCATCATTCATCCTTTAATAGACACATGAAATGTCACATTGACGACAAACCAAGAGAGTATCAAAAGTACCGTGAGAAGGTATATAAATGTAAAGAATGTGGGAAAGCATTCATTTTTCCTAGTTCTCTTAGAACACATGAAAGGAGTCACACTGGGGAGAAACCCTATGAATGTGAACAATGTGGAAAAGTCTTTCAATATCAAAAATCCTTCCAACTACACAAAAGAACTCACACAGGGGCGAAACTCTATGAATGTAAGGAATGTGGGAAAGCCTTCACGTGGGAAACAACTTTTCGAAAACACATGGTAACACACACTGGAGATTTACCTTATAAATGTCAGAAATGTGAGAAAGCATTCATTTATCCCAGTTGTCTTCAAATGCATGAAAGCAGTCACAATGGAGAGAAACCCTATCAATGTAAACAATGTGGAAAAGCCTTTAAAAGTCCTGAAACTATTCAAATACATGAAAGAATTCACAGAGGAGAGAAACTCTGTGAATGTAAGCAGTGTGGTAAAACCTTCAATCATTTCAGTTCCTTACAGCTACACAAAAGACATCACACGAGAGACACTGTATGTGTGTAAAACATGTTCTAAAGTATTGAATACTGCCAGGTCTCTTCAAAGTCATGAAAGAATCCACACCAGAGAAAAGCTCTATGAATGTAAGGAATGTGGGAAAGCCTTCACATGGAAAATAACCCTTCAGAAACACATGATAACACACACTGGAAATGGACCTTATAAAGAATGTGAGAGAGTATTCATTAATCCCAGTTCTCTTAAAATACATGAAAGGATTCACACTGGAGAGAAACAATATCAATGTGAACAATGTGATAAAAGTTATAGATATCCAGCGGTTTTGAAAATACATCAAAGGACCCATACTTAAGAAAAACCCTATGAATGTAAAAATGAAGGGAAAACCTTCACTTCCACATATGTTCAAGTGCATGAAAGAATTCACACTGGACAGAAACCCTATCAATGACAGGAATGTGGGAAATCCTTCATTTGTCTCTCAGTCCTTCAAAGACCTGAGACTGCACACCAGACAGAAATCATATAAAATGTGACGAATGTGGGAATGGCTCTTCTGATCTTAGTAGTTTATGAAACCATAAAAGGATTTACTAGATAAAACCTTGTTTGTGAACAGCCTGGGAAACACTTCAATTGGCCAATATCATTACATGTAAAAACTCCCATGGAGAAGATAAATGTAAGTAACATGAGATAACTTGATGGAAAGTAATCTGTGCCTAATGTTCCAGAAAACCTTCAATATGAAAGAGTTGTTTTTACTTTTATTTATTATTATTTTTTTTGCCAGGCTGTGCAGCATGCAGGGGATCTTAGTTCCCCAACCAGGGATCAAACCCGTGCCCCGTGCAGTGGAAGCACGGAGTCTTAACCACTGGACTGCCAGTGAAGTCCAGAAAGAGTTGTTTTAAAAGTTTATAGGACTTCGTGGTGGTGCAGTGGTTAAGAATCTGCCTGCCAATACTACAGGGTACACAGGTTCGAGCCCTGGTCCTAGAAGATCCCACATGCCTCAGAGCAACTAAGCCTGTGCACCACAACTACTGAGCCTGCGCTCTAGAGCTCACGAGCCACAACTACTGAGCCTGTGTGCCACAACTACTGAAGACCATGTGCCTAGAGCCCATGCTCCGCAACAAGGGAAACCGCCAAAATGAGAAGCCCACGCACCGCACGAAAAGTAGCCCCGGCTCGCGGCAACTAGAGAAAGCCTGCGCACAGCAGCGAAGACCCAATGCAACCACACACACAAAAAAAAAGTTTATAAATATGCTGTGTTTACTCAGGATCTTTCTTCAAGGGTATCCTTCAATGGTGGATTTCTACTAATTTCACAAACGAATATTAATGTGAATTAATTCTGTAAATTGTCTTTCAACAATAGTACATAACATTTAAAGGTAGTGATTTTTCCTTTAATTGGATAGTTATTTTGTTCTATTTACTTTTGAAGCCTGTTGGATCCATGGATGAATTTAAGTGTATTTCTAGTATGCAGTGAGGCTTAAATTTTTTTAATGTTCTATTCATTCTCTGTTAATGGGCCATTGAAAAATGGCAGTTTGGTATTTGTTGGGATTTTCCTAGTAGTTTTGTGTGGCAGTTCCTGGATATATAATCTGTTGTATATATTGTACCCTTTTTACTGAGAAAGATCCTTTTTGGTGGTGGTGCGTATAGGAGCCTTTTCCCATTTTCCACTCTATTAAACACTTGGAATAAATTTCATGTATGACTAGGACGTCAAAGAGTATACTGTTATGTAAATTATGATTTTTCCTATTTGCTTTTTGTGTTTCCTTCTGACTGGTATTTTTGAATAGATTGTGAGACTTGTGATAATACAAAAAATCTGGAGTTGGAGATATCTTACCTGTGAGTCATATTAGGACCTAGACTTTCCAGAATCTATCCCCTCTGTGCTTCCATGTTAGCATTCACCAACAGCTCACCTGTGTGCGATTTTAAAGCAGATGCAGAGAAGACATTCTTCAGATCGTGGGGCCCGCACACTGGGAGAGAGGTAGATACATAGGAGCTTCAAGGACACCATCTCCCAGCTTATTTTCCAGATTCTGTGCCCTTGTAGTCAAGAGTGCCCTCAACACCACCAACAAATGTTAGATTTCCATCTTTATAAACATGTAGTCTCCCCTGATATCTTCACAGCTTACACATCAAAGATCCATCAGAGTTTGAACTTTTTCTGTAAGGCCTCTGTGTCCACTTCGAAAGTTATTTCTATATTTTATGGTTGGAAATAGTCTCTGATTCCACTCCTCCCTGGATTATATCTTTATAGTGTCTAATATGTGTAGGAAACACTTTATGTTGTTAATAATACTAGTAAGTATGTGTTCCTGACTCACCACAACATTCACAATGGTGCCGCTAATAAGAATGACATGGGAGTTTGTTTCCTGCTGCACTGTGCAGTGGCATCGGTGACCCATTGTTTCCATGTGACAATAAGCACCTCCTTCTGTCAAGATGGCTGTGGGTGTTTCCTGTTGCTTGTAGCTGAATATAATCCCCCAATATGTTTTTTTTTTGTTTTTTTTGTTTTTAAATAAATTTATTTATTTATTTATTTATTTTTGGCTGTGTTGGGTCTTCGTTTCTGTGCGAGGGCTTTCTCCAGTTGCGGCGAGGGGGGGGCCACTCTTCATTGCGGTGCGCGGGCCTCTCAGTGTTGCGGCCTCTCATTGCAGAGCACGGCCCGAGCGCGCAGGCTCAGTAGTTGTGGCTCACGGGGCCAGCTGCTCCGCGCCATGTGGGATCCTCCCAGACCAGGGCTCGAACCCGTGTCCCCTGCATTAGCAGGAGGATTATCAACCACTGTGCCACCAGGGAAGCCCCCCCAATATGTTTTTTATTGTATTTTATTTTACATGATTAAAACTGTTTGAGTTTTTTGTGAAACAGTCGTTTTTGTAGTCCTTTCAAATATTTTACCAACTCTTTTTGAAGCTTTCATTAGCTAACAAATGTTGTTTTTCATTTCCTCAAAGAATATATTAAGGTACCCATTTTATGTATGAATATTCAGGAAATATATATATATAATATAAAATGCAGCCTTGATTATATCCATCTTTACATGAATGCAGTTATAAAATGTGAGTTTTAATACTTTTCTGTGGATGAATGAGTCCACGAAGGTGAAAGTGCCTAGGGCCCATGAAAGTGACAATGTAGCCCTCTGTCTCCCCTGACAGCGTCCTGCCCTGCTCTGGCTGGGATGACACAGAGGCAGAGTGGCACACAGGAGAACAGGGGGCTGCAAGTAGGACCCCAGGAACCAGGGCAGCCCTCACCCTCGGACTGAGGCTAGAGAGACCATGGGGGCTGAGGGACAAGACTTTGGGGCTCTGACTGGCAGGGGCATCACTGAGCCCACCCACAGGCATCAGAGCACAGGCGGTCTGGAGGGTCCCCCGCCCTACTGGGCCAGCTGCTACCTTCTAACGGCCACATGGGAAAGGCTAGTGCAGAGGGGCCAGTTCAGTGCCCTCAGGGAAGTCCGCTGTGTTCACAGGCTGCATTTAATTCATCTCCTCCTGCTCTGATGGGGATTCCAAGTGTCTCTCTGGGTCCCTGCACTGACAGATGAGCCGGCACTGTGCCCTGAGACTAACACACTCTAACTATTGTCTCCTTGGCTCTCTCACCCTCGGTAATTCACATTCGGCCCCTATGAGGTCCTTGAACTTCCTTCTCTACCTAAATGACAGACCAACCCTTAAAGGAGATAATGCTGTTCCCAATTACAGACAGAGAGACAGAGGCCCAGAAAGATCAATTCTCCTGCTCAGGGCCACACAGGCAGGAGAGCAATTCCTTTCAGACATCTAGACCCCTCAGAATTCTCTTCCTCTGCCCCACTGAGGCTGACCTGGAGTGCCCTGTGCCATCTCGGGAGCCCCCAAACTAACTCCTGAGACCTCACTGGTGGGGCTCAAGGGCAGGGTCCACAAGGACCTTGCCTGATTACAGCCCAGATTCCCCCCTTGGCACAGCAGGGGTCTGGGGGATGGAGAAACCCCTCCTTGTCCTCACTAATTCCCTCCCTCTTCCTTACCTCTTGCTCTCCTCCACTCGCTGTGTTTGGCTTCTGTGCTGCCCCCCACTGAAGTTAGTGGCCTTCACATCTGCACAAACAATAGGAAAATATTAGGAGTCATCTCCCTGGGCCTCGTGGGCTCCTGTCCTACTCTGACCACTTTGTAAAATCCTCAATGCCCCTTGGCTTACAGCACCACGCCCACCCCACTCCCCTCCTGCACCACCACCCTGGACGCCTCGGGCTCGTCTCTCTTCTCTGCACATCAGGCCCTGCACCTGACCCACCTGGAACGAGTGGATGAACTCTGCACAGCTCCACCACCATCACAGGCCACGTTCCCTAGAAGCAGAGCCTCAGCTGGGAAGTGAGAGGCAACTGATTTATTGAGGGCTGTTGTCGGGAGGAGGGAGGTGGAGGGGAGCAGGATAGGGCAGAGGAAGGAGCTGAGCAGGGACGTGTTCTACCCTGAGACGAGCTTCAGCCTCACCCACAAAAGCCTGGAACCCCTGCTTTAGGACTGACTGAGGCGAGGACTGGGCTTTGATGTCCCCTCATAGTCAGTCCCCATCCACAGGCTGAGGGCAGAGCGGACACAACCCCCCAGGCATCTCCTGGGAGGCTGTGAAGGCAGCTGTGAAGGGGGCACCTGTGAGCCATTAGCATCCGTATTGTACATTTCAAACAGCTGGGGGACAGGGGGCAGCCGCCCAGTGAGGGGGATCTGGGCAGGGCACTCACAGCACCTGCTGCCCAGTGCCCCACCCAGGGAAACTGGCACTTCATGCCCCTGGCATTTCAGAACCAATGTGGTCAAAACTGAACTGTCACCTCTCCCCACACTCATCTCATATCTACACCAGGTCTCTGACCAGCCCGTGATCATGTTCTCAGAACCCACCCCCCGCATTGTTCAACCTGTCAGGGAGTCAACCTGCCTCATTCCCTCTGCAGTGACTCCATCCCAGTCAGCCCCACACTCTCTCAGCTTCTGGGACAACCCTCCTTCTATTCTCCCTTCCCTCCTCTCCCCTTGGCCATTGCCCTGGGGGGACACATCCTTGCTGGGCTCCCTGATGATTCACCCCTCGTGAATACACATACACACACACGCATGCACGTGCACACACACACACACACACACACACACAGACTGAAGCCAGGGTGTTGGCTAATGTGGACAAGGATCTGCTCTCCCCCTCTAAAATCATTTGGCTCATTATTGCTTTTCCAGACCTGGGTCTGTCCATCTCTCCAGTCCCACCCTGACCCACCCCCTTGCATGCCTCCCTTGAGCACTGAACTGAGTGTCACTTCTCACTCTACCATGCCAGTCCCTCTGCTTTTCCTAAGCAGTTTTCTCCCCAGAACACCCTCTTTCCCCCTTGCTGGGCTCAGGTCCCCTCCATTGCACACGCATCACACTGTAGCCATCACATGCAAATGGAACTCACCATCCAGAGTTTTACTCTCAGGGAGGACTGACAAGCGAAGCATGCCATGGACTGATGCTCTATGCCATTCATGAAAGTCTATTACCTGTTTTCTCAGGGGTAAGAGGTCTAATGGTCAAACGGCAGACTCTCTCACCAGTCAATCACTGTAGAAGGCACTGACAAGGCCTCCATGCCTCCCTGCCTGTTATGTCTCCTTCTCAAAGGTTGCAATGGAAAAAATGTTTGCATCATCTCCTTTCTGCTATCAGTGGTCACGTATGCATGTTGAGGGCCTGGTCCCAGGCAAGGGACAACTGGCCAACATCCATGTAAAATGTAAAAGGACAAGACAGGGCTGAGGCTATAGGTGGGTTGTCATGGAAGCAGGATGGGCAGTCACGGGAGGAAATTGGAAACAGATGTGATCAGCACAGGCCCATATCATCCTGATGAGTGATCCGTCTCTCAGGTTGGGCAGTGATGTACCAGCTATGACAAAAATGATGGGTAATATTTGCTGATTTCCATGATGGAAATACTTCCACCAAGGCCAATTTCAAGCTACCAAGAGTTTAACAACGAGCTCAAAAAAATCCTGACCATTTAACAATTGGCACTGGCAAGCCTGTATCCTCTGGCACAGACACAACACAGACCCCTGGGTGTCCTCTGTGAAGTTTCCTCCCTCAACTTGGGTTGATGTAGAGTGAGAAGCAGGAGGTTCCTCTAACCTTCCTGAAATCAGCCCCACCTGCTCACCAAGAGGAGACAAGCCTGACAGGTAACAAAGTAAATGCCCTGTGAGATCCTGTCCTCTGTCCCTCTCAGAGAGGGGAATCTCTGTCTTGGTTCAGGTTGGCCCACAAGCAGACCTAAGACAAGCATTTAGTGGAAGTAGTTTGTTTGGGAGGTGATTCCAGAAAGCTCCAGCACGAATGTAGAGAAGGGAGACAGGGCAGGACCCGAGTCAGAAGAGGACGTGTCAATGAACAGGTCACAGAAGTGGGCAACAGGGGCTCAAGCCAGCTGGGGACCTCAGGGGGAGGTGTGACACGTCTGGGAGTGGGCCCCCCAAGGAGTGAGGAAGAGGAGGTATTTTTCCACTAAGTCCCCCCAGTGGTTGGTTGAGGCTGCTCCCTGGGTTCAAACTCCCCAATGTTTCCAGTCTGCCCCAGAGCAAAGGTCAGCTAGAGAATGGGAGGGAACAGGATGTGCACAGTGTCTGAAACACCCAGGCACACAGAGATGTGACCCGTGTGTCACTCTGTGTGTCTCTCACATTCATGCAGAGCTGTTCACCCAGATGAGCAGCATGCTTGTTTTTAATGGTGCAAATTTTTGTACCATGTGATCCCTACACACAAGCCCACCACAGAAATCTGAGACCCAGCTGAAGAAACAGTGATGTGTCTCAATGCCAAAGGAAAAGCAAGGAGGGGTGGGCTTTCCAGAGTTAAGATTGTCAAGGAGAAGTGAAACGCTATGGGCATTGTACCTGTAGGCTTAGCCCTGAGACTGAACTGCGTCTCTGTGAGCGTTTAACAAATGCCTGGCCCCTCCGGACTGTCACCTCCATGTGAGCAAGGACAGCATCCCCACCAGCACTGCACACAGAGCAGGTCTCCTTAAGTCCCTACTGGGGGTTGGAGGAGGAGGGCAGAGGCGTGTGAAGGGCACGGGAGGGACCCGAGAATGGAGACGCTGTGCTGGACCTCTTGGCCCTGCTGCCTCTCCCCATGCCCGCCTGGAAGGAACAGGGGTGTCCCCCATGACTGTGTTTACAGGAGTGATCACACACACACACACACACACACACACACACACACACACCCAAAAGAGGCTTCCCAGAGTTAAGGACTCGGTGCTGGTAAGTGGGAGGAGGGGAGACAAATGAAATTGAGGCCTGGAGTAAGTTGCTTTCACAAGAATTTATTTCTCAGAGTCCAGAAGTCTGAACCAGGGCAGGCAGACCCTTAGGACTTTTCCCTGGGCTCACAATTCACCCAATTAATCTGATTATTGGGACGATAATTGGGCCATACTTCTTCCAACCTCTTAGTATCTTCCTACCCAGGTTTCGCAGTCCCCGGACACTCTGGGGCTATGCAACAGGAAGAAACAAGTTACTATGGAAAATGGGCCCAGGGTAAGACCAGAATCCTCCCCACGTGGACATCCCCACTAAGTGGGTGACTTCAGGAGACTTTGGGCCCCAGTTCACTTTCTGACTGTTACCTTTAGAGCATGTGGTTGAAACCCTACACACACACAGACATATGGGGAAACTGGGGCCCACAGATGGCAAGGGGTTTCCCAGGGTCACAAGCCCATCCCATCAAAGCTGGATGGGAGCAGGGGCTGAAAGCACATTACTCTAGTCAGTGCCTCTCAGAATTCAGCAGTCAGAATCCCCTGGAGGCCTGGTGAAAATACAAATGGCTGGGCCCCAGCCCAGAGTCTGATTCAGGAGGTCTGAGTGGGGCCTGGGAATCTGCCTTTCTGTCAGGTTCCCGGGTGGGGACCCCACTTAGAGAACCACTGCTCTAAGGGATGGCAGAGCCCGTCCTGGAGGCCTGGGGCTCGGGTGAGGGAGGGACCAGGGTAGGAGGGCCTTTCTCTGCCCTGGAAGGGGCAGTGGGTATTTGGTCCAAAGGATGTTCCACAACCCACCCTGTTATTAGCTCCACAACACAGAACGGGCCACTCACCACAGTGCAAGTGATATCAAAGTTGTCCCTGACCTGAGCCAGCATGACTGTCCCCACACACTCTTTCACCAGCTGTAAGGGGAGGCTCGAGTTCAAACTAGAACCCCCGGACCATTGCCTCCCAGCCTCAGCCCAGGGGCTGGAAATCTTCCCTGAAGCCCCCTATTCAGCTCCCTGGGAAGCATCCACCAGCACTCTAAGCCCCCAACCTCACCCCATTCTCCTTGAAGTCACACTGTTCCGGGGGCTGCTGGGTCGTCCTGGGGCACACGGTCTCCTTCACCGTGAAGCTCACAGGCTTTGGGGTGTCCAGGTTCTCGTCCTGGTCAAGGATCAAAGTGGGATGACTGGGCACAAGCTCATGCTTCCTTCTCTGATCTGTCTCCCTGCCCCCACCTAGACGGCAGCCTCTCCAGCCCCTCCTGTGTGCCTGGCCCTGGGCTTGGTGCTGGGTGCACAGGGGAAGGGGGCAGAGCCCACTCCTGGCCTCGTGGGCACACAGAGAGCAGGAGTGGATCTCACACCAGCTCTGATGAGAACACCTTCCCCACGGAGGGGCGGAGGCAAGTCAGGGACCACCTGCAGGGAAACACCTTGTCACTGGTACCTCCAGGCTGAGCAGAGCCCTCCCTGGTAGGGAGACAACAAGGAACAGAGGGGACTTAAAGCAGGGAAGTCACATCACAGACCGAGTAACTGCCCCCCCATCCCTGGAGCTCCCAGAAAGCCCTGGAGCCCAGGGCACCTGTTCCCACAGTAGAGCTGCTAAGTCAGGAAGCCTCATGCTGGGAGGGGACCCAGCTCTGGGAAGGTTTCCTGGAAGAGGTGGGAGCCCACCTTCCTGACAGGAGGTACAGCCTGAGCAGAGGGGGTGACAATGTGGCCAGGGCTGGTGGGAGGTGGCCCCCTTCCCAGGCCCCTCCTGACTCACGGCCTTGGGAGGCGTGTCCAGCTCCAGGAGGCGGTAGAGATAGCTTCTAAGGACCGCTCGTTGAGCTGATCCAAAGCACGAAACACAACTTCCCTGTAGCTGAGGGCCTGGGAGCTGGCCGAGGGCACCACTAGTCCCAGCAGCAGTAGCCACAGTGGCCACCGCCCCAGGGCGAGGCTGGCCCTCTGAGTCTCCATGGTCCCCAAGTCGGCCTCCTCCCAGCATGCAGGACCCTCCTTTATGCCCCTCCTGGGCCTGATGCAATGGCTCAACCACATGTCTTCTTGACCTGCCCCATCCCTGATCTCCTCCCCGGCTGTGAGCTGGACTTGCCTCAGCCCCTGCTGTTGCCTCACGGGATTGCTGGGCAGTGGGTGAGGGAAGCCTCCTGTGAAGGTGAAGAAATGGTTTCTCCATCTCCCTGACAACGTCTTGGCCTCTCCTGGGGCCCATGGGGAGTGTCTTAGGCAGGGTTGCTCAAGAGCATTGAGTCCTCCAGGAGAGGGAGGACCAGTCTCTGTCTTACATCCCCTCTGCCTCCACACTCTGGCCTCCGCAGGAATAGGGTAAAGGAGTGTATTCAGCACTCAATCTCCTCCTCTAGGCACTGCCTGGCACACAGTAGTCATCAGTTAATGTTGATGAGTGGATGACTGTACCCAGCCCCTTCTAGAGCCTTACACACCTAGCCAAACCCTAGGCAGACAGTCAACCCCACACCATCTTGTCTTCTGGGCCCAGCCCTCAGCCAGTCAGGGGCTTGGCTCCATTTGTCCCCTCTCCTGGATTCTTCTCCACTGACTTTCTCACTCTAAAAATGTCCCATCCCAAGTCCCTGCCAGCCGTGGCCTATTGCCCTGGCCCCTCCCAACCAAGCCTCAAGAAGAGTCATGTAGAATTTTAAAAGTTCAATCTGGGATTCCTTATGAAAAGTTCCAGCAAAGCAGACTTAAAGGAGCCTATATGGTCAGTCACTTTTTCTTGCTGTACTTATATAAATAATCAGGCCAAGTTTATTGAAACTAGACTTAATTTGCAAGCAAATTAGTCTTATGCTGGTTATCTTTGATAAAAATGGGGGTAATTGTAGACAGAAAAATTATGTTTCAGTAGAAGATTTAATATGTACTTGAGGATATTAAATACTAGTTCTGTTCATTGTCATTGAGGTTTTGTTGTCTACCCATAAATTGGTCTGGATACTGATTTCTCCTCATTTCCTCTAATATCTGGCTACAACTCTCCAAACTAATGTTTCTAATTTTTCTCCCATCCTCCTGACTTGGAATCATTGAGAACTAAAACTGCCCTTTTCCTGAAGCTATGCAGGCTAAAATAGGACAACTTAATATAAATATCAGAGAAATCACCATAACAGCTCATGTATGGACAATCTTCATGTCTGTTGCTGTGTGGGCCACTCAGAAGCATCACCAGAGATTCAAACTGTGACCCAGGAAAATCTATTAGATTGCTACTGTCTGCTCTCACTCCATTTGAAGAGGATTTAAGCCCAACACCTAGAAATCTGGCTGCCTTCAGAAGTCAGAAATTGGGACTACAATCTGCTCCAGTCACTCACCTTTGTTTTTTTTTTTTTAATTTTTTTGTTTTGATTGTTTCCATAGAAATGCCTCTCATTAAATACCTGATTGCTTGTACTCTGTAGGCCTAACTTGGGGAACCCACCTGCATCACTGCTTCTGAAAACGAGGCACGACCTTTTAACTAAACTGATCTATTCTCAGGACTAAGAGACTGGTTCGATGAGATATGGAGCAACCTACCAACTCTGGACAGGCTCAGACCTATTTCACAGGATGGTGCCAAATATTAACATTTTCCACAATATTATGCAAATCCTTGAACAAATTCCTAGAACCCTCAAGATCACTGACCTATTTTCATGGCTGAAACCTTCAAGTTTGGGACAATGGCTCTAGACTGGATTTCAGACTATTGCCTGTATAATTATTATAAGATTTGCTACTACAGCCACTAAGGAGAACAGTATGGAGGTCCCTTAAAAAACTAAAAATAGAACTACCATACGACCCAGCAATCCCACTACGGGGCATATACCCAGAGAAAACCATACTTCAAAAAGATACATGTGGGCTTCCCTGGTGGCACAGTGGTTAAGAATCCGCCTGCCAATGAAGGGGACACGGGTTTGAGCCCTGGTCCAGGAAGATCCCACATGCCACGGAGCAACTAAGCCCACATGCCACGGAGCAACTAAGCCCACGTGCCACAACTACTTAGCCTGCGCTCTAGAGCCCACAAGCCACAACTACTGAGCCCACATGCCACAACTATTGAGGCCCGTGCACCTAGAGCCTGTGCTCTGCAACAAGAGAGGCCACCACAATGAGAAGCCTGCGCATCACAACGAAGAGCAGACCCCGCTCGCTGCAACTAGAGAAAGCCCACGGGCAGCAACGAAGACCCAACGCAGCCAAAAATAAATAAATAAATAAATAAATAAATCTATTTAAAAAAAAAAAAAGATACATGTACCACAATGTTCATTGCAGCACTATTTAAAATATCAGGACATGGAAGCAACCTAAATGTCCATTGACAGATGAATGGATAAAGAAGATGTGGCACATATATACAGTGGAATATTACTCAGCTGTAAAAAAGAATGAAATTGAGTTATTTGTAGTGAGGTGGATAGACCTAGAGTCTGTCATACAGAGTGAAGTAAGTCAGAAAGAGAAAAACAAATAGCATATGATAACGCACATATATGGAATCTAAAAAAAAACGATACTGATGAACTTACTGGCAGGGCAGGAATAAAGACGCAGACGTAGAAAACAGACTTGAGGACACAGTCGGGGAAGGGAAGGCTGGGACGTAGTGAGAGAGTAGCACTGACATATATATAATACTAAATGTAAAATAGATAGCTAGTGGGAAGCTGCTGCACAGCACCGGGAGATCAGCTCAGTGCTTCGTGATGACCTAGCGGGGTGGGATAGGGAGGGTGGGAGGGAGACTCAAAAGGGAGGGGATGTGGGGATGTATGTATACATATAGCTGATTCACTTCCTTGTACAGCAGAAACTAACACACCATTGTAAAGCAATTATACTCCAATAGAGATGTATTAAAAAAAAAATTTGCTACTGTAATCCTATTTAGATGTGTGTTTCTGGGTTATAACCTCTGACTTTTAGCATATCAACTACCCAGGTAGTTAAGGTCCTCACCATTGACTCTGATGCCCAGGCATCACTTGGTGGATTGTAGTGTAAACCCTGACAGTTGATTGTTTTTTTCTTTCTCTCTTTTCTTTTCTTTTGTGTAATGCAAGTGCCTTACTTAAGCTTTGACGGCCAGGCATCCATTTCAAAGGTGGCTATCTTCAATAAACATGCTGTCAGCCACGTGACTAGATTAAAAAAGCCAGGCCACCTCCCCCTACTGAGGGTCCTTTGTTTCAGATTTCTTTAACTGACCATTTGGGCCACTTGTTTTTTCTCTTCCTGTGCTTTAAATTCCTGCTCTTATGTTTTAAATTCACCAATAAAAAGTGAGCCCTTAGAAACCCTAGGCCCCCATCCTCAACTGCAATAAAAGCAGGACCCCAGGCCTATACTCTCTTTCTCTCTCTACCCTAGATGTCTTTGAGTGGCCCCAGTCATGCCACATAATTTCCCAGTCCCATAAATAATGAAACTTTTTTTTTTCAAAGTTCTCTGATGGCGATTGCTGAAGGGCATCTTGCAGTCATAATCAGAACCCCAAGGGCTGGTCCTGTCACAACACTGGCTGTTGACAGTCTGAGACCTGCACACAACACCGACCCTTGAGAGTCTTGCTGAGAGTACTCAGCCAAGGGCTGCCTTCCTGGAGACAGCCGGGCTCAGGCAGAAGAAGGCCATAGTACCCCCCTCTTCAGGAGCCTTGGCCGAGGAGGTGCTCTCACGAGGCCCAGCTCAGTCCTAGGCCCAATTCATTTCTCGAATGTCTGACCCTCCCAGAAGGTCCACTGCCCACCCCTCAAATGGAGCTCCCACATCTTATGCTAGAAACCTGCCAGCTCCCACAATTGCTCCAGCCAACCACTTCCTCTTCCACCCTGCCTCCCTCCACAGCCCCTTGGAGAGCCAAGGCTGCATCCCAGCCCTCTGCCTGTGCACGGCCCTCACCATGTCCAGCTGTCCATCTCAGGGGCCATGCCCACCAGCCAGCCACAGGGTCCCCGTGCAGCCAGCTCTCTCACAGTGAGTTCTGCCCATTGGATCTTCTGGGGTCCTTATCTGTAAGCCAGCTGACCTCCATGGGGCCTGCCTCAGTTTACTAGAGATGTCCTAATAATACGGACCCTCCCAAAGGGAAGGGTTTGGAGTCTCAACCAGAACTTTCTGTGATGAAGGAAATATTCTATATCCGTGCTATCCAGTATGGCAGCCATTAAACACACATGGCTACTGAGCACTTGAAATGTGACTTGTGCAACTGAGGAACTGACTTCTTAATTTAATTTTCATTAATTTAAATTTAAGTGGCCACATGTGTATACGACAGTGGTAAAGATCCTTTTTTCTTTGGTCTCCTTGCATAATTTTTCTCCTTCTTTACAGCTCCATATTCCAAGGTGTTTGTGGCAAGAGGATCGCCTTTGACAACCCCAAAAATGTTAGGCCTTGCCCACTCAGCTCAGGACCAAAAGGAACCTCTTAGGATTTGCAGAAATTGACTGTTGTCCTGTCCACACTGACTTGAGAAGGAATAGAGCGCTCAAAGGGAAGCCTTAAAAAAAAAAAAAAGGGAGGCCTTTGTCCCAGGACCATGTTCTTCCTTGCAAGTACCACTGACCTTCGCTCCACCCCTCAGAGTATAGTCCTCTCACAGCTTCTAGAGATAAACTTTGCTCATCTCCTTTCATCCACAGAACATCCGCTGGGACAGGAAGGGAGAATCATAGTGCTAGTGCCATTTCACAGATGAATAAACTGAGGCCAGCCCAGACCAGGATAAAGCAACTTGCCCAAGGTACCAAACTACTCAGAGACAGATGTAAGGCTGAGTCTCCAACCTCTCCCAGCTTCAGCTCACCCTCTCATCCCCCTCTTCTCCTTGCAGATGATGGGAGGACAACCAGAAACCATCTTGAAAAGGGTAAGCTCTCACGCTTACCATACATCCCAGAAATTCCACTCCAAGGTATTTACCATCAAGAAATGAAAACATTCCTCCACACAAAAATTTGTACAAGAACGTGCATAGCAACTTCATAATAGTCAAAACCCAGGAACAACCCAGACGTCCATCAGCAAGTCCATCAAATTGCAGGACATCCACACAATGGAATGCTACTTGCCAGTAAAAAAGAACAAACTGGTGATATACGCATCACGAATGAACCTCATAAACATTAGGCTAGACATTATGGTAAGTGAAAGAAATCAGATGCAAAAGATCACATATTGCATGATTCTATTTATATGAAACCTCCAGAAAAGGAAAAACTATCGTGATAGGAAATAGATCAGTGGCTGCCAGGGGCCAGGGTTAGGAAGACAAGATAGACTGCAAAGGGCCGTGTGGGAACGTTTGGGGTAATGAAAATGTTCTACACCCTGATTGTGGTGATGGTTACACGATTGTGCGTGTTTGCCAAAGCTGAAATAATTACATTAAAACTGTGAATTTTATGGTAGATAATTTATATCTCAGTTTCAAAAGTTGCAGAGTAGGGAAGGAAGTGCCGGCAATGTGTGGGCAATTGTTGTGTCCCCAGCTCTCCGTGGCCACAGAGCCCACGCTCACATGAACTGGCCCTTGAGCCACTGAAGATGAGAGAAAGGGGTGAAGGTGAGGAAGAGCAGTGGCCCTGTAGCTGCCCCCTCCCTGCCCACTCAGGAAGGCTCTGAGTGCACTCAGGGAAGGGAGGCCCCGGCCTCGCTTAGGAGACAACCAACCTGGGGCTGGGGCAAGTGTTTCCGTTACCTCTGTGAAGTGAATGTGAGGGCTACATGTATTAAGTGGGTACTTCTCAGAGCATGTTCCATGGACTAGGGGTCGTGCAAGATTCCCAAGAAAAGGGTCTCATGGTCAAAGAAGTATGTGAACCCTCCCTTGCTGTTTCCCGGAGACTCACAATACACGTTAGCTTACTAAAGGCTGTGAGAGTCCTGCAGGAAAGGAACCTGTCTCACTCTGATTAACCCCGATTTCCTCAATTGTGCCCCTTTTTTCACAGAACACACAAACATCCCAGAAGGCCCAGGGCACGCCTTGGAGTCTGGATTTTAGGCTCAAAGAATTGGAATGGGTCCAGCCCCAAGTCCTCTAGGGCAGGTATTGCTCAGGTCTAGGTCCTGGAAACTGTCAATGAAAATAATCAATAAACAATCTATAATAAGAATAGAAGAGAGTTTTATTTGAGCCAAACTGAGGACTATAGCCTGGAAACCAGCTTCCCAGATTACTCTGAGAAACTGCTCCTGAGAAGCGTGGCTCTCAGCACAGTTTTACATCTTCTCAGAACAAAGAACATTAAACAAGTCAGGGATACATTTCTAAAAGGTTTCAAAAAAAAACAGACCAGCATGTCCATAGCGAGTCAGTATGGCCTTGGCACCTGGGAAGGGAGCCTTATCATCAAAGGAGGAGTACCAGCATTGGTGTCCCGGGAAAGGAAGCATTTAAGCTTTCCCCCACCCCCACCCCCCACCCCTGGACACACGGCTTGTGGAATCTCAGTTCCCTGACCAGGGGTTGAACCCAGGCTGCGGCAGTGAAAGCCTGGAATCCTAACCACTAGGCTACCAGGGAACTTTAATAAACCCTAAGCTTTATTTTTAACATGGGCATTCTTTACTTCTGGTCAATGTGCCCTTTTCTTTAATAATTAAAACAGATATACAATGTATGTTTGATAGGCCACAAACAGGCTGTCTCAGTTACCATAAAATTCAAGTTAACTCATGTATAAGCCAGAATGACTCCCCCATACCTCAATATGTGAAAATTTCTTTTATCAAAACCATGAGCCCTTCCTCTATCTGCCACCCCCCAACAAGGCACCTTGCCTAATGGGGGCCTTTGTCAACCAGTCAGCAGCAGGATGGCACAAGAGGCTCTAACTCAACCAGGACAGGAGGGAACCCCAGGAACAATTTCACCTCCCGGAGGCCCAGGGATTGAGAAAGACTGGGACAGGGCAATGTTACCACAGGTCCAGCTTCCTGGTCTCCAGCCCCTTCCAGCCCCTGGCACAAAGTGTTTCCTCTCCTCCCAGGACAATCTGTGAGGCGAATAGCACCCAGGTGCAAGCTGTAAGGAGGGCCCAGCTGCTAGTCAGGACCTCTGACTTCCAGAGGGAGTCAGACTCACTTTTCAGAAGTTTATTTCAAACTTCTGAGAAGTGTTTACACTATTTGCTTTGTTCTCTCTTGCTAATGTCTCTGTGTGGTACACTGATCAGGAGTCATTCCTCCCATATCCTGGAGGGGTGCATCCGAGACCAAGAGTGATCAAGAGGCTGATACATAAGATAAAGGGCCAGCTAAGACTAGCAACACAGGTTTGGGGCTCCTGGCCCTGAGCTTGTCCCACCCTGAAAAAGGCTCTAGAGGGACTTCCCTGGTGGCGCAGTGGTTAAGAATCCATCTGCCAATGCAGGGGACACGGTTCAAGCCCTGGTCCGGGAAGATTCCACGTGTCGTGGAGCAGCTAAGCCTGCGAGCCATAACTACTGAGCCCGCGCACCTGGAGCCCAAGAGCCACAACTACTGAGCCCGTGAGCCACAACTACTGAAGCCCACGTGCCTAGAGCCCGTGCTCTGCCACAAGAGAAGCCACTGCGATGAGAAGCCCACGCACCGCAATGAAGAGTAGCCCCCGCTCTCCGCAACTAGAGAAAGCCCATGTGCAGCAACGAAGACCCAACGCAGACAAAAAAAAAAAAAAAAAAGGCTCTAGAAGCAGAGCCCCAGAGACTGGGGTGCATTCACTTTTTCACACGTGGCAAGTCCCTCTAGCTGCCTTTTCTACCAACAACACTCCTCAATTCGGTCCCCAAGAATATTCTCCTGGGAAACAAGTGCCCTCTGGTGGCCTCTTTGGGTGCTATGCCAATGTCCACCGGGGAAGAGCAGCAGAAAAAGTCAACATTTTCAGAAGAGAAAAGGGACCCCAGTGACCTGCCTCACCACCCCAAGCCATAAGTTCAGTTCATCTTCCTTGCAGGGAGAGGAGTGGAGAGGAATGATGGTGTCTCAGAGGCCCTTTCTAACCCCACTGCCTTCAGGATAACATTCACATCCTTAGTTTTCATTTACACCACAAACATTTCTCCTTCTGGCTACGAGCCAGGCTCTATGCTGCTGCTACTTGGAACAAGAGGCCGCCATGCCCCAGAAGAACTTCAAGGCTGTTTTCCCTCCCTGTGCCTGCTTCCCACCCTTGAGTGGCCAAATGGCTTCCTCTGTCATGACCTCTCCAAAGAATTTTTTTTTAAATTTTTTATTGGAGTATAGTTGATTTATAATGTTGTTAAAGCATCTTATTTTTTTTTTAGGAGCAACTGGACAGAGGTGGAAAATCTGGAGTAGAGTGTCCTGAAATCCAAGTGCAGCAAATATTTCTAGACGGGAGTAGTGAACTGTATCCAGTGCTATAACAGATGGCTGCTGAGCAGAGTAAGACAGGCATACGAATTGGTACTAGGTTCAGCAAAATGAAGGTCCCTGGAGAACTTGCCAGATGCCATTTCCATGGAGTCGGCAGGGTGAATGTCTGGTTGGAGTGGGTTGAAGAGAAAATGGGAGGTTGGGAGATTGGGATTGACATATATACACTAGTATGTATAAAAGAGATAACTAATAAAAAAATACTTTTCCAAAAAAAAAAAAAAAAGAGAATGGGAGGAGAGAAGTTAGAGACAACTTTTTTGCATTTTACTATGAAGGAAAGGAATATAGCTGGAGGGGAAAGTGGGGTCAAGGGAGAGTTATTTTGTTACTAACAGGAAACATTTCACTGAAATATACTATTCATACAGGAAAGTGAACAAATCAGGAGCATGCAGCTCAGTGAATTTCCACAAGGTGAGCACATTCATGTAAAAAGTCCTCCTCATGGCCTTTTCTAGTCACCACCACCCCCAGAGATCACCAGGACCTTAACTTCTATCACCAAGATTAAAAAGCAGGACTTTCTTTTTTGTTTAACTTTATGCCACGGAGACAAACAGTATGTCCTCTTCCACGTCTGGCTTACACTCAACATCGATTGTGAGATTCATCCATGGTGTAGTTTGTTTTTTTGTTTTCTTAAATTTATTTATTTTTGGCTGCGTTGGGTCTTCGTTGTCTTGCGAGGGTTTTCTCTAGTTGCGGAGAGTGGAGGCTACTCTTCGTTGCAGTGCCCGGGCTTCTCATTGGGGTGGCTTCTCTTGTTGCGGAGCACGGGCTCTAGGCGCATGGGATTCAGTAGTTGTGGCACACAGGCTCAGTAGTTGTGGCGCATGGGCTTAGTTGCTCTGCGGCATGTGGGATCTTCGCGGACCAGGCCTCGAACCCATGTCCCCTGCACTGGCAGGCAGATTCTTAACCACTGTGCCACCAGGGAAGTCCCAATGGTGTAGTTTTTACTTTTCATTGCCTGGGGCTAAAATGAATAACATGGCTATGAACGTTTGTTTAAGTGCTTGTTGGTGCACTTTGAACCATACTATACCTTCTGTGCCATCTCTTGCCATCCCAGAGCCTTCCTGTGGCTTCTTCCTCACCTCCCACCTCTACCACTCACTCAACACGATGAAGACCTCTGCGTGGCCCCCTTCAGCGACTCCCTTCATTCACCAGGATTGAACCATAAACTGGCCACTCCTGCCTTGCGGTGGCTTCTCCAGCCCCACCTTCCTGGGCCTCTCCTGCTGCATCCAGGCTTCAGTGCTGGTGCCCTCCAGAGCCAGCCTCCTAAAACACTCCTTGCACACTCTCAATGGACATTATCATCCTTATGCTAATGAACTCCAAATCTCTCTCCCGAGTGCCAACACCAGACAGTAGACAAGCCCAAAACTGAGCTCATCAGATTCCTCCAAGAACTGTGCCTCCTATTGTTGAAATAATGCCACCACCCACCCAGCTGCTTAAGTCCTTTCCTAGAAATCATTCTAGACTCCTCCCGTTCCCTCCCCCACCTCAATGACTCAGCTATGAAAACCCAGTGGCTCCATCTCCTTCCTCAGCTCCTGAAGTCACTCACACTCCTCTTCCCATTGTTGAGCCCTCACCCTGCTTCCCGCCGCCTCGGTTCAGGATCTTGCCATTCCTCACCGGAACTATTTGGACAGCCCCTTCCTTGTTCCCCAGGCTTCCCCACTCTCCCCCACTGATCCACCCTGCAGCAATTTTCATCCACCCTCCACACCCTCCCCTGTCCACAGGATGAGGCCAATCCCTTCAGCATGCTCAATCTTTCAAGAATTGTCCCCTTCCTCCCACTTGTGTCCTCACAGCCATTCCCACGAGCCCATTCTGCAGAAGTAGTATCCCCACCTCCTGGCTTCTGAGGCCTCTTTCCTCTCCTTAAAAATCACCCCACCTCACCCCATCCCGAATCCCCCTTTTCCAACAACCTACACCCTCAAGCTTCAGTAGCTTTAATCTCCTTTGGGAAGTGCCCCCTCCCTCCCCACTCCAGCTTTCTGAGTCTCCATCTCCACCCCTCCTCCTAGCTCCACCAGCCCGCCCCAGACAGCATCCATTATCATGATAATGCTTTCTTCACTGTAAGGATTCCTCTGTGAGACATTATTTGGCAGATGTAAGCTGGCTGAGGGTAGGGATTGTAGCATTTTATTTCTAGCACAAGGTTTGTCCCAGTAAGCAATGAATAAACATTTGTTGAGTGAATGAACGCAAGAACAGGGATGTTGAGCCAAATAATAAACTACACAAAACAAGAGGAATGGGAAGGAATTTTTCTGAGATTTTTTTTTTTTTTTTTTTTTTGGCCGCTCTGCGGGCAGCTTGAGGAATCTTAGTTCCTGACCAGGGATTGAACCCAGGCCACGGCAGTGAAAGCGCTGAGTCCTAACCACTGGACTGCCCGGGAATTCCCACATTATTTTTTCATACAGCTTTTGAGATGAAAGGAGTCCTGCTGACACCATTATTAGCTTACTGAGCCTGTCAGCCACTGCTTTTCAAAGTGTAGGTCACAGGCCATCATAACACATTTATTTTAGGGACTCATAGCTAGGATTTTTTAAAAGTTTTAAATTTTTTCATAGCTAGGATTTTTTAAGTCACAAAAATAAAAGAGAAAACAGTGTATTACAGGTAGTATTGAGTAAATGATGTATTGAAAACTTTTTGATATGTGTGTTCCGGGTCATGGGTCCAAAATGTATGGGAGCCCCTGCTTTAAGCAGTTGGGGGGTACAGGAAAGGGCTTCAAACAGAGGGTGAGAGGAGATCAGATTTGCATTTAGAAAGAGCATTTACAAGTCAAGGGCTTGGGAGTCCAGCCAGATCAGGTCAGCAGCGGGGGGGAAAAAAAGGCAGGTGAAGGTGCCGGTGCCTTTTCCTGCCAAGGGCACTAGGGAGGGTCACAAGTCCGGTTAGGAAGGAAAGAGAGAGAAGTAAGTGGACTTGAGGTAAGTAGAGTTGTGATTTGCCGGCGGGCCATTCTAGGTGAATTCAGATGTGGGGCAGGAATTCAGGCAAGATATTCCTATCAGTAACGGGAATTTGGGAGTTCTCTGCCATAAGACAGGAGGCCGAAAAAGTACTGGGGGTGGGTTTCACTGTTCGGGAAGCACCCGTGAAAGAATGGGGGTGGGGGGGCGGTTTCTGCTAGAAAAGTTTGTTATCCCAGAGCAGACATTTAACCACAAGATTTAGCCTGTGCTCAGAACACCAGCCTACAGAGCTTGTTACCCAGCACAAACCAGGATAAACACAAATTATGTATTAGAATAATGTGTGGGATCTCTGGAATTCAGTGGCGTTAAAAGTCATTCAGTTAAGTGGTTCCCAAAACTGTGTTTCAGAACAATTCATAGAGTTTTCTGATTATACAGATTCCAGGCAGGGCCCTACACCAAGCCTATGAAATCAAAATATCCAAGGGAGACCAGAGAATCTCTATTTTCAAACAAGCTCCCCAAACTGGTAGCCATTAAAAAAAAAAAAAAAAGGAGGAAATTTATCTGCTAATATGGAACCAACTCCAAGATATATGAAGTGGAAAAAAGCGAGATTCAGGACAGTGTTTATAACATGTTGTTACCGTCTGTGAAAAATAAAAAGTATGTGTGGCGGAATATGTACATGCACTTGTTAGCACAGACACAGGGTCTAGGAGACACACACACACAAAACTGGCCAGTGATGACCAATGGGGAGGAAACAGGGTAGACAGGGATGGGAGGGAGATTTAGTCTAGGCCTTTTTTGGTATCATTTGAATTTGTCCCATGTAAATGAATTGCGAACTCAGTAAATATATAACTAAATAAAAGTCAAAGCTCCCCAGATAACTGTAATGTAGAACTAGGATCTGGGAACCCTCGATGCTAGGTACTCCTCACCCCCACAGCATCTAAGACCCTGGTTATACAGACTTGTGGACTGCTCATTCCATCTTGGAAAGCTTTGTTAGTTCTGACTTTCCTTTTTAGTGTTAATCTGAAACCTTGTAGTCTCCAGGGAGGCTCACGCTGCCTCAGGTAACCATGCAGAATAAATCCAATCTGGCTAACAGCACAGGTGGGTGAAAGAAGAATGGGCACATGTAAAACATTAAATCAGCCAGGGTTATCTTTTTCAAATATAAATGTAAACCTTTCAATTATTTCCCATTGCCCTTGAGATAAATTTGCAGAATGTGGTCTACAAGCCCCTACAGAGTCTGCGCCCTCTGCAACATCCCCTCCCACTTGTTCTCTGCCACAAGGTTGGGAGGGGCGACCTCCTCCCAGCCTCAGAGACTTTGCTTAGGGTCTGTCCCTCTGCCCAGAACACGCTTTCTTCCACCTTCTAAGGACTTATCCTCCCGGACACTTCCTCAGGAATTCCCTGACGGTACCAGACCAGATTAGATTCCCTTCTTAAACACTCTCAAAGCAGTCACACTTTTTCTTCATAGCATGTATTCGATCTATATGTACTGAGGGTTTCCCTGAATCAGGCACTAGAGTAGAGAAAAGGAAAGGCGGGGGTCCCTATCCTTTTGAGTTTATAATCTTTTTTTGGGGGGGATTAAATTATCACAGAAACCAGTGTAAACACGTGGTGCCTGGAATGTGGATGGTAACAGGGGAATGTGTCAGTGAGGGTATCTGAGGGTAGAGCTTTCTCGAAAGGGTGGGTGTTAGCTGAGTGAAGAAGAGTATTCCAGGCAAATCTCCAAGGAAGCATTAACCCTGTCTGTTTGGATCTGGCAAATTGGTAGGCTCACAGTAGAGACTGAATGAACGAGTGAACAAAAATTGACTTGCCCCAAAGCAGAGCTAGATTAGAATTCAGACCTCTCAATTCACAGCGCAGGGCTCTTCCCTTCCCCCCAGAGCTGCTCCAGGACTTTGGAGAGCATTCCTGAGTGAATGGGGAAAAGGGTTTGGTTAAATTATTCCTTTTCTTTTGCTTTTATTTCACAATCCATGGACCCAAACATTAAAAAAAAAAAAAAAAAAAAAGTCATCCTCAACACTTCATCAACTTTTTTTTTTTTTTAATATTTATATATTTATTTATTTATTTGGCTGCACCGGGTGTTAGTTGCGGCAAACGGGATCTTTGTTGCTGTGTGCGGGATCTTTAGTTTCGGCATGTGAACTCTTAGTTGCGGCATGTGGGATCTAGTTCCCTGACCAGGGATCGACCCTGGGCCCCCTGCGTTGGGAGCACGGAGTCTTAGCCACTGGGCCACCAGGGAAGCCCCCAACAACATTTAAAAAGGAAAAAAAAAAAAAAGGTTCTCTAACATTTCTGACACTGTTTTCATTCCAATACTTGGATTGCTGGTGGAAATGCTTCAGTATGTCAACCTACTTGGGCAAATCCCATTCAGGAAATGTCTGCTCAGGCAAGGACTTTCCATTCCTTTAACCATGAAACAAATATTGACTGTATAATTATAATGTATGTCCATACAAAAAGTTCAAAATGTTGACCATTGTTTATTTGAAGATGGTAGAATTATGGATGATTTTTTAAAATTATAACTATCTGTATTTTCTAAGGCTGTAATTATTTTGTATTATTTGCATAATACAAAACTTTGAAAGCAAAAGCTTTTTATTTTTTTAGTTGAAGTATAATTGATTTACAATGTTATGTTAGTTTCAGATGTACAGCACAGTGATTTAGTTACACATATGTATATTCTTTTTCATATTCTTTTCCCTTACAGGTTATTACAAAATATTGAGTATAGTTTCCTGTGCTATACAGTAGGTCCTTGTTGGTTATCTATTTTACATACAGTAGTATATATATGTTAATCCCATCCTCCTAATTTATCCCTCCACCCCAGCAAAAGCTTTTTAAATATTTAATGAATTTAAGGGTAGGCCCAAAACAGAGGTAGTGGTCATAATCTCAACCAGACACCTAAAATAAATATACAATCTAAATAAGCAGAGTATTTGCTCTAAACATGCTATCTAAAGACAAGTCCTCTTAAGGACTGATTGCTGTACCTCTGCCTCTCTCATAAAATCATTCATTCTAGGAGTTGCCACTGGTACAGGGGATATAACAACAAATCTGGTCATCTATAAAATGGGGACAATTCCTCTCTCATAGAACTGTTGTAAGAATTAAACGAATTGGGGGCTTCCCTGGTGGCGCAGTGGTTGAGAATCTGCCTGCCAATGCGGGGGACACGGGTTCGAGCCCTGGTCTGGGAGGATCCCACATGCCGCGGAGCAACTGGGCCCGTGAGCCACGACTGCTGAGCCTGCGCGTCTGGAGCCTGTGCTCCGCAACAAGAGAGGCCGCGATAGTGAGAGGCCCGCGCACCGCGATGAAGAGTGGCCCCCACTTGCCACAACTAGAGAAAGCCCTCGCACAGAAACGAGGATCCAACACAGCCAAAAATAAAAAAATTAATTAATTAATTAATTAATAACATTTAAAAAAAAATTGGGTTGGCCAAAATGTGCCTTTGGTTTAAAAAAAAAAAAAAAAAAACCCAAAAAAAAAAAAAAAAAAAGAATTAAACGAATTAGGGCTTCCCTGGTGGCAGAGTGGTTAAGAATCTGTCTGCCAATGCAGGGGACATGGGTACGAGCCCTGGTCCAGGAAGATCCCACATGCCGCGAAGCAACTAAGCACATGCGCCACAACTACTGAGCCTGCGCTCTAGAGCCCGTGAGCCACAACTACTGAGCCCATGTGCCACAACTACTGAGCCTGCACTCTAGAGCCCATGAGCCACAACTACTGAGCCCGTGCGCCACAACTACTGAGCCTGCTCTCTAGAGCAACAAGAGAAGCCACTGCAGTGAGAAGCCTGTGCACCGCAACAAAGAGTAGCCCCCGCTCCCCACAACTAGAGAAAGCCCGCGCGCAGCAACGAAGACCCAATGCAGCCAAAAATAAAAAAATTTTTTTAAAAAGGATTAAACAAATTAATAGATAAAGCCCTTGGAACACGGGGACCTAAGCACTACATAAGCGTTAGCTATTATTATATTTACGGTATTGCTATCCCAAATGAGGTAAGAAAGGGTGGGAGAGAAGGAAATGATTCTGAGAAAATATACAAGAGCTAAAATGGAGGTGAGCAAACAGTGCCGAGGCCCACAGTCCAGGCCGTAGGGTTAAGTCTTGTGGTCAGCGGCTCATGGCCAGAACTACTGGCTGGACAGGAGTCAGCGGTCCAGAGTTGGGCCCTGGTGTTCAGGAGGCAGAGCCCAGTCCTTGGGTCATTCACTTTCCTCTCTCGTGATAAAATTAGACTTGGAGGCCCAGGGTGGGAGAGGGGCCCGGACGGCCTTCTCCACCCTCCACATTTCCTCAGCTTGTGGAGCACGGGACGGGGAGGCTGATACAGCTTTGGCTTAACGGGGGTAAGAAGTGACTGGACTGCCGCTGGCTGTGGAAACTACGCTTCCCAGCATGCAATGGGTCAAGAGGGGCCTTCCGGTCTCCCCCGGCGCCTCGCAGGTTCAGCTGGGAGTTTTCATTGACCTCCGAGCCCCTCTGGTTCGGAGGAGCTCAGGTACCCTCTAGGCCCCTCCCCTTTCTGAGGAGGGGTGACCTCGCGGAGTCCCGCGAGCTGTTTCCTTCTTCCGCTCTGATTGGTCCAGCCTAGCTGCCATTCCTGTGCGAGGAGGAGAACTGGTTACTGATTGGTGGATTCCGTTTGGCGCCAACTAGGAAAGGGAGGGCGGGGCATTGGCAGGCCCCAGTGAGCAGCTATTACCGCGAAAGGCCACCTCGGCAGCGACAGCCCGGGAGGGAGGTGAAGGTCGGCCTGGTTTTCTGCACTCCCGGGCTGGGCAAGAGAGTGAAAGAAGAGTGAAGAGAGTGTGAGACCAGGCCATTGCCTCGCGGCTCTAGCCGCTCTCCCTCCCCGACCTGCCCCGCTTGTTTGGATTTAATCTTCAGGTTGCCGGCGCCCGCCCGCCGGCCTCGCGGAGTGAGGGGAAGCACCCGAGCCTGTGGCTGGCGCCTGCCGAGTCCAGACACCACCCGTCCTCTTCGCTTGCCCGCGGCAGCCGCGTCCCTGAACCGCGGGGTCGTGTTTGTGTTTGACTCGCGGGCGCCGGCAGCGGGGCGCGCGGCCGAGGCCAGTGCCGGCGGGGCGGGGCGGGGCGGGCGCGGCGGAGGCGGAGGAAGAGGGAGCAGGATCCCTGGGAGGTAGGGCGCCGCCATGGAACTGGGCCCGGAGCCACCGCACCGCCGCCGCCTGCTCTTCGCCTGCAGCCCCCCTCCCGCACCTCAGCCCGTCGTGAAGGCGCTGTTCAGCACGCCAGCCGCCGGGGGCCTGTCGCCTGTCACCAACCTGACGGTCACCATGGACCAGCTGCAGGGACTGGGCAGGTGAGGAGGGACCGACGAGCGGTGCCTCAGGCCGCTGGCCTCCCAGACGGCTTTCGGGTAGATCGGGCCGGGAAACCGGCCGGGAGAAGAGCGAGACCTGCCTTTCCGCCGCTTGGGGCGGCCCCACCGGCGGGGGCCTGCCATGTGCACCCGCCCCCCCCCCCACCCCAGGCCGAATGTTGGGCGGGAGAGGCCGTTCGGACCCTCCAGGGCCGCCCTCAGCCCCGAGCCGGGCCCGGTAGGGGGTGGGGTCGGCCCCGACTCCCCACCTTCGCCACCCCTTTCAGATTGCCCTGTGCTCTTCTGTCCCTATCCCAGGAAGCTCTTTGAAATCTCCCTCCACGCGGGAAGAGCAGGCCCTCCTAGGCGCTCACTTCCACCCTTTGCTGAACCACCTCGTAGAAGCTTAGTTTCCTGTGAGCTTTGTTTCCTTTTCAGCAAAGGGACGTGGCATTTTCTTTCTTGGCGTTTGCAAAATCGTCGCAATCCCTCGCCCCGTGCACCTTCCTGATGTCCACCCCGATGCTTTCCTAAGACCAGGTCTTTTTATTCAACTTTCCATGCCCAAAATCTCCCTGCTCTTTTCCTTATTGCAAAAAATGCATCCCACCGTTTTTCTGGTGAAACTGCTTTCTCTTCAATCTTGGACGTCACATTTTCTAAATAAGCACATGTCTTTTCCAATCTCTGAAAAGCAGGAACTTGTCCTATTCACTCCTGCTGCTAGCTCAGTACCTAGAACACATGCTCTCATTTCAGGAAATACTCCAGTAGTCATCTTTGTCGTCCTGTCCTATAGTGTGACCCAGGCCATGCCAACCCACTCTTTTCTCATCTCCTTTTATGCTCAAGTGCTAACTGGGTGTTCTGGGTGTCCAAGTGTTCCGTGGTGTGGCCTAAAAGTAATGATGGTTGATGGCAGCATGGCCACTTGCCATGTCATGGCCTGTCTCCTGTATGTAACCTTTTAATTATGTCCTAGAGCTGTAGAGAGAGTTACTTTTCTTGGTTTCAGTGAGTATGAACAGCCACTGGAGGTGAGGAATAGCAGTCTGCAGAGAATGGGCTCCTCCGAATCAACTGATTCAGGTATTCTTTTAGTCTTAAACATTTTTATCGTGTGTCTGCCGTGTGGGAAGCAATACTTGGAATTTGCTGAAATGTGCGCTTTCACCTAGAAACTTAGTTTGGTGAGTTGAGATAGTAAACAGAAAAGTCCGGCATTGAGTGACAAACACCCTTAACAACAGTACAAAGGAGCCCCTGTGGCAGTTTATGAAGAGAAGAAACGTGTCAAGTGGCCACAAGGAGGTGGTTTGTGTTTGGTGTTGAGGATGAGTAGTAGTGTGAAATTAACCATACCACTCTACGTGGCATTCAGGAAATCTTATTGGTTAAAATGCTGCGTCAAATTATTGGAAGTATAATGAAATTATTTCATTGAGCCTGCTATGGAGAAACTGTGCCAGTGCATTTTATTGTAATTTGTAAGTTCATGTTACTGCAAGGTATATTTGCACAGATGCTTTAGGTTAGGGAACTGCAAGAACAAAAGTCTTAAAATGTAGGCTTCTTAAGAGCCAGGGATAGGATTGTGGCAGTGTGGCAAGGGAGAATGTCAGGAGCGGTAACACCTAACTTCCTGTACGATTATTTAGACATCATGGAGGAAAGGTGTGTGCTAGGCAGGCCCTGGTGGCTCTGGGCCACGCTGAGCAGTGTCTCCTCTATTCTGCTGCTGTTGATGAGTTGAGCACCTCACTTGATGTTATTTTGTTGAAGGCAATAAATACTTGCCTTGCTTGTCAGAGGACATAATTGTATTTTCCAACCCCCTGAGTTGTGCACATGATCTGACAGGATATAAGATATTTGAAATCAAAACTATTCCAGAAAACGGGTACCTATTCTTTCCATGGTTGGAACTCACAGAAAGTTAGCCTGGGTAACCTCTATCTGAATAACGAAGCAATCATGAGGTTTGGTTTAGGAACTTTTTTTTTTTTTTGATTGAAGTATAGTTGATTTACAATGTTGTGTTAGTTTCTGGTGTACAGCAAAGTGATTTAGTTATACATATATATAGTTCTTTTTCATTATAGGTTATTACAAGATATTGAATATATATAGTTCCCTGTGCTATACAGTAGGACCTTGTTGTTTATCTGTTTTATATGTAGTTTGTATCTGCTAATCCCAAACTCCTAATTTATCCCCTCCACCTCCTCCTTTCCTCTTTGGTAACCATAAGTTTGTTTTCTACATCTGTGAGTCTGTTTCTGTTTTGTAAATAAGTCATGAGGTTTGGTTTAATTCACTCTCCTCAAATTCTATTTTCCATGATGGTATTTGCAAGTAGGAAAGGATGAGTAGATATACTATGAAAATTTAGACTTTTACAAATACGAAGTTTTGGCAATCATGGAGACTCAACTTCAATTCTGGCAAAAGTCCAAGCCATGAGCCTTTGTTGATGGCCTTAAAGAAACAGTACTAGTAGTTTTATTTATTTATTTCAATGACAAAGTGGTGTATCATGTATTAAATCCTGAGAGGTTTTTTTTGTTTGTTTGTTTGTTTGTTTTAATTTCCCACAGGCTTCTGTCTCGATTCTCCTGGGCCCTTGGATAGTAAAGAAAAGTATGTATTCACTGCTTTTAAATATTTGTACTTAGAGAAAGTTTAATTTTTTTAAGGAAATTCTTCATGCTCTGGACTGGAGCTCTGGATTTAGCTATCCCTAGTAAGACCCCTGGATCCTATAAACAGTCTGGTATCTTTTGAGAATGAGTAGTTTGTGTCAGCGGTTTTCAGAACTTCCCTTCCTTTATTTTAGCTGTAATTTTGGTGTTCTGTTCCAGTCTCACCCACATCCTTGCTCCGCCTTCTGACATCATTGTCTTAAGAGAACCTTTTGTTTGTTTGTTTTTTGTTTTGTTTTGTTTTGCTGCGCCGCAGGGCTTGCTGGATCTCAGTTTCCTGACCAGGGATTGAACCCGGACCATGGCAGTGAAAGCCCGGAATCCTAACCACTAGGCCACCAGGGAACGCTCTAGAACGTGTATATTTTAAGAGAAGACCTGGGCTTGCTTTTTTCACTAGAAACCCAGCAGTGGGGATGCTTATGAGAACAGGACAGCTTCAGAAATCTATTCTTCCATCTTGCCTAAAATGGGAATGTTTGACTCTCCCCTCACCCCACCAAACTGTAGGTTTGCATCTGCTAATATATATACCTCTTTACTTGCTTTATTCTCATTATTTACTTTCTGATTTCACTGCAGCCTTGAAAATTCCATGAGGAGAATAAATTCCCTGCCTGTAAGTTAGTTCCCTTGTTTATTTTGAGCCAATACCTATTATCTGCCCCTTAGCTACCAGTATAACCTTGATAGTAGACCTTAATTTATACAGACTGCTTTTCCTTACTTTGTCTCATAAACATTCAAAACACTCTACCTAAAGCAACTTCAATAGTGGCTAATTCTTGAGGGCTTTTTCTTCCATCTCTAACTATTAGAGTTTTATCCAACCAGGAAGGGGGTTCTTTTTATGTAAGTGATGTTATTTTGGGGTTGATTTGGTACCTAAGTCCTTGCTGAGAGGGCTGTAGACGTTGTGAAGTTAGGTGTAAATCCATGTAGTGGGAACTTCTATCTTGTGTTCTCGCAAGGTGGAGCCCTAGCCACATTTACTGGTTACCCACTGCAGTGTATGAGGGGCTAGGTCTCCCCAACCCACCACCACCATATGTTTTTTCTTTTAGAACTGAGTTTCCATTGAATTTTCATTTATGTACCCTAATTCCTCTTTTCACTTTGATAGCAGAAGCTCTTGGGGTGTAGCCCAGCTCTGAAGAGGAGCCATTCTGATTCTCTTGACCATGATGTCTTTCAGCTAATTGACCAGGATGAGAACAAGGAAAACGTGAGTGTGGCATTAATCTACTCCCCTGGGGGCAGAGGTCAAACCCACAAGTGTCTGTGGCTTATGGAGAAGTAGCTGGGCTGGCTGCTTCCTGGGAGACTAAACCTTCACCAAAGTCATGATGGTCTTTGGAGTCAGAAAAACCTAGATTTGAATCCTGCTGCTTGCTAGCTGTGACCTTGACTTTTTTTTAGGCTTCTTTGTTTCTTTGTGAAATAGGAGTAACAGTCCCTTGTAGGATTATTGTGGGAATTAAATAAGGATAATGTAGATAAAGCATTTCAAATGGTTCCTGGCAGGTAGGAGTTGCTCAGAAGGTAGCTCTGAGGAGGAATTATATCCATGAACACTTTATCTGGAAGGATCTGGCCAGGCCTTCCTTGCTTCTTTGTGCTGACCCTGGGATGAGTTAGAAGTTTAGGGAAAGGCTTCTTGACAGTATTTGAAAGAACAGAGCCAACAAGTCCCAGGGGATCTCAGAGTAACTGAAATGGTAGCTTAGAGGGTGAGTTGGGGTAGTGCAGCCAAAAGTCCAAGAACACCCTGGCCTGGCTTTTCTCACACCTGGCGGGGCCCCTTGCACAGAGTAGGCACCAAAAGAATTCAGTGAATCAGCTCAACTTTCCCAGTCTTCTTTCTCACTGTATTTCCACATCTATTTTCTCCCCTTCTTCATCCCCTGCTAAAATGCCACATTTCATACTTCTTATAATCTTCTGGACTTAATACTTCCAGAACCTACTGCTTCCATGAACTCTCCCAGTGATTCCTTTGGCAACTTGCAAGATGTCCTGAGGGAAGTACAGAAATGAGTTCCTGCCTTGAGTGCTTAGAACACTACATCTCCTTCTGTGTAGTACATTTACCCAAACAGTCCAACGCTATTGTACCCATGCCTGGTCTCTCTCCCCACAACCCCAGGTTGGCTTCTCCCAGGGTTGCCTGCTTGGAGCTTCATTCTGGAGGGGAAACAGCATAGGTTAAAGAGCTCTTGCTCTGGAGTTGTCCAGTCGGGTTACGAAGCCAGATCTCTCAGCACATCACTTAACCTATGGGCCTAGTTTCCTCATCTGTAAAGTGGGGATGATCGGATGGATAAATGAGTTAATGCACTGAAAGCACTGTATGGGCATGTAAATACTCTGTGATGTTAGCTGTGCTTAACAAGTTCTTCAGTGGATATTTTAGAGTAGGGGAATTATTAGTGCTAAACTTTAAGTAAATGAAATCATACAGTATGTATTCTATCACTTCTGGCTTTCACTCAACATTATGTGAGATTCATCCATGTGGTTGAATAAACCAGAAGGGTTTTTGGTTTTTTTTTCTCATTTTATTGAGAAATAATTGACAGGTATCACTGTAAATTTAAGGCATACAGTATGATGGCTTGATTTACATGTATTGCGAAATGATTACTACAGTAGGTTCAACTAACATCCATCTTCTCATATAGATACAGTAAAAGGAAAAGAAAGGAAAAAGGGAAACTTTTCTCCTTGTGATGAGGACTCTTAGGATTTACTCTCTTATCATCCAGAAGTGTTAGCTATAGTCATGATGTTGTCGTTAGTTTTTTTTCCCCCATTGCTTTTAGTATGGAAAGCAGTAACTTTAAGTGTTTTCCACTTAATTATCTCCTATTGGTAGAAAGAAGATGGAAAATATAAAGGCCTCTTTTAAGTTTAGACTGAAAAGTTTTTATTCCTATTCAATTATATTGAAATGAAATTGCTTTCGATTTTAGAAAGTTTTTTTAAATTGAAGTATAGTTGATAGAAAGTTGTTGATTTAGTTTTTAACTCATAGTGTTTTGTGTACCTGGCAGATACTCATGTGTTTATTAGGAAATAAAGTGTTTGTGGTAAGAGAAAAAAGTGCTGTATTAGAAGTTAGCTTTTGACAGAATCTTTGAAATTCTTAATTACACAGATCCAGTATTGGAATTAGATCAGAAATGGGTTTGGAGGCAGGTGATCAATACCCACTCCCTTGCTTGTCTCCTGAAGCTATAGCCGAGACCCTAGAGCTGGTTTTCATAGACAGTGGATGATGTCTCAACTTATACTGTCTTGCAGGAAGCCTTTGAGTTTAAGAAGCCAGTAAGACCTGCATCTCGAGGCTGCCTGCATGCTCATGGACTGCAGGAGGGTAAAGATCTCTTCACACAGAGGCAGAACTCTGCCCCAGCTCGGATGGTATGTGCTCTGGCTTTCACAGTCCTGGGAGTTCCTGATGGGAAGAGATGAAAGCACCCTCTTTAACCTGGAGTTGAAGCAGCAGCTCTTGCTGTCTTTACCTTGACTTTGTTTTTTGAAACTAGACTCACATTTTTGGTGTTTCTGCTGTGTCTGGAGAGCAGACAGGCAGGAGCAGAGTGAGAGGTGATATGTTTGAAATATTGGACTTGAGCAAGGAATATTTGACCTTGTCAATTATGGGAATTCTGCAGGCGTCCTGGGTCATTCTTCTGAATGTATGTATGGTGGGATTATACGTCTTACTTCAAACTTGTCTTTTACGATGCGTCCTGAATGCTGAGAGGTACTTCCCAGAGTGATTTTGTTTGGAGAGAGCACTTGTCTTCTTCCAAACTTGGTTTATTAAGAACTATTATGTATTCCAGTGAACCCATTGCCTATAAGGCTCCTTGACAGTATTTGGGGCCACTTGTCCCACAGTTATTTACTTGCCAGAGACTGTCATTACTTCCTAATTTCCTACTGATGATCTGACAGACAGCTATGGACTAGAGAGGCCCAACTTGAGCAAAATGACCACATTCGGTTTCCAGGTTTTCCTGGGAACTTGCATCTGAAAATACAGCTTTCCAGTCTGGCTTATGGTCTGAGGTTCAGGTTCAGCTAGTATTGCTACTCTGTCTAGCATTTGCACAAAGCAATTTATGTTTTCTTGTCTTTAATCTTCATAAGCCTGTGAAGTACCTGGAATTACCCCACTTTACAGATTGGGAAAGTGTGGTCAGGGAGGTTGGGTAATTTTCCAAAGGACACAGATAAATGAAGACCAGAATTAAACAGTCTGCTGATTCCCAAGTACACAGTAACCCTTTGAGAGCTGGGTGTCCAAAACTAAATATCTCTAGTGTACACCTGAAGAACACAGCACCAGGGTTTCCTGTGATCACTTGGCCATCCCTAATTGTAGGTGCTGAAGGTACAAACTGAAAGAAAGCCAGTGCTAAGCTCAATGGTTTGGCTTTTGATCATGTCAGAGGGTATTTCTTTCTTTCTTTCTTCTTTTAAAAATATTTATTTATTCATTTGGCTGCATTGGGTCTTAGTTGCGGCATATAGTATCTTTGTTGTGGCGTGTGGGATCTTTTGTTGCGGCACACGGGGCTTCTCTCTAGTTGTGGCATGCGGGCTCAGTAGTTGCAGTGCACAGACTCTCTAGTTATGGCACGTGGGCTCTCTAGTTGCGGCACGTGGGCTCTCTAGTTGCGGCACGTGGGCTCTCTAGTTGTGGTACACAGGCTCCAGAGTGTGTGAGCTCAGTAGTTGTAGCACGTGAGCTCTCTAGTTGTGGCACGTGGGCTCTAGAGCGTGCGGGGTTAGTTGCCCTGTGGCATGTGGGATGTTAGTTCCCCGACCAGGCATTGAACCTGAGTCCCCTGCATTAGAAGGTGGATTCTTAACCACTGGACCACCAGGGAAGTCCCAGAGGGTAGTTCTTTTGTATCCTTGCTTTTAGTCTCCAAGCACCATCTATATTTCCTCATAATGGCTTCTTGGTGTAGGAATCATGGAGAAAGAATTAGTTCCTGTCCAGAGATTGTCATTTTCTATAGCATATCTGCACCTGGGGACGCCAGAAGCTGGGTTACAAAAATTGGTATTATACCATAGTGTGAGCCTTCCGTGGATGCTGCCCCATGATAGAGTTATCTGCTCCTAGGCTCTGCTCGCTGAAAAACTGCCAGTGTGCCCAAGGTGTGTTCAGGTACACTTGTGGAGGATGAGAGGCAACCCAGAACTTGTTTTATATTGTGAAGCAAAGCTAGTGCCTGAACCCAGAGTAGGCCAGCTGCAGAGAGGACCTCTAGGTGAGGTATCTACTCAGAAAACCAGAGGGCTGCTTGAGGATTAATGCATTCATACCCCAAAGAGATTCGTTGCTATGGGAGAGAAAAAAATCTATCTCTGAACTTTTTTCCTGGCTTTGGGAAGTACCTGGAAAAGAAATAATTCATTATCATCAATGTTTGTATTAGCAGTGTTTATCTCTAGATGGTAGATTTTTGAGTGGTTTTTATAAATTTTCTATACTAAATATATATTCATTTTATAATGGGGGTTTTACCTGAAAAACAAGATAGGGTTGCCTAATGAGATATACTCTATATTTTGACTCCAGGAATGGTCTCTCCTAGGGAGGGTATAGTGGGGAGAAAAGCTTGGGCTTTGTGGTCAAACAGGTGAGCTGTGTGATCTTGGTAACCTCTCTTAAGCATCGGTTTCCTGATTTGTTAAATAAAAAGAAAAGGATTAACTACCCTTAGTGTATTGTGAGGCTTAAATGGGATTATACATAAAAGGTTATATCCTAGTGTCTGGCACAAGTAATTCCTCAGTTAAAACTGAGCAGCTGTCATTTAAATTCCAGTTCCAAGTCTAGGATGGACTTTCTTTGTTGCGGCATGTGGGATCTTTCGTTGCAGCTTGCAGGCTTCTCTCTAGTTGCAGCACACAGGCTCCAGAGCGCGTGGGCTCTGTAGTTTGCGACACGTGGGCTCTCTAGTTGTGGCGTTCGGGCTTAGTTGCCCCATGGCATGTGGGATCTTAGTTCCTCAACCAGGGATCGAACCTGCATCCCCTGCATTGGAAGGTGGATTCTTAACCACTGGACCACCAGAGAAGTCCCTAGGATGGACTTTCTAGAACTTTCTTGACTTTATATCCCTCTGTCAGAACTGGAGTTACAGAAGCATTCTCTAGTCCATTTTGTGGTTTCCGTAGAGACTTGGTATCTTCTCACCCTTCCTCATTTTAGCAGATTATCACTTCGTCACAACCCCCATGCTGATCCCTGTTCACCAATTATAATCCTCAGAAAAAACAAACCTTGCCCTTCACAAGAGGCTAGCCCCAGATCTCACTGTAAGGTGAATTGCTCCTGGGGAGAGTTCTTTGTGAAGACTACTTGGCCTGACTCTACTCAGAACTGAGTGTGGACATCAATTCATTTATAATCTTAGGTTTCATTTTCCTTTGATTAGAGCTGCTAAAGCTTCTTACAAGAAATATGTTTTCCTCCTAAAAACTAGTGACCCATCCAAGGAAATCAAAGCTGATTATTTATTAACAAGCCATGAATTCTGTCTTGTAGCTTTCCTCAAACGAAAGAGATGGCAGTGAACCAGGGCATTTCACTCCTTTTTTTATGCCCCAGTCACCTGTGACTGCCACTTTGTCTGATGAGGATGATGGCTTCATGGATCTTCTCGATGGAGAGAATCTGAAGGTACTATGTGTGTGTGTTTTCCCATCCATTTTACAACTACCCTGGAGAGAAGTCATCTGAAAAAGAACAGTGATCCCCCAACTGGCGGATATTTTTATTCATTTGTTGGGAATTTATTGAGACTCTGCTTCTAGCCTGATTAAATCCTATGGAGGAGTTCAAATGAAGACACTGATGTGATCCTTCTTACCCTGAAGGAGCTGACAATCCATTTTTCTGGCAAGAGATATGAATCAGGAACAGTGGAAGAATATCTGCCACGTGGTGTAAAGCTGAGGAGAACAGGGTGCCTCCTCACGGCCCCTCAGGGGCATACCTTTAGCTATGCTCAGATACCGGGACTGTTAAGTGTTACTCTTTTCTGACCTTAAAATGTTGGGGACGGGGAAGGGGGTGAACATTAGAATGCTTCCTATCCAGGTCTTTCTGGTATTCTGCAGGAAGAATTCTAAAGCATTTAAACTAATGTTGTCTCTGCCGGACCTTTGTGACAGTTTTTCTTTGTTTAGAATGATGAAGAGACGCCGTCCTGCATGGCAAGCCTCTGGACAGCTCCCCTTGTCATGAGAAGAACTACAAACCTGGTAAGTCCTGGTGTGTCTAGAGGAAGCCACAGGAATCAAAATTGTTTCTTTTGAGATCCTGTGGTTGGGTCTATGGGCCTTTCCCTTGACTGGTCGCTAGTGTTTCCTGGTGTTAATGCACACTGTTTTTTCAAGTTTGTTTGTTTGGAGTTTTTTTGTTTTTGTTTTTGTCCTCATTGGTGTGTGAGGAAGTCTGGGTAATATAAAATACATGCAGTTCTTGTTTTTATAATTTCTAGTTCATCTCAACTGTTCTTGGTCAGTTAATGTCTTTTCTATACAACTCTGACCTCTCTATTAACTTCTTTAAGATCACTGGATAATGCTGGAAAATATCTGCTAAATTGAACTTAAGAGACTCAGTTATTCTCAAACTCTGTCAGATTTGGTATCAGCTTAGATTTTAACTGACAGCTTCATGGGTGAGCAGTTTGTATCTGACAAGGAATTTGATCTCAGGCAGCAGGAATAGAAAGACTTCTGCTACAGGTACCATCTGTACCCACCCAGCCGATGGCTCTGTAGCAGATAGCGCTATCCTTCCTTAAGAGTGTTGACTGGAGAACCCTGGCCCAGAACAGAAAAAGGAGATGCTAGCCCTGCCCTATTCTGATGGGGAAGGAGAGAACACACTGGACTACCATATTGTTTTACTTTCCACAGCTGAGAGAATGTGGAGAGACTGGAGCACATTCAGAGAACACCCAGTAGAAGGAGGAGACTCAGACTGTGATAGATATTATGGACTGGTTGAAAAAGTTGGGACAGAAAGGCTTCATTTGAAGAGGAATTAATTAGTCTTTTTTTTTGGCCTCGCTGCGCGGCTTGCAGGATCTTAGTTCCCCGACCAGGGATTGAAAGCGCCGAATCCTAACCACTAGACTGCCAGGGAATTCCCTGAAAAAACCTTCTCAATCTGAAGCCTTTAGTCTGAAGACTGTTTACTTTTTTTGTTGTTGTTTGTTTGTTTATTTTTTTAATATCCTTCTCATTTATTTACATTCCTTAGCATCAGCACACTTGGCAAACAACAGTAACTCACAAAATGTCTCTTTCTCTCTCTCTATATATATATATATTTTTAAATACCCACCTATCTATATAGACTATAGACTTCTGTTTCTATCAGGGACACTTTCAAACAAAGTCAGACGCAAGGCTGTGCCTGTACAGGAACATATCCTCATTTATGCAAACACCTAGGGAAAGTGAGATAGTATCACAATACAAATACAGTTATACACCCTTAGGTATACATATAAATTGATAAGTATATTTTTAAGTATCAGTGCCCCTGAACTATAAATATGGAACAAATGAACTACAGTCTTGAAGCCACTTACACATTATAGTAGATTAATATGCAAAGCTTTGAGGGAATAGGCTACCCCAATACAAATGTTATGATGAAATTTACTAGGTCCTTTTGAAAGACAAAATTATATACAGTGTGAGAATGCTTAGGAAATGGCTATCAGTTTTATAAGTTGGATTTAAAAATCATGAATAGTATGTGTGGGCCCTTCACAGTGAGGGGTTTCCTTTCACAATCATAGTAGACTTACAATTGCCAGGGGCTGAGCTGGAACTGGGGTTTCTGCCCTTGAGGAGCTTACAGTTCCTCTGAGATCCTATTAAAAGCAGTAGGCCCTCTTCCCAAAAATGCTTCCAGCTCTCCTAGGTAAAAAACAACAACAACAAGACAAAACTGACCTTACTTTTCTGAACAACATACTGTTAAAATAAACTTCTGTTAAAATAAACTTCAGAAAAATAAGGGGAAAATCCTTGGTCTCTAGGAGAGCCAGTGTGGGAGTGACATACTTGCTGGGGGACTATCAGGAACATTTCAAAGAAGAGGCAACACTGAAATTTTAGTATCAGCTTGAAAGGGAGTGGTTTACAGGGTATGAAAGGGCATTCAGCACAGAAGGAAAAGCCCTGCCAAGGAACACTGAGTTGTGAACGGGCTGAGATGAGTTTAGAGAGCTGAAGTCAGACTGTCTCTACCACTAGTCAGGTGGGCTGCCCTCAAACTGAGAAATTAGTCTTTAAAAGATCAAGTGCTATAGCACATCTTCCTGTATTTCCTTTGGCTTTGTAAGTCTTGAATTAAAATGCTCTGGTACAATCCAGAAAGAAAAACAACCAAGTAGAGAGAACGACTTTTGAACACAGTTTTGAAGGCACCCCCGCCCCCTGCAAACTTAGACTCAACTCTATTTTACCACCTTAACTGGCTCTGATTTATAGTATAATCCAGCTACCTCACACCCTTCTGGATTAAGGTGGGCTGTTAAAGCCTGTTCAAGCTGCTCGAGCAAAGTGCAAGTAATAAACTAGAAGGGAAGAGGAAGCCAAAAATGTGTCCCTGGCTGGAAGGTAGGTAACAGTTATTTGACTCTTAGGACCCTGTGCAGACAGTAGGCTTTTGAGGGCATGGATAGTCTTCCTCATTTCCATATAATATCAGCTTTAGAACATGTTCATTGAACACCAGGGACTTGGTGTCTACAATGTGCCAGGAACTAGATAAATGGACAGTGTCTGTTTCCTAATTTAGGATGGATCAGTCTTAAACCATCCCAGGAAGTCCTTGGTCTATTCTCTTTACCATTCAAGTGAGTGTATGTTAATGAAATACATTAAATGGGTCTCTTTCCCCCCCACCCCCACCAAGGGCAATCGTTGCAAGCTGTTTGACTCCCCTTCCACGTGTAGCTCCACCATCCTGTCAACGTTGAAAAGAACAGACCGATCGCAAGAGGAGTCCCCACGTGGAAATAGGAAGCGGAGGAAGAGCGTGGCTGGGGCCAGTCCCGAAGAGGCAGCTAGTCCAAAGAAGCCCCAGGAGGTTAGTTATGCAGGTTCTTTTTTGCTCAAGGACTGTGATATTGTATCTTTCAGTTCTAAAATGTTCATTTGATTCTTTGCTGAGACTTGCTGTTCTTGTTTCTCATTTGTTTCAATCATGTTCATAATTGCCTGTTGAAGCATTTTTATAATGGCCACTTTAAAATCCTTGTCAGGCAATTCCAACGTCTGTTTCTGGTGTGGCTTTCTGTTGATTGTCGTTTCCTATTCAAGCTGAGATTTTCCTGGTTCTTGGTATGACAAGTGATTTTTCAATTATATCTATATTCTTTGGGTATTATGAGGCTATGTAACTCTTCTGTTTTAGCAGTTAGTCCTCTGGTACTGCAGGAAGGTGGGGATGGAAGTTGTTTCCCTTGATATGCCACCTAGGGTGGGGCAAGCCTCATGTTTGCTGGGCAGGATTTGGAGTTCAGGCTCCCTTCTAGGCCTCCGCTGACACCATCCCAGTGGAGTAGAGATTGGGACACTTAAGTACAGCTGGGCAGGGGTGGAAGTCTAAGCTCCCTACTTGTCGGGCCATGGAGTAGGGCCATAAATTTTTTTCCTTGGTGTTAGTTTTAATTTTTTTTGTGTCCTGTTCTATGTAGATCTATAAATTCCCACTACTTTAGGTTTGTCTCACAACTTTGAAGTGTTTCTCATTGTCACTTAGTTCTAGGTATTTTAGTTCTTTTATTTCCTTGTGATGAGAACTCTTAGGATTTATTCTCAACAACTTTCATATATACCATACAGCAGGCTTAACTATAGTCATCATGTTGTACATTACATCCCTGGTACTTATTTATATTATAACCGGAAGTTTGTACGTTTTGACCACCTTCATCCAATCCCCCTCCCCCACTGCCTGCCTCTGGTAACCACAAATCTGATCTCTTTTTCTATGAGTTTGGTTTTTGTTTTGGTGCTTGTGGTGATGGTTTGTATTGTGTTTTTTAAGTTTTTTCATTCCCCATATAAGTGATGTCACATAGTTATTTATCTTTCTCTGTCTGACTTATTTCAGTTTCACTTGGCATAATGCCCTCAAGGTCCATTCATGTTGTCGAAAATGGCAGGATTTCCTTCTTTTTGTACGGCTGAGTAATAATCCATTGTGTGTGTGTGTGTGTGTATCACAGCTTTGTAATCTATTCATCCGTCAATGAACACTTAGGTTATTTCCATTTCTTGGCTATTATAAATAATGCTGCTCTAAACATGGGGGTGCAGATATCTCTTTGACATAGTGTTTTCATTTCCTTCTAATATATTCCCAGATGTGGAATTGTTGGCTCCTAGTTAGTTCTGTTTTTGATTTTTTTTTTTTCTTTTTTTTCTGTTTGCTGCACCGCGCGGCAGGTGGGCTGTTAGTTCCTTGACCAGGGATCAAACCCATGCCCCCTGCATTGGAAGTGCAGATTCTTAACCACTAGACCTCCAGGGAAGTCCCTATTTTCAATTTTTTTGAGGAACATCCATACTGTTTCCCATAGTGGCCATCCCACTTTACATTCCCACCAATATTGTACAAAGGTTCCCTTTTCTTCACATCCTTGCCAACACTTGTTTCTTGTTTTTGTTGTTGTTGTTTTTTGTTTTTGGCATGACCGCGGGGACTGCGGGATCTTAGTTCCTGACCAGGGATTGAACCCGGACCCGCAGCAGTGAAAGTGCGGAGTCCTAATCACTGGACCACCAGGGAGTTCCCTCTTTTTTTTTTCATTTTTATTTATTTACTTATTTATTTATTTATGGCTTCGTCGGGTCTTTGTTGATGCGCGCAGGCTTTCTCTAGTTGCGTCAAGTGGGGGCTACTCTTCATTGTGGTGCTCGGGCTTCTCATTGCGGTAGCTTCTCTTGTTGCAGAGCACAGGCTCTAGGCCCACGGGCTTCAGTAGTTGTGGCTCTCAGGCTCTGGAGCGCAGGCTCAGTAGTTGTGGCACACGGGCTTAGTTGCTCTGCGGCATGTGTGTTCTTCCTGGACCAGGGCTCGAACCCGTGTACCCTGCACTGGCAGGTGGATTCTTAACCACTGCAGCACCAGGGAAGTCCCCCTCTTGTCTTTTTGATGATAGCCATTCTTATAGTCATGAAGTGATATCTCATTGTACAATAATTTGATTTTCATTTCCCTAAATGATTAGTGATATTGATCATCTTTTCATGTACCTGTTGGCCATTTGTGTATCTTTGGGGAAATGTCTATTCAGGTCCTTTGCCTACTTTTTAAAACCAGATTATTTTAAAGATGCAGATGTAGAGAATGGACTTGACCTGGGGAGGGGGAAGGGTAAGCTGGGATGAAGTGAGTGAGTGGCATGGACATATATACACTACCAAATGTAAAATAGATAGCTAGTGGGAAGCAGCTGCATAGCACAGGGAGATCAGCTCGGTGCTTTGTGACCACCTAGAGGGGTGGGATAGGGAGGGTGGGAGGGAGACACAAGAGGGAGGGGATATGGGGATATATGTATACCTATAGCTGATTCACTTCGTTGTACAGCAGAAACTAACACAACATTATAAAGCAATTACACTCCAATAAAGATGTTAAAAAAAAAAGATTGTGTTTTCACTATTAAGTTGTATGGATTCCTTATATATTTTGGATATTAACCCCTTATCAGATAATATGGTTTGCAAATATTTTTTCCACTTCTGTAAGTTGTCTTTGCATTTTGTTGATTTCTTTTAATGGGCAGAAGCTTTTTAGTTTGATGTAGTCTCAATTATTTTTTATTTTGTTACTTGTGCCTTAGGGGTCAAATCTAAAAAAATCATTGCCAAGACCCATGTCAAGGAGCTTTTTTCCTGTGTTTTCTTCTAGGAGTTTTATGGTTTCCTGTCTCACATGTAAGTCTTTAAGCCATTTCAAGTTATTTTTTGTGAGTAGTGTAAGATAGGGGTCTAATTTCATTCTTTCACATGTTTATATTCCATTTTTCCAGCATGATTTATTATTGAAAAGACTGATCTTCTCTTCATTGAGCATTCTTAGCTCCCTTGTCAAATACTAGTTGATGGTATTTATACAGTTTATTTTGTAAACATGCACTTTCACTTTTCTTGTGGACTTGCCGGGTCCTAGGCTAGACATGTGTTTAGCTTTAGCAGACACTGCCATATAGCTTTCCAAAGTGGTTGTCCAGTCGGCTCTCTCTATCTGGGGGCTCTGCATCCATGGATTTAACCAACTTTGCAATGCATTCTTACTGAGCACTAGCTGTTCTACGTGTCATTTTACATGAGCATCCTTGGGTGTCCTGAAACCAGTCTCACAGATACCGAGGGCTGGCTGTACTCACAACAGTGTGTGAGAGTTCCAGTTCTTCCACATCCTTACCAGTAGTATCCGGTGTTGTTCATCCCTTTAACTTTAGCCATTCTGGTGAGTGTGTAGTATCTGATTCTAACTTGCATTTCCCTGATAGTTATTTTTCTTGGTCTTAGATTTTCTTCTCTATTACTCAGCCAAGTTTCTAGCCCATATTTCTATTGGGTTGTCTCTTATTTGTGGGAATGTCTTATATATTCAGAGATGAATCTTTTATTGAGATGAATGCATATCTGCCCACTCTGGCTTGCCTGTTCTTACCTAATCTTGTTGTTTTGATGAACAGAATTTCTTGATTTTTTTTTTTTTTAAACATGTTTTAATTTATCAGTCTTTTTATGTTTAGTGTTTTTTGTGTACTGCTTAAGAAATCCTGGGACTTCCCTGGTGGTCCAGTGGCTAGGACTCCACGTTCCCAATGCGGGGGGCCTGGGTTCGATCCTTGGTCAGGCAGCTAGATCCCACGTGCCGCAGCCAAGAGTTTGCATGCCACAACTAAGACCTGGTGCAGCCAAATAAATAAATATAAAATACACTAAGTGTATAAAAGAAATCCTTACTTCCCCCCGATTAGCCCTTTTGACATGTCCTTTGAAATATGAGTGCTTCCTTGACTAATGACAAAGTGTTCCAGGTTTATCTTGTACATTTCTTGTCCCAGCCTGGAGTCAATCAAAAAGCTCTGGTTTCTTTTAGTGGAAAATACAGTTGACCCTTGAACAACATGGATTTGAACTGTGAAGGTCCCCTTATACGCAGATTTTTTTTCAATAAATACATACTGTGGTACTGCACGATCTGTGGTTGGTTGAATTCGGGGATGTGAGATGGTGGCCCTAACCCCCGTGTTGTTCAGGGGTCAGCTATATTATTTAGAGAGCACACTGACAGAGGGGCTACTTACTGCAACCCTGGAGCTTCTCAGTGGGTAGAGCTAAGAAATACTTTTTTTAGACTTAGCCCTAATTTTAATCCTCCTTTTTTTTAAAAAAAAAAAAAGGAAGTTTCAGAGCAATTCAGTTAGAATTGAATTCAGTTCAAATAATAGTATACCTAGTCAGTAACCCATATTCTTTTCTTCACTCTAGATTCAGTCAAATAAGAAAGGTATCTTTTTGCTAAATATGGACTTTAACATTTCAGTCTCTTCTTCCTGACATGTTCCAGGTGAATGTTTTCAGAAGTTCTGTTCAGAAGCCTGGCCTCATTCTCCACCTTTGATTTGTTACAGATTCTACATCAGTCTTTATCCCTGGTATCTTCCCCAAAAGGGACCATTGAGAATATTTTGGATAATGACCCAAGGGACCTTATAGGAGACTTCTCCAAGGTAATTGCACGCAGAACTGCTCTGTGATGCAGGATTGGCAGGGGCGGTACCTAAAACGCCCCCGCTCAGCCTTCCTCCCTCCCTGAAGTGGCTCCTGGGGTTCCCCCCACCCCACCCCACCCCGCCAAGGGGACGCAGTTTGAAATTTTTTTTTAAGATAAGGAAACACATTCATGATCAGGTGTATCTCAGTCTCTGTGGGACTGTAGAACTGACTGGTGCTGGTCAGAGGTTTCAAGTAGGGAGCCACCTGCCAGCCACCTTGACACTAACCCAAAGACCAGGCTCTCTGGGAACTGTGTTTGTGATTATAAAAGCAGTACTGCAGAAAAGTGTAAAGAAGCAGAAATAAACCTCTAGCCTCACTGTATATAAGTCTGTATATCAAAAGGTCCTCTTAGAATGTCCAGGATTGAGACTAAATTTCTCCATTGTCCAGAGGAGCATGGCCCTCGAGGGAAAAGGCCCTCAGGGAGGTCCAGAGGAAGGTCTGCTGATGGCCTGATAACAGGTTGGCTGCCTTTGAGCTGTGGTGAAATGTGACACATTCCTGTGTCAGTAGTAGCTTGTTTAGCCACATATGACTTGAAGGTCCCCAGACCAGTCTTTTACGTATTAATGTAGCTAACATTTATGGAAACACTTATTATGTGTAAGGCAAAGATTCCAAAATGAGACACAGTTCCTTCCCTCAAAACACTTAACATATGGTCAGTAAGACATCATGCCACATGGACATGTACCTCATGTATCACATGGTAGATTGAAGTAAACATCAGTGCAATGAAAGCAGCAGACTAAGAAATAAAAGGGTTGTCTCAGTCTCAGCTAGGCGATTGGGGAAGGTTTGGATCTGGGCTAGATATTTCAACCAGGTGGGAGAAATAAGTGGATTAAAAATAGAAGACAACGGGGAGGGGGAAGGGTAAACTGGGACGAAGTGAGAGAGTGGCATGGACTTACATATACTACCAAATATAAAATAGATAGCTAGTGGGAAGCAGCCGCATAGCACAGGGAGATCAGCTTGGTGCTTTGTGACCACCTAGAGGGGTGGGATAGGGAGGGTGGGAAGGAGACGCAGGAGGGAGGGGATGTGGGGATATATGTATACATATAGCTGATTCACTTCATTGTACAGCAGAAACTAACACACCATTGTAAGGCAATTATACTCCAATAAAGATGTTAAAAAATAAATAAAATTAAAAAAAAATAGAAGACAGTTGTAGTCTGAAGGGAAGAGCAAGCCAAGACCTGGGTGTGGTGTGTCCTTGCTAGTAGAAGCTTGCGCCTGAATTGAAGCTGTTGGTTGTGTTTGTCATAATGACCCCACACATGGCCACGGGATTGGGTGAGCACTTGACTCGGCCAGTCCGCCCTAGTGAGTAATTATTGATGTGCCCGTCCTTCCCCCTCAAGGCTGGGCCCAGCCTCACTCATTCCACCTCCAATGTCTAGCACCATGCTGGACATAGCAGGTGCTCAGTAAACAATGAAGTCATTCCTCTCTGTGTCCTTTATGTGCTGCACACAGTCTGGCTGCTGAGGTGAGGGTTCCTTCCAAAAGCGGGAGAAAAAGGAAATCACCTGAGGTTTCTGTATTCAAGTCTGGCTTACTAGCTGGCTAACCTTGGACAAGGTACCTAGCTTTGACATATGGAAATGGGGATAATGTGCCTTATAGGTCTGTGTGAAAATTCAATGTCAGGATATTAATGAAGTGCCTAGACAAGTAACCAACATATTCTATTAGATTAATGTTTGGTTTTTGTTTTTAAGCTGACTCTTACCAGGAAGGCAAGCAATACAAAAATGTTGCATTTTTAAGCTTTTGGATTTGCTAAGTATTTCTCTCTCTCTCTCTTTTTTTTTAAGTGTTACCTCTTTCATACAGTTGCTGGAAAGCATCAGGATTTAAAATACATCTCTCCAGAAATTGTAAGTCATCCTTTTGGAACCTGCCACACATGGAATCTCCATGTTCCTGGCAGCCAGAGTTGATTCTCCTTGACTCTCTCTCCACAGATAGCGTCTGTTTTGAGTGGCAAGTTTGCCAACCTCATTAAAGAGTTTGTTATCATTGACTGCCGATACCCATATGAATATGAGGGAGGCCACATCAAGGTATGGATTCCTGAGGCTTGTGGGCGAGCCCTGCTGTTGTGGGAGGCATAGCAGGAGCCCTGGACAGCATCTGTGATTTTTTTTTTTAAAGGGGGAGGTGACACCTGGCTGCTCATTATAATGCTTACATGCTGGTTATGAGAATTGTAAAAAGCAGCAGTGGGCGTGAAAGGCATTTGACTCCTGGTGCACTGAAAGAATGTTCCCTGGTCTGCACTAATCTCTACCACACTGTACAGCAACTGCTTCCTGTTCTGTCCCTCAGGCCATCACCATCACCATCAGGGGCATTTCTAAATGGTACCCACTGACTTCTAAGCCATGCCTGGACATGAAGCCATGAGGAGAAGCCAGTCTCTGGCAACATGTCCCAGTCTGTGCCAAGCCTAGTGATGCCTCTTACATTTATAGTTGCCTGGTTAGGTGGGTGTTGGAACATACTTTCCCAGGAAGAAAGTAATTGGTTGTGCCCTTTTAATCTTTTAACCAATAATATAGTGTTGAAATACGGTAAGGAGGTACTTTGAATACAGTGTTAGTGTTTGCCACTGTCATGGCCGTGAAAGTCCCGGGCATTCACAAATATCACTTATACAGTGCACACAGTCATAACAGAATTTGAGGTGCCCATTTGAAGACCACTCTTGAAGAATCATTACTGCGAGTGTGAAACGTGAGTCTCTGGTGCCTTCACAGGGTGCAGTGAACTTGCACATGGAAGAGGAGGTTGAAGACTTCTTACTCAAGAAGCCCATCGTACCTACGGATGGCAAGCGTGTCATCGTGGTGTTCCACTGCGAGTTTTCTTCTGAGCGAGGCCCTCGCATGTGAGTGGGCTCCAGGGCATGGCCCCCATACTTTTGTGGGACAGCCTGTTGCACATCGAAAGTCATTTCCATGCCTTAGCCTACACCCATGGTGTGTAAATACCTAGTTTTGTAAAAGTATCAATTCACGTGTAACAGGTATTCTCTCAAATCCTTACCTGTTTTGCAGTCAATTGATTTCATGAACAGCTTCCTGGAGTGTAGTTTATAGGCTTGCCCTAACAGTTTCACAGTAGTCGTCGTGGAGGGCTTTCTGGCTTCCCCAGTCCAGCCTGTGTGACACAGGTGTTCCCTGTGCAACATCCCCCGAGGATCTGGCCTCTGCTTCATCACCCCCACTCCTGAGTTAGTCCTGGCTACTGCTGGGCATGGCTCACTGTCCAACCTTCCTTTGTATTGAATTAAACTCTGGCTCTTCCAGTTTCCCCCACTGTCCTTATTTCTACCTATGGGGCTACTGTTCTCAGGTGACATCCTTCAGGTACAGTGTGGTTGCTCCTTATGCAAATGCCAGAAAAGTGTGATGTCCTCTCTGCAAAACTTGATGTGATGCTCTCGAACACTTGTCAAATCCACGTTTGCAAAGGAGTGGGTTATGTTACCTTCACATTATCGCCACATTAGAGGTGAAAAGAAATGCCGCCCGCCCCCCCATCCCCACCCCTTATTAATAAGAACTTCTGTTAGGGCTTTGGTGACTAAGGCCCTGTTATAGTTTACTACAAAGATAAGTTTTATACCAAAATAAGTGAAAGTATAATTACAATAAAACAACATCACTTCAGATTTAAAATAATATTCTGATGCTCTAACAACATCTTTCCACATTCTCACTAATGGTGACAGGACTGGTTCTGAAAATGTGGTCAGAAGTGAGTGGTGGTATTAAAAAACTAGGGGGAAGGCCAAACAGCTGCCCATCTGTGCTAGGTCCCTTCAGAAAGGACTGCCAGCCTGGACGTGTCAGGGCCTATTGAGGCAATGAAGGTACAGCAGTGAGCAAACAGGACTGACCTGCCGCAGGGGAGGTCCCAGTGGAGAGACGGAAGATGGTTGTGACAAATGCTGAGCAAACGGGGACAGAGGTGGCAGGGAGCAGTGCAGCTTCACTAGGAGGGTCCAAGAGAGACTTTTCTCATGGTTCAAGTTCTTGTGCCACCTTTTTATTTGGAACCATTTCAGGCTCAGAAAGAGTGCATGCTTCCCCTGATTTCGACTGGTGATATTTTGCTGCATTTGCACACACTAGCTATAGGAGTATACAGTACACTACACAATAGTCCATTTTAGTACAGGATGCAAGTAGGCGCCCTGAGACAGGAGCAAAGCTCAGAAGGAGGTAAGGGAGAGACACTGGTCGTGGAGGGTGGAGAATGCAGAGGGAAGCTGGCTGAGAAGCTGTCGCCGAAGATTAGGTGCTGGTGGTGGCAGGGAAGATGCTGGGCAGAGATCAGTTGCTAGGGCTGTTTAACTTGAAAAGTTGGGAAGAGACCATCTACCTGCCAATACGAGGCAGTGGCACTGGCTGTGAACACTATTCCTGAAGATAACAGGTGGCCAGGAAATCACAAGTCGACACTGATTGTTTCCAAGAATGAAGGTAAAGTTGGGGAGATGTGTGTAAGGAACACTGCTTTCACTGTGTAGAGCTAACCATGCTTTGGCTTTCCTTCCCCTTTATAGGTGCCGATATGTGAGAGAGAGAGATCGGCTTGGTAACGAGTACCCCAAACTCCACTACCCGGAGCTGTATGTCCTGAAGGGCGGATATAAGGAGTTCTTCCTGAAATGCCAGGTAAGATGGACTCTCTGGAGGGCAGTGGGCGCCCCTCCACCCAGATGTCTGGTGGTCATGGGTGTTTCTTGCCAGGGGTCTGGGGATTTGCCCTGCACACAGAAGGGCCCTAGAACTTGCTGAGCAGAGCCTTGCAGCCCCCCTCAGGGAGGGAGCAGGAGTGTGCGTATGAAGCAGGTGTGCCCTGACTTCGTCCTGTCTTCCCGCCAGTCTCACTGCGAGCCCCCCAGTTACCGGCCCATGCACCACGAGGACTTTAAAGAAGACCTGAAGAAGTTTCGCACCAAGAGCCGGACCTGGGCCGGGGAAAAGAGCAAGAGAGAGATGTATAGCCGTCTGAAGAAGCTCTGAAGGTCTCAGTGCCAGACAGCAGCAGCCTGAGCCTCCCTCCCTACCCCCCTCCCCTCTTTGCTGCAGAGAAACTTGAGCAAAGGGGCCAGCCGTGTGACATTTGGAGAGAAGGCCTGAGGCTTCCATGTCTTAAACCTACCTCCCACTCTCCCAGGGTTGGAGCCCAGAGCATCCTGCTGGCTCTTCTGTCCCTGTAAGTCGTCCTTCTTCTGCAACAGGACAGTCTGCCAAGGCTGTCAACGTGCCACAGCACAGTTCCAAGCACCAAGTCAAGATGTTCTGACTCCTCATCCCCCACAGCTGGATGAGCTGCCTGGGCCTCGTTGGGTACTGGCCTTCTCCCCTGAGGGGGTGGGTAGGAGAGTCTGAGTGGAGAGAAGACTCACAAATGCTGCTGGCCAAATACCAAAGACGGCCTGCGAAGGAAAGGTCTTTGTGGGATAACCCATATCATTAATTTATTCAACTTCATCAGTCACTTTCTTTTCTTTCTTTTTTTGTAATCAACTCCTGGAGACTTTTATTTAACTGCTTTAAGTTACAATACTGCCATCCTAGGTGGGGTTTTATCATCCCAGGGACTACCTCTGCCTTTAATTTTTAAAAAAAAAAGAAAAAGGGAGGGGGAAGAAGAGGGACATGAGTTGTGGGACAGAGAACTAGGCACTCTGTCACCCCCAGGAGGCGCTGCAGTACTGGGGCTGCTGCTATTTACAGCCAAGGACTGAGATACTGGTGGGAGCAGGCCCCAGACTCAGGCTTGGCTACAGGACATAAGCTAAACCTCCCAGACCTACCTCGAAGGCCCCTGAGATCTACTGGGGTGACCCTGCTCGCTGTGATGTTGCTGGTCTAGGAGTCACGGTCAGGAAAGCACTTGAGGCGGCTTCCATTGGGCCACCCCCAGGTCAGTGTTGGAACATGGTAGAGCAGGGATCCCAGTGTAGGCGGGCAGGGATGGGGGGCTCTGCCAGATAAGGGAAGGGAGTATATATTGAGTGTCTTTCTTCTATTACTCTGATACTCTTTGATCGCTTCTATTTTAATTTTTTAAAAATAGTCATTTTATGATCAAGGAGTATCAAATCAGTGTTGGCTGGGCCACCCAAGGCTGGGGAGAGGGGCTGGAAGCCCTGGGCATTAGAAGGGAGTGGGTGCTGGCAGAGATGACTATAGAATGTGTTTCTCAGGAGGCAGCGTGGTGGATTTTGAAGGTAAAACTTTGAGTTTATCATGTTTCAATTTGAGGGACAGGGAGAGATGGATCATCACCAGTTGCCCCTCATCTCATCCCACAGAAGTGGGGGTCTCAAAGGAACACCTTCCAGGGAGCTGGGGCTGAGTTGATTGACTCTAGACAGGCCTGTTTGGTTCCTGTTCATCCCCACCCTTAGGTGCTGGCTTCCTCACCATCTTTGTTCCATTGGGGTATAGCGAAGTTTTTCTTATATAGCAGATTCAGTCTCCCCTCTTGCCCCGGCTTCCTGTTCTGGGGGCGGGGAGAGAATCAGTGATACTGGAGATGACTGGTTGCTGTGTTATGGGTTTGAGTTGCATTTGACTATAAAACAATCTTGTTAGAAAAAGTATGTGGGAAGGAGGGGAGCAGGGGGAGAAGGCCTCTTCCCCCACACACATTGAGACACATCTTAATTAGTCTGTAATCTTTATTGTAGGGATTCTGTTGGTTGAATGCCTGAAAAGGGAGGTGGGATGGCCTTTAGAATGTACCAGCTTAGTAACATTGGTAACCAACTGTTGCAGGCTCTGAAAATAAAAACAATCTTGAACCCATGCTCTCTGCCTACTTCATAATGTATTTAAAGGGAATTGTGAGTCCCTTTAAAAGTTCTGGGACCACACTTGACTAAAACCAGAGGCTGGGGCAGCGACATTTCCTTAAGAGGCCAAAGAGCTGTCATGTGGCCTGGCGTCAGGGATGGCCAGATGACCTTCACTTATTACTCTGAGTCCAAAAACAAACTTGTGATTCAGGTTGATTTACAAGATGCAGTAGGGACATGAAAAGCCTGCCTGAACCTCTGACATTCTCTTACAAGATGTATTAATTCATAGGATTGAGCAACAGACCAAAGGAGGGACCACTGTAAAGGAGATAGGAGTTTCAGTTGTGTTCTGAAGGAGCCAGAGAGGATACTGCAGAAGGAAATCAGGCAGATGGTGAGTCACGGGCCCACATGCAACCAGAGAAACTTGGACCTGTAATGCTGGGGGCTATTGCCAGAATGGATACCAGCTGGAGCAAAAGTCTATTACAAAATAGAGTGGTGCCGAGATAGCAAGTAATTTGTGTTTTTTTTTTTTTTGGGCTGTACCACGTGGCTTGTGCGATCTTAGTTTCCCGACCAGGGATGGAACACAGGCCCTCAGCAGTGAAAGCGTGGAGTCCTAACCACTGGACACCAGGGAATTCCCTCAAGCTTCATTTAGACATAGTCCCCTTCTGATTTGCCTCTATAGTAGAGGCATTATTCCAGCCTTTAAAAAAAAATTATAAGACAATGTGTGAAGAAAGGAAGTCCCCTGTGATACCAACCTCCAGTGAGTGTTACTGTTAACGTGCTCATAAAGATTTGGAGGGGAGAGCACTATCTCCCTCATCTCCCCACTTCCTCTCCCAGATGGTTTATTAACCCTTCCAAAGAGACACTGCATGTCTAAGCACGGCCACCCTACTCTCCACTCAACTTTCGTCACACCATTTTTTTAAACAGTATATATATGTAGGTATATATACATGTACATATATAAAGAGAGTTATGTACAATATCTAGAGGTGATTTTCAACTGCATATAAAATCACATGGCTGTACTCTGTTTAACCCATCCCATATCACAGTACCTTCCCAAAGACAAGACTCCATATTCCTAATGAGAATATTCGAAAGTTTTGATTAGTTAGACCACAAACTAAGTTTCATGGCGGAAATAGCTAAATATCTACTATAGCTATAAATATATTATTTGTACACATTTAAAAGCATATAAATGTTAATTTAGATATGCTGCTTTTTCTCAATCTTTCAGAATGAATTGTTATTTAAACTCTTCAACATCTATTTCTGTATCATGGGCTATTTCTGTATCGTGTATTTGAGGTGATACAGTACTTTTCTAATTCATTTATGAAAAACTTTATGCCAAAACCAACTATCCTTTCTTGTAATTAGGGTTTTTTCATTTGTCACGTCAGTGTATATTTATGATTTCTACAAGATCACTACCTTTTTTAATCATGAGGAATTTCAAACATAAAAGTAGAATAAGAAGCCCCTTTTCTGCGTATCACACAGCTTCAACATCTACTCAGAGCAAGTCTTGTTTCTCTTCTTCACCTCACCCCATTTTGCTTTTTAAATTTACTTTGAGGGAATTCCCTGGTGGTCCAGTGGTTAGGGCTCCGCATTTCCACTGCAGGGGTCAGGGGTATGATCCCTGGTTGGAGAACTAAGATCCCGCAAGCCACACGGTAATACTTCTGGATTGTTGCCAAAGCTAGCTGGTCTCCTGTCTGGCCCGTTGTTGCCACAGTCACCTTGCTAAAATGAATAATTCGTTCAAACCATTCTTCCTTGAGAATTTAGTGTTTCTTTGCCTATAAAATGAAACCTGAACTCTAGCCCATGTGCTAAGATATAACCCCAGCCTTATCTGTGTTCATATTAAGCTCCAATAACAGGGTGGTATTCTGTTTTCCAGAATGCACCCTGCCCTCTGAACCTTGCTTGTTAGAGCTGGAAGCCTGCCATGCAGAAAGTTTACATTTACTATTAAAAAAAAAAAAAAACCTAATGGGCACCCACAAGGTTATGGGCTGGTTAACTGAAAACCTTCAGCAAAAAAACTCATTAAAAAATTTGAGGACAACTGTGTGCAAGGCGTGATCCCTTGGTCCAGATAAGAATTTTTAAAGGACATAAGGATGTATAAAAAATAATTAAACACTCATATTCCGCACACAGCTTAGGAGTAAACAGCATGGCTGAAGCCCGCCCCCCCTGCCTACCCCAGCTTGGTTATAAACCCTCTAATCTTCCTGCATCCTCCTCAAGGTAACCATTATCCTTCACTGGCATGACTGTTTCCTAAGCAAGAAGATACAGAATAGTTTTTCATGTTTAAAACTTCTACATAAGTCTCTCCATTTTGTGCGCATTCATCTGCAACTCTGGTTTTTACTACTCTGCTTCTCACACTAAACCACATGAGGGCACTTTGCTCCAGGAAGGTCAAAACATGGGTCAATAGTGACTCGCTGGGCCAACCACTCCAGGGGATGAAACTGCAAGTAAGCCACTTCTCCTTCTCTGGGGCCTTTTCTCATGGATCACAAAGGGCATTTGAAGTAGATGTTTCCCTGTGGCCACCCCTGTCCCAACATTCTGTGGCTCAGGTATTTGGATGGCCTTTTGGATACCCCAGTACCCACTTCAAGATCTACTGGGAAGAAGTACCTCTGTGGAAGAAGAGCTGGTTTTTTACATGCCCATTCAACAGACATTCAAATTGTTCCCGGCACTGCAGATAAGGAGGTGTGTGAGATGCAGGCTTTCCCTCAAGGAGCTCACCAACTAATGGAAGGAGGAGCTCCTTAAAGATCAGGAGCCCTTGGGAGTAACACTTGCATGTAACTGAAGCTAGGATAAGAGACAGGTTCAGAGGAAATGGCGCCCAAGAGGAGTGGCAGGAAGCACACCACAGAAGTGACCATTAAGCCTAATCTCGAGTAGAAGTCTCAGGAGAGAGAGGGCATTCCAGGAAGAAGGACTAAATGGTACAAAGGTGACAGCATACCCTCATGAACGTAGGTGAGGTAAGAATGAAGTTTGGGGGTCAGGGGTGGTAGAGAGGGACACTCCTTCAATATGGAGCTGAGGGGTCTGCTTCAGGGATCTCTGAGAGCAGGACTTCTCAGACTTAGCAGAAGAAACACTTGGGGAACATGTTAAAATGCAGGTTCTGATTCTGTAGGGCTGGGGCCTGAGATTCTGCATTTCTAACAAGCTCCTGATGCTGCAGGTCCTTGGACCACACTTTAAACAGCCAGCTTGTGTGAAGCAGTACAGTCGCTGATGGCAGGGTGGAGGATGGCTGGTTGGTGAGGAAGGATGAGGGCGATGAAGAGAAGGGCAGTGGGCATGAGGACCTGATGAGGGCTGGGCGGGAGGGAGGGAGGGACCTAGGTTCCTAACCTGAGGAACTGGGTAGACCCTTGGCACTTAGAGCAAAAAAATGCAGGAGGAAAGGAAGTATCTGCACTGAGGAACTATATAGAATTACCAGCCTAGATTCTTCACACATGTCAGTGTCATACACAACGGAGAGGCTAAGGAACTGTTCAGATTAAGGAGACTCAAGAGACATGACAAGTAAATGAAATACGTGATCCTGGATGGGATCTGGGACCAAACAAAAAAGCAAAAAGTGCTAGATAGGACATTTTGGGGACAACTGACCAAGTGGAAATATGGACTATTGATTAGGTTAAAATATTGTCTCGATGTTAAATTTCCTGAATTTGATAATTATAGAAGGATATCCTTATTTTCAGGAAATAACACACTGAGGTTAAGGTTAAGGACTATGATGTAATCTACTTCCAAATGGTTTCACAAAAGAAACTCTGTGTGTGTGTGTGTGTGTGTGTGTGTGTGTGTTATAGAGACAAGAACAGAGAGGAGAAAGCAAATGAGGCAAATGTTAAAAAATAAATGACTTGGTAAAGTGGGTAGGGGAGTTCTTTGTACTACTCTTGCAGCTTTTCTGTAAGTATTATATTTCAAAAGAAAACATTTTAGGAGGAGGGGACAGCAGTGCTGAGCTCCTCCTATGTGGACAGGGCGGATTTGGACAGTGGACTGTCCAGATTCCTGGGTGGTCAGGGGGTGAACGTGCGGGGATTCCTTTGGAGAAATATCCAGGCTGGTGACAGCAACTTGTCCCAGGCATGCAAATGGCAGTTGAAGGGACAGGTGGAGAGAGGTCCCAGTGGGGGCGGGGACCCGAGGGAAGGGGAGCCGGAGGCGGGAGGGAGGTCAGATCTCAGGGAGAGGGGGAAGGAGGCGTGGAGCTGCAGGCCAAGTGCCCCAGGGAGGATCACAGAGATAAGGTAAACTCTGCTGCCTGTGGCCGGAATGTCTCTGAGACCTTGATGAACAAAGGCTGCCCACACTGGGGCGGGGGCGGAGGAAGAGCAGGAGCTGAGTGATCTCGGGCAGTTCTCAGTGACTGTGACCTGGTGGCAGGGGTGGGAGTGGAGATTACCTCCTCGATGATTCTAAGATCTTAAGACTTTGGACTTTCTAACTTCCAAGTGATGACTCCTGGAAGTAGTGTAAAGCCCAGTCTAGGGCTCCCTGTTTGCACACTCTCAGGACAGGGAGCTCAGCCCTTCCGGGGGGCGCATCACCTTCCAGTGATGGACAAAGCGGGTCAGGTCTTCGGGCAAAGTCAAATAGCCCACCCTGGCCCCTCCGCCCACATTTTCTTTGTTCTCTCCTTTCGCCTCGCGGCGCTTGCAGGCGTGACCACTGCAAGAACCGGAGTACGTCACCAGGTGGCGACGGTGCCCCAAGGTTAGCCTCCTCAAGCATCTGCCCTCCAGCTTCTCTTCCCGGAATCAGCAACTGGGAGGAGTTGGGGGTGTCCGCGGGAGCCCCGCACCGCGCCCTGCCTTACAGCTGCATTCAAGGACATCCTGCCTGCCCCAGTGCAGGCAAAGCTGTGGCTTCTTTTTCAGGCTGCAGTTCCCAGTAGCCTAGTTTGAGCGTGTGTTTCATGTACCACAAAGCAGGGGCACCAAAAAGGGAAACAAAAAGAGGAGGATTCGGGTGGTTTATCAGTGTATATTTTTAATAAATACGTCAAAGTAGTTATCATGGAAGAACAACTGACTTTTGTTGCGTTTCTCTATACTTCATTCGTAGTTTATTTTGGACGACACAAGGTGGAATCCATCTCAGTCTTTTCAATACCTAATTCCTTCCCTCTTGGATGGTTCTGACCAATTGCTAGACTCTAATCAAGAAATAAGAAGGCGGGAACTTCCCTGGTGGTCCAGTGGTTAAGAGTCCGCCTTCCAATGCAGGGGATGCAAGTTCGATTCCTGGTGGGGGAACTAAGATCCCACATGCAACTAAGCCTGGGTGCCGCTACTACTGACCCCGTGTGCTCTAGAGCCCGCGCGTGGCAGCTAGAGAAGCTCACAAGTAGAGAGAAGCCCGCATGCCGCAACGAAAGATCCCAAATGCCACAACGAAGATCCCGCATGCTGCAACTAAGACCTGATGCAGCCAAAGAAAGAAAGAAAGAAAGAACAAGGCCTATGTTCCAATCCTGGCTCTGCCCTTAGCTAGCTGTGTGACCCCTGTGTGACTCTCTGGACTTCAGAGGTCTTATCAATAAAGAATGGGCTTGGATAGCACCCCCATCGCTCCTCTCCCATTCTTGCACTCATGTTCTCACCTTTGCTGACACCTCTGGGGAATGCCCTTCTTTTTCCAGAGAATTCATTTATTTTTGTAAAAATGAGTAATATAATCATTGAAATTTAAAACTCAATTGATGGGTTAAGCTACAGATTAGACCCAATTGAAAAGATAATGCACTGGAGAAATGTGCTAGGAAATTATTTAGAATGTAACTGTAAAACAGGTATTTATCATACTTACACTGATCAGGAGAGTAGGAAAGAGGTGGAAAGAGAGAAGAAATAAAACATAATGGAAAGGTCTCTCTACATCAAATTTGAGTCCCAGAAGGAAAGAAGAGAGAAAATGGAGGAATGTTAATTTTTAAAGAAAGAGTGCCTGATGAAAAATTGGAATCCACAAAATCAAGAAAACCCCATGAATCCTAAGCAGAGTAAATAAGAAGAAATCCGCTGCTGGGCATGTAATGTGGGCAGAATACCAAAGACAAAGGATCTTAAGCACACACTGAATCGAAGACTAGAGCCCTTAACACAGGGACAACTCAGCAGCTGCTCACCAGCAACGATGGGAGACTTAAGACTCTGGGAGGCTGTGCACAACCTGTTGAAAGTCAAGTTAGAATGGTGTAACTGGCAAAACCACCTTGCAAGAATGAGAGTAAAACAAAGAGAATCACAGATAAACAAAAGAAATGAGTTCCCCACCAAGAGAACTGAACTAGGTGAACTTCTAAAGGATACACTTCAAAAGCATGGGAAAGGATCCCAGAAGGTCAGTAATGCAACAGGGGCCGAGGAAAAGAACAATAATAAACATACAGATGTGAGTGTGGGAACAGGGTAGGTGGGCATTGCTGGCTCACATGCTCCCTCTAGGCTGTGTGCTCCAGAGACCGGGGACTATGAATGAAAAACAGACAAACTGACTCTGAGGGTGCCCCACAGCATCACAATACTTCCATTCAAAATCCACTGCAGAATCTGCGCCACCCTATTCACTGGAGATTATTACTAGGGTTATTTCCAGAGAGAGGACTGGTCAGGTTAACGAAGGTAGCTCTGACATCTTTCTTTCAAGATATTTTTTAAGTGGTGTGTTATACATTATTGCAATCTTCAGTATTTTTCAAATACAAACAAGCAAAAAAAAGTGTTTTTATTTTGAAACCAAAAGCAGTGAATCTGGGGATCCAACAGTCATTCAGTGCTTATATTCATAACAAACACCCATGGCTTCAGGTTACAAAAAAACAAAGGCTTTGAGTTGGCTACAAAAGAAAAGCTATCCTCCTGAGCCTTGTTTTAGTGTTTTTTTCTACCAATTAAAAGACATCTGGACTTCCCTGGTGGCGCAGTGGTTGAGAATCCGCCTGCCAGTACGGGGGACACGGGTTCGAGCCCTGGTCCGGGAAGATCCCACATGCCACAGAGCAGCTAAGCCCGTGCGCCACAACTACTGAGCCTGTGCTCTAGAGCCCATGAACCACAACTACTGAGCCCTCGTGCGACAACTACTGAAGCCCGCGCACCTAGAGCCCTTGCTCTGCAACAAGAGAAGCCACCGCATTAAGAAGCCCACGCATTGCAATGAAGAGAAGCCTCCGCTCGCCGCAATGAGAGAAAGCCCTCGTGCAGCAACGAAGACCCAATGCAGCCAAAAATAAATAAATTAATTAATTTTTAAAAAAATAAATAAAAAATAAAAGACATTTTTCAAAATTTCAAAAGTAATGCACGTTCACTGTAAAAAATAAAAACAGCATGGAAATGCTGATAAGTCTCATTGTCCTTCCCACCCTTCTTCCTAATCCCACATCCCTCTGAAGAGAAAGCCCCTGTTAACTTTGTCATGTCCCTTTCTGGACACTTTTCTATGTATTTATAATATATGATATGTGGTACATATGGATATGGATGTGTCATTTCTATTTAGATACATACACACACATATATCTTTGTATAAATATATGTATATATACATATTTGCATGTGTATATGTGTGTTTACATATATATTACATATGTGTATATATACATATTACACAAATAAATATGTGTGGATATATGGATACATACATGCATCCATATCTATATGTCTGTATCTCTCTCTGTCTCTGTCTGTCTCTCTCTCTCTCTCTCTCTATATATATATCTTAAATTTTTTTTGATATGGCAATTTCACTTCTAGGAATTTATCCTATATAAATACTTACATGGGCTATATGTACAAGAATGTCCACTGAAGTGTTATTCATAAATATAAAAAGCCAGACATATATTATATCTATGTGTATATACATAGAGAGAGAGAGAGAGGAAAACAAAGTTATTTTTCTGCTGAAACGCATATCTAGGAGGTCTTGCATGTCAGAGTGCGCAGCCACGCTTTATCCATGGTAGCGGCCCAGGCTGCCATATGCACAGAACAGTCATCACTCAAATGCTCCCCTAGGGCTGGATGTCTAGATTGTTTACTTCTTTTTTTTTTTCTTTTTATATTTACATGTGATGCTTCAGTGAACATTCTTGTACATACAATTAAGTGCAAGTACTTATGCAAGATAATTTCCTAGAAGTGGAATTACCAGATCAAGCGGTAGAGACTTTGACATTTTAATCAGTGTAGTCAAACTGTCTTCAACGCAGCCATGTTCATGTCCACTTCCACCCACTGTGTAGGAGCGTGTTGAAGGCCTCCCTGGTTTCCAGGTTGCTGTCATCCTTCTCTTGGTTGAATCCTCTCCCCCAGGAAAGTAGGCTACTTGCCGTTTTCCAAACACCACAGCCACTTAATGTTCGCGTTCAGGGCACTCACAGCACCACCCCACAGAACACTTCTTTCCTGGGCCAAGTTTGGGAAACGCTGTGTTAAACAATTTCCACCTGCTTTCCTTATTGCAGGGCTTCTCCGAATCCTTCACCTGTGGCGCACATTTCAGGAGAGGAGAGAGCATTTTCCAAACCTATTTGCCCACAGAGCCCTTCTTCCATGGAGCTGGGTTCCTGAGGACTGGCTTTGTGGACGCTGGTTTCTCTCCTGTGTGGCCATTCTCGCTAGATTCTCATGAGGTGGGGTTGCCCCCATTTCAGGGATGCGGACACTCGTGCTCATCGATGGGTGAGTCATTTTCGCTTACTTGGCCACCAAACAGCAGAGGTGGGAGTAGACATTTGTGCTTCAGGTTCCAAGTCCAAGACTCCTGACTTTCTCCTACTACGTCCAAGCCCCCTTCCTAAGACCATCAGTTCTGGATCTGGGCTTCAGCTTCTTGAGCCCAGAAGCCACCTCTGGGTGATTGCAACATTGCTGAATTCCTGTGAGACTTAATTTCCTAATTTATGCAGAAAGCCCCACTTTCCCTCTCTTTCCTGGGCTCGTGATGGGTCCTGAACAAATGGTTCTGAAAAAAGGGAGAAGTTGGGACCACTTGATTTAAGTTTGAAGAGGAAAGTAAATTGCGCCTGCACCTGGGCGGAGGACACCTCCTGGCCACTCATGTTCCAAGGATGCCGGGTCTCTCCCTGGACACGCACAGGTGTTTTGTTTTCCTGAGCCCCAGTTCTAGATGAGTTAATGCTGTGATTCAGTTGAGGTTCCATCTCAGCAATTCTGAGCCTGAGAGATACCCTGTCTCTCCCCTACTCCCTGCCCCACAACTACCCTGCACCTGGAAGTTGAGGGCAGCTGGGCCGGTGGAAGCTGGTGCTCCTCACCTGCCTGGCATTTGCCGGCACCCAAACAACTGGGTTGGGGGGGAAGCATGACAAGCCTTGGCAGCTGCCGAGCTATCCAGGCAGGTAGGGAAGGAGGCCAGTCGGGGCTGAAACAGGGTGTGGCGACAGGTCTAAGAGTTGCAAGTCCTGCCCAGACATCTGGCTGTCTCGGGAGGCCGGGTGTGCTGACAAGTGTGGGCTGACCTGGAGCCCAGGCCACTAGGAACCTGATGAGCAGTGCTGGGTGAGGGAATGGGTGGATGGAAAGCTCACATT